>NC_089982.1:48649808-49856683 GCF_036417845.1 Apteryx mantelli | reverse complement strand
TGGGCTATGGACTATGGTATAAATCAAGTACCCAAACCAATGAACATGAAACAACTAGCCTAAAATTACTAGTGCTTTCTCAAGCCTAACACACTTTCCCTTCCAGCAGTTCTACTGTGTGTTATTACTTCAAGCCATAAGTGGATACTGTGGGGAGTGTTGTATTTAACATGTTTTCTCTAGAATCGCTAAGGCTACCTTTCTCATAACGATGATGTGGTGAAAGTGTTTTTCTTGCAAGTCTGTGTCTGGTTTGCTACTTTTCTGTAAAGAGAACACATTAACACCACTGAAGTTTCTGTTAAGAATGATGATAAAGGACACTGAGTCTTAAAGCGCTTTTTCAAATATAAATTAACAATGCACACACCATGCTCTTCAAGAAGATGCTGAAAGACAGTCAGGACATTGTTTTAAAATTCATTCTTAAAACTAGGTACGGTACTTTGCTAACAGCAGGGTACTGAAGCAGGCCATTCAGTGAGCTGCGGACCCTCACCCCGTTGCCGACACAGCAGCTCCCCAGGTGCTCGTGCTCCTTGTCTCACGGGGCAGAGGTGGTGGGAGGCTGGGGCAGGGACACCAAGCCCCCACAAAGGGCCACAGCGAACTGCCACCGCAGAAACCCCCAGCTTGCTTCACTTCAATCTAGGCCAAACAGCAAAAACTGACACTTGTCTCTGGCTAGCAGTGAGGACATAGATTTGATCTTTTATGGTCAGAACTTCAAATACTATTGTTTAGCCATTCACTCAGTATTTCAGAGCTAATGAATGCTTATTATCTGAGGATTGATTACTATGTACTTTTTTATTATGAACTGAAAATATATTTGTTTCCATTAATCACACACCGCATCAGTTGAATACATCAGATAAAGAGATAAGGAAATGTTAAAAACACAAGTCCTTGAACCAAATCGATCTTTAGACTATTTACAGAAAAAAGATTTTATTGTTTTTCTTCCCCACTGCTCAAGAACAGATTTCAGCTAACATTCTGACCCTACATACTGAAGCTCAGTCACTAAATACTAAACTTCCCCAAACTAGTAACCTTGTTATTGCATAGACATGGTCATTGCCAACAACTTTCAAAATAAAGAATAATTAAAAAGAAGAGGTTCTACTCCCTGCACAGTTGTATTAGCATATTACATTACCATGTTACCAAAATATGTGAAGTGTTGTAGTTAAAGCTGAGATAAAAATACCTCTGGTTTAAAGTCAAGAAAATTTAAAGTAAAGTCAGCTATATACAGTTTAACACACTTTCTCTGAAGCTGCTACATTGGAATACAAAACACAAACTAACTGTCATGTTTAAGCAATTATCCCTCATCAAAATGATCAAAAACCTAATTTACACAAGAGATACAGTGGATGCATTTCCAATTCCCCCTCAAGCTTCCCCAAGACAGCGCAACTGATCTAAACTAAAACAGTTGTTCATTTTATATACGTAAGGAAAAAAAAGAATGGGGGACTTCAGGCTTTTGGGGGGTTAAAGGCAGATGGAAGTGGTGCAATCTTGTCTGTAAGTGACAGACTGGAAGCATACAACATATATCAGTGGGTATTTTACATTTTGCGTTTTGGAATAGTTCTGCAGATTGATATCTTATTTTTTTAATAGAATTAATTTTTTCCTCTCAGAAAACTGATAGTACAAATGGATACTATTCAGTTTTTCCAAACAGCTTTTCACAGGACAGGGAGGGAATTATGTGGACAGCACAAATTTTGGAATCAGAAGCCTGGAACAGGATTGCTGTGTGTGACCTTGGTTAAGCCAGCTCACTCCTGTCTCAAACACTGTCACCTACAACATGGGGGGCATTAGACTTACCTCCTTCACAGAAATAAAGTGCCTTCTTCCCCTCCCTTTTTTAAAAGCAAGGATGGCAGTCGGAAAGGGGAAAGCACAATAGTACTTTTTCCCCTCGCTCTTGGATGCTCTCGCAGATCTACAGCAGTAGAAACTTTTATGCACATTTTTTTGGAAGTACAGGATTGGGTCTTTCTTGTACAATTCTAATACTTTACATTTCCCTTAGTGACTTTTTAGAACATGTACATTCAGAATTCAATATGCAAATTCTATGAACATGAATTATAAATACCCAAGTTTAATTTTGAAAAGTGAACAAAACACCCCACCACAATATACAATAGACCAAAGCCTTTTTGTAACTAAAAATATATATCCTAGAGACATGAACTACATTTTCTCTTATATTTTTTGTCTTTTGATACATACAGCCTCATAGCATCCTAACAGCACTGCTATTAAACTCAGTTGTTTTTTTTTTTTTTTTTTAAACTAAGGCACAGAATACAATGGATGACAAAGTCAGAAAACAGAACTACTTGTAAATTACTATTCTAAAACAAATACAGGACTTCCACAGTCACATGCAAGGCAGTAAATACCATTTTTATTCTGAAGAGAGACCACTGGCTTTTTTCTTTCAAGAAGCCATTATTTCTTTTTTTCCCCTACTACTGCCGTAACTGCCCTCATGAAGCAATGATTTGCAACTTTGGAGAGTATCATCCTGGATCAGTTAGAAAAGAGTCTGATGAAATGTTATATGAAAATATTGATGGACCAGAACAGCAACATTTTATACATCTTCAGCTTTGTTTTGCCTGCAAGCTAAAGCAAGCCAACTGATACAAAGACAATAATAAAATAGGTTGTCTTCTTTAGAAATCAAAGTAAAAGTAAAAAATCCCAAACATGATGATAAAATTATTTATATCAGTTAGTAAGTGGTTAAGTGAAAAAATCACTTATAAAACCAATTTTGTTTCCCATACCAAGCAGGAATCCATTGCTAATATCTGCATGGTAGCTGCTCTTGTCAGAAAACCTGAGTCCCTTTCTCCTCCCAGTGAGATGCATTTGAAGCACCTCCCTTGAGCACACACACACATACACACATAGGAAAATGAAAGAGAATCAGCAGCATGTATACAAGTACTCAAATGTAAATGCTCGCAAAACTGGGATTAAGTATGTGCAATAGCTTTTCCTTCTCTGGACAAGAAAGAGCACTTCTGCCACAGTTCCTAAGAACTTCTCTTGGCTGATAAAGCTGTTGAAGAAAGATATGCCTGGAAGAATGCGGTACTTGGAAAAACAATAGCTAGAAGTTCTGAAACGTGACATTCAAAGTTTCCATGTACTCCTTAAACTCCTTCACACTTCACTAAATACACAGAAAATCAGTTATGACAATCTGTGGTTAGTTTACATTATATTCTCAAAGTATAAAGATTTTGAAATTTGATCAATATTCATATCATTTTACATATTAATTGGTAAAAATGCTGCAGTAGATTGAGGCATTTATGATGAACAATTTAAATATGTCACCTAATATGTATAAATCTCCTGCTTGGAAATACTGATGAGAGTTAAAATAAGTATTATATTGTTACAAGGGCTTTCAAGTGACTTATGTGAGAGCTGCATACAGAGTAAGAACAGAATTGATCATATTTATATGAAACTGCGAAGGTGTAATTCAGATACACACATACACAAAAAACAAAGTTCTTTTTTCTCTGTATGAGAGCACTATTAAAAACACAGGAGTCACAAAAAAGCAGGCTCTTACAAACAAGTGACTGAATATTTTTTAAAATTAGGAGAAGCTTTGCAGTAGTAAGATATGTACTACAAGCACACACTGTAAAAAAGGCATTTAAAATTTCTGCTGCATAATTTTACAAAGGATATCTAGCAAGCCTCAGAGTACATGCATAATTAAGAATGAATGTTGGAAACAAAAAAGCTAACAAAAATCTGGGACAAAGAATTATTTACAGCTAATGTATATTTTACGTATTCTTTAACTAAGACCTATAGCCTAGTTTATCATCTGTAATCCCAACAAAGCTCTGGGATTTGCAGGCTAATGACACGTGCATGTCAATCACTGTGTCGTTTGCTAATCCACATGCGCATGCGTATTGCTGCAGTGAGCTACAGAGGTCTAATGCTGCAGTGCTGGAAGCCACAAGTCCTGAAAGAAGCAACCCTCCCTCCACCACTTCCACCTGGCTCCATGCATCCGTCCTTCTCGCCCCATCCCAAACTCTGGGCAGCTGGATGCTTACCCTGTTATCACAGCTCACCTAAGTTAAATGTTCATTCTTGCCACATTAATTTTAACTTGGGTCAGCTCCCCAGTCTGTAATTGCACCCAGCTATTCCAGCGCTTGTGCAGGCAAACGGAGGTGTAACACAGCAGGCAGGGGCAAAGACACCTGAAGTGTTCATGAAATCATGGCTCTCATCTCAAATTTGCTTCATTTTCTAAATCCAGTTAGCATTATGCAGTGAATTATAAATCCATGCAGACCTAAAGACTATTTCTGATGCAACAGCCCTTTTTTTGCTGAAGTACCTACTTTCTCCCAGTAAGAGCACTACGAAAATTAGAGGCAGCCAACACAACATAGCTCTTTACTCCTCTTGCCTACTCCTGCTGTTTTCTTCCACTACTGCCAACCTCAAGCATTCAGCAATGATGACTCAGGTACAGAATTCAAGTTTCCCTGTAAAAATCATGGGGTTTTGGAGATTTTTGTTTAGCTCTGGGCAGCTAAACTTCTGCTGCTTATTTCTCATTCTGTTCTTCACAACCAAAGCTAGGAATTATTCAGCTTCTGTCTAAAAATAAAAAAGTATCATATTATCACACAGGTCCAAAACTTGTGTCTTGCAGAGAATGATAAACAGAAAATTTAGTCAAAGGTAGTGAGCAGAGCAGGGCAGGAATTGTTGGCATGCATGTTTGCCACCCAAATCTGAAGTCGGTGGTGAAAAGCAGAAAATGGAGGAAACAAAACAAAAAACAACAACAAAAAAAAATATAGACAAGAAAAAGAAGAGAGTGCCTTGGGGTTAAAGACTATGGAAAACAAGCTCACTAGAGCTGCTAGCAACTGTGTGAAAAAAAGTCTCTTCTACACATCGCAAGAGGTGAGACAACATCATAGGCTTTCTCCCTACTAAAAGGCCACTAGTAGTTTGCAGGGATGAAAACCCTTTGAGAGGAGGGAGTTGTACAGGGATGGAATTACAGGGACTCAATAGATCTGTCTCTGATTCACATAAAACTGAACTTCCAAATACTAATGGGAGTAGTAGTAGACCCTCAGGCCTTATCACATATGCAAAAATCACAAAGGGGTTTTTAGGGGACAGTTTTAAATAGACTCAATATTTACATTAGAAATTGGATACATACATTATGTGCCATCCTTTGGCTGGAAGGAAAATCTTATCTGGAAAAAAAAAAATCTCAGATTATGTTTTAAGATGTCCAGTCACAGTAATTTTGGCAATGACTTCCCTCCCCCTTTCACTAGGAGAATCAAATTTCCATGGTCTTACTGGGTTCTTTAAAAGAAAAGACACCCTGGTGCCATCTGATTGTTTTAGCCCGATTTTTTTCGGGAAGCTAATGTTACGATTTTGTGTTTAGTCTTCACATAACATCATTCGAACCTGTGGCCAACTTCTATTGAATTTGACAAAATGCTAGATGCCTCAGATATGAATTTCCTAGAAGAGAGACTGTACAGAAAAATAACACCCAACATAGCAACTCTTGAGGGAAAAGTAAGCATAGCTTTATCCCTATTCACCTGGAGAGACAGCAATGAGAATTCATATACTATCTGTCTAAACCACAAGCATGCCACCCCCAAACTGGCCAACAAAACCACTGAGGAGAGGAAACTGCAGGCTTTGGGGACATGGCAGGGAGCTGGGCATCTGCCACTGCAGACTAGAAGACAGAGAATGAACCCAGAAGAAAATCAGTTTTTATTAAATCTACTACTCATGGAACAACCTGACTGATGTTACAAAACAAACAGCACTTGAACAGCAGCTATGTACAACAAAACACACATAGATAATTTGAGTAAGTCAATACCAATTAAATAAGAGGGATGAAAAACATTGCAATTATTATTGTGACTGGATAGCTTTAACTATCTTGGTAATATGCAACATAACAGTGTAGATTTGTGCTGAGGTGCCTAAACAAAAGACAGAGCATATCTCTTTTCTTCAAAATGCTTAAGTAATATGATAAACATTGAAATAAAACAGTGAAAAGACCTCCAACCATTTATTTTTCATACAAATAGATATTATTTGGATATGCAGACTGTCAGGCACTCATACCTTCTTTTAAAGGCCTGGTGTTCCAAAGACATTCTATGCACAGCACCTATTTACTTTTATTTTTTCTCTGAGAAGAAAACATCTTTGAAAGAAGAAAAATTCCAATAAAATAAGAAACACAATAACCGATGCCCCCCAAAATCCAGAATGGATACAAATTATTGTTGACTCATATTGTAAATTGCCTGTCCACTACAAGCTTTCAGAGTAATGTAACAAGAGGAAAAAAAATCTTTCTCAATCACTGCCATCCATCATCTTGGTAAACAAGTAAAATGTATACTTTGCCATCTGCTAGCTATTAGTCTGGGCAATCATAAAATATCATGTAATGTAATCATAAAAAACACTATTATTACCTACTCTTTCAATTTATAAGCAAATATTTCTATCTGTCAAATGATTTCATGCTAGCATGGGGCTTGAACCTTTCATGCTGCTTACCATCAATCTAGTCGTCAATCTAAGATAAGTCTGTCTCCAGTTCAGTCCTCCGCTGTTTGGAAAAGGCTCGGTGTGGCAGTACTCTGATCCCAGAAGAAATCATGTGAAGGGAAGGGTCAGCGAGTGATCCAGAAGCAGTTCAACACTCAAGAGCTATGGAGACAGTCACTGCCCTTGTTCATCAAACAAGATGCTGCCAAGAAAGACGACAATCGTCTATTCTAGGATTTTTTTTGTGCATTCTAGTCTATTTAGTTTTGACACTTTTCTTTAAATAAATTTGAGTGAAGAACTACCCCAAGAAAAGGTACAGATTTCTCAAATAATATTTTTCTTAAAGGTAGGGTAGAAACAGTTCTATTTTAATATGCTTAAGTCAGAGGAACAGCTTCAAAACCTTTTTTTTTTCTCTCTCTCTCTCTTTTCTTTTTTTAAGATAGACCTAAAAACAGAACTATCTGTTAGATGGCAAACACACTGATGAGCAACTCTGCAGGAACACTGATCACATTTCCTAGTGATCTATATTATTAAAATATTATTTAAATGGTGGTGCTAGTTTTATTCCTAGTCCTTTCTCAATAAATTGGAAAGCGAAGGTCACAAACGGACAGGCACCCTTCTCCATCAACTCGCAGCACGTGCCAGAGTTATTACATCATCATACCAACAGCAGCCAAGGGTCTGGCTGCCTACGGCTCACACACCTTTGCTCATTTCATATTTATAATTTACAGCTGAAAAGTCAGGAGAAGACTCTGCTTAGGTAACTTTCCCCCAGCAAGATACCAGAGGCAGAGGTAATGTATGAGTGACGCACAAGCCATTGCTTTGGATTTGTGTGACTGCAGTTTGTTCTTATATGTAGGTGATTCTACATAGGCTTTAGCACTAGAACTTGCTCTTACAGTGACACAACGTTGAATGGTAAATTATAGAAGGCCCTAAATTTTAGTGGCCTACCAAATGTCACTGCAAATAGAAACGTTAACTTCTTCTAACAAGTTCGAACAAATCATGCAGGCGGCCTTTGAAACCCCAGAGGGATCTCTCTCTCTCTCTCAAGCTACAGAAGTACCTTTTCCTTCTTCCATTTGGACATTTCAGGATCAACTTGGTTATGACCCATAAGAATCCTCCTTTTTCTTTCTTGTCTTGGTCAGTAAGACCTTGACATATTCTAAGAATATTATCAGTATAGCTTAGAGGAATCATAGACATGGTTCAGTGGCTCAGAGCAATTGCCGATATGGAAACACAGGCCAAAAGGTAAGAGAGTGCTTTTGCTTGAAGAGCACAGGCTGTAGTGTGGAGCCTGTGCCATTGCAAATGGCAACCACCCACGCCACCACGTTGCCTTCTGGGGGAGAGCATCCCAGTAGCTGCAGCCATCAGGATTTGCTTTTAAGCTATAGCTACTGCATCTGGCATTTGCTGCTGCCAGGCCAATATGGGAGCCTGTTATGGTCATTCAAACTCCTGAAATGAGGAGACAACTAAACCAGTTCTCTCAAATACACGCATCTCCAAAAATCTAAGCTAATGAACTTCTCCAGCTGTTTGTTAATATATGCCTGCAGCTCAAACAGTAGACTCTCTGTGACAATGGTGAAGGCTTAGAGTTCAAAAACTGTAAAGTCGATCATTCGGAAATTATGAAGTGAAAGGCATGTGACTGCAAGACAGACACACATTTTGCATTCATGCATTATGACACAATCTTTAATTATATAATCACCTATTTCCACCTGAGTCCATGACTGATACTGTAGGATATGTGTACAGGAAAACAGAAGTAAGACTGTATGGGCAAATATCAATTTGTCATTTTCCTGAGGTTTGCATGCCTGTTGTACTCTACTTGAAAATCTAAACTTATTATATATTACACTTAAGTTTAACAATTGTTGCTGTCATAAGACCATGTACATGAATAACAGAAACAAGACAGTGATGTTAAAGGTGTTCTCAGTCTAGAAGAGGTTTCATAGGATGCATCCTCTAAGTCTAGCCAGCTTGACCATTAATGCCACTATCTTTACATCACTGACAGTGAAAAATTAGTTGAAGGAAGTCTCCAGTTGCAAAAGGCACTTCCTTTTTTGAATAAACTTCATATTTATGCCTTGCAGTATATGACGTGAGCAAAGGAAGCACCCCACAGAAACTGAAGAGGACTTCAGTGTATAATGCTGCAAATATTTTCCAGCTGGGCACAGGTGCAAGAAGAGAAATAGTTCAAAAGATTTTGTCTAATTTACTTTCTCAGTTTCTCTTTATGGTATTTTAAAATGGCCCTCCCCTAAAAGTTACAGCAACATGCAGTGTGCATCCTTGTAATAAATGAGGAGAAAGAGGGATATTCAAAGAGAGACATATGACAGAGATCTGAAAATAAGAATAGAAACAGAACACAGCTTCAAGATTATACTGAAAATAGGAGAATGACATTAGAAAAGGATAAAGAAAGAAGGGAAAGGATGTATGTTAAAATAAATAGAAATCCAGGACAAAACACCAGTCTTATCTTTTGGATTTTTTTTTCTTGGGGAAAAAAAAATAATCAAGAAAACTAGTCAAATAAAGCTGTATGAATAATTTGAATTTTCAGTTGCCAAGTTTATGGCAAAAATTGTTTTAGATCAACCAAAAATAATGCTAAAAGTGGTGTAAGTAATACTTCACTTTGATTTGTAGGTTTCTTTCCCTTCAATTCCCTTCAACCAGGGAAGATAGACTTTCTTATATTAACAATCTGGTTAATTCACAGCAAAATCACAGAACAGTGATATCACTAATTCTGAATTTTTTTAGAAAAAGATTTCACTTAGCTCTTTACAATATCTTTTAGTCCCTATACATCTTCACTTCCAGAATTCCTAACCATCTACCACTCCAGAACTCCTAATGCCAACTCCACAAAAATCCAAATACGAAACTCAAAAGTCTAATTCAGTTTGCAGCCTTTACTGGTGGTTGTAAAGAGAGCATCGAAAAACGTTTGCTTTAATGGTTTTCCCTCTGTACTAACAGCCAACTCGTTGAAATGCTTGGCATGACAAACTGTCGGCGCTAACTAAAACCGTGCATCAGCCTAACAAGGCAGTGGGTCCACAACTGCTCTGCCACATCTCCGCACAGTACTAATTCGACCTGGATTGGGCCCGGACATAAGACCAGGCCTGTCAAACCAGCCGCATGACGTTATACGGAGTTTATGCCAGCTGCAGTCTTTTATGCAAGCTGTAAGAAAACAGACAGTACTCAATCCTGCACAACGTCAGGATGGTATGGATGGATGACACATGACCCAGCATAAAATCTGCTGCTAGAAAGCAAATGAGCCAAAAAATTTTCAGGAAATTGAGTCAGAAGAGTGAATTTATACTGAATCAGAATTTGCATCACACAGGCATTTTCATCTGGTACTTGATACTCTAGGGGCTGCTTTATTATAGTGCTAAACAAGACCTCAGGGCCATACCATATTTTGAAGATGAGGAAAGGCCTAAGAATGAAATTTAATGACTTTGGCACAGGCTCTTGGGAACCTGTGTGTGCACATGCACGTGAGAACTTGAATGCCTTCTTTCTGAAAACAGTGAAAGGTAAGTTATTTCTTCAGGACCATTCTTTGAAATCTTGAAACTAAAGCTTAGTTTCAGACCAAACACTCATCCTGCAAAACTAACGTCATCCACATTTATTTTTAAGTTATTAGCATGAGACTTGCATGACTAACACCAGGCACTTCCCTGGTAGCTTTCAGACAGAGATAGATCTCTGAAAAATAAGTCAACTCCCTAGACTCAAAATTATCACGTGGAGTCATGGGTAAATACTGCTCTCTACTGCTAACTGGCTGGATTTGGCTGCTCTCCAATCACATAACAGAGCAAAGGAAGCATCGGTGAAGAAGGGAATGGCACGCAGAGCCCAGGTGCTACATGGAGGTGGAGTTTCTCCCTACTTTGAGGAACTGAAGAGAGATGCCACAGCAGCAGACGGGCATGCAAGTTGCCAGCATTGCCACAGAAAAGCAGGTGGCAAGGAGGTGGCACTGACATGGACTAAAAGTAGCTAAAGCTCCACTTTTTCCCTCCCACACTCTGCCCAATGAATCTCCAATAAATGTATGACTTTTATGCACAAAAAGAATAATGTAACTTAATTACCACTTGGCAATCTGTATCTGCAATAAATATCTAGGTGCTATTCTCTAACAAAGACAAAGCAGCATAACCAGCAAATAAATTATAGCTACTAACTCCCAACCCAAATTTCTGATGTTATCCATTATATATCTTGGAAATTCTATTATGGCTATGAGTTCATGACAGTCAGACATTGTTAGAGCAGCCCATTGCATTTAAATGACAGCCTTTTCACTTGAGATATCAATTACGGAAAGAAGTTAATAATCCGGGCAGGGTTCAACTTCCTACTATTACAATCAACACCAATTCTCCATAACAAATGGGTATGCAACATTTTAACTCTCTGTAAAAAATGACTATGCAACATACAACAATAAAGTATCTTCTGTGGTTTTAGATCAGCAAACAAGGAAGATTAATATGAAAAAAGAAGAGTCAAGCTTGGATGCAAGATCAGCATACCTATTCACATTCTCAGGGAACATCTGATGAGACAAAAAAAAAAAAAGAGCAGAAGTTGGCAATTTGCTTGGTTTCTACTTGCATACCTTTTAAGATACCTATAAGAAGATATTATTGTGAAAAATGAGAGTATTCAGCATTTCAGATTCAATAGTGTATTTGGTAAAAATCTAAAAAATAGTGTACCCACTGTGACTAACCAATGGAAAACTTTGCATACAGCTAGACATTAAAATGGTCAACTGCTGCTGTTAATACATAAGCCACCTTTCTCAGCCTTTACCCCCATAGGTGGTTTGAGGCATCCGGGGACTAGATCTTGTCTCTCATACCATGCATTCCTAAAGCAAGGACTACCATTTTGATCTCTGTGCAACATATAGTACAACAGAGCTCTTTCCCAGAAGGGTCTACTGGCACTACGGCAAATACACATGCTAACTAGAAATGCTGAAACATTAAGGTCAGGTACTTGAGCCAAGGTCACTGGGGAATGTATTAGCTGAATTAAACAACAGATCCACAAGAACACTAAGTCAGTGCAACAATTCTTTAAAATTCTCTAAAAATTATACGTAATAGTTTTATTAACATTTTTATACTTTCTTGTACAACATTCAGTCTCAAAGAACAGATACATGCTTAAATGACAAAAAAGATCAGACACACCTTAAAGCTGGAATATTAAAAATATTTTGGGATGTAAGTGCATTAGATATGTGTCTCCAGGTAATCTCAAAAGTCATCCTGATGCCCAGTTCCTGCTGAATTTACACATAAAAACGTGGCCTTAATTCTTGTCTCTTGACAAACAATTTTTGGTGAAACTCAGAATGGGGGCTATGCTCCCATTTCCCCAGGCTGGTCCATGACTGGCAGGCGCTGACAAAAATACAAGCTTACAGAATGCAGCTGTCCTTTGCTTTATCCCTTGTAATGATGCTTGAGCAACCTACCAAGATAACTTTAGGTGAACATTATAGTGCAGATGTGGTGTAATATTCTGTTAAATCAGAACATATGCCAACTTCTAGGTTTATATCATACTCCATAGATGAAATTATCAACTTTCCAATCAGACTGGAAGAATTTCTGATTCTAGTGTGAGTGGATCCCAAGATAAGGGATGGCATTCAAATATTAGGGCATTATCACAGACTTTTAGAAAAGGTATTTAGGTAGTCAAAAAAGTCTTTAAAAAAACCCACAAATTATCTTCTTTCTTTCAAAAGCTGCAAGCTTAGTCATAACAAAGCAGTTTAGCTTTAAATGCAGTATGAAATTTCTATAAATGTTAGAATATTCCTTAAAATATTTTAACAGTTTTTCAGTAAAGTGTTCAAAACTTGCAAAAAGCATTAAAAGGCTTTTTTGGCATGCATTAGAAATGACCTGTGTAATTCACTAGTGGGAGATGTTTCCCCTTAACTCAGGGGATCATAACTACCACATCCATATCAAACACTTCCTTCTCTTTACAATATAATATATACAAAAAATACGTACCCAATAATAAATTATACTTCAGGAAAGATGACAGAGAATTACATAAACATCTCCTCTCAACATGTTTTCATTGTAACTCAAAGACAGCACCTTAGACTTTCAAAGGTGTTTGCTATGAGGCATCAAATAAACTAACTTCTCATTCTTCTCCTCCATTAAGGCTCCCAAAAATACCATTTACAACAGTGACGGCTTCAGCTCCTTGCACTTCATTCACGCTGCAGTTCAGTCCATTTCTTCAAAAGATACTATTTCTCACTACTCTGCAGAAAAGTATAATTTCCACAGACATGAATAATGATAAAGCCTTGGGGATATCTTTCTTATCTTCATCAGCTGTTTAACTTTTTAAGCCCTTAATTAGTTAGAGGGATATATGAAGAAAAAAAAACAGCAAAAAACACCACCCAAAACATGGCCCCCTTTTTTGACCCTCCAGAACATACCTAACTCAGTTAAAACATAAAATTACTGTTGTCTATTACTCCTCCAGATCCTTTTTTTTTTTTTTCCACTTGGGAACATTATCATTCAAGCTGTGCAACCTGATGCAAACACCATAACGCTTTGTATATTTTCAGAAGCTAGTTGAAAATAATGGTGCTCTCTACAGAGAAAGGTGCAAAAACCAGATAAATGCATGCACACTGCAAACTATCCATCTCTGCATTAGTACAGAATGAAAACTCTCATATATTATGCATTTGAGAAACAGAAAATAAATGTGCGTAAACAATTTTACAAGGTAACAGGACTAAACATTTCAAGAGTTTTGAAACACTGCATAGCAGCTCAAACTCAGCAAAACAAATCAGCAAGTAAAATCCTGGTGCTAATTTAAAAGCAAGGGAAGTCTATTACCTGAGCCTCTAAAAAGAACAGTATTTCCAATCTTAGAAGGCATCAATTAAAAGCTCTAGATCAAAACAAATGAGCTTGTATGTTAAACTAATCTGCATCTTACCCAGAAGTAAGACGACAGACCCTCAAATTGGAATCTGAATCCAAAAACCTGTAAGCAATACACTACAAACCCCCTCCTGCAGCTCCATAATGAGAATGGATAGGCACTGGAACAGCCTGCCAGAGGAGGCGCTGAAATCTCCATCCTTGGAGATTTTCAGAGCTTGACTGAACAAGACCCTGAGCAGCCTGACTTAACTTTGACGTTGGTCCTGCTTTGAGCAAGGGGTTGGACCCAGTGACCTCAACAAGACCCTCACAGTTGAAATGATCCTGTGATTTCCCCTGCTGCACACCGGAGAACCCCTTAATGAGACATTAATGAGAGCTGTTAGAACTGCAAAATATGCCACATTTGGGATCTGAACGAGTTTCCCAAACAAAACTATCTATATTTGGATATTACCCTGAAAAAGTGACTTCTGGTCAGAACCAGTTGCGATGTTCTGGGGTAAACTGATGGGGATGTACCATTTTGACAAAGTTAGTCAAAAAGGACCATGGGTCCCAAGAGCTTTTGTTTGTTTGAAGAGGCTTTGGCACTGTCCTCCTCCTTGGTATCACTGGCAAACTTCCTGTGCAGAGATTCCCCGTCTTTCACACAAACCAGACATTGCACTGCAGATGCCTTAAGCCTCCCAGTAACAGTTCAGCCTCAGGAAATGCTGCAACATTCATTGCATGTGCAACCCTTCCCGGAGCTCCAAAACATGAAAACATTCTAGATCAAGAGATTGCCTTTCCAGGAAATTGAGATAGTGCAAACAATGGCACAGAAGCTACAGAAGAATTCCAGAAATCAAAGTTTTTAACCTTTAGCTAACATTGAAAACCACACACACACAAAACTGTAAAATGTACTTGTTTCCCCACCTCAAATTCCTCACCAGTGAGAACTGGTTAAGGCAAAATTCTTCTGGATGTCCGAACTCCTCTTAATGGAGCTTCTCCTCTCAGTCATGGAATTTCTCTGTTCCTTTGAAACCAGATTAAATAGACTTCTCCTCCGCCCTAACTCTTCCCCTAGCGTTTGAGGGGAAATACTGTTACAGCTTTCAGCTCTTTTTGTACGGTGACCCTTAGATCATACTCTCAATGTCTTTGAAACCTCCCAAGATACGATTAATTGCTTCTGAGTTCAGATGGTTCATCTGCACAGTAGCCATTTCTTTGTGAAGGATGCACCATTTAAAAATAAATTCAAAGATTACTATCATTATCAGGCGTATATCAGGTGAAAATTTTGCATGTCACCTCCTGTGGGTTTTGTTTCAATGTATCATTTTCAGTCCAACATTTGTACATCTCTCAGTCCAGCAAACAGAATCAGTACAGAGAAGGCAACAGATTAGCTGAAACACTACAGCACCTTTTCACCCGTACACTCATGAGCATCCCAAGCACAGCAGATTCTAATGAGGTTAACAATGACATTTTGCAACAACTTAAATCAACCCAAGTCAGCGCTTCATTGTCCTGCCCTGTTGCCCTGTCCACAAAATCATATAGCCTCGTTCTGACATTTTAATGATAGCAAGACATGCCATTTCAGAAAGTTAAGCAGGTTCAGAACTAGTCACAATTTTGGACTGGATAAGAGCAGCTTAAGGTTAATATTTTGCTCTGTTTGGCTTTCCAAACCAGCCCTCTATAGTTGTGAGTATCAGCAATGGTGCAAAAGAACAGTGCATCCCCAACTTACTTGAGTTTTAACAGCAGCAGAACCCCCCCCCCACACACACACACACACAGCCCCAAACAAGAGTTGCAGTTAAAACAGGAAAGCCTCATATTTCTTACCATTTTCCATAGACTTACAAGACTGAAAACACCTATATTGGTATCTCCTCCCTCAAATACAGAATTATTGCATATATGGCACCTTCTCAATTTTGAGATTTTATGTATTTACTGCCTAAATGCCTTTTTTTGGCTGAATTTCAATACAGCTGCTTTTTGCAAGTTAAAACAGAAGTTCTGTAACCCCTTGGTTTATAGTGGTACTTGGAGGGCAGGAAAAATAAAATGTAAATGCATCTTATCCATTACACAAAACCAAACTGAAAAATTAGTTATAGTCTTGGAGATAAGAGTAGATTTTTCTCCTAAAACCTTTAATAATTCTAGTAAGCCTTTATATATTTTTTTTTCTTCAGAAAATTAAAAGCAGATTTAAAAGGCTAATGTCAATCTTATTCCTTCGAATAGTCTTAAGCAACCTAATGTCAGACATTTAGTGTAGCCTACCAAATTAATAAGTCTTCATATCAAACTAGACAAATTTCAGAAGCATCATAAAAAACACTGTTGCTAACAGCATGCTAGATCATCATGTTTACTATGTATTTTAGAAAAAGTTAGTTCTCATCTAGTCTATATAGTACTACAGTCTGGTAATTTTTTCCCCCACAACTTGCTTATGCAGAAATTCTTCTTGACAATGGTGTAATTGTGAAATCCCAATGAGACTGAGTAAATCTGCATGCGATATTTTAGTAGGTGAGAGATTCAAATCATTCTTTAAAATATCCTGCAGCATCATATGGTATTTTATCATTAGTATAAAACAGCTTGCAATGAATTGTTACACAATATTCTGAAATACTCTGCAGCTATAATAGGACTAAAAGCTCTCTCCTTTATTCAATTTCTTATTAGGATCTTAGGAATTCTTTAAAAAGCTTAGTAGAATATCCACTTATAAAAGGGCTGTCAGGTTCAGGGCAAATAAGTTTCTACTGAAGCGCAAAACAGCCAAACAACAAAATGTTAAAGATGTATGTTTACAAAAGTAATTCTGTTTTCCTTTCAATACCTCTAACTCTTGGAGTATATAAAGACAAAGTAAAGCAAATGGGTATCACTAAGAGAGATTAACGTTCATGGGTTTATGTACAAACTTGCTTTATTTCATTAACAGGAATACCTGTTCCACATTTTCCCTCATCACTTTATTAAGAATTATGGCCAATAATTCATATTCATGTTGTAGGGGTCAACACATGTCTAAACACACGTGTTCAACTGCCTGCCTTGATTTTAGAAATATCAGCCTAATAAAAGCTCAATGTGAAGTATCATCAGCAAGAATGGTTTCACTACCAGCCTTCATTGGAAAAATAATTATGTCCAAACACAGAAAAGGAAGTTACTTCTGCCCTGCCCCATTCATTTATCCCTTCTATTACTTTCTTTGCAAACAAAATCCAATAAATCTGGAAAAGAATTTCAGGGAGGGGAAAGTGTTCTGTATTGCTATTATGAGGCCAATTCTGCATGTTGCTGCATGCCACCTATGAAACGCTAAGTACCTTTTTCTCTTAAATACAAATTGAAAGTGTTTGACACGATGCAAAAAAACCTGACATGTTCTAAACAGCTTTTTTAGATTTTAGATATTTTTTTCCCCTCTTTTTATACTGGTTACATTTACTGTCAATGTGATTTAGGAGACATAAGGATATTGTAGTTTATCTGGCAGACAAGCCTGCTCATTTTAGCAGCTGTCATTTAAAGGCAGTACTGCCTGATCTCTATGCCTTATCCCTTTGCCTGAAGGTAATAGTCCCACAGCAGCAGTTGAAGCAAACACACACCAAAGCTACCACAGTTCACAGTCCAAGATACTAACTCAGCATCTTAGAAATATTCCAAAATACAGTTGAATGAGATCATTCCTTGATGACGAGGTTTGCAAGATCCTATATCGCATGCTGTAATATTATAGAAGCTAAAAAACCTATTTTTTCTTTTTTTCAATTGGATATAATACTCTGCATTACCTTGTTGCAGTCACTTTAATGCTGATAGTTTTACAGTCTGACAGAACGATGCAAACAAACATGAATTTGTTAGGGGTAACACCAGTATCAGCTTTTATAGGAATAGATCAGTCTTTATCCATAGACAAAATTAATTTTGGATATTGTCATTAATATTAGAAACAAGATAAAGAGATGAACATGAAAAAAGTGCAACGCTAGTGAATATACCTAGTTAGAATACATTTTACAGCGAAGTCAGTTAAGCAATTTCTAAGCAAGCTGCAGATACAGAGCTTTACAGATAAGCTAATAGAGATGGTGGAAAACTACAATTTAAAGACAACATGAGATCCTAGAACAGAGGTAAACACAGTGATGAATACAAAGAAAAGTTTACAAACCTTACTAAAGGAATCTGAGTTGAAATGTAAAATAGAAATAAGGACCTTGTTTCAGGTATTTTTAAGATGTTATTCATACTTTCCAGCATTCCATAAAACAAAACAAAACAAATTCCCCATACATAGTATGCTATATTTTCATTCAATCCTGTGATTATAAATATTTTCCTTTTGGATTAAAAAAAAAAAGATAACCCACATAATTGCATATGCAATCATGAATGCAAGTGTGAATATGCTTTCCAATGGCATATACCCTTTGTAGTAACCAAACAAGCAAAGAACTTTGCTATTACTATAGCGATAAAGCTCGTGTATGAATCTTACAAAAGATGGATGACCCCTTGTTTGTCAAAGGCAAGTTGCAATGTCATAATAATGATGACTGGCAAAATAATCATCCCACTGAAAGCCTTAACTGATTCAGCTGAAACATATAGATCTGTCAGTAAAACTGTTAGCAAAGGTTATTAAAAATGCTTACGATACTGCAGAAAAATGGCACTAGAGAAGGATCATGGTTCTTCAGACAGCTAATATAATTTCAGAAAAAGTTAAGTGAAGTTAGAGAGAAAAAATAAAATAAGAAAAATTCACCTATTCTATATATATTAAAATTTGGAAATCATGTAGAAGTATATATTCTTATATTAACATTAAGAATTGATATATTTTTAAAGATGTATTTCTAGAGATGTATCTAGCAAGCAATACAAGCAACAGCAACATCTGTTTCAAATGCAGTACACATTTAAGTCTCACAATGCAATGGTTAAACCCAGCACAAAATAGCATGCATTGGTTCTTCTGTGATAGAATTTATTATAATGGCAGATTCTGTCATGCACAGGGTTTTTGTGTACTTGGAATAATGTTTCCAAGGAACAGTCACATACAGATTAAAGTTCCACCTACTGCTTCTGAACACTCATGGATTAAGGAAATGCTTGCAATGGTGTTACAAACAAATAAAAAATCTGCTCAGCAATTACTCACAATGAAACATAAACTATCCCCCCCTAATCTACAAGTATAAAAAGCCTCAGTTACATGTAAAAATCCCACATACAACTAAAGAGAATACTAAGCAGCTACTTCATATGCATTATTAACAGCAATGTTCAGCTATTTAGCATTAAAGAATAATAACACTAAACCCTCCCTTGGAGGTGATTATTTTCATTGTTGCTAGGTCAGTGACTGAGATCTCAGAAGTTAACCTCTGACTAAAGACAGCGAGTCTTTTTAGGTCATGAGGTCCTGCATGAGGCTTCTCAGAAGACAAGCATAAAAGTCCTAAAATAACAAGCACACACACAGGTTTCTCTTAATTTGCCCTGTTGGATTCCTATAATAAGTGCTTAACAACTCCATCCCCAGAGCAACTGTGCAGTCATCAACAAGACCATTTACCACATGATTTAGCAAACATACTTCCAAGATTTTCACTTACGTATGCTACACTGAATTGGAATAGGAATCAATGTAAGGCAATTTATGGGCAATACAGTTACTGCATTCACAGTTCTTTTCATAAGAGATCCAAGAGGAAAAAGGAGCAGAATTTCCCAGTGGCACACGGAAGCCATGAAACTATGGGCCCAGCCCCCTCCTCTCCTGTTTACTGCGTTATGGGGAGCCAGTCAAGGATTGGGCCCTTATTCTGTTCCAGCCCAGGATTTGGGTTTGAAAAATGACCATGAAAAACATTCAAAATTATTAAGAAACAGTGGTGACAGTCACACTGTCCGTTTATAACATTCGCAAGTAGGCACGCAGCCGTCTTTCACGAAAAAAGCTGCCCTTTGTTCACTTTACTTCCCATTAAAACCTCCATCTGGAAGCGTTAGAGCCACGCAGGATCTGATCAATTAACTGTTAGTTAGTGCTCTGCTCTAACGCTTTGAAAGTTTGGTGCTCCAAATGGCTTAAAGCGCAAGAGCAAAGTGGCATACTAGCTGGGGACACAGACCCGGAAGACCACTGAGGCTATATGTAAGCGGGGGCTCCAGACTGCCTGCCTGCACCCTTACCCACGCTCCCCTCTCCATAAATCCGTATGGGGGGGAAGAACCAGGGTGCAAATAGAGAGGTGAGAGCAGGCCACCTACCTGAGACACCAAAGAACAGGGATCCTAGGCTGTCTAGAAATACCTGTTCAGACCTACTTTGTTATCGGCTTTATACTTTCACCATTTCCCTTGCTCCATATCCGACTTTCTCTGCATTAGTCTTTCACCAGGCAAAAAGGCATTGTCTTTAACAGACTTGATGAAAGGATGGGGTAAAGGGGACATTAAATGAAGTATTAAATAAGCCTGATCCCCTTTGCTTGCCACTTTCTGCAGTGATCTAGTTTTGGCTGACCATTTCAATGACCTCTCTCCCCCCAACTTCTCCATACATAACAACCTCTATTAATTCTTTCCATATAGCTCTTGTATGATCATACTTCTCTGACTCTCACCACACACATTCTTTGTCTTTCTTGCAGGACTACACCCAAAAGAGGATGCAAATCTCTCGCTGAAGCCTTAGCAGTACAGGTCACCAATCATGTGATGTACACTTCATCTAAGCCTTGGTTTCAGGCTTTTCCTTTAACCCCCTCTGCAGTAAGGCAATGGAATCTACTATAACCTTATATACTTTTCTGTACTGAAATGGTATAGTGGTCAATATCTGTTACCCATCTTGTATTTTAGTTCAGAATTCCTGCCTATAAGCAGTAACTTAAATTCTCCCAGCTGAATATGTCCGCACAAAACGGATCCATCGGTCCCAAATAAAAGTGTTTTATGAATATCTGGATCATTTCTTACAAGACCATATGTTATTTTTGTTAAGATAATTTGATTTTAACCCTATACTAAAGTATGGGTGGCAAAGCTCAGTTTGATTTTATATGCATATTTTAAAAGCTTTCTGTTTCTTCCATCATCTAATGAAAAAAATACATATATATTCAGCAGCATTGGAGGCACACTCACTACAAAACCTAACTCCCCGAAACCCCTCTGTGTTGGCTATGAACCACTGATAATTTTTCTGCAAGAGTTCTCCAAGAAGTGCTGAATCTACCTGGAACAGTGTTTTCTGCAGGGAAAAAATCCTTTTTTTTGTTATTTCACATTAAAAAGTATCAAAAGCCTTTAAAATTCACATGGACCAAAGCAATCCATCATGGGAGGAAGTTAGTTTGAACTGATACTTTTTTTTCCAAAACAAACAACTCTCCCCACCCCTCAAACTCCTCATTTGTTATGTTCTTTTAGGTTTGTTCTTTTTATCATCATCCTGACATATGTCTCTAGAAATTGAATAAACTGACTTGTCTATGCTTGTTCCTTTTCAGTCTTTTGGTGTCTCGTCTTTCTTCCACCAGTTCTCAAAGACAATGTTACAGCTCTGAAATTTTCAAGACTAGAAAAGAATAAAACATGGTTTTGATTTTTGATTTGCTCCTTTTTAAAAATGGAAGGGAACAAGAGGTAGGAAGTTACAGCTTAACATCAATTAACTTCAGTTTCCAAAAATATATATATATAGAAATAAATAGTGCAAGATGAGTAAATGACTGAGCAGCCACCTGCTTCCGTTCTTTGCAGCTCTTTGGAAACATAGCTACCTCTGGGAAGTATTTTTCAAATCCTGGGGTAAAGAGGACAGCATGTAACCTGAAGGGAGCAAGGCAAGGAAGTTAGATGCCCATTGGTCCACAGTAGCTGCCTACATCCGTCTCCTTTCTCAACACAGACCTTCTTTCCAGGTACGCCAGGTCCACCTGCATTCTGGACCTACATCCTCCTGCTGGACATACCCACAGCTGCTGCTACACAGAACTAGTCAAACAATTTTTATTTGTCCACAAGTGTTCCTACTACTGTAGCAACATAACATCAATCTGCCTAGGAAAACTTTCACACTTTTTCAAGTAGTTATTACACAGAAAATCAACTGCTGGCTAAAGCTATGCTGGGGCACTCAATTACTTTGTTTTTCAAGTACAGAAAGAGAACATTGGTCTGTTTCGATCACCTCGAAACACAATTAACTGGATTACAAACAGACTTTATGACAGATTAATTATAGACCAGAGTAGCATCAACTGACCTCTTCTTGCAAAAATATTTTTATCTACTTTTGCGATATACATCTTTGGCTAATTTACACTTGCCATCCAGAGATGTCATCATGAAAATTTATTATCCCAGGTACAAATTCCATTCAACTGGCCTTTTTCTTAAATGATTGATAATAAAAACTAATGATATTTTATTCACCTATCAATTTCTTGCAAATGGCAATTGGCCAGACAGCAATTTGAATGGCTGTTGTAACTTTAAGCACTTCAGCTATGTATTTGGCCAGTATTTCCTACCATTGTTGCCTTTATTTATTTTAAGGTATGATGCCAAGAAACCCCAGCACTTTAAAAGCTATGAAGCAGTGCTGAATCAATGGCATCATATTGTAACAAATGTGTGCAAGCACACACAAAATGGCCTATGTTTCTGAGAAAAATGTTGAATTTTTGTAGATTAGATTAATAGGTGAGTAGAACCCTATCCATAATGCTACAGGCACTTTGTAACTTGAAAGTATATTTTTAAGACTACCACCTACTTTTATAATAGTCATTTAGTGTACCAGGTTCCGTGATCTCACGTTTTATTCTGAGCCTGAAATACAGGCACTTTGCAGGGAAAGATCTCACAGTTAAAGACATGGCAATTTGTCCAGTGAAGTTTTTACTTGCTCCTAAGACTTGAAACTCTCAGTCTTTTTCACTTACTGGAAGAATACATACACTAAGTCCATTGCTACTACATATTGCTTTTCAGCTGGGGAGGGGGAGGGGAAGGGAGGCACAAACATGCATATGCAGAGAGAAAATAGAAATTGTTTCACGGTGCTTTCAAAAAAAACCCAAAAAAACAAAAACCCTAGAACTTCTTCAAAATGCACACCAAATAAGAAAACAAAAAGCAGCCACAAGAAAAAAGAAAAGAAAAAATGTTAGCACATACAAGCACAGCAAGCAGAAATATGGCAGAATAAGCTTGATTTCTTTTGCTTGTTTTTAAGTGGTCCTTTACACTAGGACCTTCCTGCTCTCTCCAAACTCCTCCTTTTCTTCCACACCAACGTGCAGATTCCAGCAAAACACAACTTTAAAAAGAAAAAAAAAAATTGATTCTCTCTCACTCTCTTTCTCCATAAATGAGCATGTATTTCCATTACACATATAATATGAAGATTGCAAAGGAAGGAAAGGCCTACAGTTCTTTTAAGAGTGAGCTGAATCATTTAGCATTATAGAAATTAAAAAGAGAAAAACATTCTATGAAAAAAGTCCATAAATTACATCACTTATTAAAAATGTTTTATTGCATTTAACTGGTATAAAGTATTTGAATACTTTACTTGAAACCGAATGTACAAATGAATTTTTTTAACCTGACAATTGCAACTTAATGATCCAATTCGGCTGTAATTTTGATAAATGTAAGGATTACAGTTTCTGAACTCTGCTTATTCCCCTTTTGTGAGGGAGTGCTATTGGATGTTCCCTCTAATTTTGAAAATAAAATATATAAAAGAATACTGTCAAGATATTTTGATTTGTAAGTTCTAACGATGAGAGAGTTTCTAAACAGGAAAAAATATTGCATTGCATTTTTTTAATCAAAAATCCTAATACAAAAATTAGCTTTTAATTGTTCTCTTCTGAAAGAATGTATAGTCTTTTTTCGGACAACTAAGTAATTGGTGATTTAGTAACACATTTATATACTATGCCCTCAAGCAAAATACAGTGAAAATAAATCCATTAAAAAAAATAATAATACATAATGCAAACTTGCTATTCCAAAAAAAAAAAAAAAAACCCACAGCAAGTTGCTATCTCATCACAACCTTTCAGTTTAATGGATCAAACTTAAAATTGCAGTTACACTACAGGCACATGTGTCTTGAACGGTGCCTACCAAAATTTCTGAAAATACACTTAAAATTATCTTTTTAGCTAAAGTTTCCAAGATAAAAACTTGTTATGATCAAATAAGTGTCAGCAATCGTTCTTCAGCCATTCCTAATTTTTCGGATGAACGTGGGGAGACTGTGCAGGAATTGAATCTGAAGAAGAAACACAACGGTTACACAGCTACGGTGAAACCTTCATCTGAAAAAGGACACCAACAGGAAATGTTTGTAACAAATCACTACTTGTAACAACTGTCCAGGAGTAGAAACAAACCCCGGGAAAGACACTGCCACAATCCTGAAAAAACCTCAGCCCATTGCCACCTATCACGCTTTTCCCCACTTTGAACTATTATAATTTATTCTAGCAGATCGAGATTTTGGGGTTGTTTTATAAAATTGGCAACTTATGCCCTGGAGAATATCCAGAAAATATGCTTTTTAAGCTCCAAGAGTTCCCACATTGAGCATCTTCTCTGACAAGGTTTCAAATATGCTGAAATGTTTATTTTATTATGGAATTTTGTTAAAATGAGCAGTTTGACTCTCAGAAGGTGGGTGCCCTTCTTTCTGAAGATAGTACAGAGAACAATGAAAAATTTCATACAGAAGAGGTGGGTGGAACAGTTTCTATAAGATACCTGTAATTGTCAAGGATTAATGAGGACAATTAATATCCACCTATCTACCCCTCATCTTTTACCTTACACAGTAACTGGAAAAAAAAAAGAAAAGAAAAAAGAAAAGATGTAAAGGAACCCTGGGTTAAAGAATTGAAACAAGCAAGCATTAGTCCTTAAAGAAAACTTGAAAAAGTAGCATTTTGGAGGGCATGTCAACACCGGAGGAGCTGGATGCAGAGAGGTCACCTTTGGGTCAAGATGCCCCCCTTCTCCCCAGGGCAGCGCAGCGGGGGCCAAGGGCTGCGGCTCCCTTCAAAGGGACGCAGCCCCGGCTATCAGAGACATCTGCACACACTCAAGTCAATGCCTTTCTAACACAGAAACTAAACTAAACCTAACACTTCTGCATGCAAATGGAGCGCAAGGCAGACAACTTAGGGAAAAAGCTCTAAATTTATCATGCTAAGATAGCAGCAACTTAATTAAGGCTGTTATCAACTTCCACTATGAATATTTGCTTCTAGCTCTCCAGCTCTGGCCTCAAAATCTGACTTGATTTAGCAATTAATACACATTAAAGGCAGAGTTCAATATCTTTAAGAAAGTTATGTACAAATACACATTTGTTACTTTCTAATTTTCTTCTCTTTTACTGTGAATGACTGTTTGCTTCAACTAAATTTGCTCAAAAAGTGTTTTAATTAAAGCACATTGTTTTGGATAGTTTAAAGTAATTTTTGCTTCTGGTGACCTAAATAGAGCTTTTAGTTCAGGACTGCATTCACTGATAGCAAAACAAGCTTATTTTATTAATTTAAACTCCAAAGATTTCAGTAGTAGGAACAAGCACCGTATCCATGAATATTTTGCCATTTATGAAGTTATTAGTGGCTACATAAATTACTACTACGATCCTTCCGTACTGACAGCTATCCAAGTGTCTTTCCCTCTCTGTTCCCCCTTCAGGTAAATGAGGCTCGTGAATAAACAAATATTCTAGTCTGAACATTATCAAGGTACAGATGACTGTTAACCTCTCTTGTTTTGATTAAGGTTAATTTTAGCCTTCTTGAAGCTTTTTTTTTTTTTTTTTTTTTTTTTGCCTTTTCTGCTCTATCTTCCTCTCCAAGAAATTCAGACTTTTTAAAACACAGATTACAGCTCAATACTATTTAACACAATTCTTAAAGATGTTCGAAAGGACCGACTACAAAAAAACAATTTGAGAAAGACTGAGGTTTCCCATCGAGCACCTAGCATTTTTGTGTCCCTTTGTCCAGTCACCGAAATCCCATGACCTTAACCCCTGAAGCACCGCTGGCTGCACGAGTACCAAAAGCATTTAAGAAATTGTCATTACTTGACAACTAGGCATGATGCCCCAAGGTGACATTGAAAGTAAAAAGCCCATAGGGGATCTGCTCTGTTGTATTGCAGTCCTGCCGTCAGCAGATTCTCTCTATGACCAATGATACGAAGGTGATGGATCACTGTAAACAGGGAGCTGTAGCTGACATACTCTCCATGGCCCTTGCAGAAGTAAGCCCCAATCCTTCAAGTTGATCTATGAAAGCCAGTGATGCCTTAGGCAGGTATACAGGGTTTTCTTGCAGTAAAAATTAACATGCGCAGGGTGACACCTATGTATTTCTTGCAAATGATGTTTTTGCTGATATTCTTTTAACAATAACTTTTGAACTTTCAGAAGAATACAGGTGCTCATCTGCAAACATCAATGGCTTTGTCAATAATCCTCACTCTTTTCACAATGTGCTATTTAAAAATACTCAAAAGAAGAAGATGGTAAAAAACATGCAGAAGAAAGGAAAAAATAGCTTTTAGAACAAAAACAAACCAAGGTACTTTTAAAAAGCAGCTAGAGCGACCAAGCAAAGATGGAATACTTGCTCACCACATCATTTACAGATCCCTAAAGGAAACAATTTGCCACTGTCCCACATTACAGAGCAGTCAATGATAACATCTATATTTAGGCTAGCACTTTCAGTTATAAAAGATGGTGTTTTTTTGAAACGTTCTAACAAATTCATTGTTTGCAGAAGGTTACTACAACTCAATAGGAAGAAAGTAGTAACGTGCCTTTGCCAAGTGAAATTATCATCACATTTGTCAAAGACTGAAACTTTCCAAAACATCCTTCTTCTGTCAACTGCTACATCAGCAAAATTTAGGCAGTCAATAAAAACAGCAGTTTAAATGTAGTCCTCCTAATAGAAGGCAGGACCCATATCGCTTTCAAGGGAAACAGCAATAGTAGTACACTGGAAATCCTGGGAGCAGACAACCTCCTGACCGGCAGAAACAAGACAGGCTGTCAAGGATGGTGAGGATCACCTTTACAACATCTAGCTCCTGATACCCATAAATCGCCCTCCTTCTACAGAGGAAGCCTCACAGGACAGTCTACCTAGGGTCCAGAAAATCCTCTGCCACGGAATGACTGCCTTCTCCTGTTGCTACCTTATATAGTCAGTCCCGTGTTGAAAATAGCATTTAAAGCCACATCGCAATGCCTTGTCATAATTACAGTTGTACAAAACAGTACTTATTTTTATTCCCTGCTCCCCCTTCCTACTCCAATGGAGGAAGCCAAACAAAACACTGGGGCTTCACATATGCAAAGGCTACAACAGGACAAGTGATACAGGCTGTAACAACACGCCGAGAAGTCAGAAAGGCTAAAGAGTCCCAGGCAGTCTTGTCGCCTTGAGCATACATACTATGATGCCATCTGCATTTTATATACATGCAATTTTTTTTCACTAAACAAGTAACATAGAAATCTATCAGTAATGTAAAGCTTTTATTGTAGGTCCCCCCCCCAGCTTAGGAAAACTTAATGTGAGGTTTTATGTTGTGTTACTTTTTTTCAGCTGAAAGAAGAACGGATTCAAGTCATTTTGTTCCATCCTGATCTAACTATTTTGAGGGCTGGAATGGAGACCTTGAAATTGGTACAAAAAAGTTACAGAATGTTTACATTTCTGCTTGAAGTC
The DNA here is from genome assembly GCF_036417845.1 of Apteryx mantelli. Taxonomy (NCBI): domain Eukaryota; kingdom Metazoa; phylum Chordata; class Aves; order Apterygiformes; family Apterygidae; genus Apteryx; species Apteryx mantelli. Next base: position 49,829,151 of record NC_089982.1, on the reverse strand, counting down.
ACAGTATTTTTCCCACTTCTTTTTTTTTTTTTAGGTAGGTCAGAAGATGCGTGTAAACTGAGTATACATTATTGGAATATTTAAGAAATTTTATAAGAACGCATAGATTTAAAAAAAATCACAAAAAAATCACCCTGAAGAGCCTGAGCGACCTGAAAAAGATCTTCAGAGATATTTTTTTAGTATTGAAAATTTGTTGGCTTTTCCATGTAAGCAAGAGAAAACAAAAGAACTAGAACACATATTCTAGGGGATATTGTATTATAGGTCAGAATTACATATTTCATAATTTTTAGTCTTTTTTTTTCCCCTCCATTCTGGGCAAATACAGTGGGTCTCGGCGGCATATTTAAATAGGCTAAGAGACATCCTTACTGAAGTTTTGTAAACAAAAGCAGGTTGAAAACCTGTTACATTATATAGTAAAAATATTTACTTCTGTCATCACCTTATGCAGCTTATAACTGATTTCAGCACAGGAAAAAAAAACCCTTACATTTTAAGAAACAGAAAGTTTTCATTACTTATTTCATAGATTATGAAATCTCCAATTTAATTTTCAGTGTATTTAATGAATCCTGTAAGTTACTCATACATTCTTTATCATTCAGTTTGGTCACAAATCAAAAGAGTAAAGATCAAAAAGGATCACTCAAAGTTTTGCATAGAAACAGGGACCAAAAGCAAGCAGGATCAGGTGTATGGTTTGATTTGCTTACATTAATAAGCATCATAAATTATTTACTGAACTTCAAAGCTTTAAAACTTATGATGAACATAGTTGCAAGAATAAGTTTTATTTGCTTGCTATCATTTATTTATTAGATATTTTATAGTATAAGATATGCATAAAGTAAAAATGTCCATTTCATTAAAACCTATTGTTCTATCTGTACAGAGATTATGAATGGACTATCTGGTAACTCTTCAATAACTGGAAATGGGGGGGGGGGAGAAAGACATCTTGAAAACAAATGGATTACACCCATACTTTGCAGTAAAACATTTACATCTGCATATGCAAAACATTACTCAAGGCTAGACAAAAGTGAGCCTTGAATCAAAGTAAACTACTTATGGAAGCTAACTCGAGTAATAAAATATTTAAAGCCTGGAATACAAAGGACAGTTGAACTAAATTCAGATCCAAAGCCTACTTTTTGCAGGGATTTCCAGTCAGATCAAGAACTAACATGTCAGTCCTTCTAACCAAAGCGGCATATCAAGCCAGTTGAGCAGTTATAGATCCAAATTTTGTTCTGATTAAAAGCAACTCTGGGATGCACAACTCCACCAGGAAGCTATTGTTTTTAATGTGCCTTAGGTCAAACGTGGTAAACTTCACACTTCTAACCAGTGCTGTTTGTAATAGATTGGATGAAACACGTTTACAAAGGAATCAATAAATGTAAAGACTGGAAAGAATTAGAGAGGCTTGCAGGCTTGTACCTATTGTCTGGGGGAATTAGATGTCAGTTTGAGTATTATAACTCTGACAAAGGTTTCCAAGCTTTAATTTACTAGAACATATAATGGGTGATGTAGAAGCTGGGAAACACTAGTCAGTCTGAATATATTATTTAACAAACAGTTTAATGAATGTTACAAACATTATTACAGTCCTGACAGTCCTTATGCTCTCTGCTCATTCATTTTTACTTTGCAATCTCGTCACTGAAGCACGTTTCTTTGTGAGGCTGTCCCACTTAAACTTTAAGTCTCAGAAGCAAGAGACCATACATGCTCAAAACTGTGGATTTAAGTAACTCGTAATAAATAGCAATGCTAAATGCTAAGTAAACAACTATGGATACATAGTTTTCCAGTTTGTTTTACAGATTGCTATTTGCATAGCTTATGCACTTTTACTAAAAACAGTTTAGATAAATATTTAGGATATAGTGTACCCTGAGAAAAGGAGAAATTCTCCATTAGTAAACTAATGCATAAAAACAAATGTATAGAGAGAGACTAGTAAGTGTGACCTAGATGTAGGTCACAACTGGAAGAGAAAAATTAGCACATTCTTTAAAAAAGAAAAGACCAGCTTATGTCAGAAAATACAGCTTAAGTCCTGTTCAAACATTAAAAGTAGTAATACTTTCTTTCCTGAGGAGGTTTAATTCTTCAAATGCTTCTTGTGAAACAGAATACCCATATCCTTTCCTAATTAAATATTTTATAGTGATCTATCTGATTTTAACTCCTCGGTTCTATCCAGCTAATTCAAATGTACGATTTAAATCAGTAAGGCACAATGTTTGCATTACAATAAAATAAGACAAGGTGTAATTTTACACCAAGCTGAACTTTGAAGTTTACCTTTAACACTTTTTTCCCCTCACATAATCTGATTTATAAATTCTAAAATGAGAAAGCAATTCTGAACAAAGTATCCATAAGCTTTTCCAGATAAACCATATGGTCTAGTGTGCCAACAGACAAAATGAAAATCTTAACACACAATAGGGTTGTTTAATGTCATATTCTACTGGGTAAAATTGGATACAGGAGGTTGGATTTCTCTATCCCAGGTTCCCTCTTCAAACCACAAACTGTTCATGTGCAGCTGATGAGTACAGTATCTCTGAAACTCCCTTTACAACCCAGTGCATACATTGAAACAATCACTGGAGTGCATTTTTCCCCCAGTAAAATGCATAAAGAACCCCATTTCTGAAGACAGAAATGTATTCAATCATAGGGCTTTGAATAACAAGATATTGAATTCTTGTTCTACCATGATGCGAAAGCCTCACTTGGGACTTTCTGGATTGTGGGACAAGAAGTTGCTTTGACCATAAAGGTAAAAGTATACATACATCTGCATTACAAAGAACGTCCTTGTTACTGAGAGAAGGACTTTGTCAACATTACTACCCCTAGACAAAAGTAAACATAACCTACGCTCATTTTTTATGTATTAACACTTGCTTCTTCAATGATAAAAGGATGTTAGAATAGTTTGGTTCCACTATATTGTTGCATGATATTAGTTTTGGTTTTCTATCCTGTCAGCATTACCTGTATGGTTAATATATTTGCATGTATTTTGACTAATAGGAAGTGCTGTGAAGAGCTACGTTACATTTACGGAATTACATTACGGAAACAAATATGCATATTTGATATGTTTTCCTTTCATTTAAAGCTACTTTAACAACTTGAAAGCCATATCTTTTGGACATTCAAGGTCATGATTTCTGAAGAAGGTTCACTGCAGACAAATCCCAAAGGACTACACAAGTCTCTCTTTGTCTGGTCACATCAAAAGGAAGTTTAAAAAAATAATAATAATAATAAAAGAGTTAAACATAGCTTTAAAGTAAAAAGAAAGTGCACTCCACAACAGAAGCTGCTGTTTCTGCTTCTTTGGGCTGTTCATTGTGGAAATCTGGTTGACAGAAATTGGGATGAAAAGCTTAGAAAGGGCTATTCCTAGAAATAGCGCACACTCAGGAAAAAAAGGACACCCGATTAACCTTTTGGTATGTCAATAGCCTATTAAATTGTAGCACTCTACATGTGGAAACATATTATGCAGTTATTTCTGTCGAAGGAAATCTTAGTCAAATTTATATTTCAGCATATTCTTATTTTAGATACTAAATCAATAGTTAATTCTACTGGTAGCCCATGCAATGTTATAAAGTGAAAGTTGCTGTGACCCTTGTAGAACTAACTAGTTCCCAGCTTGTTAACTGACGTGGGGGAAGCACTGCTCAAATATTTGGGAAGGCAAGTTTAAAAGGGAAAAAAGGGGGGGAAAAGGGGGAGGGGGAAAGGGGGAGGGAAAAAGGGGGAGGGGGAAAGGGGGAGGGGGAAAGGGGGAGGGGGAAAGGGGGAAAGGGGGAAAAAGGGGGAAAAGGGGAAAAAGGGGGAAAAGGGGGAAAAAGGGGGAAAAGGGGGAAAAGGGGGAAAAGGGGGAAAAGGGGGAAAAGGGGGAAAAGGGGGAAAAGGGGGAAAAGGGGGAAAAAGGGGAAAAAGGGGAAAAAGGGGAAAAAGGGGGGGAAAGGGGGAAAAAGGGGGAAAAAGGGGGGGAAAGGGGGGGAAAGGGGGGGAAAGGGGGGGAAAGGGGGGGAAAGGGGGGGAAAGGGGGGGAAAGGGGGGGAAAGGGGGGAAAAGGGGGGAAAAGGGGGGAAAAGGGGGGAAAAGGGGGGGAAAGGGGGGGAAAGGGGGGAAAAGGGGGGAAAAGGGGGGAAAAGGGGGGAAAAAGAAAAAAAGAAAAATAAAGAAAAAAAAGAAAAGGCAAGCCAAACACCCTACAGTCAATAATTAAGGATTTCCACTGTGAGGAACATAGGGAGAAAACACTTTCCTGGCAAAAGCTATGATTCATCTTGCCTCAGCCAAGAACTGTGACCCCATCTATACCCCACTTTGAACCCATCCTCTTCATGGTTGAATAACTGAACAAATACCTGAAGTATTCCCCCACACACACTGGCAGCAAGACAGGGAAGAGGCATAACTATTTAAAACCTCCATTTGTCAATTTGAGGTGGGGGAAGTTGGAACTTGTGCAGTCTGGCAGACAAAAATGCAACCTGTGTAATGTTATAAAAGATAAGGACAAGTATTACTGGGTTACAGGCATCTAGAAAAGGGTAAGCTATATTTACATATGAAAGTAAGTCATCTTAAACCCCATTCTTAATTTTCCAGTTCCATCTCACTTTCCTTTCGAGACGATATCAAAGAGGATACTTTTACAGTAGCCTACCTCTAGTCAAAATACCCCAATTGCCTGATAATTGCCTATGTCTCACTGGCTTTCTTTTGCCCTGCAAGGGACTGCTATAGCAAACTGAAAACCCTTTACTGAAGCAGAATCAGCTAGGAGAAACAAAAGTGTACTCTTTCTCACTAAAACACAAACCTACAACTAGGACACACATCTTTTCAAGAGATGCAAGCATTAGAAGTGTGCTCTGTTATGAGAGGCAAGCAGTCTAGCAACGGTTGCAGTACAAGAGCAGCTTTTTTGGCACATCTTCAGGGTCTGACTGAACAGGGATGGGGGCTACGAGACAGCAGCAGAAAGATCAAGAAGTCAGAGTTTCTCCTTGCTAGTTCATTTGAAACCAGTAAACTCTGTCAAAAAATACACTGTTCTTCAGAACGTGCTGTGATCCCTTATTACATTTATAGGGGAAAAAAAAATTCTCACCATAAGGGGAGGAGCAAATGCCAGAACAGGTTGCCCAGAGAGCCTGTGTGATCTCCACCCTGAACATGTTCAGGATTCAACTGGACACAGCCCGGAGCAACCTGGCCAAATTAGACCTGCTTTGAGGTTGTCTGGTCCAACCTGGCTCTGCAGGTCTACTCCAACTTAAATGTTTGGTCACAATAAATAAATAAATAAATCACAGAATAATTCATTCTTTTCCCATTAACACAACTTCTACTTTGAGGCTCATAGTACTCCTGACATAGCAAGTAGCCTGAGGAGTATAACATCCTTCAAGACCTATGGTGAATTAATATGTGATCAGCAGCACACTGGAGAAATACTAAGCTTTAAAACGTCTTAGACTGTCAAAGTTCCAAAGAAGGAACAGGATACTTGGGTCATGCTGTCATCTATCCAAGAACTGTTTCCAATTAAATTTCAAGAAGAGTAAATGACAACAGTGTTGGCAGACAAACTAATTCTTAATAGGAAGGAAGGTCCAGTGTTTCAACAGCTTCTACATGTTCTTCATAAGAAAGGAGTACCTTTCCTTAACTCATCCTTGTGAGACATACATATTCTATTGGTAAGACCATATTTCAGGGAAAGATCTAAGGCAGCATATTCAATTTCTTTTGTTTAATTCACAGTAAATTCTTTCTCATGATTTATAATTGTTAGGATAATCTAGATAATTGAGAATTCTTTTTTTTTCCTTATATTTAACTCTGTACTGGAATACACCTTTATATAGTACAAAAGGAACAATATAAGTTTAATTTTGTCCTGTTATTTCACTTTTTATAGCAAAGTTCCAAGCTAGTGTAAAAATAGCTTGATCATTCCATCTAATTATAAATAGAGAATATTTCAATCTGGTAGGTTTGCAAGTGAAAATCCCTTTTGGTTTTGTTCTTATGAATCTATATATAGCACTTAATTTTGGTTCTCAAATTTTTATTCCAGAGCTGATTTTCTATGGACACATCTCCACTCTTAATCTAGACAGTAAAGGTAGAGAAGAAGCATCACATAGCTAACAGACAATAACTTAAATTCAGCAATAACATGCCAATTTTTTCTTTCCACAAGATCAAATCTGTTCATGAAAAAGAGGCAACTTGATATTTCGGCAATTTCTATTTACCTTCCAAAAGAAAAGATTAAGCTTCCTACACTTATCTCCAGTACATGAATCATTAACATAAACTGTTTCTTGATTAATGAACATCACAGCAGGCAAGACATTACTTTCTTCCATTTCAACTTTGTAGTTAATTTTTCAGTGTTTATGCTACTTGAATAGACAAAAAATACTGCCTGTGGTCACCCGAAGTTCACATACAGATGCTTTCAGATGCACACGTGACAGATCTTTAGATTAAACAATCCTTAGTACAAGTACCTGCATGGGATACTTCATGTACAATATAGAGATCGATAAACACATACTGGTATTAAGATATTAATATTGTTTGGGCTATCGGAGATCTCTCTGAATGCTAGTGCCTAAGCCATTTATCATACTACACAGGATACCGCTACAGGAAATCAATAGTATTTGCAACTTATCAAGACTGAAAAAACAAGCCTATAGTTCAAGATGACAAACACATGGCACACATGGGCACTCTAAGTACATGAGTAATAAAAAGAAAGAATTTTTTTGCTAATGATGCATTAACACAGCTGTTCTGTTTTTGTCAAATGCCACAAAGCCTGTGTATAAAATTAAACAACATAATCTTCATCTGAATTCTTGACATCTGTTACAGAAGAGAAGTACCATGCTTCATAAAGGTGCACCTAAAATTTTAGTGCATTTTCTTCAGAAAAATGGTACATTTGAAATTTGTCAAATGCACATACTAAAAAGCAAGCAAATTAAAAACAGTCAAGTATTAGAATGAAAAAACCTTATCACTGACTTTAGAATTTTCAGGTAGTTTTGTGTGCCATACTCAAGTAGACACTACAAATACTGTCGAATTTAATTCTTTTTCTTCTATAGACATAAACCAGCTATCAGACAACACTGTAGTAGCTTTCTTGAGGAATACATTTTAACTCCTTGACACAAAACTCTCTAAATACTAGATCAGGGAAAGGTAAAATGTCTTTTTAATATAATTACATTAACAAATGTGTCAGCAACTTCCCATTTTACAGCTTTAACAGTGTTTTAAGGCATCAATAGAGTTATCTTTATTTCACTGTTTTTAATCTAAAAATAACTTCTACATGAACCAAAAAACTTGCTTTTAATGGTTTCTGGGGTCATCCTCACATTCCAAGAACTTTTCAGCTTACAGTAGTTCTCATTCCAGAGCTTGCAAGTCACTTTTTTAGTGATTATCTTCTTTTCTGAATTGCAATTTGTCACTGTTTATTATTGCTCCACTGGCTACCTCAGACGATCCAACAAGCAATCAAACCTGGAGCTTTATCCATGCATCCTACTGTATTTACAAATTACTTAGACAAAGACCAAAAGATTAAAAACATAGTTGATCTAGACACATATTTAGCTGTGTAACAGTTACAGTTCCCTGTCACATAGCCCTCTACAGCTGAGAGGCTCTGCAAATATAGGAGTGGCACTCAAATTATTAACCAGGATACTGAGTACCAGATTTTTCTACCTAAGCATCCCTAATACCCCTCCTAAACTCGGATACTGGTTACTCTACATTGCAGTCGTAAAAAAAAAAAAAGGAAAAAAAAAAAAGGAGGGGGGAGAGAGAGAGAGGGAGAGAGAGAGAGAGATTACTTGAAAAGAGACAGACAGACAGACTACTTATCTGGCCTGGTCTTGGTTTTCAATAATTGATTTCCATTATTATTAAAAAAAAAAAAAAGCCAAAGACCCAAATCATTCTGTTACCCGACGCAGAAAAACAACTGCTTGAGCATCATCATAATTCTTCCATCTCATATTAAAAGTCTCTTTTACTCTTTTCTGTTATTAGTCCTAATTATCTTAATCATTGCGGGGGGGGAGGGATAACTTCAATAGGATTTTTACTTTTTTCTAGAGTTTCTCATGAAGCCTCAGAGCATGCAGACCTTCATCTTTCATTTTCCCCGTAAATGCTTGTCTTTCATCTCTTAGGCATATTTGTGAATAGTTCTTTTTCCAACATAGACATTCCCACAATACATAAAAAGGAGAAAACTCAAAATACTGTTTCTAACAAACACTAAAAGTTATTTTAAGCTTACTATGTTATTTTAGAATGTTAATACAGACTGGAATCAGATCAGAAAAGTATTTATATTTCCAATTGCTAAAAGTAAACTTTCATACTACATCAATAAGAAGCAAGCAAAAAATAGTAAGTGCCTGAATGCAAGGACTGATGCCTCAAAAATATATAATTATGTTCAAAGTAGCAAGCTACTAATTATCTTCCTAATCTATGGAATTGTGCCATATACTTCACATTACTATTCCGCAAAAGAACATTCTTCTAATCAGATACTATACTAAGACACAAGCTCTACTTTTAGATGTTTTAGCCCTAAATTTGTGTATAAAAATTAGGAGAAAAAGAACATAACCAGAACGAAAACCTGTATTGGCAAATATATTCCTGAATGAATTCTTGATATCATTATGGTAACACTATTTAAAACACAGAACACATGCACAATAAATATATATTCCGTAAACATCAGAGCATCTGACAAGGATTGGGACTGTTCCTATTTCACAAATGGGAAAACTAAGGTGAAAGGGTATATATTTAAATTCAGTGGCAGAGCATGAAAAAAATCCAAGTCCATAAATACCATTCCTTTACTGTATTCTGCAGATCCTATTCAAAATATTTAATTCTACTTACCTGTCAAATTGCAGTATTAACACTGACTTCCAGAGGAAAACATCCTTAATTTAAAAAAAGAAAAAAAATCCCTCCCCCCAGATGCCCAAATAAATAGTGTTTGCAAGCTGCAACTTAAGTCAACATTTGTTTCCATGTACCTCAAAAGCAAGAATGTGCTGGATGCAAGAAACACAACACCTTGAAATTGCACTCTCTACTTCTCAAAACTTAGAAGACTTGGATATAATTATACATAACCCATATCTCCCTAAAAGGACTAGCATCTCTTACTCTTCTTTCATGGAAGTACAAAATGATCAAACTGTTCAATAAGTCTTAGTGGAAATATGTATACGTCTTCATGAAAACAATTTACAATTGGAAATAATCAGTATCTACAATATCATTATTCTATTCTAGATAAAGTTCTTGTTTTTTCTTTTAAGCTAACTTGGAATAATTAAAAAAATTTTCTCTCTCCTCTTTGCTATATATAAATTTGGAATTTCATCCTCAGAATTTTTCTGTAAAGTGTGTTATTTCATTATCACCTACTCAGAAATCAAAGAAACGTGAACTTTGTTTCCAGCATCACATTTACTAACTACATAGTAGTAATATTTTAGGCTAGAGATTCATTATTCTAATTATCCCACAGTGACAGGTCAGACAGAGCCATGACTCACCATGAATCTTCCTTTTTTCCCTTGTAGCAGCACTTTTTTTTTTTTTAAACAAAAGTCAGGTAGAGTATTTTTGTGCATTTGTCATAGGCAAATAGTATTTTCTCCTGAATTAACTGCAAACTGTACACACAGTTATAAAGCCGCATTTCACTCACAGAATCAATTCAGTAAGTGCAGCAAGAAAATTTCCAGACAGGGAAGGATTAGGCTTGAAGGTCTTCCACATCAGCATTTGCTCAGTTCCTCGCTCAGAAAAGACGACCAGATACACCCAGCACGTGGTGTAATTCAGGGCTAGTTTACCTTTGAAGGATACAAGGTTGTAAGATGACACGGGAGAGTAATAACGGCATTGTAACCAGCGGCACTTCGTCTTTAGGAGACCGCTCAGAAAATATTAACTAGTCAGCAATGGCTACGAGACCTTCGCTGTCTCAGTAAAAATGAAAGTATTTTTGCTATCTGAGGTCTTCGCTCAAACTGCGACCTCACGTTCAGAAAGCCGAGAGACCCCGCGCGGCTCAGGACCTTTGATCTGATGCGTGATGAGGTCTCCACAACGGGCCGTTGTGAGGATGTAAAACACTTTCTGGTCAAACACTTGAGCGTTTGGGAAGACTCTGCTTTTATTCTGCCGCACCATCAACTTAAACCTTATTAGTCTCCGATCAGCACCTAAGCCGACAACGTCAACACCAGAACTGAAAACACGCTAGTGCTCAGGCAATCAGCTACACAGATGTCAATGAACAGAATAAATCATTTTAACATACACTCCGGGTACATTTTCAGATATTTTAGCATTAATCTGCTTCATGAAAACCTGACAAATAACTTTTACAGATTATATACCAAGGACTGTATCTCAATTAAAAAAAAAAGGTGCGTGCAGCATAACGAAGTCTGCTTTACTCCTTACAAGTGGCTCATCTTAGTTTTAAGTGTGCAATCAAGATGCCAGCCAATTCAGATATACAACCTTTTAATATTCAAAAAAACAGTAGCAAACAAAAGCATTAAAGAAACAGGAACTGATTAAAAAAAATCTCCTAAGGTGAGATATTTCATATCCTAAGCTGCAACGGCAGCTTATATATAACCATTAGCATTGCAAAACTCCAAATATAGAAAAACTCGTAGGAACAGTGTCTAATGCACAGCAGTTCTAAATCCAGCAAAATCAACAGCATTTTTGACAGAAAATCCTGAGATGTCTGAGTTTTCTGTAGGACAAAAATGCTCTGAGAAGTGGTAGTATGTTTTGTACAAAGTAAGGGATCATACAGATGATGAAATAGGGCAGTTTGTTCCAAAAGAACCTTAAAGAAATATTACAGAGTTGCTTCTTGGACACACAAAAGTTAATCAGAAGAAAAAAAAAAAATCTATCATAAAGAATTTTCATTGCTTTAAAAAAAGCTCTTAAAAATTATCTGGTTAAGTTAAGCATCTAGTAGTTACACTTATCCCTACATAATTCAATATTTCCTATTCCAAACTAAGGAGCACACAAGTTTCTTCCTTCGTCTAATATTTTATCTGGTCACTCCGTGCTTCCTTCCACCTGCTCTCACACAGCCTTAGTTTAACAACCGTGCTCTGCTCTCACAGCTCAGGTATGACTCCAAAGGGGCAAAGGCTAATACAGTGGATATCAAGTACATTCCCACTACAAGTTTTTTTTTTTTTTAATGCTTTCAATTGTAAATGTTTTATATCTAACATGATAAGAACACTATTTTCAACCTTTGGAAACAAGAAGTGCAGTTCTCAAAACAATTTACTTGACCTCAGTATGCTAGATATATCATGCAGTACCTGTGCACACTGCCTCAATATGGAGCTTCAAATTCAAAGGGAATCTAGATGAAGCATGTTAAAGATAGATATTATACATCTTTACCATTTAACTGACAGCAGCTGACTTTTTCCCCAGCCGACTTTTTCCCCAGCCCCAGGATACAGGTCACCTACCCTTAAGGATGGTTATCAACTATTCAGCCTACAGACCAAATTAATCCTGTGTGAGATATGCTGAAGATACTACGTGGCATATGCAGAATGCAAACTCTCCTCCCTGAAGCAGAAGCAGACACAACTGAGAGCACAAAGCTGCATAAGCTCTCAAACAGTTGCTTAATTTATATGTATACTCCTACTTGCAAACTTACAGGACCTGTAATTTGACCAACTGTAAAATATATGAACAAAAATCGACATTCATCTGTAATTTCATTACAACCAGAAAACAGATCTTAACTTGCTTGTCAAATGAGACCAAGACCTCTACATACAAGATCAGAAAAAAAAAATTTTTAAAGATCCAATTCATGTATTAACAGATTTACAATTAAAGAGAGACCATTATTACTCCTGCTCTTACCCCAGGCACAGTTCAAGCCACAGAAAATAGTCCAATCATATCTACACACAGTTGAACCACTTAGAGCTCTATTATACCCGTTTTGGAAAAATACCTAACTTTTAAGAGACTTCAAAAGTGGACAGTTTTAAACTCTCCTGCAATACCATATCAATGTTTTATTACTCATATGATTTAAAAATTGCATTTTATTGTCAGTGTGATTTTTAAGGTCAGCTTCACACATTATGCCTTGAAATACCAGACACAGTATCTGCAATGGTAGCCCAACTCTTCTTAAATTTCACCTTGAAGAACTGGATTGAACTCAAGTTTCTAATTGAAAGCCATGATTTCCAGCTTCATCCATTCTTCAGTAATTGCTAGGCAGCACTGATGCCAGCCAAGAAAAATAGTAACAATCCAAACCTTCTTGAGGCTTGGCTACTTCTAGGATTTCTCTTTTAGCAGAGCTCCATATGTTTTCTTCATCACAAATAGCTATTGTCAGGATAGTCCAAGCCCAGTTTTCCTCCCCTTCCTCTTTGCAGAGGATCTGCTCTTCAAACTCGCAGCCTGGCACCTTTTCAGTTCCTATCCTCAGGAAAGGCCATTAGACCTTCCTGTCTTATCCAAAATACATCATAAATCTCATTTGGCCAGAAACTCTTCCTTTATATGCAAACCTAAGAAAATGACAGAACTGACAGCATGCCTCAAAGATTAAAAAAAGGGGGGGGAGGGGCACGATTCACATGCCTTTTTAATGCATGCTCTCTTCTGTTATTATCAGTTATTGTTTAACAGGAAAAAACAGTATTGTTAGATAGTCTAAGCCATTTTTACACCACTGACCAAAACTGCAACGTTATAATAAATTTAATTAAAGAGACAATTTTCTGATAGATAAGAAGTCAATACAGGTACCTTTTGCAGCATTATGATGTTAAATCCAAAACTCTTATCACAAAACCTACTGTGGAAGCATAATTTGTTTTGCACACTGAAACACAACTTGCTAAAAAATAAACCTTTTAAATTACATACTTCATTTGTGTACATTTTAGCCTTTTAAAATAGGTCATTTTTATACTGTGGTCACAAAAGATTGTCAGCGCTGTATATAAACCTTCTGTTTATAACGTATTTACATCCCTTAAGGTGGTTAAGTCTAGGGTCCTGCCTTAGCATACTTACACTAGAAATTCTTTCCCTGTTCCCAATAATGATGTTCTCTAACCTCTAAAAACAGCAGAAAATGCAGGACTTCTTTCCACTCTATTCCTCAATAGGTTATTTATAAATAACAAACAAACCCACCCCCCACCGCAAATCGTGAAAAACTGTCTTTCAGACTTTAAATGCAAGATAATCAAGCAATAATAAATGAAAGAAATTACCATCTGGACTTTAAGATATTTCTGTGAAATCCCAAATATTTATAACACAAATATGGTCTCTCTTAAACGCGATTCAGCAAATCTTGAACTGCAGAACACTTACTCAAACATGTCAAATTTTTTACTTGTAATTGTCTTTCTCTTGAGCTTCTGACTGAAAAGTTTTCAATGAGTGATTTGGCAGCATTTCTCTCCCCAAAAATCAGGCTAAGGGTATTTAGGAATTCGTGACAGACTAGCAACAAAATTCTCCCCTTCTCCCCAAACAACACAGTTATTAGTAGCTATTTCCCTCCTCCTTTTCATGCTTTTTCCTTTAGTCACAGTGAATTGTCTTTTTCTTTCTGATCGATACAGTTATAATGACCAAACTTTTGTCTCAGACCATTCCCTCAGGCTATCTTCACAAGCTCAGTCTTTCATTGCCAACTCTATAGCAATTATTTCCAACTACTTAAGTTCAGAAATTCTTCCGTCAGTTAAAATATGCTTGAGTGAAATACACTGAAACACAAACGCATCTCTTGAAATTTCATTTCGAAACCAGTGACACTATGTGCGAATCAACAGCAAAATACGGTCACAAATTTCCAAGGGTACTAAAAGTCTTCTGGCATTTTTCATTTGAGTTATTCTTCCTCTTTCCCTACCAAACTTCCCGAAAAGGCAGCGTTCTCCATACTCCTCACCTCTTACTGAGGCAAGAGCTATTTCTTTTTGTGCCGAGAAGGCTTGCATAGTAAGATGTGCCAAGTAACCCCTCATCCAATGCAGACAGGGAAGAAAAAGGTAGAAATTGCAGGATGGATAAGTGCCTCTACATTATGTAGCATGCTGCAGGTCCCATACATTTCCCAGTATAGATGGTGGCCTAGTGAATGGCAGGCAGCAGCAAGAAGGGGACCGGGGTACTTACAGAAGCTGATGGAAAGCTCTGCAGATGGTTTGTGCTGGAGTTGCTGGCCCCTGCTGTAGCAAAGTCCGTATGACCATGCACTGGAAATCCTCTGCCACAGCCAGCACAGATCGCTGTGCATCACTTTTCTCAGAAGCCACTGGTCCAAGGGACTGACTCGGACACATTGGTGCCCTGACTGTTCAGAAATACTGGGACAGCTAACAAACATATTAAAGCACAGGCCAAGAGGTCTGCTCAGGAAGGCGACGCGTCCCTCCTGCCTTAGGACAGGGCTCATCGCCATCAAACCTCGACCTCCATGGTCAGTTCAGCACTAGCTCTTCACTGGATGTTCGCTCCCACTTTGCTAATATGATGAAAAGATGAAGATCTTGAAGAGTCTTATTTTGTTATGCCAACATTTTTGGTGTTGACAGAAGCATATTTCAGACAAGAGGCAGTTCCCGAGAGACTCTCTTTAAGTAACATTAAAATCAAGCAAAGAGCACAGTCATTTTTTTTATGCTCTGATAACAGTTGTGCAGTAAGAAGAGGAAAAAAACTAGAGAATAGCATCAGGGATGCCAATATCCTCCGTTTGCCTCTACACCGTGATGAATTAGGTAAATTAGTGGGCAATAGGATGTTCTGTTATAGCACCAATTTCACCAACAGGTTAGAAATACTTACTAGGTGAAAATTTCAGAGTCACATATTGACATATTGAAGCTTTTTATTCCAGTTCAGTTTCTTATTTTTATTCTTGTTATTTTCTTGTCATTCTATTATCCAATCTGAACCTTCTCATGCAATTTTGACATTCATTTAACTGGTAATGAATTTAATTTTAAAAGTTGTTTTTAACATTTAAAGTCTTCACACTTTCTATTCTTAAACATTTTGTCCATATTATATCTCCATAATTTATGTTAAGATTTGTATTTTTTTTTTTTCCCTTCCTAGCCCAACCATTTGCAGTATCAGAGTAACAAATTCTTTGGCCATCTGGTACCAGTTTCATACAATTATCTTCCCCACAATACACCTGGTCAACTATTAGATCTAATCATTTATATGCATTCTTTCTTAAAGCAACTTTCAGTACAACTTCATTGCTTCTATATTTCACTCTTGTACAACAAAAGGTAGATAACTAATTTTTAATTAGAGTTAAGAATAGTGTTTACTTATTCTATCACTAGTTAATCAGTGTTTTATTGGTATTTGCAGGGCCCAAAACCCCCCCTGAAATTCTTAGGAAAATATAATAATATTAGGAAATATTAGGAAAATAAAGTTTCTGATCTTTAAAAAAATTTAAAGGGTGACAAAAAGATTATCAGTTCAAGAACAAAAGAGAGCAACAGAAAATCCTAATTAAACTTTCTGCACGTGTGACAGTATGGAAATATTTAAAAAATTATAAATTTTCTGAGTTAGATAATACATTGTCAACAAGATGGTTAAGAAATGCTAATAAAATACATACACTATCATTTTTAAGTCACTGAAGCACTGAACTGTAACATGGTAGGCTAAGAGCAAGAGTAATTTCATAACAATTTATTAATATAGGACTCCAGTTTAAAGAACTATTTCATAAAGATGTGAATTACATACAGAGCAAAGTACAGGAAACTACTACTTGCTCATTAGGGAAATCAAGCAGTACTATATTATGTAAATATCAATATTATATCTAAGTTCTGGAATCAACTGACTATTAAAGCACTTATGTTTTCATGTTAAAGAGAGACAAATATATTGCTAAATAATGCCCTTTTAATATATTCATGTTAAGTTGTATCATTTAAAGGAACTTGTGACAAGAAAGCCTATCACTAAGTAACATATAAATTATTCTAAAATTTAGCTACATTTACCTGATCGTTTGTATTTTGATAAAAGTACATACTTTGTTTATTCACTGCTCAAGTGCTAACCAGGCAAGAGACCCTGGATATCATCTCCAAACAGAAACATCACTAATACCATCTGTTTGCAAATTCAGCAGTGTGAACATTTTGAGCAAAAAGAGCAGTTCCTGTTATTTTCTGCATTTGTTCCTTGCACTCCTTAAGTAGGGGCCCTATAACCTACCAAGAATATCAAGGACTTTCACCCCAGTACTAAAAAGCAAGGCCAATGTATACAGATGTCAGGATATCAGGAAAGGCAAGAGGGGGGAAAAAAAAAGCCTTGAAATTCAATATGCTTGTAACAAAGGAGAACAAGAAGTTTGATTTCTTGAGATACCAGTAGTCTAACATATAATTCAGAACTGCATTTAGAAAATGAGATTATCTCCAATAAAAAGTGTTTCATTTCATGGAAGCACTGCTTTCAGAATGAGAATTTAGTATCACAAGGCTACATTCATGCGGTCTAGGTAGATCAGCTCCATGTATTATGGAAAGAATTTTTTATATTAGCAGTGAGCTGTCATGCTGAAATTTTCACCCTGATATTAGATCTATACTCATGCACTTTGAAGTAGAAGCACATTTTTACATACTGTTCTTTCTTTAATTCTTTCACATAGAGATCAGCAAAGACATTTTAAAATATATATATATATACACACACACACACATATATATATATGTGAATCCAGAAACGCCTTTGCAATATTCTTTAGCTTCCATTGTGAATAGGTGTGACATTTTAAGTTAAATTCAGTAAAAAACAGGACCACGCACTACTGACCTGCTAAGGTTTTGGGTTCAACTTGGCTGTACATTCCCAGTGAGTTTGAATGAACAGGCATTATGTAAATGGGCAGACTTAAATAAAAGGCAGCTCTCGTGTATTAATCCAAGGCCTGGGGTGCTTTTAGAGTAGGCTGGAGACAATCCCAGACACCTGGCTTTTGAAAGACCACCGAGGGAATATGCAAAGGGAAGGGGGGAGGGTCTGTAAATGCAGCCTGAAATTAAATTTAGCTAAATTGAAGACTGTCTTAAACTGTCTGGTTCAGCAGCCTTGAATAAGTTTGGTTTTAGTTATCAGATGCTGAAATATATTTTTCTATCTTAAAAGACACAAAATACTTTTCAAAGCAATGCATATTATATACTTGAGAATTTAGCAAGAAGTATTCTACTTGGGGTGGGGGGGGGGGGAGGAAGATACTTTTGACTATAGGTTCAGAATGCATTTTTCCCTCGGCGTCTTAAATATCTACCTTGACATCGTTAAGGCTTTCTGGGAAAAAAGGCATAAGGCAACTGTGCCATTAGAAATCTGGAGATGCAAATCTAAAGAACATATAAACTCAGCTATCCATTGTAAAACCTACTCCTATATAATCATTAACAAACAGGGCTTTAAACTAGACTGGATAGCTGATAAAACATCAATACATTCACATATCTAACACTTTGGTTCAATTGTCCCTCTGCCCTCCCTGATCAGAGCCTAAAGGAGATTCTCCATAAACCACCTTCCCTCCAGACAGAGGCACATTCTGCTCCTCTGTTTTCTGCCAGGGGATAAGAAACAGACAAACAAGTATTGAAAAATACCTGAAGAATTAGATGAAATTGAAATTCTCTCTCACGGATTCTTTCTGCTTTTATGTGCATTTTAGGAGTTTTTCTTGAAATTCCTTAAGAAAGTAGGTGCAAACAGAACATCTGCTGTTTCTTCTTTTCCATTATATTCTTTTCCTCACACTTCTTTTATAGTCTCTTTATCTATACGCTTCTCCATGATACTTCCCTTCCACGGACTGATCTTCAGGTTTTTGCCCGTTTTTTGATACCTTCCTAACTCTTTCTTCCTCCCAATTATTTTACTCACCTTCTTCCTTAGCCCTTTACCTCCTTCTTACACTTCATTTGGGGTACCAGGTGCAGACATTTGGCCACTTGTTTGGCTCTCTTCTCTAGCAGCTCAGGGAAGTGGCCAGTTGGCCAGGGAACCCACACGTTAGCTCCTGACCAACTGGCCAACCATCCAAGCAGCTCCACAATGATCACAACATCTGTTGCCTCCAGAATAGCTGGCAAGCCAAAAAAAACAAAAAAAACACCACACCCCAAAGCCCATAAATAAACAACCCCAAAAGCAAACAAAGGACAAGTGAGAGGATGTTGGGGGGAGAAGATGCTTGATGTCAATAATATGAAACTTTTAGAGGCCTATCAGAACTGCCTGATGCATTTGCCATCCACCAAATATTACCTTGTTATGGGAAAAGGGTGCCACCTGGTGCCCAGTCCATCTTCTTCTAGCTAGTCACTTAACCATGGTCTTTTGACTTGCCTGTCCTTTGTTCTTGAGAAGTTCACCTACTTCTCTATCATAAGTCCCCAGAGCTTAACATACTCCTACATTTTCTTAACACCATGTAGATTTTCAGTCCTTGGAATGTCCAACTTGTGACACCATGGAAGGATCAGCACAAACACAAGTAACTAGTGTCAGAGGAAAACGCTACAGCTAAACAAGCTGCCAAGTAGGAAGTTTCTAAATTGCTTACCCAACAGGTGCCCATATAAGCCAACCTGAAGACTTCTTGCCCAGTAATTAATTAGATAGTAGGACTGTGATCATGTGCAGCCTCAAAGGATGGGGTAAGATAAAACAGAATCACTAGATCTTTGTTCTGGAAAGGCTTTCTAAAAAAAAAAAAAAAAAAAGTATTCAATGGTACTACTCCCTGCTACCCCAATAATAATGAAGTTAGTTATATTCTGATTCCTTGAAATAGGTATTTAACCATTTCTTCTCTGGACTGCCAAGTATATGATGCTTTACACCTCTGAAACCACATAAAATGCAAGGATCATAATGAGTCCAAAGTGAAGTTTCTGCCACCATTTATCGCATGAGAAAAATCCTGAATTAATTTTCTATGGAGATCTACAACAAACAATAAGCTATAAGAAGTGCCACATTCATCTGCAAGGTCCTCTAAAAAGGTTTACAACTGGGGGAAGAAATATTTCTCAAATTTGCCCTCTCATAATTCCAAGCATCCAGTTAAAATTTAGGTTCATGAGATGAGAATGTTTTCTATTATTCTAGATTTTTCACATCTCAGCTCAGTGACTGCGGCCTAGAAAAAAGCACAGAGGCTCCAATGATTGGCAACTTTGATCTTCCGAAACTGTTTATTACTAAATACAGTATTTATGTGTTCAGGTAAAACACAGAAACAAAAATAAAAACTTTCTTTTTATTTATTTCAAAATGGAATTCATACTAATTTGTCACATTGAACTGAAGCAATTCTTTCAGACTCCTTTCAATTTAAAAACAACACAATTCCAAAGGGTTTACTTAAACTTAGACTGGCTTTTGCTGTGAATTAGTTGGATATTTTGAGCCACATCCATGTTCTCACTACAATTATCTTGAGTGATAACAGGAATACATTTGGCCTTTGTTTTTATTATTATGTTTTGGTTGCAAATGAACTTCAACCCAATGACGCCAAGAGCACCTTTTTAAACTCAGGTTTAAAGTAGCTTTGAAAAAAATACACTAGCTACTGAAAATAAACACAAATATACTACCCTATCACAAGCAAGACTGTTTTCCCATTTGCTTTGATAAATAAAATTATTGGTTAGATTCATTTGAAAAAGGAGGATATCAAGAAAGTTCTACTTTTCTTACTGCTCTACTATTCCAGAGATTAACACTAAATTTACAGTGATTTTATTAGAGCTTTAAATATTATTTCATCAAGGCCCCAGGTATAATGTAAGTTAACAAGCGGGCATATGCACACAAAGCATTTAAAGTGTCTGCACAACTGTGTTCTCTATTTTAAGCTTTTTATTGTGCATTATGCATATATATTTATATATGCACACATAATAGTTATATAATTACATATAATATATGCATATACAAATATTTATATACACACACAATTACACATGTAATACACATTAAATATACTATTCATCTGGTGTTGAAGATGCTTTAAAAACATGCTTAGTAATATCAAGCCAATTTCTCTGAAAAAAAAAAAAGAACAGATTTAAGAAGTGTATATTACCCATTCTTCTGAAAAGAGAGTCTAAAAAGGTGAATGACAAGTTAACTTTCATGGTCTATCTGCTAAATTTTATATAAATATCTAAATATATTTTAATGTTGTAAAGCAGGCAGTTGCAAAAGCAGAATAAGAAATGAAAATGCTGTTGCCCAAATACAAGGAGATTCCTATGTCCCAAAGTACATACTGTTTTTTTAAATGCCAATATTCAGATATCTTTCTTAGTCATAAAGTCACTTCTCCCTCCCATTCAGATCACGGAGCTTCCAAAGAGCAAACACCCTCAAATACTACACTGTTTACTGTTCGTTTATTCAATACCTTAAAAAACTGCCATTTTACATGCTCTGATTACTCATATTTACCTGACCGACAGGCTAGAGATGAAATGATCAGCAGAGATCAAAATGAGCCTTTTTATGGAGCAAATAAAAGGATCTTAACATTACAGTAGAGATTAAATTTAAACTGGAAAAAAAAATTACTGGCAAGTAGTATTTTAAACCACTGTTAGTTGTGGTATCTGCAAAACCCAAGCTGGGCTGGAGCGGAAGCAAGAAGAGGAGCTCTGCTGCCCGTTGCCGGGTCCAGCTAACGACCCGCCTGCCAGGCCCGGGCGCTCATCGCCGGGCGCTCATCGCCGCGGCCAGGCCCACGCGCTTATCGCCGCGGCCAGGCCCGGGCGCTCATCGCCGCGGCCAGGCCCGGGCGCTCATCGCCGCGCGCTCATCGCCGGGCGCTCATCGCCGCGGCCAGGCCCGGGCGCTCATCACCGCGCGCTCATCGCCGGGCGCTCATCGCCGCGGCCAGGCCCGGGCGCTCATCACCGCGCGCTCATCGCCGCGGCGCCGCTGCCGCCCCGAAGCCCACAGGCAGAGCCGCCAGCAGAGGCCTCGGCAGAGCAACTTCTCTCAAGCTGCCATGGGAGCAGCAGGAGGGAGATGGGACCTTTCAGAGGTGCATCAAAACACCCACGAACGCTGTATTACCTTTTAATAGGCAATAATATTTGTAGGTAAAGCTACTGGTTAAAACTGAAGGGCTATTTCCGTCACCTCCCCCCACCCTGTAACTCCACATTTTCCAGTTATATTTTGTGAAAGGAGTAAGAATGTGACAAAAGCTAGAATCAAACAGCAAATTCTACAAGTTCTCCAAGAAAACAGAGACTGTTACTGATTTTTTTCTAATCCTGTAAGAAAAAAGTCCAACATAAAACATTTTTCTACATCTTCTTGATATAGAAACAAGCATCAATGGAAACACTGCTTCAGCCACTTAAAGATTTACACAGTCTATAATATGGCTGACTAATAAGATTCTATTATAGCTACTGATTGAATACATCTAAGAGAGGTGTTGATTGTTTTTGATTTCTTTTTTTAACTTGGAATAAGATCAAAATGCTTTCAGATTTCAGATTGGTATTAGACCCAATAATTATATGCTAAACTAATTACAACTAAAGCAAAACCTGACTTGCAACTAATTAAATTTTATTACACAAAAATAAAGCATAGTCTTTATTTAACACAGGACACAGCTCTAAATGTTTAGGAACTTACCAGTCTGTGTATTTATTTCGAGCAAGATGTCTAGCTCAGACGAAGTTGGAACGTGGCAAGATTTGGACACCAACTAGATGGCTTTATAAACTCATTCATACGCAAGATGATAGAAGTCAGATCAACATCCTTAAAATGGTTTTTTATACTACTAAGAAAAAAACCTAAAAGAGAAATTCCCTGTTTACATCCTAGTTCATCTTCACGTAGATCTTCATTGCTTTTTTACCACAAGGATCAGGTTTAAATTTCAAAAGCAGATAGGCAACTTAGGAGCTTAAGTTCAATTAAAAAGGCTTAGAGAGGCAGATCTTTTTAAAATGCCTATGCAGACCTATAAAGATGCAGACAAGAAACTTCCATTGAATATAAAGTTAGATATTTTAGTTTAAAATTCCACTACTTGTCCAGCTTTTATATAGAAATGACATTTTTAATTTTAGCAGAACACTAGCATGCTTCTACAAGCCTAAGTAAATAAATCAATACATCCAGTAGAAGAGAGAAAAGCAAGAGGATTTAAACATCAAGAAGGAAGTGCACGAATGATCTCCAACAGTAGAGAAAAGGGAGGTTGAAAGAACCAGCTGGGATCACCAGATATTAAAATTAAGCAGGAAGAGCCTACTGTCTTCTTTTGGTTTTATCATCCCTCTACAGATTATTGAAAGGAAGTGTTCTCATTTACTATTACCAAATTATTTATGCTGAATTTATATCTCTGATAACATTTTTCTGCCCCTCTCCCTTTAGGAACCATTACCATACCAACATTTGCTCGTGCGCTTGTTGATCCCATCACAAACTCCTAGAAATTTATAACAAATATTGAAAAAATTGGAGATTTTTCTTAAAGCCATAATTTCAGTGAAAACCTAAGATTTCATTAGAGAATAGAAAACAGTAAATAGCCTTCACAGCAATAAAGGCAATCTAAAATGGTCAAAATCTGAAAGGCTCCTTAGACTCACATTTTCCGTTTCAGTTCTGTCCCCGCTTACTCCTACCAGCCATATAACTCATGTGTAAAATGGTTGAAACTGTCCACCCCTTCAAATCCAGCACCTCTAAACCCAGCTTCCTGCCAGAAATGTCTTGCATATATTTTAGGCCATGACAATTAGGAAAAACCACTTGTCACTGCCATGCCTCTCCCCCCACACCCACAAAAAAAAAAAAAGAAAAAAAAAGAAAAAAAAAGAAAAAAAAGAAAAAAAAGAAAAAAAAGAAAAAAAAAGAAAAAAAAGAAAAAAAAGAAAAAAAGAAAAAAAGAAAAAAAGAAAAAAAGAAAAAAAGAAAAAAAGAAAAAAGAAAAAAGAAAAAAGAAAAAAGAAAAAAGAAAAAAGAAAAAAAGAAAAAAAGAAAAAAAGAAAAAAAGAAAAAAAGAAAAAAAGAAAAAAAGAAAAAAAGAAAAAAAGAAAAAAAGAAAAAAAGAAAAAAAGAAAAAAAAAAGAAAAAAAAGAAAAAAAAGAAAAAAAAGAAAAAAAAGAAAAAAAAGAAAAAAAAGAAAAAAAAGAAAAAAAAGAAAAAAAAAACCCAGACTTGTGATCAAATGACACAATAGGAAATTGGGAGAATGGAGCACAGTCAGTTAGCAGTGGGGGTTAACCATTTTTATAAGCAGCACAGTAATTAATCCTGGTTTGCTATGGATGTTTCTTTTTTTTTTCTTCCCCCCTCTCTACACATAGCTCATACTATAACTGTTCTGTCAATGGGGAACTGTCGAGGGGGTCTTCCCTCTAGCCAGCCAACTAGTCTCAAACACTGTGGGAACACAGCAGCTTTGATGTCTTTTTCTGACTTTCAAATTTGTTTGAAATTGGCTAACAGGTTCAAAATTATTACAGTGGGCCTGATGCCTGCAAAGTAGGATTCTGTAAATCATGTTTCCTTAGAAAACTAGCTAAAAAACGTAGCAAGAAATAATGATCTCAGGCAAGAATAAAGTAGGCAAATAAAAGAGTAGATATTTGAGAAGCAAAGTGTCATCTGGAATGAAAAAAAACAAGGAGGAATAGGAGGAAAGGAAGACTAAAAAGAGAAAGGAAGAAAAGCAATCATTTATACTGTTCCAGTTAATCACATGTATTCTGTGTGCATATGCTTCCTATGTATTATCACATTCCACTGAAAAACATGATGGTTTTGTTTGAGCAGGAGAAAGGCAATAATACCATTTGATGACACTGAAGTCACCATTTCATCTAACTACTGAATAAGCAGGGAAGCTAATAAAGCAGATATTCGGAAACAATTTTATGCATCAATGCACTTGTATAACTATCTTTAAATATAACCACGATGATCCCCTCCCTGTTGAAGATTTTCATCAACTTAGTTAAACTTGAGTTATTTGCAGCAGCCGGAAACCACAAGGGGCTTCCTACCTTAACTTTAATTTCCTAAAAAATGTTTACTTTCTTCCAGATGGCAAGATTAAATTACTTAAACACCGTCAGCAAGTTGAATCCTCAGATGTATTCATTTCCACTGCAGAAGCTTCAAAACCATCTATAATTTTGTTACTGATGTTTGGAAACAGCTGTAGCTGACTTGCCTATCTGTTGTATATGTCAGTGTTAAAGGATCAAATATCCTTAACCCCCAGTGGCACCAACCTGCTCTGTGAGCAGGACGTAGTGTGAGATATGTCAGAGACTATTATTATGATAGAGATCTCATGAGTTCATTGATAAACAAAAAGGTCAAAGACGCAGTATTTGGCTTTCCCCCAGAGATATACTGGGGGAAGGGGTGGATTTTAAGGCATACAGGTATTTTTCAATGTAACATGATTTATACAAGGGACATATTAAAGGGTAAGTGGCTAGAGAAAAATCTTGTTAGATAATTTTATGACATCATGCAGTTCTACAATGTAAACTCTTGAAAAAATAAAGATCTTTTATGTTCTGTTCTGTGTGTGCTTATATAGGAAACATTTATATAAATGATGTATAATGAGAGTAAATCAAAGTTCATATTTATGAACGGTCTTTCTTGGGAAGGTACCTTGACAGGACTGAAGACCCTGGATACATTACTGAAACCAAGAGCTGTGCTGATAGGAGTTTTAGCTCCTGGTAGCTCCATGCCAGTCAGATAGGTCAAAGGCCATGAATCAGATGAAAAGCTGTCTACTTGAGTCTTCAGGTCAGAGGGCTGATGGATAGAGCAACAACTTACCATCATGAGAAAAGGAAGGAAAAAAAGTCAGATACTGCAACAGAAGGAGGCAGTCATTCCACTCTGCCAGGACAGAGACTTACTTGTGTTCAGGTGACACCGAGAGAGTGAGAACGCAGACTCTGAATATGAATAGAATGAAATTAAACATCTTTGTAAAACTACTATCTTAGATCAGTTAAAGAAATGAATTGAGCTGTAGCATTTTATATACATACTACACTTAGGTATAAGTATGGTCTCAAAGCCCTATTCTATACACATTCCTCACCCTACCAATTCATTGCATTTTCACATTAAGATAAGTAGAAGAAAACATTAAGTAACATTAATATTTCCTGCCTACATTTGGCAAGAAGAATCTCCTTTTTAGGAACTGCTCAATCTCAAGTTGTCCACAACAACAGGAGCCTTCTCTCCAACTAGAATGGGAGCAGGGTTAGGCCCCATCACTGTTGAAAAATGGGAAGCAGAAGAAAAACTGCACATGAGCAACATGATGCCTGTTATCTTGCTGGGAATTTTGTGAACTCTTGCAAAAATTAGATGATAAATTAGGGCTGCCCTAGAGAGTTCAGCATTGCAGCAGATCACATGGAGTGCTCATTGGTCTTAGCAGTATCAACAGAGATATTTTCTCCCTGCAGTTGCACAGCATTTTTTGTCTTAAGTATTTCCCGTGGTACATTTTAAATGCAACATATTTTTTCATGATCATTAGACTTTCATGTCTTCCATCTTTTCTTTATTTTTTCAGTTCAGTTTTATCTATTGCAAGAAAAGCTCTCACTTTCCTCTGCCTCCACCCTCCACTGAACAATTCCAACCCCTTTCACAGGACTGCATGATAGGAAGGAATAATAACGTCACCTTTTCTTCCTTTAAGCTCCACAAACATTACCAATCTACTTAAAGTCCACATCTAAATGAGATTTAAGATTTCATTTTCCTCCCTGCAACACATGAAGATCCAGGCTGTTCCTTTTGTCCCATCAGTTTAGGGTTTGCTCTGGCAGCAAAGACACCGAAAGCAATATTCTGGGGCATCAAAATGAGCATCAGCATGAACAGACTGTTCAATCAATTTCACCACCACTTTCCCACAGATACAAGCTGTTCACTGCCCTGCCATTGGGAGAAGGTTGTCCTGTGGCAAAATACCGTATAATCACGATAAGAATTTAATCTGTCTGAAATTATATTTGAAATTTCAGTTCTTTCGCACAGTTGCCATATCACACCCCAACCATAACGTACAGTAAGAATCTGCAGGAAAAGCCAGGAGAGCAAAGTAGTGGAACAGGTATCTACAAAATTACTAGCTTTACCTGTAATTGTTTATATGCTCATATAATTGCTTGCATGCTATAAAAATAGCTAGAAATATCTTCTTAGTGAAACATAACATTCTGAACAGAGTAATTAGCTGATGATTTACAAAGACTAGCAGGTTTTTTTCTTTTCAAATCCAATACTACCCTATTTTTTATAACCATTATTTAAAACATAAATGATAATTTTGCTCCGAGCTTAAATATTTCTGTAAATCTAAGGTAAAAAAAAAAAAAACACACAATGTTTACACAAAGTATTTTGAAGTGAAAACGTGTGCTCTGCAGAAGGCACAGGCAGCCTGATTTACAAAGAAAACAGCATATAAAATGACCCCTGAATCAAAGTTAGAGCAGATGTACACTTGCAAGGTCATGCTGCCAAGGCTGTTCAGACTAGGTCAGCTTTTGAAGACATATTACTTAAAATATGCTTGTTAGCCTGACACAGACCTCACAGACATACGTCTACCTTCATATAAGATGGCTTAACTAAAGATGTCCTTACTGTTTAAGAAGGACGCAGTATCCTACACTGACAATCAAATACTTGCATGTGTGTGCAATATGAATTTAAGTTGGCAGATGCTCTCATGTCCAGACTTTCCAGTTGCTAAAACAGTTAACACCTTGATTCCTTGCCCTGGGAGGAAACTATTCTGTTCCATTAAAATCGTGGAGACTGGACTGTACCGTTATGGTTCACATGGATGTCAGCAGCTACAATCATGTGGTCCTCAAATCTGGCAAAGTCTGAAAACCCATCTAATTTAATTGCTTGGCATCAGTGCCACAGCTGTAAGACTTCTTCATGGCCCTTCCATTTATTAACCCCATTTCAACTGATCAAGGTTTTAGCTCAGCCCTGAACACACCCACTCGTTGTGCAATAACGGTAAGAAACACCTGCTACCAAAGCTCACTGTGCAGAACACACGCCACTCAAAGCACTCCAAACTCCAAAACAATAAATAACTATAATAGCTAAAAAGGATCACAATGCATCATGTGTTTTTCAGAAACATATTAGACACTTCAGTGATGCTAACCACAGAAAACTTGTACAGTCAGACAGATGTTCCATACATCACTTCAGAAGAAAAAGCACACATAGAAATGAAAAAGCAATAAACAACTGATACTAAGAAAACAGAGAAAAGAATAAGGACTTAAACCATAAACTGATGCTGAGCCAAAGTAGTCTACAAAATTTAAGGTGAAAGAGCCCCAAAACAATCTAACCATAAGCTGTTCTTACAAATAGATCAGAAACAACTATTTCAGATGTCTACTAAAAACCATTAATGATCAGCTAATAACAGAAGACAGAAAAAGGACATTTATTAGAAATGATGGTTGATTCTTCTGGCTGTTTTCTAAAGGACAACGTATTCCAGGGCCCTCTGAACAGTGATCCACAGATCACTGGCTATTGCAAGAAAAGCTCTCATTTTCCTCTGCCTCCACCCTCCACTGAACAATGGGAAGGAATAACAATGTCACCTTTCATAACTCACAGTTCACCATTGGGAGATGATTCTCTTCTTAAAGACAGCCTAAAAACCCTACTTCTCTTACCTTTACTTTTGAAGCAAACACGTGGTTGCTCCAAGGACATCACATAACTAAAGATTAGAGGAACAGTGATCCAGGAAACATCCTCTCCATTAAAATAAGCTGTCTACGGTTTTAAAAAGCACGGTAAACTTTGGAGACATTTAGGGAGGAATAACCCCATGCACCAGTACAGGTTGGGGGTTGACCTGCTGGAAAGCAGCTCTGCTGAGAAGGACCTGGGAGTGCTGGTGGACACCAAGTTAAGCATGAGGCAGCAATGTGCCCTTGTGGCCAAGAAGGCCAATGGTATCCTGGGGTGCATCAGGAAGAGTGTTGCCAGCAGGTCGAGGGAGGTGATCCTCCCCCTCTACTCAGCCTTGGGGAGGCCACATCTGGAGTACTGCATCCAGTTCTGGGCTCCCCAGTACAAGAGGGATGTGGCACTACTGGAGCAAGTCCAGCGAAGGGCTACAAAGATGATTAGGGGACTGGAGCATCTCTCTTATGAGAGAAGGCTGAGAGAGCTTGGCCTGTTTAGCCTGGAGAAGAGAAGGCTGAGAGGAGATCTTATCAACGTGTACAAGTATCTGAAGGGAGGGTGTCAAGAGGATGGGGCCAGACTCTTTTCAGTGGTGCCCAGCTACAGGACGCGAGGCAATGGGCACAAGCTGAAACACAGACAGTTCCATCTGAACATGAGGAAAAACTTCTTCACTGTGAGGGTGACAGAGCACTGGAACAGGTTGCCCAGAGAGGTGGTGGAGTCTCCTTCTCCGGAGATATTCAAAACACGCCTGGACGCGATCCTGGGCAACGTGCTCTAGGTGACCTTGCTTGAGCAGGGGGGGTTGGACTAGATGATCTCCAGAGGTCCCTTCCAACCTCAACCATTCTGTGATTCTGTGAGACTAAATGACTATGCCTTTCTCACCCTCGTTATTTTCTGAAAACTTTTAAATGTATCATCCAATCAGGAATGCCCAGAACATGATTTTCCTGTGGAATAGCAACCTCTTCTGGTGAGGACATCCTGGGTCCCTGGCCTCTGCACACAAGTAGAGAGGCAGAAGGGGAGATGTCAGATGCAGGCTAAGGACCTGAAGACGACAAGTGCTGCATGCGATACTTCACTGGCTCGGAGGGGTAATGCTGCAAACGAGAACAACCAAAAACTCTACACAGTCCCTTCGGCTATCAATTACACTAGATGTGCAGTCAACATGGAGCTCAGTGGCCTCCATCCAGCCTCTGGCATCCAGCCACAGCTCAGCCAGTCTGAGAAAACTTTTAAGAGGATAAAAACATTTCCAGGCTACAACAATACATACCTAGACCAGCACAATACATGCTCTGCCTCAGTTCACGAGACAATTCGGAGAGAAATACCAGAGTCATTATTGTTGTTTTATTAGACAAAGTTTTATTCTCCTTTTGAATAAGTAGCCCAGACCGGTCCATGGATGGAACACACTGCTCAAAGCTGTTTTTTCTTTTGACTCTCCCTTACAGGGAAACATTCTTAGGCTTGAAATATTGTCCATGTGTTTAATTTCTAATTCCTTTCCTTGATAACTACCGCATCTATGAGACAACATCAAACTTTTCTCAAGTTTCAATTACTAATATAAAGTCATTTGGTGAAACAAAGCAAATGAAAGAAGTTCTTTTAAAAGTATTTTAATATTAAAATCATTTTTTATGATCTGTACTAGTAGTAAGAAATATATAGAAATACGTTCACATATTTGTTCATACACATTTTTATAATTCTGGCAGAGCAAAGAGAAAGATAAACTTTGATTTGATACTCATTTTAACTGTGATCTATTCAAACCTGCAGAGCCAACTGTCTAATTACAATTCTGTAACACTGAAACAACATACTTCTATTATCCAAATTAAAGGGTGTTCTCAGTCAGTGACTAGTTACAGAACAGTTCTTAGGTTCACTTTACCACAGTGATTTTTTTTTAATCTTTGTTTCATAGTTTTATGGGTAAGACGTAACTAAGAAAAGCGATGTCCTTATCAATAAATTTACATTTAGAAGGTGCACCATGCACCTTCCTGGGAACACTTTTGAAACTACTTATCTAAGGTCATGTTTATGCTACCAATATTCATACACATATGTGCATTCAAAGACATTGACCATTTTCACTGATGGCAGCAGCAATAAACTCATAATATTAAAATGTGAGAGCTGCTGAGACTGTCACCTTAAAATGCATTAATAATATGGTTAGTCATCACATCTTTTCTTCCAATGTACCCAGCAAAATTTTGCAAGGAAATTTAATCATACTGGAATTAGGAAGGAACAGCAGTGGGTCATTTTCAAACCAAAGGAAGGCAGAAGACATTAAAAAGTAGTCTTCAACATTAAAGCATGGCTATATTTAAGGATATACAGCCAGAAAGCACAGCCTGACACATTATCTTCATTCTTCACAGAAATATTTGTGATAGCTTTCAGAAAATTGTAAGACAAGTTAATGCAACAAGTCAAAGTTACAGGCAAGGCAAAAAATAAGAATATAAAGAATATGAGCTATTTTCTATACAGCCTATTTAGGAGTCAGGTCATACGCAGGCTCTGTTCTCAGTTCGTGTGGTGCTATGAGCAAATCATCTTTCATTGCCTCAATATTCAGGTCTGTAAAATACGGGTAAACTGTATAGGTTTTATCACACCTAATAAACTCCGCTGGTAACTTTTATTCACAAACTACTGAAAAAGGTTTGTAACGACAATCATGTTTCAAGCCATAATGACAGCAGTCGCTCTGCTGTTACGGTGGCAAGAGAAGCACATGCGTGCTCGGAATCCTGCTACACTTTTAAGACCAAGCCCATGATATGGGTGCACACAGGAATAATGTGTTGCATTACATTAGAAACATTTTGCCACTGCCCCCATGAGAAATATATTAGATTTTTTCAAAAATGTATTTCATTTTAAAGTAATTTACTTTGCATACTATTTTTGTTTTAAATTTCCTCCCTTTGCACATATGAAGCCAGCCCTTTGTGAACCAGGATGAGGATTTGAACCACAGCTCACAGACTGACAGCCATTCCTCCAGAAAGACAAAAGCCAGATCCAAAAAGTGATATACACACTCAGCCACTTCCCAGGCTCAAGATAGAGTTTAACATCTCTTACATCCAAAAAGGGCACGTATTCTGCATGTCTTAGCTTTTTAATACATATGCAATATATACAATCACTTTAATCCCATATAATCCCTTTAAAACATTCGTTCTCAGTCTTCTTGCTACCCTTGGCTACTGGTGCCTTCTTCTGTGCCAGCACTAGCAACTGTACTGTGGCACTAAACCAGTTTGGAAAATAAGCCACAAGAAACAAGTCAAAAAGAAAAGAAAAATTTGAGGAGGAAAAAAAAAAAAAAAAAATCTTTCAGACAGAAGTTCTGGCTCACCCCAAAGCCATATCAATGCTCAGGTCAGCACCACAGCAGTGGCAGGGAAAGGACACTTCTGGCATATTAAAGGAAGCTACGAATTTTACCCATCTCAAATGGATGCCCTGAGCATGAGGTTATAAAGACACATCCCCTCCCTTTGCCCTCTTCTGATCCAAAGAATCTGCACGTTCTCCATGGGAAACAGAACAACTCCAACAGGAAGAATAAGAGCATCACTGTCATAATCCATAGCGAAGCGAGTATGACCTTCTCCAGGCAAAAATAAGGACCAAGCTGTGGCGTCTCGAAACAGCCACAGCTGCACAATGCGAACCTACAAGCCCATCACACGATGCAGAATTACCTGCTGTCACATCAGCCGGTACTAAGGGTAGGGTTAAAGCATGAAGAATCCCATAAACCCCCTGTACATCCATGTCTGAAAACAGAAATAGGTAGGCAGAGGGAAAAGCTACATAAAACAGTTGCATCGCCTTCCTCTGCAACACTGAAGCCCAGCTCTAAACAAGCAACAAGGACTTTGGAAAAGCTGCGTTATAAAATACTGTTCTCCTTCAGTTTTGTCTCTTAGGCAAAACGGTCAATTCCAGGTTGCTCCTTCCTTGAAAACTTTGAGACACACAAGACACCAACACGAGCATTGACAGCACTGACACTATACTGACAACACGTGTTTAAAAAAACCTACCCACCTTAGAGAAGAATACAGAAATGCATGGTCTACAGAAAACAGACGTGTTCTCTGTAAACAACGGCTGATTGCTGCTACCTTTGTGCTGCCACTGACTGAACTCCAGGAGAATGATTGCAATTTGATTACAGAGCAAGAGAATCTCAGTATCATTGCTTTTTCTCCATGAAATGTATATATGAAAAGAAACATGTGGCCCTACTGTATGCAGGCACACATGGAGTTATTGCAAAAAAATAGTTGTGTATTTCCATTTTCTCTCTCTCATTTACGGTTTCTCTTGCTTAGCCTAGTCCTAAGCATGTTCTGTAGCAATGCTGAGCGTGAAACAAAGCAAATCATAAAGAGGGAAAACCTAAGTTGCACAGCCAACTCTTTTTTTGAAGTCTTTCTGTAAGTGCTTTGGATTTAATACACAAGGAAAATGTGTGAGGTATGCTATGTTGCAACTCATGCTTTTATTAATAATAAAAGTTGTGTAGGAAATGACTCAAATTCAGACTTATCATTCCAGCCCAATATGTTGATAAAAATTCACATCACTTTAGACCGTCTATTGAAATACTGCTTAAAAGGTAAGCGTCACCAAAGAGGCAGCCCTTGCCTCCTCTGTCCCTGCGTGGCCCCTGTGCCACTACCGTGCTGTGGAGCTACCTGCCGAATGGGGTCAGCGAGCTCACTACCAACTTGGCCAAAAACACCACGCAGCCCTGACTGGTCATTTGGTCATTTTTCAACTGCACCACTTTTCTGAACAAATTCATCACGTGGCCCCACAAATAGCTGAGCTAATATGATGGAGAAGGCAATGGTGGTATGACTTTTTTGTTGTTGTTTGGGAGGGGGGAGAAATGTAATCAGGCTGAGACAGTCAGGAGAAAGGCACAGTAAAAGACGAAGAAGAAATATCAAGACCAACCTTTAAAAAACCTGTAGTACTTTCATATATACGAAACAGTTAAACAAAATGTTGGCAGTGTTATGAGGAAAATCTACAGCCTTTTTCTGCTTATATTTTTGAAAGCATCCATGATCTAGAGAGTTTTAGAAATTCTTGACTTTATTTTTGCACGTTTTCTAATTTAAAATTTTTTGAATGTTATTTAGCAAATATATTCACAATAGTGGTAGGTACAGTGCTTGTCAGTTAATCCATTTATAAAGAAATAGTGTAGAAACACATCCACTGTCCTGAAACAATATAAATCTAAGCCAGAACTTTAAAAATGTTAAGGAAACTTCTACATATTTGTAACAACATCCATTTCTAACGTGCTATTCGTATACATTAAGATGTTATTTAGACCTATGGATACTAGTCAACCTACAAATGGATCATGAAACCACAGTTTGGAAAGATCTACAATATGATTTTCGTTCTAGTGTTAAAAGCAAAGCAAAACCTGAAAACAGTGTTTTAGTCCCTGCTAAAGAACCCTCTTACCATCCATCCTATGTGCTTTCACAGTACTGCAGTATTTGTTGGTGCAGTTTTGGTTAAGGCATTAGGTATGAAATCCCGAGCATTTAGCTCAGCTCACTAAACGGAGCCTAAATTTTAGGCACCTCACAAAGCAGCGCTCCTGAAGCAAGCGGCCAAGTGTCCGAGCAACGGCAGGCAGGCCGGGGCCTTACAGAGCTTGCCAGCGGCATCCCGCGGGGTGCAACCTCCCTCTCAGACCGCTGCGTTCATTTGCTTCCATCAACCACGTGTGGAGCTGAAGCACTGCAGGAAAATTGCTTCATAAGGCGCTTAACTTCACGCCTAGGTTCACTGCTTGCATTCAGGGGACTAAAGCCCATGGTTTTCCAGTTTAGATACCTAACTGTTCATTCCCAGGTTAAGTAAATGGTTTAAAGCCAAATCTATAAATTATAGGTGCTTTTACATCAAAGCTAAATCAACAGATGATGTAAACATTGATTCATTACTTGTTACGTGTAAGCACAGTCTCTTCAGCTTGGCATAAGGAGCTAAAACATGGGAATTGGTGAACAATTTTTATTATTCCTCTCTCCAATGTTAAAAAAAGAAATCCAGCACTGTAACTTGTTACTCTTGTCCATTCCATAAATTTTTTTCATGTAACTTGTTAACTGTTTAGAAAAAAATATAGAGAATAAGGGATTCTCAAATCTATAAATCAGTTACTGTCATCTTTAATCCAGTCTCATAATAAACACTGAACAAACTGTTAACCTCTGTTCCGTACACTGTGTTGTCCATAATAAGTAATACTTTCTATTGTGCATCTAAGACTTAATATAAGCAAGCAAACTTAAATCTGTCAAGTTAACATTGTGCAATAATTAACAGGTGTGTATATTAAATGAAGTTTGTCTTTTCTTTCCTACTATTAATTTTAACAAGTATCTAGTGCAGGACAACTTATCTCCTTTAACAAAGATTCAAAGATTTTGAAATTAGAGTTGAAAAAAGGGCTTTTTATAAAGCCAGTTTTAATGAGATTACCGTATTAAACATATATTAAGAAAAGCTAAATTCCTGAAGGTAAAATATCTTTTTTTTTTCTCTCTCTTTTTTTTTTTTTTCTTTCAAGAAGCACCTTAAAGTTTCTGATGCAGAGGGCTCTAAATTTGCTTGTCCATTGCCACAGATCCTCTCAGGGAATTAACAGGAACTATTATACAAGTAGGGTGGATAAAGACTTACCCCTACAAGTCATTAAAAATTAAAAAAAAAAAAACAAGAAAAAGCAAAAAAGCAAACTTCACTGCAACTGACTAAAACAGAAATACTATGCTTTGAATTTTGAGCCCACTAAACTGAACTTTTCTTGCAAATGTGGAAAATGGAATTAGCATTAGCAAACTGTACTAGTAAATTAAGTAAATTAAATATCCCCAAGAATGATTGCCAGGAGCGCAGCCAGCAGGCATGGCTTCACAGAATAATGTAAGTTGGAAAGGACTTCTGGAGGTCACCTTGTCCAACCCCTCGCTCAAAGCAGGACCACGTCTGTGCTAGTAAAGAGTCTTACCCTCCAAACCAGGCAGCTGCAAGCAAAGCGCTTGTGGGGAACAGTTCCTAGATCCCTTGCTGAGCCCCAAATGCAGAAGGGTTTGGGAGACCAACAATCAGCAAGAGTCAAAATGTTGTAAGGACGAACTCCAGGAGATAAGCGATACAGATGACTGTGTCCAAGTGCATGGGAAAGCTACAGGCGCCGTTTAATACAGCAGTAGAGGCATAACTTAATGCCTAACCTAACGCCACCTTTCGGAGAAGCGTGCTCTTCTGAGAGGTCCAGCACATCAACAGTCATTGGACTTGCTTTTTCACCTGGGGGTGGGTGGGAGGGAAATTACCTTAAATGCATTTAACAATAAGGCTTGAATCTGAGGAGCAGAGTGGAGTCAAAACGCTTGGTGATTCCCAGTTTCTAAAAACTGAATGGTTCGTCAAATGATTTTAGTCCACTTCTTAGAAAAACCACAATGCAAAGGCAGACCTGAGTTGGAGGTTATGGCCAGGATGCATAATCCCATATCAAGAAAAAACAAAATAATTACTATTTCAATATTATCATCAAACTCTCATCTGAAACAGAACATCACATGAAAGCAATGAGCCGAAGCCTGCATTCTGCAGATCACAGAAACAACGCCTATTCACTGCATAGTCTCACTCAAGTCACTGAAACTAACTGAACAGACCGTTAAGAGACTTGCAGAATTAGGCTCAATAATACATGAGAAAAAAAAAGATTTCCAATTTCTGTCCTAAATTCAAACATAAGACTTTAGTGTTGAAGTTGGTGAATGAATTATAATACTCATAACTACCCATTTAACTAAAACTAACAAATATATATACACATATAAAATAAACAGACCTAATACAGGAGCTAAGCTAAAAAAAGAAAAATCTATATATAAAAGCAAAATGTTGCCCTGTAACTCACATAATAATATGCTTTTAATTTAAGAAAGACTGAGGTACCCACTGGCAAAAAATACTTAAATAAAACAGTCTTGTCTTTTCTGCTTTCTTTGAAAAATAAAGCTTTCAAGTGGAAAATTGGTACGAGCCTACTGCCACTTTAACTATCCATAGATAACTAAAATTTAATATAATAATGATCACAGAGTATCATAAAAATTTGCACCCAATTAGTAAATATGACATATTCTGCACAGGGTTGTTCAAAAAATCTGTAAGAGTAATGTCATTTTTGTGGAAAGATTTTGTCATTTGGGACTTCAGAAATTCTACCTTCTAACATGAACAGAACAAGCTCATGACCTATTATAGAGGGGAAAAAACATCACTGCTCAGGTGCCTTGTTTACAGCAACACCTCAATCCCCTGCCTAACAGAATTAAAACATCTTGTTCCAAAAACAAACAAACAAACAAACAAACAAAAAAAAACCAGATGCTTATGTAAAACACTAGAAGATATTAAATTTTTCTTACTAATGCTGCACTGAATAAGTGAGAGTTGACTTATGCATCTAATATTAAATTTAGAAATTAAATACATGTCCATATTGTATGCAGCCTAGCTGGAATTCACTAGATTAAACATACTAATTAATTTAGTCATGGTGTGTTTTGTATTATAATTCAGCATTTATTTATGAGGTCCATATTCAGTTTATTGAACTTAATGACTGCACTATTCTTAAACATATCATTAGAACTGCTAACATTTTGTATCATTAGCCCTGTATCATTTCATAATTAGCTTAATTTTATCAAAAGAATAATACAAATGGCTATGCATTCTTAAGCCACTTAGAACATTTCTAAATGTAATTATAACTATTTCATGCTAAGCAAGAGTTGATATTCCATTTTTTCACTCTACTTTAAGATATTCTTCAGTCTCAAGAGAGAAAATAAATCCCCAGCTTTTCTGGTCATTTATTACTTTCAAGTT
Source organism: Apteryx mantelli (assembly GCF_036417845.1). NCBI lineage: Eukaryota > Metazoa > Chordata > Aves > Apterygiformes > Apterygidae > Apteryx > Apteryx mantelli. The sequence goes on along the minus strand of NC_089982.1, from coordinate 49,792,101 downwards.
TCCTATGGAATACAGTAATCCAGACATGTATCTCTGGGTTATCATGTATTTAGACAGATTACTACCTCTTATTGACTGCATGAAGTACATGAAAGATGAAAACAGGTCACAAGCATGAATATTTCATTACAGGGTGGGACTTGTCTCATGGTCTAATAACATACAGGCGACGGAAAACTTTCGGAAAGGTGCCGAGCATTTTCACTCCCAGCATTCACTGAGCTTTGTCCAGGGACTTCAGACCCTATGTGTTTCCAGGGGGTGATCTACACCTCACAACCCTCTGGCCTCTGCTGAAACCACACACTTCTGTGCTTGTCACATGAACAGAAGAAAGATCCCCTCCTATAATTTCTTACCATGCTGCTTATCAGGTCAAACAGTATCGAGTGGTCAACATGCACACAAACACACAAGTATAAGCTGCCACGAAAATTTGTTTTCATTCATCTTCTTCCAACAGTTTATAGCGAAAATCAAATTATTAGTTTTGAAGATTAGACAGCTACAAGTGCTGTGTGTATTGCCGTTAGAAGTAGCAAAGCGAGGTATGAAAAGCTGTAAAAAAAATAATTCATGATGCAGTCTATGTAATCTCGTGCACGCACACACACACAGAACCCATCTTTAAAATCAGGCTCAGAACAGGAAAGAGAAAACTAGAATGCTAAAGGATTCCTTTGTCCAAAATCTTAATATTCTAACGAGTTATGTATGAGAGGAAAACAAATTTGAAGACTTATCTGAATGTCTATCATTGTGACTTGCCAAACACAAGCTAAAAGCTCTCCGGTATTCCCAATTACATTCCTATTTGTTTGGTCTAACCTCAGCTCCAGTATTTCTCAAGTCCCAGTATTACCAAAAGAATATTCGGGTTCTGCCCTCTGGAACGCCAACAGCGGCAAAGCAGCTGCAGCCTAGGAACTCCTGAGTGCACGTTAAGGCTTTCAGTGATTTTTTTCTTAAAGCAATACATGAATGCTCACAACTTGCAGCCAAAATTTCAACTGGCTGATTGCTTAGAATATCAAACCTCTCTTCAGTTCCAGTCGCGTAGGTTCAGGCAACGCCACTCAACCTTTTGACACAGAAATCAAGAATCACCCTTAAGGGGAGTAGGGGGACATTGAGTACTTTATATTTCAGTAGCATGAATAAAGAATATCTCTCCAAGAAAAATTAATTTAATAATATGAAGCATTATTCTCTGCTTTGCCAAGCTCACTATTACAATGAGCTTTTTTTTTTTATTTTTAGTGGAAAATAAAGAATGCCCAAGCCCTAGCACTTTCCAAGGGCATCAACACCTACTCAAATTAACAATACAAATTTTAACAGGAAAGATGTAAGTCCTTCACAAAAAAGATGAATTCAAGTGAAGTCTATGAACTACAAATCTATCTCATGACTATAGGCCCTACACTTGGTCATCCATGTCTCCACTGAGGTGAGTGAAGCTATACTGATTTACTTTAGCTGGACATGTCTGAGCTTCATAAATTTTTACACGATCATTCATTAAAAATAAAATGACTCTTCCTACTCAGCCTTTCTGAATGTATAGACAGTAACATAACTGACATCAGCGCTATCAGCAAGACAATCTGGCTTTAGATTTTGGCTGGACAACTGTGACACTATTTATTTTTATAAAGCTACTCAGTGCTCAATTGTTTCCTAATAAATATTACATCATTAGAAAAAAAGACACTTTTAAATAAATGGACAATTTGCTAAAATGCAACACGTAACATTTGATATTTTTGTGCTCAGGATGTATTACTGCTCCTGTCATCAGATTACAAACTTCTTGAGACGAGTTCTGGTCAGTTTATTTATAGGACATTATAAGCATAAAGTTTCAGTATGGTTCCTTTAAAAAGGTCAGACAAACGTTCAAAGAATTATAATGAGAATGGATGAGGCCTTTGAAGGACGATGCACTCTTTCATTTGTTAATCTACAGTAACACTTATTAGCAATGATGATTTCTTCAAACACAGTCACCCACCCCATGACCCAGACAAAATGTATCAAGAACTTCCATGATTTAGGAAACTATCATTGCATTACAGTAAATTATGTGCTTTGTGCATTGTTCAATTTTCTTCCCTCTAAAGATTCTAACACACAGTTGTCTAGTGCAGTTCCTGCCAAGAAAAATATTTTAAATCTATATTTTACCAATTGTAGCATTGGCAGGAGTTTTCTTAAAATGTCAAAAATTGTCAAGACTCAAATAAGGAAATTAAACACATTAGTTCCTTTTTATTTTGGTTTAACTACTGTAAAAGAAGAACCTTAGAAAAATCAACACAATGTTGGAAAATACCAACAATACTACTGATTTCAATATGTCATTTCAAGTTTCATGCCAACTGACATTTTAAGTTAATATATTTGTCATTTTTCTGAACATTTTTCTATGCTGTCTTAGAGAAAATTAAAGTTGTAATATCCTAATATTCTTGTAAACTGCTATTTTAGACTTCAGATACAAAAATGCAGATGTAAAGGCTAAACTATGAATTGAAAACTAACTAGACATTAAAATGGTCACTTTTACCCTGACAGACTCAAAAGATATATTAACTGTGAAATGAGATTCAAGTCTCCACATCAAAAGAAATGGACCTCTAAAAATTACTTCAGGTAAATTTGTGACAGGTAAGCTTTTTCGTTTTCCCCCTCCTCAAACGATGAGGGACACTTACTATATACATTACAGCATACAATACCTTTGCCTCACAAAATGGTAACTTCCCCGGGAAACATAAAAATGCATGCTTACATGAGACTCAGAAGGGAAAAAGGAACAAGAACTCCTTGCTTATGGAACCTTGATGTTCTTTCCTTCTCTGACAGAAACGGATTATATTGATTTTAGACCGTCTTTGTGGAACAAAAGAAATTCTCCTTCCTTTTAAAATAAATTATTTTAAAGAGTAAACAAAGTTAGCAAACCTATTTTGCGTTAAAGTTTTCCATAATCAGTGCTTTGCCAGAAAAAAAAAAGAAAGAAAAAACCCCCAAAGAAACAGGAAAACTGTTACATAATTATAGTACATAGCTAAAACAGATCCTCACTTTAAACAAACACTTATTATAGTGTGTTAAAAAGCAAGAATCTCATCTAAAATACTTAAACGTAATGTATCTTTTCTCATGTTGAAAACTGCCTTTTCCCCCCCCATGCATAAAGATTGCATTTGCCTTCATGAAAGCCTATTGTAAAACTGAACCAAAGTTACTACCATAACCTATAGTCCCATATAATACATGAAGAAGATTTTAATACAAAGAGACAGTATAGGCGCCCAGTTCAGCAGTACGTAGCACCCCAGGCAATTTGCTGATTTCAGTGGATTCGCAGGGTATGTTAACCAGTGCTGAATTCTGTACTGCATTTTCCAATTTCTAGTTCAATGTTTTGCTTTTTCTATTTCTAGGCACTAATGTTTACAATTAACATTTTGTAGATGCAAACATAGCAAGAATAAACAACCGAAAACCTGTTACACAAATAGAAGTCACAAAATTAAAAGCAATTATGTCAGCTGTTCTTTAACTTATAAATTGGATTTCAATCTAAAATAGAAAAGCACACCTACCCCTTTCCAAAGACCCATGACATATATTAGCACAAGAAGGTTTCAGCCTTAAATTACTTTTTTACCTTGTGTCATTCAAATATTACCTTTGTGTGAAAAGTATTTTACAAGAAAAGTCAATATATCGTAGGAGGAAGCATGCATCTTGTATCTCAGACTTCCTTCTTAGATGGAAGTCTGTCTGCATTTCCGAAGTATTTCATTCTTTCGTTTGGAATACGTTCAAAAGATCATTCCCTCTCTTTTAGCAGCTATATGTTCAGTAGCAACTATTTCAGTTACAGTATTAAAATGAACCTGTACTGATACAATGTTTCTTTCACAGCAAAATACTGACTTAAGTGGGGTGGAGCATTTAGAGGTTGGTATTTGTAAATATTTTGTAATTTTACTAGCTTCTGATTTGCATAAGACTGAAAACATTTTTATTCAATACTTCAGCTGCAACATTCTGTATATTGTTTACAAGCACATTTAAACTAAAAAAGCCTTAATGTAATTAGTTCCATACACAAACTAAAAAAACCTACTGAATGTAATTAGTATGCCTTGTGAGAAATATATAAATAAGTACACTTTACACTGAAATCACTATCCTGATAACACACACACAAACCTCATTGGGATTGTGTTCACTGTTTTCAGTGATCTCTCTCTTACTCACTTTTTTCTTCATTTTTTATTTTTTTTCCTCACACTACCCCAAAATCAGTTTTTCCTGAACTTAAAATCTTTATGTATCATACTCAGCAATGAAGTGCAAGTGTATACTATGGTTTAGGATAAAATGATAGCGAGGCTGAGACAGAAGATGCAGAGATATACAAGTATCTTGGTAGGTATCAAAACAACTACTGTCCTTGCTAGTTTTAGAAAAGAAAAGAATTACAGCCTCTTTCACTACCTACGTAGGCAATATGCAGTAGATGTACACGTTGTGGTCTGAGACTAGCCTTGCTAGTTTTGATTTCAAAAACTAAGGATAATTATATTCTTCAAAACAATCTAGCAGACATGTAATGCTACAGCACGTAGGGATGCATGAAAGCACTGTCTGTGTCTTAAACCTGCCACTCCAGACAATTTGAAGACCAATACCATAGTTTAAGGCACAACATTTCATATTGATATTCTTTTTCTTTTTTTCCATAGAAGCACATCATTTTTTCTTTTTTTCCATAAAAGCACATCATTTTTTCCCTCCAACTTCTCTGTCAAGCTTCAGTCAGGCTACAGAAAGGGCATCGGAGTCGCATGACCCTGTACTCAAACTCCTGGAAGTCATAACACTTGTTTTGAAACAAATCACTTCCCAAGACGAAGCAGGCTCGCTATCAATCACCAACAAGTTAATTCTACATAATAAGGCAGGTTTGGATGCAGACTGATACATTGTGAAATGCTGTATCTAAAATTGATTAGAACAGCACTCAAAATGAATGCAGCCCTCCAAACCACTTCTTTGCTCAGAAACATTAATCTCAATTATAAGGAGAGCTTCATAATGGTAATGCTTGGTATGAAAAAAGTATGAAATAAATCAGGTTTTATGAGACACAGCAATTAATCAGTTTTAGAATTAAGGAAAGGAAAGGTTGTTAAAGCACACATCTCTACAATTGCACTCTTTAAAGCCTCTGCAACTCCCCCCCCAAATTGTTATTTTTTTTAATTGTTCAAACACCACTGTTGATACCTATCCTAACTTTGGGTTTCTGCATGTATTTTCATTGCAAATGAAAACTCTTTGCAAGTTACACAACACTAAAGTTGTAGCATTTATTTTTATATTTAACATCACAAAATACTTCTCAGCATATGAACAAGTATCATGTGTAAGTATCCTTAAAGAACTTCCTTATTTTAACAAGTTATTGGGAGGAGGGGCAGGGGGGAATCATCAAACCAGAGTCTTCATTATAACACATTAGAATTAATTTTGATGAACAGATATCAACTGCACAAACTCTCAGGAAAGTCATGTTATCACTATAACTGCTAAAATAGTAAGCCTTATATGCATTCATCAAACAGATCGGATGATAAAGTCATTCTTAAAAGATAAGAATAAATAATGTTTTTTTTGTGTGTGTGTATATATATATATCTCAGATTAATCATCACTAATGTGTAGTACCATAGTTCAAACATGCTCCTGTAAATTTAAACAAGTGCAACATACTTGCATAAGATTTTGCAAAAAATATTTTAAGGTTTTTCTTTAGGATTTTTGCATTTCCTTTTGTATCTTGCAAGAGAGATTCAATTTCTACAATAGAAATGCAAAGATCAACATTCAGTACAGTAAATGCACTATCACTTAAAATTAAAGATTACTTCTGACCTGAATCCTTAGCACAAGTCTCTGGTGTTTTCTCTGAAGTCTATACAGCACAATGCCCCTTCACAAACAGCACCTGATCAGGCAAGTTGCTGAGTACTCTCAGTTTTTATTGGGCCTAATCCAAAGCTGATGCAAATCAGTGGGAGTTTTTGCATCAGTTTACATGGGCTTTGCATAAGGCTCACCAATTTCAACTGGAGTTAGAGGTACTCAGTATCTTACTGAGCCGAGCCTATAATCTGCTAATTGTTGCTGTTATGAGATGACAGAGACATACCTTCAAGTTGATTATTATTTCCACTTTCTGATACTTTATGGTGTTTATATAAAATACATGGCTTTAATTTTTGGACCGATTTGTAACTTTAAATCCAGTTTCCATCATTAAATCCTTTTTCCTTTCCCATTTGAGCAGAGAATAATTACTCCTGGCTGCAAAAGATTTGACTGAAGTACCAGTCTTAACTTGATAACTGGATTATGAATGTTATTCTGGATTTTTTTCCCTTCAATAAATATTAAAAAAAGAATCTTCTTAGCATGGCCAAGTGTTTCTTCCACCAAACAATACCCTTCATCTCAGTGTTCACTCACCTAAGAGCATTTTAATTCTATTTTTATATCAGATACATGCATCTAATACTTTTAGTACTCTTGTTTTTTTCCCCCTAGTTTAGCAGACTAGGGAAGATAACCTAGCAAGTCCATAACGGCAAAGCAGAGAAATATAAAATAATACAATTGGTTAAAAAGTAATATTTTCCACAAATTTAACTAATATGTTTCATATATATAGGCCTATTCTTCCTAACTATTCTTACTTTATACGGAAGTACACTTTATGAAAATCTTTCCTTGCATACAATATTAAACCAGTCTCCTAGATATGAGTGCATTAATAATTCTGAATAGCACTTGGGTTATTTTAGAAGAGAAGAGCAGCTGTATTTTTCATCCGAGTGTATCTTTAAATGTTTTACAATTAACTCTTCTGTAAGGTAACTGATCAGAGAAGAGCAATGTCTAGACTTCAACACATTCTTTACTAGACTCACTTTTACGATGTATGCAACCACAGAATATTATTTTAAACTCCTCAACAAAATGAGGCAAAATACTTTGCAAGAACATATAAAATGCAGTGGGTTAACAGCCAAATAAAACCAAACAAGCATCCGTCTAACGATGTTTAACATAAATGACAAACATGCTATTTAGGAGATACAAAGAGAAAACAGCTAACGTTTTCTTATAAAAAAAGACTATTTTAAATCCGAAAATTTAGACGAGCCTAGAACTACAAGATATCTTAAAGAACTAGCTCCCATTAAAACTTTAAGGAGTGCACGAGCACATAAAAATACCTCCCTGTGTATTTTATGTTGTTACCTTACTTTGCTTTAAAGCAACTTCACAACACAAAACTTTGAAGCACATTGAACAATGAACCGCTTTGTATGTCTAAGAAAGAAAAAAATATATATATGTATATAAATAAAGAAGCGCGTGTCACTTCACGAGGGAGACCACCCCTTCGCTCCCCGCAGGAGCGCAGTGCCCGGGAGTCTCTCCGGCCCCCCGTGCCTCCGCGGCGCCGCCGTGCGCGCAGCGCAGCGCGCCGCCCGCCCGCGCCCCGGAGCCCCGCGCCGGGCAGCCCCGCACCTGCCACCGCCGCCACGCCGCGGGCGACGCCGGGCTGCCGCGGGGCGCCCGCGCCGCCCAGTAAGTTAAAAATCGCCCGTCGACTTACTCGGAGCCGCGCCGGAGCGGTGCGGAGCGCCACCGTCCAGCGGCGGCGCGCCGGACTTGAAGCAGCCGCCGCCGTGGAGCAGCGCGTCGCCGCGGCCGCCCCGCCTGTCCCCCGCGCAGGTCCCGCTTCGAGTTGCGCCCCCGGCCCCTCCCTCCCTGCCACCGCCCCTCGGTCCGCGCAGTGCGGAGCAGCGCCGCGCGGCAAGGGTCCGCCGGCGGCGGGGCGACCGCGGGGCGCGCAAGCCCTCCGCCCGCCTGCCCCCGCGGAGCGCAGCACTTACCGCGAGCGCGCCGCGCTGCGCGCCTCGCCGCCGCCGCCTCCGCGCGCCGGGAGCTGCGCCGGGAAGAGGCGCGTAGGACGGCACTTTCAGCGCGGCGGGCGGGGCGCGGGAGCGGCGGGCCGGGGCAGGGCAGGGCAGGGCAGGGGGGGCCGCGCCGCGCCGCCAGCGCCTGCCCGCGCCCCCCGCCGCGGCCGCCCTGCGCGCCCCGCGGAGTTCACTTTCCCCGCCGGGGCCGGGGCGGGCAGGGAGTTTAGCCGCTCTTTTCGGGGAGGGGAGGAGGGAGGTGCGCGCACGGCAACGTGCCGGGGGGAGGAGCAGGAGCAGGAGGAGGAGGAGTGGGAGCAGCCGCTGTCGCCGCGGCCAGGACCTCCTTGCGCCGTAGCGCGGGGGACCCGGCGGCGGCGGCGGCCGCGCAGCCCGCAGCCGCGGCGCCCCGCGCAGCCGCCGCGCTGCTGCGGCGGGACTTGGCGGAGGGAGCCGCCGCCGCCGCCCTCCCTTCCCTTCCCTTCCCTTCCCTTCGCTGCCCTGCCCTGCCCCCGCCGGCGGCGGCTCGCGCGGGCCCGCGGCTACCACGCTGTGCCCAATCAGCGCCTCCAGCGCCGCTGCCGCGATTTAGGGGTCATCCGTGAACAGCACTTCACGCTGATGACTGGCTCTTCGCAGCTTTCTGCCCTGATGAAAGTGTCTGCGTGCTACTGATTGCAAACACTAATGAACTTACACGGCTTCATTACATATTCCCTCCTACCGGCGGAGGCAGAAAGCTCGCGTCTTCCTTATTTTATTTTCCGAGGGGACTTGCTTATTGTTATGAGGGGAGGGGAAGAACTGGGGTAAATAACCCTCAACTCCCGCCGCCGCCGCGCCAGCAGAGCCAGCGCCTCAGCCCGGCGGCGCAGGCCGTGTGCGCGCTCTTTACACGCTGCGCCGCGCCGCGCGGCCGGGTCAGCTGCGCCGCCCGCGCCGGTGGGCGCGGGCCGGGCCGGGGCAGCCGCCAGCCCGCACGCCCGCCGGCGGCACCTGCGCGGCGGCAGCGCGCCCGCGCCCGGCCTCGCCGCGCACCCGGCAGCTGCGGGAGCTGCGCGGCAGTCAGCGCCCGGTGCCCTGGTTGCGGCTGCTCTCGGAGCCGCTTCTGCCCGCTCCGCTCCCTCTCCGCCCCGGAGCGGCGGCTGTAACTTCGTGCGCGCCGAGATGCTGCTCCCCGTCTCCCGCCCTAGCGCCGCTCTCTTTCCGCCTTTCTCCTTCCTCTTGAAACTTAAAGGTGTTTCACGCACCAGATGCGCAGTGCGCGATGAAGTCGGGCAGATGAGCAGCTTTGAACGCTTAGCCAGTTATCTGCTAGAGTAGTCTGATTTTTCCAAACTTATATTTAGCTGCCACATCTCCAACTCCGTAATGAAAGATGCACGACTATGTTATCTTAAATGCTCCCTAGGAAACCCCCTGTGACCTGAAATGAGTGGAAATACCTCAGAATCGGAGAAATGTTATTGCAGATGTTACTGACAAGCATTGCTACTGGTATATCTATGGTTCACCGAGCCCTTTTATTTCTGTATTAAATACAAATTACCCATGTGTTTTCCGTTGCATTTGTACTTTGCTGGGCTCGACCTGAGAGGCAAGGTGCCTGGGTATTTAAACTGATTCAACAGTGCTGAGATCAGCATTTGAAAATTACAGCAGATACTGCATGAAAACAAAAACAAAAAAAAATTACTTGCATTATAAAGCATCGTTATGCAGCAAGTATAATAGAAAAAAAATCCAAATGATTCAAACATTTTTTTAGTGGGCAGTTAATGTGTAATTCACAATATTGAGTATACAGAAAAAAATGTAGGTAAGTCGAAATAAGTCGAAATAAGGAAATAAGTCGTCTTTATCCCTAGGAAAGCTGTAATGTCACTAACTGTTTTTAAATACCCAGAAGAAGAGGCTTGGAGAAGTTTTTTTTTGAAGATACCAAAAATAAATCAACGGGACTGAAATGAATAATCTACACTGACCCTGGGGGTGCTCCTTAAGTGGTGGGATTTCAGCTTAAAAGGCAGGAACCATAAACACATCTCTAGATATAGTTCTGTGCAGGTAAGTGCACAGACAATACAGACAGAACTGAAATCGTCATGACCTTGTCTTTCAATTAAAATATGCTACGAAGATTTTAGTCTTATAAGCCTTATATGCCTTATAAGAAAAAGCACTCAAGGTGTGAAAATGTGAATTGCACAAAATTCTTTGTTACAAAACACATAGAGCTAGATAAACACAAATAATCTTAACCCTGAACTTTTGCCAGACACTATACTTGTACTTTCATATTATACAGAATAACATATCTACTAAATTAAAAGCAAACCTTGTAGAGTTGGGGCTTTAGATACAGTTTTCTTCTTTTTGGCTTGCAGTCTTCTAACACAAAATTAAAAATACTCTGTAAGTGTAAACATATAAAATGTTATAGTTTTGCACTAATACTTCAGGCATTTACACTACCTTAGCTAAATCAGTTTGTCTAGTATTAACTTGAACTTTTTACCGCCCCCAAACATAGAGAATTTAAATGCTCCTCTATTACATATAGAAAGATTATGTAATTTCTTCTTTGTGCAAAGCCCACCGGATAAACAACAAATGTCAAATACTTATTAATACACATTTGAAGTTCAGAGTAAATTATTTTGGTACTTTTAACTTTAACATAACTGAAATAGCATTACTAGGCTTACCAAAGTTTAATTAAATTTCAGCCTTCAGAGTTTAATTTAATTTAAAAAGTGTGCAGTCATACTTGTGTTGGAGCAAAGTATCTTGCTAATGCCAACTATTAAATGTGACTAAACTCACAGCCCAGCCCTTCTTTACTCTTCTAGATTACCAATAAGCTTTCTATTTTGTAGTGAAAGAACAAAAGGATATGCATTCCTTGTAAGCCTTGGATTTTTTTTTATTTATTTATTTTTTTAACGCGCCTATCAGTAAATCTTTTTGGTCTGGAGGTGTTAGTGAAAGAAGAGAGCAGAACGTCCTCTGATGCAAGACATGCTGGCTCCTGCACTAATCTACCACTAACACCAAAAGACGAGATAAATTCAAGACATTGTCACGTACCTTCCAAACTTCCTTAAACTGCCCTTAATGTGTCTTTTGTACTTGAACGTTAAGTGAGTCTTTGTGGGGCACCCGCATTAGCGCAATACTGGAAAGCACTTCCTGCTCCTAGATCTCCCCACTTCTTAGTGGGTACGCGAGTCCCTGAAAATAAAACAGCTCAAAACCTCTCCGTTGTCAAATATGCTTGATACAGAAGCCATGCAGTAAGGAATTGTTTCTAACCACCCATTCTGCTTTGGGGTAAGCGGCAAGACGCGGTTTCGTACAGTTAGGTAGAAATTGTCTCTGTGAGACGGAAACAACTAGCGCTCCGCGTTACCCTGCATCAGGATACCCCATAATCATCATCACCATAACAATTAAAAAAGCTCGTTTCGCCTTTCCATCAGCCTTGCTGGCTGACCGGAACATGGCAGTAAGTATTCCTATTTGTCCCTGACACAGCTAGCTCCGCGGTGTCCGTTCCCGCGCCAGCGCAGGCAAGGCACTGGGCTCCCAGCAGCGTGAGCGGCTGCTCTCCCAAACGCACCGGAGTCGCCTTGCTTCTCCCTCCAGCTCCCCGGCGGCGCCCCGCGCAGCGCCCCGCGGGCGGGGGCAGGGGCTGAAAATGCCGCTGCGCCCCGCTGCGCGCGGCCGGGCGGGCCAAGCCCGCGCCCGCTCCGCGGCAGCGGGACCCCGCGGCGAGGAGCAGCCGGGCGGCGGCGCGCAGCCCTCGGGGGACGCCGTCCGCCGAGCTGCGCTAGGGGCGCGCTCGATACGCGGCTCAGGAGGTCCGTGGGACGCACTGAGCCAAAACGTAAAGTTTCTACAGAAATCGCTATTTCAACAGTTTTTTCCGCCGGTGTGTTTTACTGCCAGAGTAGATTGAGACATACGCTCTCCCCGAGTATTGAGTTGTGGTGAAATTGTAAAACAAATATTCTCATCTGATCACTGACAAAGCCATAAAATTAAATAGCTGTCTGCAGAGGGAAATATGTCTTAATTACCTTAATTAAAGCAAGATAGGGCCTTATGCACATTCATTTTGAAACCACTAAATGTACTGATTATCATACAAATCAACCTTTAAATGGGGGTCATGCTTTTCCACTACATTAGTTTGTGTTCCACTGCATAAAACAAAGCTATATGTGAAGTTGACCTTTGGTGAAAATGTTGCACTTCAGCTGCACCCAGCTGCTGACCCTCTTCACTGGGTTCTTATAAAAGAACCTGAAGGAGTTTGCATATAATTTGGAATACAAAAATGGCTTTCATATGTTGTTAATACTGCATTAGGAACTACTGGCTGAGCTAAACTTATGGTCTTATAAACAAGCACATAATCGTTTCAATCACCTTGTATTCATAAGTAAGAGCCATCACAAAAGGCCTTTATTGCCATCATTGTGAATTCATATACGTGAGTCTGTGAAAAACTAAGAATTGTGTTTGCTCTCCCAGAAAACACGCTATGGGATAACTATCCATACTTCCCATTAACAGGAGGAATGCATAATATTTATAGCCATTCAGAAGTCAATACACAGACCTTATATGACCATGCAGAGTTTTCTACAATAAAGTCATATTTATTCAGAATTTATGATTCTGCAGGATAAAAGAGGCCTTGTTTTAAATAAGCTTTATATCCATAATTAATATATTTTTTTTTCCTTTCTGGTTTTTGAAGTCTTAGCTGAAAGATGCATGAAAAAAATCATTAAAACAAATTCCACCCATTATCTGTTCAAATAAAGGAAGACTATAAGATTATCTGAAGAAAAAATAAAACAAATAGAGGCAAAAAAGAAACCTTTTTTTCCCCTGTTGTCTGTTTCTTTCCTCCCTCCTCTCCTCCCATTTACTCCTCCTAGCAGAAGACATCACTAATAAATGCAGTCTGGGAAACATCGCACTCTAACTAAAAGCTCTAATGAGACACAGTGATCTGCTATTCAATTTTGACAATTTGGATGTTAATTGCTCTTTGCCTGGTGTGTCTAAACTGAGTTCTTAGTAAAATATAATAGTTTTTAAAAATTTCTCAGACTATTGGTATTAAAATATGTAGTATTCAAGACAACTGCTTTCATTCCTGAAAGACAAGACTTCAGGCAGTAGAGTGTTTGTTCCTGTCTGCTCAGGAGAACTGTTTCTAATTGATCTGGCATGGAATTTGCTTGGAAATGTGTATGTTGCAACCTAATCACTGTCCCTGTATGCTTTGTAAAGTGATCACCACATGGGCCTTATTTGAAACATTTGAGGGTTTTAGCCATTAACCTTGGTTAAATTGAGCTGTAAATTCAACTCTCTGAGACAAATATATATGCACACACACACATGCATACACACACACATACATGAATATACATATACATGTCTATAGACACATACAAATTGACTATTATGTATGATGTGCATGTATAAATTATTTGCATACTATTCTTAATGAATAAAGGTACTAGTTATATTTAGAAAATCTTTGGGTGAAAATAAATGCGAATCTAGAGAGGAAGTTGCTTGTATTTCAGAGACATTTTCAATGGATGCCATTTTTATATTTGAGGGAATTTTTATATTTTAGAGGAGAAAATATGCTTAGCTCTATTTTTGCCATAGCAGAACATTTTTTAACCACTCTCTGGTCATGGAGATTTAATTAAGAAAGCCCAGCTAAACTAACAGCAAAGCTGTCTGAAGTTCCTCCACAGAAAACTTTTTAGAAGATAATGGTTTGTTGTGATTCTTTCACTCACAGGGCCAATTACCAACTTTTAACCCTCAAAATTCTTAATATTGATTTCTTGTTCTGAATGTAAAAGGAACAGCAATGCTTTGTTACAGGTAATAGTGCTAAGTTATGAATGCTGATGGCCTTCTTATACAGCCTTAAATTACATTGAAAAAGATACAGTTTCTTTAATTAAAAAAGCTGCACTGAACTAATCCCTCTAGCTGAAAAAAAGAAAAGTTTTAAGCAATCTCTTTCTGCTCTGGGAGAGAAAAGCAGACAATACCATAACAGATCAGAAACATAAGCTATAGTGTGCAGCCAGGAGCACAGCAGGGAACTGAATACTGCTCCAACTGTGTCATTTTTTAATCCCCCATCCCAGTTTTCCCCGTCTGACCTCATGCTGAGATGAAGTTATCACAGAAGACAGCTTTACTCTCACCAATGAATCCAACCCTCGATCTGTATTATCCTCAGCAGATCAAAACACCGCTTTCATCAAATAGCATTATCTGCATAAAAGGCATGCAATTGCCTGATAATTTCACCCAAACTATGCTATTCATTTAAAGGACAAGAAGAGAAATGTAATTCATTCCTTTTTTTCCCCCTGGAAATGCTAACTTATACTTCACTCATGGGAACTTTTCTTTTTTTAACACAAGATCTCAAGAAGAGGTCCATTAAAAGTTTCCCCCTGGTTTACGATTAATTGTTAGAGTACCCCTGTGCAGCTTGAGCGACATAAGAGTAGCTATGCAGAAAACTGGCAGGGAGAATTCACAAAGCTTGCTGTAGCCACGATACTGATTCCATTAGCCATGGTTCTGCTGACCCTAATAATCAGATCATATATGGCATAATTGTAGAAGCCTAAAAATAAATAATAGGTAAAGAGATTTACAGGAAAATTGGGTAGTAGGGTCTTTCCTGCAAATAGAAATTTTAAGTTCTATCATTTTGCCTTGGCATAGAAAAACTGTACTGCAAGATCCCAAAATAGTATCACTAATGTATGTGTTGTTTATAACAAATGTGCACATACATTAAAAGCTCATGCTGGTGCCTTGTCTTCTAGAAATGAAAGCACACGATGCTGTGGCTCGTTGGTTTTATTGATATGCACTACAAACAGTAAAGTCGTGGCGGAGGCGGGCAGATTGTTCGAAATGAGTACCATCACAACAGCTATTGTATTTTGACTATTCCACATATTCTACAGAAAATTTTTAAGCTATTGTTGATATCGCTTTGCTTGTAAAGATCTCATGCATATCCCTGGTTTCTTCCACAAAAAGATTATAACTGATATGGTTTTCTTGTTTTGCTAATACTTGTGTGAGACAGTAAATATTCCTTTGTGCTGTGTTTTTGTGCTTTCTGAAGTTATTGGTAACAGTTCTTGTTTTCTGAATGGTGCTATGAATGTTCAGAACTGGAAGCAAATGTGGATTTGTATCTGACAGAGGGAACTCTCCCTTTCTTTTTCTGATAGTACGAGGACCTTGGTACATCATGAAGCAGCAAATATCACACTGAGTACTTGTCCTGGCCTAAATATTGCCTACTCTATACAACACTCTGCCGGTTACTTTTTTTACGGGGCCACTGGATAGGTACTGTTCTCTATTCACAGGGTAAAACTTTTTTCCAGCAGGTCTTTGATACCTTTTAAAGCAGCAGTTCTTTGAAGTGGCTCAGAGGTTTGGAATCACAGAAGTTGTCTCAGAAGAGCTGGATTAGTGAGCACAGGCCAGGGGAAGTACTGAGAGGTGCGTGCTACATTCACCATGCACCTACAGCCACTCTGGGTACATGCATACACTATGGAACTGCGTATTAAAAAATAAATCAATTTAACCCACAATTTTCTTGGGTCTTTCCAGCCTCAAGGTAGAGTGCTTGTTTCCCTCAATTTCACAAAAGTTTTGGATGTTCCAGTGCTTCTTTATAAATATAATCACCTTTCCCTGTCCAGCTATATCTTAATTTTTAATGGAAACACTTCCATAACTGAAAAAGGAACCTGATGAAGGAACTGCACAGCTGAAAGCTTGTTTGCCTTTTCCAACCATATCAGCTAATATATATAACTGGATATACTGTCTTACAATATATAACTGTCTTACAATCCTTGCTTCTCCTACATTCTTAGAACATCTCACTTACAGCAAGATTAATGCTCTACTCTGGTTGAAGAACAATTTTATTTAAGTCCAGTAGGTTTTGGACCCATGTTCCTAAATATTATTTCCTATTTGAATTATAGGGTTATAATGGGTTATGGTAATGGAATGCAACTTCTTAGTGAATTACTTCGTTTTGGTTTGTTTGTTTAAATGGGATATACTGATAGGCTTTCAAATCAAAATTTTTGTGTGAAAGAAATAGCATGAGTTGAAAATATTAGATTCCCGTGTTGGACACATTTTCTACATACATTAGTATTCTCATATGTTGAGCCCCACATGCTGTTAATGATGCAGGAGTCCTCTTTCTGTTTATGAAAAGCAGGTCCATCTGATGATGGAGGAATCCCAGGAGAAGACTGGTGCTAGTTTGGAGGTAAGCGGGATGCTCCCCTTCCTCCAGGCTTCAAGGGTACTTCTCAGCTACTATTTTGTGGAGCAGAAGAACCTGGAAATGTTTAGATGAGAGGCCAACCAGGAAAGGAAGGAATTGTATCAGAATGACACCACTGTCTACCTTTTGTTGGTTGAAAAAATAGTGATGGATTATCTGTATCTTTGCTGCTCCTCTGAAAAATTCAAGTTCAGGAAGATCTTTTCAGTAGCAGGCAGAAAATACAGAATAAAGAAACTGTGAAGATGCTAAGTTCTTCTGTGAAAATGTAGAGTGTTCTGTGGGTGCAATGATTGCATGGATGATACGTGGGCAATGACACGGATAAAGATTACGTCAGTTCTGCAACCACGTCACCGTCCAGGTATCAGATGTGAAGATGAAAGCAAGCATGGTAAATCTGGCAGTTTACTAGCTACAGATCCTTACATCTGGTGCCAGACATGCCATACTATGCCAGCTAGCCTCAAGAATTCTGTTAATATGCAGGTATGTTTCCTGTATCACAATCTGAGCAAGTGGGTATGATCAGCATTACCTTTTAAAAAGATACAAGAAATATAACGCAGAAAGCCAGTCCTCTCTAGAGAGATTTCCATTTAGGGAAAAGAAGGGAATAACACAGAAAAGCAAGCACTCTCATACGTAGACAAATCAATTGGAAACTTTACCAAAGATGCCTGTATTGATGCCCTTGTTCACTTCTCTCCCCTTCCACAATTAGGTCAAATTATCAATAGCTTTAATTTGAAATTTTTATTAACATCAACTACTGCTAGACTAGAATTCATTTTTTTAACATATGCATTTATGCTATTTCAAGATATACAAATTATCCTCATTCTGGATTTCCAAATCTGTTTAGTCTGCTCTAAGTTACAGAAAATTTCTTCATTTTTCTGGGTGGAGAAAAGTTTATAACACATTAAAAATACCCATTATTTTTGTGAAATTGAAATAAATTGAATTGAATATGCAGAGTTCTTAATCACTAGAAACTATGTATGGAAAACTCCAATGTTTTCTATGAAAATTATATACAAAAAGAATTGTCTAACAGATAATTCCGCCCTCAAATAGAAGTTCTGAACATAATTTATTTCAGTAACTTACGGTGACCTAAATTCGGATTCTATGGTATTCATCCTGCATTCAGAACAATGTGACTTACATACGTTTATGGAGAGACATAGCAGCTTGAGTGGAACTCCATACTCTTTTACACATCTTGCATCAGCATTGGAGAACCACCAACTGCAGAGCCAGTGCTGGCACTGACATAAATTTGGACAGCCACAGTCCTTTCCATCACATGCTTCTAACTTTCTCTTTGCATTCTCATTCAGTCATATATTACATACCACCTTTATTACGTAAGGTAATGTTGAAACACCCATAGCTTCTGGATGCCTAAGTTCTTTTTTTTTTCAGGAATTTAAACATATAAAGATGAAATAGAATGGAGGATGAAAAACAAAATAAAATCACTTTTGCTTTAATCACGTTCTTTTTTTAGTTCTCAGCTACTACCATACCAGTGCAACACTTGTGTTGCTGACTTCATGGTGATGTAACTGCACATCACACGCCTGATTCTGCAGTATGTCTGCAGAATTATATGGGCTCAAGAGTAGATCCAAAAGACTGTATTCCTCAAAACTTACAATAGAAGATAAATAATGGCAGGATTTTTTAAAAACTAAATTTGCCATCACACCACTGAGTACTTCTGATGTGATTATGATATCATAGCAAAATCCTGAATTCTGAGAAATGTGTGGAATCTTAGAAAAATTAAGTTTCAGTTCAACAAAACACTAAAGCCATTTTGCTGCTTCAGAGAAAAGCTGTCCCACTATTTTGAGAACAAGGTTTGCACTAAGGCTAAATGGAAAAGGAGATAGTTTTAAACTGTTTCATTTTACAACATAAATCTTTTTGGTAGCTTTGTAATACACACAGCTATAGTTCCTTTTTCTCAGACTTTCACTAATAGAAGGAAACTAGTGAAATCCTTTGTATATTTATACTGTAAAAATACAGCTTTTCTGTTTTTACACTAATCATAAAGAAAAGGAAAATCACAAAGAAGCAGGAGCAGAAATCTATAGCTCATGGATTGACAGAACTAGAATTTTGCATGCATTTATATTTTTCCATTGCAGAATAAACAGTTCTCAAAATAATCCCAGAACAATAAACTTGTAATGTCTGTCAGAAGAAATTCCATCATAGGAAGTAAAAGAATAGCTAAATAAACCTATTGATTCAATTTTATGTGGCTTATAACCTTTCAGACTATTCCTGCAAAGGTTATTTTTGCAGCCTGCCTCTTTGGCCATTTCAGCCACTACGGCAATATCTCTTTCTTCCTCTGACAGCCTCTTCTTTATTATTGAACTTAAGCTACTTGTCTTCATTTCGAGGATTCTTCCATTGCCCTTTCCCATCCTGCCAGTCATCTCTTTCTTACTGTCAAGAGCTCAACACCGTGTCAGACTGGCATATGATGCCAGTCACTGTTGCCAACTGTAAAATTTTCAAATGCTTCTCAGTGCTTTTTTCTATGATTTCTCTCATACCTGGAAGAAATTCTTTGTAAAAATCACAAATTTTTATCTCACTTTTTCTCTAAATGCTTCTTGGAGCTTTTCTTGTGATACCTTCAAAAAGCATGACTGATATTTGTGATTGTGCCGAGGTCACTTCTGTTGAGCTGGCTGCTGCTATCTTGTTGCTTCATTGTGCTGTCATTTAGCCATATTGCCTTGTTGCCTTTGTTCTCTGCTTAGTAAGTTCTCTGGAAGCAGGAAAAGTCTTTTGGGTTTAAGCTGCGTCTAATGTAGTGGGTCTGAGAGCTCCTGCAGTCTGAGTGCTCACAGAAGCTATGGCAATACAAGTAAGTAACAACACTGGCAATAATCAAATTCACATACCACTTCCTTTTGTAATTTGATAATAGGTTCCATGTCTACACTGATAATATTTCTAATTTCTCTAAGTTTTCCATATGCACTTTGGCTTAAAGAAGTGTAGCTGCATGTATTAATTCTCACATAAATGGTATCAATTAACACACATACTTATTATTACAGATTAAAATGAAAAGCAATATGCAAAGAGCAATGAGGTTCCCAAATCAATCAAAAATTAGTAAATGCCATCAATCATCAAGACTGCCTATGTAACTGTAATTCAGTATCCTGCACTTAGATATAAGGATATTCTCTTTAATAAAGAAATACTTAATCTTTCTAAAGGATCACAGTCTTATTTAAAGGAAAGGTAGTTAATTATGCATAAAAATGCATACTACATTCTATAGATTTTACCTGATCTTATTACCGCATGCCTAGAAGGATGCACTGAATAAAAACATTATTAATTTTGTCATAGACTTTTTTGTGGCATTTTGGGCATATCTTTTTAGTACTTTAGACTGTAAATAATCCTAGTGGAGCTCAGAATTAAATCTCTGGCATTGTCTGATGCTCTACATATTTTGGGTGCCTAATCTGGAATTCACAGGCATGCTGAAGACAGAGGGCATTGCCCCATGTAGCGCTTTAAATGTTTCTAAAGCAGTTGTCATTGCTCTCAGCTGCAGGTGTGACTGCACAAAACCTTTACAAATCTGGCTCCAGGTTTCTCCAAGGACTTGGAGAATATGTAACACAGAGGTAGAGTAAACTGTGAACATTTTGGCTTAAGAGATTTTTCCCAGAATGATATAAAACTCCTAGCAGAGGCAGACAGATTGCTCAGTTTTTCAGGCGTCCAGCAAGGTTCTTTTACCATGAAAGCATCCTGTCTCTTGCAATCCTCTCCCTCGCTCAGTACGAACAAGCATTCATATTTTGCAGCTAAAGAAGAAATGATTCTAAAGAGAGTAGAGCCCAAGCACTGCAAATCGGTGCATATATATACTTTTATATTCATTCTGTGCATTTAATGAAGCAGAAGTTATATGAAGGAATATTTATGTAAGATCATTTAATTAAACCATGTAACAACACCACAGAAATAGTATTTCACAGGCATCCTACATTTTGCCACTTCCTTACTTTTAGAATTTAGTTTTGCAGATTTTAACATTATTTTAATTTACTTTCTTCTTACAGCTTCCTAACAAAAAAACAAAGTGAAAACATTAGGTATTGTGTGGATACACATTAGCCTCCATGGCAAGTACTCAGAAGTTCTACCCTTTGATCCACGGACCTTTATTACCTAATAAACTAGTATCATTAGTTGTTAGTTTCTATGTGGACTATGGTGAAAGGAAAATTTCTCTATTCGTCTTCTATTCAGTTTCAGCTATCAGTTTCTTCTAAATGGAAAAGATAATAAATGTTGTAGTATCTTTTTCTGGGTCAAAATTTTGAAACTGAAATGCTTTGTTTTGAAATATGTTGGAATAATAAATGAAAGATATAAATTTTAAATTTTGAAATGCCTTTTTTAAGAAAAACCTCTACTTGAAAGAAAAATGCTAAACGAAGTTAAATAACTGGAAATAAAGCAAAGCATTTAATTTTTGACTTGAAAAAAAAGTTTGCATTAGCCAACTGATTCTCACTCTCCTGATCACTTTAACCCTTCCATAATTCTCTTTCAGCTCTACTTGAAATTCTACCCTTCCCTTTATTTTTTCAGTTTGGACATCCTACTAAATCAACTATCACTCACCTAGCTTCCTTGCTGGCATTCACTAGCTCTCCCCACATACCTCGCCTCCAGTTCATACACCTCAGTCCCAAATCCACCTTCCCTGAACTTTGAACTTTTTCACAACTTTGTCCACCTCATGTCCTTCTCAGTGCACTCCAGTACTTGCAATACTGCCTTCTGAGCTTCACGTTTTAATCGCCCTTAGGAGATGTCTGAGCATTGACTAACTAAAATGTGGCTCTGCTGGGACTAGCAGATAGACTAGAGTGGGCAAAGGATTTTTTTTTTAAATTTTAAATTCCATTGCCCATCATGAAGAGTCCTTTCAGAAACCAAGCAGAACAACTGAAATGAAATTCCTGTAATTCTTAACTAGGAAATAGTCAGTTCAGATGGTATCTTCAGAGACCTCATCTTCCAAAGTGGACATTTCCTTCCCTGTAGGGTATGTTATCTTGAACTTAGCTCCACTCTGCCTCTTGGCTGCTACTAGTTTTCAGCCTGTAAGATTAGCATTAACGCAGTTATTCTACACCATACTCATATCATGGAAATGATTTAGCTAAATCTTGCCTTGTAGAGTAGCCCTTGTGGCAGCACTCTAGCCCATTTAACTCAGAATAACCAGAAGGTGAGATGAAGCTTTTCTAGGACCATTTTTACCTTCAGCACCACAGGCAAGTGACTTAAAATCTTTCTTAACTGCACTAACCCTGAATGTTGTGAAATGAAGGAGCTGGTGTAGTAGGTTTCATTTTTAAATTGAAATCTCAGCAAAAGTAAAAGAAACAGTTTTAGGGAAAGAATCATTTTTGAACAGCATATTCAAAAAGAGTTGTTTTTAGTGCTTGTATTTAGGCAATTTTCTTGTTCAGCTGTGCATTCAGGATTGAGCTGAAAGATAGAGATGAAGCTGCTTATTTTGCCTGATATAATCTCATACTTTCCAGAAAACCTATCTCACCAAACGACAAAGTAAGCTGCTATTTTGAGGACCCGATGAATGAACTCTGACTACTTGGAGTTAAACTTTCAGGAGAATATGTTGTACATTCAGATGGCTGATAGTTGCAACACTCTCAGTCCTGTTTCTACAAGCAATAAAAATGAGAAGCTAGAAGAACACATTTTCTGTATCATTGAAAAAGCATCTGGAAGAACACCTGAATGAACAAGAATAATAACAACAGTGCTCATGAGGTTGTAGAACAATAATCAAAGTGTCTAATCAATTGTTCAAAATGCTGGCAGTTTGCAGGAAATACTTATCATTGACCTCCTTTACTTTTTATTCTCCTGATTCTCTTGCTTTGTTTGTCTCAAATACAGGAGGCAGTTTTCAAGGGCCAGATTGTTAGTTTGCTATTACAGTTAAGATGTGAGCCTGTAAAGGAACAGAAACGGGAAGTTTAAAATTTCATTATGGGGCTTCCTTTGACTAGTTGTGGTAACTTGTAATGCCAAACATTTGTCATACCAGCCTATGCACAAATAATTGAAGAGACTATAGGAAGCCTTCCTTCTGATCACCCACATGCTGACTAATTTTCACACTGCATCAAAAGCTGCTCTGCCTCCCCTGATTTATGGATGAATTTCCACATTGTATGTTGTATAGATTATAGTAAAACAGATAAATATCTGCATAAAAAGCAAAGATCTGATTGTTGCTCTTTAATATTTGTTAAAAATCCTTTTTCCTAAAACATTCAGAAAAAAAATTAAATTTCCATTAAAAAAATTCCATTTAAGTGAAGAATAATATGGATTAGTCAAGAATTTCTAACTTTTATGTTGAAATAAAATAGCCCAGCTCTACTGATTTCACTTTATACTAGTTACTAATCTGGACCCAACTTTCTAGCAGCAGCTTCTAAAAATATTTTAAAAAACTCTATGAAAATGCTAAGCAGTGTAAAGAATCAAATTTTTTATTTATCTTGCAAATGTTTTTCCTACTTCAAACATTTCTTACTAAGTTGATGTGAAGGCAGTAGTCACCTTTCTTTGTCCATGTTGTACTGAAATGTCATTTAGAGATGCCTGCCTTTCCATCAATGCATTAATAACTTGTGTTTGTGTATTGTTATATTATAAATTAACATTTTATAATGACATGTTAAATATTTTACTTGTACTTACATTTTACTTTGATTTGTATTGAGTACAAGCAATTGCAGTATTTCTATTTACACAAATATTTTAAAATGAATATTTTAAATCAGCCCTTGCTTAAAAAGAGTATTGCTACTTTTTACAATAACTGTCCTGTTTACAGTATTGTGATGAACATTTGGTCTGTTGTACTAGAATATCATGGATAGTTTAGGAGTTTTCCCTTGTATGTTTTACATTACCTTTCATTTTGTAAAATAAGGACAGCGTTTCAGATTACTCCATTGGAGCATCTCTTCTCTTCTGACTGTATCATCAATGAGTAAACTTCTCCCTTTCTGAGAAAGCACTTTGATAGTATCTTCTGGATTAACTGCTTTTACGGCCTCCTTTTCTCCTGTACATGCTGTCACATTTACTTTTAGCTGGATATCTAGTATTCTACCTATTGCCCATTGGTACAACATAAAAATAAACGGTGTTTTACTTTAAGCCCCACCCAACATAGGATGTTTGTTCCTATGATCTTTCATAGCTGGAAATATATAGATTTTGCCTCCTTGGCTCCTCTTACTGCCTGTGCATAGTTATGATCACCCCTCAGGCAGGCTTTAAGCATTTAGTAGCTTAAAAGGCTACAAACCACACAAATATATACTGCAAATGTCTTCCTTTTGTATTAGTAATACTCAAGATTTACTTAGAATTTTCTCCTTTAATTATTCAATGTACTTCCCATTATTTATGATATTTGTTTATTGTTTGAATTTCTCACAACTTGGGCAATGAAAGTTAATAAAAAGTGTTGCCCTTGCATAGTCTTTCTAGCAGAACATTACGATTTCATCAATAAAACATGTGATTAAGAGCAACTGTTTTTATTGGGCCAACAAAAACAATAGAAATATTTTTGTTGAGTTTGTCTTACACTTGCATTTTGTTTGATATATGCTCCCAATAATACGATCAACACACATTTGGGCTAACATAGATTTTTTTTTTAAATCCTGCATAAAATCAATCTCCACATTAAAAATTACCAAATTTATTACAAGATGCTCATTAGACTATAGATGCTTATATTTTGTGCAGATTTGCCATTTCTTCTCATTGTCAGCATCTGCTGCCCACACTGCTATTTCCTAAGAGAAGGCCTATTAATGTGCACTGTTGTTTCAGTTACTGTATCGTATGCCCACTTAATCATGTTCCAGCTCAGAGATTCTCTGTAATTTCTCCTCACCCTGCCCTTCCATGGTAGTTGACTCTGATGAAATTCTCATTTGGTACTGAAAATTGAAAAGAGTACTTTAGAAATAGTAGTCTAAGTCCATGTATACTTTATTCTCTAGTACGCTCACTTATAGCACATTGTCCATAACATACTTCTTACAAGACACTCATTGCCACGTTATGTAATCCAATCCTGGGTCAAAGTACTGCTTTTTTTTTTTAAGAGTATAAATTTAGTTGACCAAAAGCCAGCCACTCATTCAGCAAAGTATTATTCCTGAAGGCAAAAGTCTATATAGTATTATAATTGTATTTTATAAATGTATTTCATAGGACAAATGGAGGGAACATTTTAAAATCAGATGCCCTGGACACAAGAGATACTGTTCCTGAACATTCACATCTATGATTCAAAGTGAAACCCATCACAGAAGTCAAAAGACTTTGCAGTAACAAAGGTGGGTGTTTTGGTAATTAAGACCCACATTATAGAGATTCTAGAGACCAATACTTACACTTGACTAAGGATACAGGACACATGTCATCTGAGTGTTGTGAAGAAAATGTATAGGCTTCCTGTTGGTAAAACTGATAATAAACCTTTCATTTGGCATAATTTGTAAAATATTTTCCTGGAAAGTTCCACTGATGATATATTTTAATAATTCAGTCTGGAAGCTATAAAGACATGTTTTACTGAAAAGTCTGTATCTAGATAAACCTTTACAGCTTTTTCCAGGGAAATGGACCTATATACTGCTGTTCTGGGCTGTGGTTTCATCACTTATACTGTCAACCACAAGATTATTATTGGTTTCAGATGAATTAACCTAGAACTGCTTCCCAACTATTAGAGGTTGATAGGCAACTAAAATGACCAGTGTAATTTCTGTTAAAAATCTATTTTTAGATGTAAAAGATTTACAATATTTCAACTATGAATGAAAGTTGTAGGTCAAATCTTAGAAACAAGTTATTTGTCCATGAACTATTTCATCCGTCATATCTACTTTTTGAAAGATCCAGATTTGTAATTTATGAGTTCTCAAATTAGGATTCATTTTGCTTTCATTTATGTTTTTCCTGATGCTCATACCTTGATTTGAAAGTGGCCTGTTGGCAGAAATTGAGGCTCAAATTCCTTTGTCAGGAACCCCTGCAGCAGGACTGGGAAAAGGCACGGTGGATTTGTACAGAAACCTTGGGACCTTCATTTCTCAGAAGAATTGCTCTGTTTCCTGTGCTGGCAGAGCTAGGCAATTCTCTGCATATCCTGGTTTCCTAAAGCTCATTTTCATTGCTGCAAACATATGGGATTTTCACACCAAAGTTGGAATTTTTCTTACCTAACTTTCCCTTGTTGTTTAGGTTCTTCTACTGTCAATGGAAAGAGATGAGCAATAAGCATTGTTAGACGCAAGAAGGGAAGATCTGCTTCCTTGGATAGCTGCCTCTCTAATTGCTATAGAAGAAGTCCACACAACTAGATTAAAGCAGATGTGAAACTAGATGATCTATGCAACATAAGAAATGCAGTGAGAGAAATCCCCTCTAAATAATTGGCCTGACATAATACAGCAAATCTGTGACAGAGCCACAAGCTGGACTCATCTCTTCCACATCAACCACACTTTAACTGTATATCCTACTATTTGAAAAAACAAAATTGAAATCGGTTGTTTCTAAGACAAGTGGTGACCACATGCTGGGAAGGAAGAATAAAAACAAAGATGGTCATAGTTCATTATCACCTGAAACCTCTGTGACTAGAACTGGTTAATATATTCCATGTACATTTATGGAGTTACTATTAACTATTTTTATAGTCTTTCAAGGATTTTACAAACCTTCAAAGGAACACTAAGCTATAAAATTGTCAAGGCTAATAAATAAATGTTTTGATCACAAACCTACATTAGTAATACATATGTATTAGTAATACATAACCTAGTTATGTATTATTAACATAGATCCACTAGATACATTTTAATCAAATTCTACTGTTAATTTTTGTTGAGGATCAATAATTTTTGGAGGTCTGCTCAGCAGGAGGTAGTATACCAAGCTCAGCTCTGCTGGCTCACCCATGAAGACGCTTATTGTTACTCGTTTTGGGAATGTGGCTGCACACAGCAGCTCTTCCTAGAAAGACCTGGAGGATGATGTCCCACAGGAATGTGGAAGATCTCAGTAATTTGGGATTTTGACTTAGTCAAAGCAAAAGTTATTTGCAGCCTGGATTTGGAAAGAAATATACAAGTACAAAAAAGTAAAATGAGCAGATTAATAATGTGGATCTCTACAGAAGAATATTTATGTTTGAATAAATACATTATGTGATACTGCTTCACTAAAAGACATTTAACCTCTGTTTGCTAATCCATGCACATGCACAAAAAGTAGTCTTACCCATTTCCCAAAGATTCAGCAGGGAATGTGCTGCAGTGAGATGCTCTAATTATTCAAATTTTATTGTTTTGCAAAATATAGTGTAAGATATCTTTGTGCAAGTAAGAAGTATTACAGACAATTAAAATTAAACAACATTTGTCAAATAAGCAACGTATGTTTTGCGATACACTATCCCTGCATGGTGTTTGTTTGCATATTCACTAATTCACAAAATTTAATGATTTGCAATCACTCTTCCCGTTATTAGTGAGAAGTAGTGAAGGTGAATGGCATAATTATTTGCATCTTTGCAAATTCTCATATAAGCTTGAAGTCATATTTACTGTTTTAGACAGAGCTGAATTTTCTGCCTCTTGGTGGTTGGATTTGTAGTAAATTATTTACCTCCCTCATCAAAAGATAAATATAGAATTATTGTCTCCCCAGTAACCACTTGGAAAGTTCTTGCAATATTTTCACCAAATTTCTAGAACTAGGTCATGAAAGTAACTATTCATTTTTCCCAATATAAAAAAAAGGTCTTGGAATATAGGTCAAACCAAGGAGTCTAACACTATTTTTTTCATTATTTAGGAAAAAAAAAAGTTAATATTATCCTCCTTGATATGACCAGATCTGCTTTTTAATAAGATGCACTAACATTTTTAGTGTGGTCTTTTCTTTATGTTTTATTTACAGTGTTAATGGAGTATATCTGCAATTCATATAGTTTATCTTTAAATCACTGTTCTCCAGAATAATGCTTTGTGAGTACTGTAATACACAGGCAAGTCCTCTTAAAGAACATGCACCAGTTCTGTTCCCTTCTGAAACATACTGCAAATGTCCTCTAACAGGGCACAGCAGCATTACATAAATCATCTTATATGAAAAATTAAGATGACATCAAATATTTATAAATATTAATGTGTATGTTAATATAACCAAAGCTGTAACAAACAATCATAACCTTGCCAAGTTTCTTAGGACAGGCGCCGCTGATAATGATATCCATTATCTCTGGAGGAACGCACAATTATGAAAGTATACATGGGATGCTTATATTGTTTTCTGCTTTTAAATTCATCCATTAAACACTGCACCTCACACTGGATGTTAACCCTCCTCTTATCTCTCTGTCAGGTACTATTATTCTGTGTGTTTACAGTTGCATGTGAATGAAAAATGAACAATTGTTTCTGTGTATACAATTTCCTTGTCATTAACGTGTGTACTTAATTTCCTTTGCTCTATGGCAACTATAGCTTATAAAGCCTCACACCTACCCACCTACCTATCTACCCATCCATCTCCATCCTGTACATAGCATGGCCCAAACAGGAATTTTGGACCGCCCTGTGTTTATCTTTTACAGGGGCTGCATTCATGCTGTTATGATTAAAGGTGTGACAGTATTTACACTAAAAACTTTAATTTTTGTGGCTTAGTAATTAGTCCCTAAAAATTAATTTCAAACTTAAACATAATATACAATAGAATAGGCATCTTGCTGTGATCAGCTTTGATCAGTTGCTACCAATTTCAAGCACTTTTTTATTATCATCTAACACGGAGGAGATGGGGAAGAAAATGTTGAGCCAACACCACAAACATAACTTTGTTTCTAACATAACTGTGTTTCTCAGACAAGATTATAGATTTTAAAACAGTGCTCACTATATGTGAAAAACAGATTATATTCCATGAAACTTCCTTAAAGACTTAACATGCACAGCTAAGACTCAGTGATGCTGATCACAGGTTGCAATGAAGTCCTCACCTGGCTTGAAGCACACATTGTGCCTCTTTTGTAATACATGGATTCAAATATGGCTGAAGACTTTTTTCTGTCACTTACTTTTACAAAATAGGTCGTCGTGAACACATATTGGGTAAAAACTGCCCCTGAAATACTATACACTGTCAACATCTGTTATCATTCAAGACAAATAAAATCAATACTAGCAATTTTAGGTAATAACATTATCTTCCTTAAAATTATTGCTCGTGCTATTTATATACAGTGGGGTTTGTTTCAAAAATTGTTTGAGACAATAAGCTTTAAAAAACAGGCTTACAAGCTAGAATATCTAGCTACCTTCATTTCACTGAGGAGTCAACTGAAATGCAAAGCAGTTAAATAACTTGCCCTAACTGGAAAAAAAAAGCACGTAGCTCAGCCAGGTAGCATCTGGAACAACAGACTCCAGCGGAACCAGCTTTCAGTGCAGATCTGGGACACAGTCATTTCCTTAAAGTGTAGCTACTTTTAAAGGCTCAGCTGCGAAAGAAGGAATGTGTTTGCACCTCACATGACTTGTATATGATAGTTAAATGTTATTTTAATCATTCAGTTTAGTTTTAAAATTAATGTTGTATTTCTTTTAACTCTGGAAATATTAGGATTTCCATGAATCTCCCAGAGAAGTTAACAACTCATAAGGCAGGAAGAGAAAGGAAGGAGCTTGCTTTTTAAAAGCCTCCCAGGCCCGGGTGAGTCGGTTACGGTGTGTTTGCAGCACTTGAGATTCTATTGACAACTCTGATGTTGCAAAGAAAGGAAGAACGTTCTTTCGAAACATGAAAAATAAAACAAAAGTCCACATATTTTAAAGAAATTCTGGCCTGACTGGTTTTGCCACTTCAAGTAAGAATACAGTCTGTTTTAATGCCCATATTCCATTCCCTTATTTGATCGCCCATTGCAAAATAGGGAGATCAAGACTTTCTATTACATGTGTAACAAAATAAAAACAAGAAATGAGGCTGAATTTAGAAAGAAAAAATGGACACAGGACACACTTTTTTCAGCACACTTTTCCCTTTAAGTGTTTTGTCTACCAAGTCCTAAAGGACACAGTATTGAAGTTCCTAAATCAGTTCTGGAAGATTTATATAGCTTCTCAATTTCACTTTTTTAAGGAACGTAAGATAGCCTTGTAATATAAATTTTAGGATTTAGGAGATTTTGATTCAGTTACAGATGATATCCCACACGCTGGATAATTTAGGAATCATTTCTTGCCTCCGTTTTTCATGATAAATGGAATTATTATCACTTTTGCTAGTCTCAGTTTTTTTTCCAGTGCAGGAACTCACTTATTACATGTTTACACAGATACTTTAATAATTCACCCCATTTCAAGTCTTTAATAACCACTGAAATAAATTATATAACATAATTATGTAAAAACAAATAATCTAAAATAAACTAAAATATTGTTTTCATTAGATAACTGTTCATACTCTTTATGTTTTTAAGATTGCAAATTAGAATATTAATTCAATGCAGATCACTGAGATTAATTATACTCCACTGGTAGCATTCCTTTAGTATATTATGAATAAATGTATTTTTTAAATAAAAAGGAAGTCTAAATAATCAGTCATTATTGCATGTATACATCAAACATAAATCATGACATAAATCAAACCATGCAAAGTATGGGTACCAAAACCAGATGCTCTCTTTTTTATTTTTACATTCTGTCAATATTCTGGGATGCCTCATGTATATATGCCTTATACATCTTTCTGGTATTACTACTTTTATAAGCATTCAACCATTTGCTTATTATTGTTCTTCTTTATTGCAAAAAGGTGCCTTCAGTGTATTTGTAGGTTATGCACAAGAGATTCAAATTTCAGAGCCTACATTATCTCTCAGAATCAGAAAACAACATGCATAGAGTGTGAAATAAGAACCCTATTCTCACACAAAGATGCCAATCTGAATCGGACCTTTTTGCATATGCAGTTTTAATCTTTATAAAAAAAAATCAATAGTTGTCAAGTAAAAAAGTCACCCTTGACTGAGGTTAGAAAACTGTGGTATATTTTCCCTATTATATAAAATTATCAGAACCATTTTTCTTAGCAATTACTTTTGTATTTTCCTACCTTTTCCTTCAGAAAACTGTAAACAGAGAGTCAAAACACTTGGCTATATACTTAGAATAACATCTAATCCCTGTAGTTAAAGAAGAGAACATGAATATGCTAGCTACCACGTTTCTATAGCTTCTTGAAAGGGCTATAGTTTGGTTTTAGTAATTTGGTATTTACAATAAGAAAAAAATTCAATGCATATTCTTTCTTTTAATCAAGCCTCTTTTAGTGCCACAGACCATCATATTAATTTCCATTGAAGAAATACTGTATTCCTGCAGTCTAAATACATGTTCATTAATCCAGACTCAGAAATCTATATTTAGAATACTTATACCCCAAACAGTTTTTTGGTCCATATATTCTTGTATTAGTACTAATGATGTGGAATTATAATCGCTTACACTAATTTTATCAATAAACTTAAAAGTTCTTAAGTAAAAAGACTGATCTGAAAAGCATAGATTTAAAGAAGAGAAGTTAGTTTAAAATCCATACAGAAATTGAAAATGTATTTTTAAAAAAAGTTCTGATTCCTATGTTACTGATGTAAAGATGACTTCTACATTTCTGATTAGAGCACAGTTCTCTTGGGACAAAATTGTGAGGTTTTAAAAGTGTAACCTGCATATCATTTGTACATTTTTTAAAAGAAAAGCTATAACTGTTAAAGAAATAAAGATTTTCTGATCCTTCTGCAACATCTTTCCCTTATAGCATTAAACAGACTGAAGCAATTTTTCAGACAAGTAAGCACCAGGAGGAAAACACTGATGATTCCTACTGAACTAAAAAGGCCCCTGTTAGACCGCACAGATCATTCAGAAAATGTCATTAAAAGCATAGACTTTAAAAAATAAGAACGAGAAAAAAACTGAAAGTACATATTCCTTTCAAATATGGCTGTGTGCTACCTGCACGATTTACTTTTAGGTATGACTAGAAAACAAATTATTTGAGGTGTGAGGAGAAATATCATGGATTTCACTTAAATGAGTGGAGAAACAGCTGCTCTTGTGCTATGGTGGACTGTATTAAAAAACCAGCTGAAACGGTTCAGGAGTGAATAAAGGATCTGAGGCTGATGGAAACTAAGCATGTTACCAAGGCGACATACTTTGTCTTGGTGGGACAGCTGTACTATTATTGCAACGTCCTAATTCAAATAACCTGTGGTGCACTAATGCTCAAAAGACAACTTACTTTCTGCACTTGAAAGACACTAAATTGCTGTAATTACTAACAGAAGTAATGCAAGGAGCAGAAAAGGATGTGTATTTCGTAGAATTAGGAAGTAGAAAAGAGAAAGAAAAGTTATAAATCCTAATAACATTTTCCAATTACTTTAAAGAATACATGTTTTACTGTTCAGGAAGATTACAAACTAGTCAGCTAACACTGTAGTCCTATATAATTACTTCCTTAATTGTAAAATAATGCTCATGAAGTCCTTAAAACCAAGGAATCAGCTTCAAGAGGGAGAGTGTTTTCAGAGTGGCATGGAGGTACTTCCTTCCCTGGGTGTTAGTAATGTGGGTTACTCAAGGCAAGCGAGAGCAGCAGTCATCTGGAAGGCAGAGGCTTTCTTCAAGAGGAGGTGGGAGACTACGCAAACAGTGGGAGACTTTATTCAAAGTATGAGAATCAAGGGCTCTATTCCAGCTGATTAACACATAAAATAGCAATCTCCATTCTTTTATTTATAATTATATTTTTAAATTTTAGCTGTTGCATTCCATTAATGCAAGAACTTTGCTAGGCATAAATACATGCTTAAGTAGGGGCTCTACCTTTTGTATAGCTGGGGAAATAACAATCAGACAAATGTTATGAGATGAGAATTAATTTGTGTTTCTTTTCTTGACTGTACAGTTTTCTCTCTTTGTTAGTATTTAATTAAAAGGTTTGAAGCCTCCAGCTTACTAAGGTAACATCTCATACTTTCATTCAGAATGTGGCAGCATTCTGGGTAGGTATATATTACATGGCATTTTGTGAATGCTGACCCTCTGCAAGGCACACGGCATGGATCTTTGCACTCCTGTTCCTGCTATGTGACTCACACGGTACTATCTAGATGCGATTGGCTGATTTGCTGATTATTTTTATTGGTCATAAAAATGAGATCGCAGGTAGAAGAAACAGTTCAGAGAGAAATACTGAGTTCTTTTCTTGTGGTAGAGTTCTTCAAGTTCCCCTGGTTTTAAATTTGAAGTGCCTTAAGATCAACAAAAGATGTTTCTGTTTGATGTATATACTTATCTTGACAGCACACCTACGTGTTCCTGCAGATAGGAAGGGACTGAGAAGTGATACAGAACACACCAAATTTACCTAAGGGTCACTTCATCAGAGCTAATGACTTTTCACTTCTTTCTTTAGATCTGAATTTGACTCTTTGCAATCTAGCTCAGCTTTGGCAGTAAAAGATATAAAAATATATTTCCAGTAGAAAACTCTGTAGCACAGTCCTTGCAGAGGCAGCTGAGGGCAGAGCCTTGCCCTGCCTTCTGCAGTGGAGAGGGGGCTTCAGGCACACCCAGGTGTCCTGGTGAGAAGACAGGTTTCCAAACGGGTGTCTGTCAGCTAGCCGGAGCAGCCAGAGCCCAGATACCAAAGCAAACAGAAGTATTGGCAAAAAAAGAAAGAGGGGAAGCAAGATTGGATCTAAAAAGCAGCATTAATAATGCAGAAGAAGAGGGAAAATACACACACACGGAAATTTCTTCAGAGGTCAGCTATCTTGCCGAGTGACAGATTCATTGTTACAGATATAGCAGTGCCTCCCCCCTGGCACCCACATCCACCCACCCAGCAAGGTCATAGGTCATTAACTTTTCACTGCAATTCACAATCGGACTATGTCCACGTTTCCTCACACCAAACAAGAATACTAATCCTGCGAACATGGAGGGGTTGTGGCTGTTAAGAAAAGAGAGATGTTGATCTGTTGGAAAAAGAAAAGCCTCAGGCTAGATGCTGGATGGAACTGGAAATTTGGCTCCTCAAAGAGTGGGGAATTTTCTGCACTGGAGGGTTTGCAAAGGCTGTTCAACTTTAGGACAGTATTGCCTAAGTTCCTATGCTGAATAAAGACACAGACACCTCTCCCAGGCTGCCCAAGCACAGTGTGTATATATTGATAGTTGCACACAAAAACCACATACTCAAAAGAGCATAAATAGAAATGTATACATTTGAAATTGCTAGAGTAGTTGTATTCATGGATCAGGACTGGGAAAGAAGTGAGGCTAGTACTCTGAATACTGATTCAGGGGATCATGCTTAGCCTGGCTCTTACCCTCACTATACTCTGCCTGCAGCTTTGCACAAAGATTACTTAAAAATCACTTAAAAATTAGCACTCGCCTCTTTCACAGACCTTTTTTACAACAGTTAATTACTTTGTAAGTAACAAGTACCATAAAAGGCCAACTGTGATTTGAAGAATGAATATGCTCTGCGTATGGTCATTTATACTGGTGAACGCGCACGCAAGCAGGCGTTTGTCACTTTATCTGGACACCGCTAGTTGTTTGCATCTCTTTTGTCTGCCGATGCAGTATCCAGACACAAGCTTCAAAAAATGGTAAAGGTGGAAGCTACATTTGTTTTATCTTAGAACCGAATTAGAACAACAGTAATACTTTACATACTCTTTTTTTCAACAACTGGCTAAAAAATTTGTTCTGAAAGTTTTGCATCTCTCAAAACTCATGAAAACAGTGGTCTCAGCAGATCTGTAATGCATCAAGAGTTCGGTGTTTTTAATCTCTAAGCAATTTCTCAGAGTCTAAAAGTATAAACCTGATCAGGAGATGAATAATTCTTTAGACGCTGAAATCTGTTGGGACTATGTTGACCCTTAACAATTAAGAATAATTCTTCTGGTGGATGTCCAGGAACAAGTTGGATCCTAAGTCAATATTGCCTTTATGAATAGCACAGCATATTAAAAGTACTCATTTTTAATGCAAAGCAATAAACTGCATCGTTTCCCTAATGACCCTGACAACTAATTTTCTATAGATTTACACTTGGGATCCTTGGATGAAACCCTTTTGTAATCAGTATAATGGTATATAAAGAGAAAAGCTTGACACAGCTCTTAAAAAAAAAAAAAAAAAAAAGAAGCTATGTTTATAGCCCCTCACCACTTCTTTCCCCTAAAGCTCAGCAGTTTGAAACACTGAAGCTGCACATGAAGCACAGATAGTATTTCTCTATGGTTGCATCAGAATTAGCATCACTGCATAGGTCAACTCTAAGCATCACAGTGACCAAGTGCAAGCTTATTGTACCAAAGGTCGTGCAAAACTGTCCCTGCATTGAGAGCTATTTTGTCCTCCTTGTTTATTAATGCTGATCTGTCTATACTAATGGATTTGGCTTGTAGGGGGCTGGGGAAGGAATAAGAGTTACTGTATCTCGGCTTCCATCCTTCATTAATATTAATATCATCTTCAACTATAGCATATTGGTATGGTACAAGCTAAGAACTTATGGGACAAAGAGCTCCAGTGCTTAACAGGCATGTGTATTCATTTTTTAAAAATCAAATACACTCTCTAATATATTATTATTCTGAATTATTAACTGTGGCCTTATTTGATAAGGAAGAACTTTGTTTCTGTAGCTTCTCTTCATACTACATGGTCTGAGAACGACAAGATAATGCATAATGTTTCTTACACGAGAAATAAGTTTGTTTTAAAATACCCTTGTATATTTAAAGCAAAAGAAAATACATTTAGAGATCAGTAATATAGTCCCAATGCCTATAGAGCTTTTGGCTCCTTTAGTATGAGTTCAGTTACATTAATGCTACAGACTCAATCCCAACTCATGCAAGAAGTCCTGCTGAAAGCAGGGGAAGTACACACACGTGCCAGGAAAATCTGTGTGGGTAAGTTTCTCAGGACTAAATGCTTATTTTTGTAAATCAATGCAATACTCTGCATTACTGTCACTACCGCTTACTAATTGAATTTACAAGGCAAACCCCTTGAATGTTCTCACAGAAATTCCCAAACCAGGCAGGATAGTTAATCATGTAATTCCCAATGAAAATTTATACAAATGATGCATTTAAATGTTAGGTGTGCTCCTGAAAAATCTCCTTCATAAGTGTCAATTAATAGATTAAAAAAATAGTGAGACTTAGGTTGTCTCATATATCTGAGAAAACCCAAATTAACATAGAATAAACTCCCAAAGCTACCTCTCAGCCTCTGAACTGCATATAGGCACATTTGGAGGAGAAGGGCACTTTGGGGTTAAGAAAAGTGGTGGGGAAAAAAATGGAGAAAAATACAGAGGTATGTTAATTAAGGAACAAAGTGGAGACATTTGATGAAATATACTTAATAGTAGTTGTTGAAATAACATGATACCTGGGTGGAAACCCACCAGAAAATCCCAAACAATCTGACACTGCATGCAGAATATGTTCTATGAAAAGAGAAAAAGAGATAATGTGTAAAAAGGAAATTGTCGTATCAAACCCATTGCACTCATCATTATTACAGCAGTGGCCCTGAATTCTTTTTTTAAAAACAAAAGTTTCATTGCTGAAAAAATTAAGAGAAGATCAAATATTTACTTCTAAATAACAAAACAGTGCCCAAAAGGCTGTTAGATAATTAATAAACAATATTCATAGCTTGATATAACTTGATTTGCATAAATAATGGTGGAATAGTTTTCTTCTCTGAAGATATAATAATTTTTAAAATTTTTGTCTTTGTTTACATTGTTTAATGATGCTAAAATTTTCTACTAACCTACCAATAATTGGGGCCTATCTGTAGTTCATTATGTAATTTTCTTATATGATTTTATCATTTATCTGAACACACTTAGAAGATGTTGTATATTTAAATTGCTACTTGTTTCACTGTTGCTTGTTGACAACAAACATTCTTATTTAACCCATACTAAATAGGTTCAATATAAATATTCTCATAACAGAAAGTCTAACTGGATAATGTCTAGAAACTTTGTAACACTTAAACGTGTAATGATTTCTTGTATTTTAGAAATTCCTATTGCAAAACAGATAAAAAAGGAAAAACTGAACGTAAAAAGAGGAACAGCCTTTAATAACACATACAACAATGCAAGATATGTGTGGAAAATAAACACTTCATTTGAATTAGCATTTACTTGTTTTGTAAGCCAAAGTAATATATGCTTTTCATTATTTTAGTAAAATTAAAGAACGGGTTTACAGCAATATCTTTAAAATTTCATATTGCTCAAGCTAGTTTAGTCATGGCAAATCACTTCAGCATGATGAATGTCTATGAAGCAATCATAGCGATACTTATAGATACACCAATATTTTTTGTATAAACTCAAAGCTAAGAAAAATATTAATAGATACTCTCATTTTTTGTAAGCTGTTATTAGAATTCACTCATAAGAAATCTGACATACTATATCCTATTGCTTTAATATAAGTTATATATTAGAAAATATTTTTTCTGTATTATGTGGGATTCACAGGAGCAAAAGCAGTTGTATAATATGATGAAAGCTCAAAGATTTATAGCATATATGCCAGTGAGGGTGGTGTGAAAGTTATTTTAACCTACACTTGGATATTCTAAAGGAAAAGCTATTAAGTCAAAAGGCCCTGTGAAATCCCAATAAAAAAACCTGAAAACATCTTTTTCAAAATGTTTTGAACAGCAGTAATGATTTTAACTTGACAGCTACATAAGGAAACTTGAGTTTTAGAGCTTGTTCCTTCATTGTATGAATCCAGCTTCATATCAGTATAACTGCATTGATTTCAGTGGAATTTAACCAGCATTGAACTTAACAGAGAGGTGTATAAGGACTGTAAGATATGTGGCATTCATCACAAAGGGCTAGCAGCTTACAGCTAAAGTGAAGGGAATTAGATTACCTGTTACAGATGCTGGAATTTTTGAAAGCATTTCAGAGCCATAACATATAATTCTTTTCTTCTTCTCCTTCATTAAAAACAGTGCCCTGCATTCAGATTGAAAGGAGAAAAAACCCTCAAAAATGATCGTTCTCTTGAATAATTCTTCATGCTTTTATAGTGCACTAGTGATTTGAAAGTTGCTCTAGGTTTTGTCATCTCGTTAGGCTGTTATGGGCTTTCTGAGCTGGTCTATGCTTCTAGAAACTTTTATCCTCCGTTCACTTTTGATTGAGAAATTGATGGGATTTTATCTGTCTTAAGAGGGAAAATATTTGCAAGTGTCTCGTAATTTTATATGAAGGTTTTTCTGCATTAACAAGAAGTAAACCTGTGCATATTTCTACAGGCTTCCTTGCAGTTCTTTGCAATTCTTTGCTACACAGAGAAATTATTACTTCTTTCAAACATATATACACACATATATAAAATATATACATTATATATATTTTATGAGTATGTGTATGTGTGCATGTGTGTATATATATATATATATAAATAAAATCTTTGATGGAATTTTTAAACTAAAAAAAGCTCAACTGAGAAATATTAAAAGATCCAAGATTAAAAAAAAATGATAATGTATTTTTTTATTTGCCAGTAAGTCTTAGTGTTAAGTTCATCTTCAGGGAGGAAAGTTAAGAATGATTGCTATGAATTTTAGAAGCTCTACTTTTACATAGCCAAATTGACATACCTCTTGACTCTAATCTTGATGTCAAAAATATCCAATTAATGATTCCCTTTCTTTTTGGTAGTCAAGCACTGAGAGGTATCAAATAGGAGTGGACAAGACCTCTCAATTCATAAAACGATTATTTCTCTGATGGTGGCAAAAAGGGTTTTTTTGTGTGTTTGCTTTTTTCTTCCAGCAAGCAGTTAGAAACAAATGTGTTTGATGACATATTTCTCCCTGAAAAGCAACTATTTTTCTAAAGTAAGGTTTGGGTATAAGTTCAAATGCGTAAGATAAAACTTCACATGGAACACAGCCAATTTGGAACATTGCTGAAAGTGCTGTTTTGATATTTTATTACAGTCACACCATCACATGTTTCCTAGAGCTGAAAAAGGTCACTTTCTTCTGTTCTCAGCAATAACATCCTTTACACATTTGTGTGTTAGGTGACAGGGATGACTCTTACGTGGTGCTTACACTGAATTTTCCCAGGAAAAGGTATTCAGATACAAATCTGTGGTTAGCCAAAGTATTGAGTGGTATCCTATATGGAATCCTTGTTATTTTATTAATCAAGGAAGCAAAAACAGCAAATGTACAACACCAATATGTCTCTAAAAATCAAAAATTTCTGCTGCTCACTATCCATATTTTTTTCTTCAGATAGTCCCACATACTGAAAGTCCCACTGCTAAAAGTGAGAACGCTACTGCATATACATGACGTTTTCTGACTACTGAATCAGATTTCCATAGATACTCAAGAACCTATCTATTGTTTTCAAATACAAATGACTATGCCATAAGCTGAAACCACATGACGTTTCTTTAACCATCATATTTTCAATAAACATGAAAACTGTAGGAGGAACTGTAGGAAATTTGCCAGTTATAGGAGAGGAGTATTTTCATCCTGTTCATCCTGTTATTTTCAATTCAGAGAAAATAATTGAAAGATTATTCCAGTGGGATAACATAGAAACTTAGAAAACACAATTTGAAATATTATACCTTACTATATAATCCAGGCATGTAAAAGGATCCTCATGAAGTAAAGTAATGGAATACCAACCAGTAAAATAGCTTTTACAATTTTAAGGCATCTCAGCATACCTGAACTACATGTCTATGGAGGTATACGCATTGCTTGCTACTTTATCCTGTCTAGTTAAAAAAAAAAAAAAAAGTCTGTAAAGGAGGAGAAATGAGTAGAGCAACATGTCATTTTTATCCAAGTATTCTTGTCAGGACAATGCTGACTTTTAAATTATAAATATGAAGGATGTAAACAAGCATCGACACAAACCTCTTCGCATCATTAAGTATAACTATTCAGAATGATGCATATTAATAAAGAATTCATCCTTTGATCTTGTTCATTGGCTTTTTGTCTGACTCCTGCTAAACCTGTTACCTGCTATGCATCTAAGAAAATACTATCATAAGTATTCACTAGTATAACAGGACTGAAATGAACAGTTTTAGATAATTAAATTAGGTTGTAGGTTTTTTAATATAATTCAGTAAGTATGTGAACTTTTAACTTGCGTTAACTCAATTTCCTCATGCTTTCATTTACCATTTGTTGGGGACATTACAGTGATTAGCCAAAGCCCTTCCAGCTCTTAATGTTCTCAATAAATTCTGGTTTAAATTGACTGTCACTTTCTTGCTATAATAAAGTAGGTATTTGACATCTCAAAAGGAACCAGACTACTGTCTGTTACATTTTCTTGAAGGAAATCTTTCTGTTCCACAAAATCAACAGAAATAATAAAGATTGCAATGAGTAGCCACAGCAGGTAGGTGGGTTGAACAAGCACATCCTCAGACAGCTTCACAGTTCTGATTCTTTCAGGAACTAAAATGATGCCATGTGTCTTTTGCTTGACAAGTTAAACAACACTGTATTCACGTTTAATTGTTGCGTTACCAAGTTATTAGCAGCATCCAAACTCCCTGAGTAAAGAAAAGGTATTCAGCTTATCAGCAATAGATACCCACTGTATTCAGATACAAATGCAACAGCTGTGTTATTTTTCTGTTGGATTTAAGGATTAGCGTGGGCCAAGTGGCTTGACAACCAATCTGGCTCTTCTCTCTGGTCAGATAACTGCGAATGGTAAAAAATAAAATGATATTTTAAAAATTCTACAACTTGATGTATAACAATTCTCCAAGGACTTTTCTGTCAAGGATGGTAATGTCTTTTATTCACACTCAAGCATTTAGATTCTAAGAGATGTTCTTAATTCATTTGGTCAAGTAGAGATCGGGAATGAGATATGGGATAGAAAAAGAGGGGATTCATACCCCAAAGTCTCTCAGTTCCTTCTAAATCTATATTTACATCACAGAAATATATTTCCAAAATCTCAGAAATATTTATATTTTACAATCATGGCCTGCTCAGTGCTCAAAATGCATAGGCAAATACGAGCATGCTAAAATAGCATTTTTGGAAGAACTTACTCTATTCTGCCTTCATGCAAACTTGGCATACTGGATTTTTTTTTTCCATTATGGTATTTTTTTCTTCCTGTCTTGGCTCCCTCTAGACTTCCTTGAGCTCCAGCACTTCATGATCAGGATTTTCACACATTTCATCACTTGTGGCTCTGTAATTCGTCTCTTCTGAGTTATCTTCTGAGATAACATGCTTTGAAAAATGTCAGTCTCCTGTCCCATATTTCCTGATACTAGATCTACCTGGTAATGTCAACTTAAAATTCCCTCAGTGTCTTGCTCTGGGGTCGCCACAGATTCAGGGGAATAACAACAGTTCTGTCCTGACAAACCCCCTCTTCTACATTTTATACTGCCTTATTTAGATATTACTCAAGAGTCACAGAAATAAGAGCCTCCTGTTAAATGTGTATGTTCATGCTCAGGTTCTTAGTACCTTGGTAATCTAAAATACTGATCTTGGTGGGAAGTCTTGAGTGTTAAGCACTTTTTTAATATCAGCTCTACTATTAAGCACTTGAATATGGATTAGTTCCTAAGTTCAGGTTGCTATTTTATTTTTAATTTTGGCTTGCTATCGTTTTGCCTCTTAATATTTCTTCTTGAAACCATACTTAGATTTTGACAATATCTGAATCATACTTACACAATTATCCATTCCCCATTTAAAAAAACTTTTTCCTGCCCTCCCACAAAAATATTTTTTACATCCAGTACTTTTATAGTTCCAGGTTTAATTTTTATTTTGTAAGCCCTTTTGCTTTTATACCAGTACAAAAGGAGCTGCCTTCTGACATCTATTTTCCTTCATTTTTAGCTTTATCAATAATAAAATTCATAATATTTTGTATGAAGAAGATGCAACAAAGAAATGGTCTTGTACTATATTTGTCTCCTTTTCTATTTCTGTAGTTCATCATATCATACGAGTCTAAACCAAAACCCACATTTATGCAAAGATTTTGATATTAAGTAGCTGAAATCTCACAGAATAACTATATGAAAAAGGAAAATAGTGTTTCAGTGTTAGACTTGGAATACAAATTCACAATATTGAGTTAATTTGCACATACATTTTCTGAATAGTAGACAGACTTCTCTTTGAGAACATGCAACTCTTCCATCTTATCTGCCTGCTGTATTATTGTAACAGAGTGAAGGAAAATTAGACTCTAAAAATTCTTCAGAACATTGTATTTGTGCTTTTAAATATTTTGGCTGCTCCCAAGAAAGTAAGTAGATAAAGGAGATTTATCTGCAAATGCAAAAAAGGAATTG
The DNA here is from genome assembly GCF_036417845.1 of Apteryx mantelli. NCBI lineage: Eukaryota > Metazoa > Chordata > Aves > Apterygiformes > Apterygidae > Apteryx > Apteryx mantelli. The sequence goes on along the minus strand of NC_089982.1, from coordinate 49,750,019 downwards.
AGTCAGTGTGAGCTGGTTGCCTAGCTGGAATTTTTATCTGTATTGAAACTTACATTTGGACTGGATTCTCAGGCTCAGAGCATATATAAAAATATAACAGAGTACTTCTATAGTGGGTCAAATTTTGGACATGCTGAAGTTTGACAGAGTGCCTTAAGCTTCCTTCTTAACCTATTCGACTTTATTTAAATCCTCCAGGATTCTGCAGAGAGCATATGTTTCTAATTGCTATATTTGTAATGGTCCTATAGAAGTCACTTTTAAAATTGTTTGAAAACAGGAGAAAAGGATCACATTTAAAATTATTAATTGCATGAAATATCTTATTCCACTTTTCCATTTTCCATCTAGGTCAGTGCTGTCATTTCTATTGCAGATGAAAATAAATTGGCCCATCAATAAATGCTATATTTTCATTCCCAAAATGTGTACTGCCATAGAAGAGAAGACAAATGTTCAGAGTTGGTTTTGGGCCATTAGTATGTCTTTTGTTTACCTGGGTGGTCCATTTTATCACCAATTCTAAGTGGAATTTTCTATAACCTGATACGCTTTTAAAGGATGAAAATTACCTTTCCTTTAAACCAAAAAAGCAATAAAGTGCATAACATTTGTAAACAAATTCAAGAGCCCTTAGTTCCATAAATGCATATCTCCCATAATTTTCAAACCATCAATGACAAGAGGATCATTTGAAATGGATGTGAGGCTTTCTTTTCCTGGTGACCCCAAGAGCTGGAGTTTGAGTAAGGAGACCTTAATAACTGTGTGGAGTTGGACTGATTTCTGTGGGACAGAGTTCTAATGAAAAGACATCAGCATTGATCAGTGTGGAAGACACAGGAGTTACATTTCAAGGGGAACTAGATAAGAGCCTTTGGGAAAAAGCAAATACCAACAAGCAAAAAAACCCCTACACAACCTTTAAGTGAAAATGTGACACTTCAGCTTGGATAACATTAAATCCATCATGAGGATGTTTATTAAAGGGAAAAGTGCTATTCATGGACAAGTGAAGAACTAAACTAAGAATTTAATCCTGAAAGGTATCAAGTTTTGAAGCAACAAAGACTCAGCACCTTTCCTTGTTATATACAAATAGAAATACATAATTAATTAAAGTTATCAGAGACAGTGGAGACAATGAAAACTATGCATGAGATAAAGGATATGCTTGAAATATTTCTGTGTATAGCTCAGACCCATCTTTTATTGAGAAAATATTGTGAATAGAATATACCTGGCAAGTCTACAGTTGAGTCCTGTATCAAGCAAGATGATAACAGCATTGAAGAGCACTATTATTGAACTTGTGAACAACACTGTCAAAGAACTGCCTTTCCCTTTATAGTCTTCAGTGGTTTTGGTATATATATATTTTTATATATATAAAATAAACTATATACATACTCAGAGAATTTGAGGCAAAGCTTGATGCTAAATCTAGGAAAAGGAAGTTACGTAAAAGTGTAACATGTAAGTTTCTTAAAAGTAGAGTGCAATACCCTCTTTAACAATACCAATCTGTGAACCTGGAGGGAGGGAGGAGAACAAGCTCATTCCTCAGGTTATAAGGAAACAAAGTTTCTTCCAAAAATTCAAGTAATTTTTTCATTTCCACACAATACCTATTACATGGGAAGGAAACTATGATCTATCAGGTACATTTCAAGACAGCTTCACCTTGTCTTTCAGAAATGATGGATTTACTATTATAATCCTCTAACATATTTGTATACATATCTGGTTTGTGCTATGCTTCCTCTTACCCTCATGACATTTCAAGTGTTCTCTACCAGATCTTACAAATACTCTCCACTAAAAATAACTGCTGACATTTGCAAGTGGCATGTACTAATCACAATCAGAATAGGATTTTTTTTAAACATACTCTTATTTGTATTTTATCTTATTTTTTTTAAACATTGGCTCTGGTTAAAAAAAATAACAGTGTCAAATTCCATAGCTGTATTAAAATAAACAACTTAAGCTATTATAACTGAACTATTTTTGACATTTTAATCTATTACATGGAGTTTTGGTTTGCATTTTTTTAATAATCACTTGTCCATCCAGGTTTCAGAGAGTAAAAACAATGCCTCATTATGTGAAGAATTCAATTTCTGAAGGAGAGAATCATGCATACCAAGGAACACAGAAGTGGCTTCTTCTCTTGAAAGATGGTCTCACCTCTCTATCAAGGACAGATAGATGCCTCATTTATGACCTTCATTATTTAAACTTTACCCTAAGTCTTCATAAGCCTCTCACTTCTTGTAGTTGCCTCATCTACTCTGACTACAATGTTGCTATAGGAGCTCTGGCCATAGCTCTCTGTGGATCTAACCAATTACCATGCTCAGGAACTGAGAAGAGAATTTTTTTCCAGTAAGCCCAAATTGGTTCTGATTTGGTTTGGGTTGGTGGTTTTTTTGTCTTACAACATCACTGAAAAACATAAACATTAAAAAAAAAAAAAGAGTACAGCTTCTAAATTTATATTAGTTCTTTCTAAAAATGATTAGTCATCAGCACTTTGAGGTTAGCATTTAGTATGAATAAAATTCCCATTGGTTTGCTACAAGAAGCAAATTTCCATGCATTCTTCTGGTTGACCCTGTCCCTTCAAATCAGAGCCCTGAAGCCTTTATGAACCATCATCTCCAGTTTGTACCCTCTTTCCCTGTCATGGAGGAGAAAGAGGGAGGATTCAACTCACTGACAAGTTGCCTGAAGACACTAGGTATTTGCTACAGGATTTTATGGTGGAAGTCCTGTAACCCCCTGCACAGATCCCACTTAATGTTTGGTACTTTAAGTTAATAAAATTCTGACCTGCTGTTCAAATCCATCTCTACTTTCATCTCAATCTTCTGTATGTCCTAATCAATGTTTCAGTCCCCCAAATTATAAACAAGATTACAAATATTGTATGCAAAAGCTTAAATATTAAAATTAAAAAATCATGAAGATGTTTCTATAAATGTTTGAACAAATCCAAGCATATCATTTGTAAAAGAAAAGTTCCATTTTCTTCTGAAAAGAATTTTAATGCTCCTTTAACCACGTAATGCAACTTGGAAAGTTGAGGTCATATACCATCACCAATACTAAGGCAAACAGGGAAGACTTCCAGTGTCATCTGATAGGAAAATTCCTACTCCAGTTAGCATTGTACAAGGAGGCCACAAGCTGTCAGACTGTGGTTCATCATTAGGGGAATATGAAATATTAGCAAGTATTCTGGGGGTGAGCTAGTTGATGTTACAACGCTGGCTACTCTTGTAGCTTCTCATGTAATTGTGAGCAGAAGACTATATAACTTCACATTTAAAAACAAAAAAAATTTTTACCTCAGGGATGTAAATGTATGAGATTCACCATCCTCATATAAAACTGATATATTCCATCAAGGACATAACTACTAGTTTGTTTAAGTAACAACTGATCATCTCTCTTAGCCATTACTTTCCACTGGGAGAGGCAGCATATGTTAACTACAGGTAACTTACGAGAAAAATGCAAATATTTTACCTCTTTCTCTCCAGCCAGCAATGCTGGATCTCACATGGCTGCACCACTGCTGTGGCATCTGTCTGTCTGATGTTCTACTGAAACCATACAAATTTTGGTATAAATACAGAAGATGATTGAAAACTGATTGAAAATAATGATAAAGATTTTTTTCCCTCTTTTTTATCAGGTGACTATTGAAAACATTAGAAAAGGAATGTGTACATTTGTTGCACTCTTCTGATAAACATTTTCTCATTATTATCTTTGTCTTAAGTTAGAGTTCCTGAATCGTATTATCTTATGGATTACTGCAGAACACATACAAGTTACCAGTTAAGGTTCTGAAAAACGTATGAATTAGCAAATTCTGAAACTCCCATGTTTTCCCATATGATACACCTTAATAACTTCCTCTTCACATTCCTTCATTTAGAATGTAGACCTTCCTTTTCAGTTATGCTCCCTTAAGAGAAAAGAGAAAATGACTGAGGCTGCTCAATCATGTAAATAAGATGTTTCATTGATGTCTGTTACATAAAAGGAAAAGCCCTGCTATAAAAAAGGGATTCTGTCACAAAGAGTTAAACCTGGAGCTGCAAAATTTTATGTAGTATGGAATATAAGAGATACGATTTCATTTTTATAACAACAACTGTCTGTTTTTCACCAACAAAGTTTCATATAATCGTAGCTAAAAAATGTAAACTTTGCAAAGCACTTTCAATTGAGTTCAAATTGGAAGAATCTTCCTGATGGAGCTCATCTCCAAATAATTTGGAGTCCAAAGTGTCTATGCAAAACCATTAATCTCAGAATGTGTCTAAACACTATCCTGGAGACAGGCTGCAATTTACAGTTCCCTGTGACAGACAAATCACTGGTAAAGGCCTGTCATTTAACCCCAATGATTTCTTTGGCAGTCGTGGAAAGAAAGGTTTTCATACTGCCCTGTCATAGAAGGACTACAGAATCTGTCAACACTGTATAACTTTACATATAAGAATAATGCAATGGGCAAGTATTTCAGTCATCATGAGAAAAGGTGGGCTTTTAGATCACTTTCATTGACAGAAACTAGCTATGTGAAGTATTAAGAGAGTTTTTACATTTCTAAGGCAAAATATATAGGAACAATATCTTTTGATTGTACGTCAGGTTTTTGTTCTACATACTTTAAATGTAAAATGGAGCTTTCTAGTTTTATACAAGCCCATATTATGGTTTCAATCTCCAGTTATCTAATGGTGCATGTTTGATAGCAGTAGAGGACACCAGAGCAACGGTCATGCTTATTTGCCCAAGATACACAAATCCTGTCAAAATTCTGAAGGGCCTGGCTGTCTAAAAATTGCATTATGCTTATTTAAGAAACACTCTCATTGGATTTACAATTTAAGTGCCTTTGTGTTTAATATGTGTTTCGCAGTCACAAATTGAACTGTAAAATATATGTAACCTAGTAGCCATCTTAAAGTGTACAGGTATTTGCAAGATGTCTGTGCTCTATATAATTTTTTCACTTGCTTTCACATGCATCTATTTGGAAACTGTTTAGTAAAATAGAATAAGCCAAACTGATATTTGATTAACTTTTTCGTAGCTTGGTACTTTATCTTTTCATCTGAAAAATTTATTTCAGAATACATAACTGAGAAGTCATATTCCATACCTGCCACCAACTTAACCTTTTCTGAGCAGTGTGCAAAGTAATTATGATGTTCTCATTATGTATAGCTCTTAGTGTAAAACTGTGTTCCTGGAATTTTATCTAATAGATATCATTGCTTGTTGGTAGAAAAAAGAATGCCAGAGACACACCTGAAGTTGCCCAAAAGTCATCTATTACTTCCTAACTTTACTGGCCTTTATCCTCCTGCAGGAAGATTTTCATCAATTTTGGGGGATACAGAGGAAAGTTATGGCATCCTACTTTCCTTGTAAGTTAGAAGTGACAGTGAGTTATCAAGAAGGGAAACCCTGGGGAAAAAGAGAGGAAGGTACTCCTGTAGATTGAGCAAACTGAACAGCTTTGCTCCAACAGCGGCTGCAGTCATAGCCAATGCAAAGGGACATGCTGAATGTGCCCCCCAAAACATGCATTCTTCACAGAAGCAGAAAACAGTGAAAGGATCAAGGAATTAACCAAGTAATGGAGAGGAAGAAGAAGACAAGAGACCTTCAGCTATATTCCTCAGTGTCTGTGACTTTCAAACATATTTTTTGATTTTTCTTCTTTCTTACTCACAGATGTTCAAAAACACAGATCCAGCTTTCAACTCATCAGCATCTGCATTTACTGTATCAACATCCAGGAAAAATCTACTGGGCTGCAAGATTCACCACTGTCTACTCAAGCTTTACGAGATGCTAGTAAAAATCAAATAATTCTATGTCTTTTAAACAAATGAAGTGTTACTCTTGTACTCAAAATCTCCAGTATAGTCTGAATCAATTTCTGGCAACTCCGTATGTCTCTTGTATGTCAGGAAGACATGCATGTCAATGGGCTTCTTGCTATTAAATCTGTGGGAACTACCTGAAATCAGCTACAAACTCTGCCCTAGTTATGACTCTACAAACAGATGAACACCTTACCCAGAGCATGTGAAAGCAGCAATGACACCAGTGGGGATCTGGGACTGGAATCAATGTGATTAAATACCATACCTAGGCTTGGTAGACAAAGCAAACTATTTGAAGGCAGAATAGATAAGAAACAACATGTAATTTTTCAGGCACTTTTTTTTTACTGTAATGGCACTGATAAGCACACAACCCCCCCCCCCCAAACCCTCTGATTAAGAATTCATTTATGTGTACTCATTCAAAATTAGTTATTCTTGATGTGATGTTAAGAATTATATTAGCATATTTTATGCTGTTTTTGAGGTGCATTAAGCTATCAATTACTGATTTAAATAATCATAAAGATAGTGAACTGCTAACTAACTATTATACAGCATTCAGGGTGTAAATACCTTAAATCTGAAGAACGTTATTATCTTTATATTTGTAAACAAACCATTTTGATAATATACTACATAACATTGCCCTACATCATGCTCAATGAACTTTGTGCAATGTATATGAGTCGTAAAATGTAACTTCTAACACTGTGTCAAAAATCAATGTTTTCTTCACAAAATTAAGTGTTGAAGCTTGTGAGTTAAAAAGAGGGACTGATAGCCTTGTTAGAACTAAATGGCTTCCAAAAGATAGCTATGAACATTTCTCTGCACTGGTTTAATACTGATACCTCAACATGGATTATTAGCACCTTAACATACTCCAGTTTTGAGCCTTCCCTAGGAAAAAGACATTTAGTTTTGCTGAACTCTGATAGACAGTGCACTGATTCACTGATCTGGACAAAAGCCTGCTAGGGTCAGGGCCCTGAAATTCTTTGAATTTTGATTTTGTAGCCTCTCTAACTCGTGAGTTCTATTCTGCCACTTTTCACAGCTTCAGGTTTTCTATGTGCATGAAATTTCCCACTTTAACCTTAAATTATTCTGTCCTTCTGGTGTTCACTGACAGTCTCTGAGGCTTGGGCTTTATTCTCCTTCAGGGTTCATTCTTCTTCTAAATACTCATCATCCATTGCATTCTATAAAGAGAGTTCTCAGCAGTAGTTTTTAAAATAAAAGATAAAATGTTCAGTATCTGAACATTTAAGGCTCTAGTGTCAGTACCTGGAATGCCTCCTGTTGACAATGATGGTTATCACTGGGGGCAACTGAAATCTGTTCATTCTGAACTGTCTTTAGAAATCAGCCTTATCTGATTGTTCTTTCAGATCAAAAGAAAGACGAAGACAAAGTAAGCTGTGCATATTCTTTCACTCTGCACTTTGTTGTTAAAAAAGGAGAAATCCCACTAGGACCCATAAACCACTTTTAGATATTACTAATCTTTGCTATGGATTTCTATTTTTTCCATTTATTGCCAGCTGACTGATTAGGTTTTGATATTTTAATGACATAGGGCAGCATGGTTAGGAATTACCTGTGCAAAACATATAAAAGAAATCTAGACAGACAAAAGAACATTTATTGCTCTAAGGGAAATGTCATGTAATTCTCAGTATTTACAGCTGAGATTAGACCATTTTTGCATGAGGTAGATATGTACTTACCAATTGGAATACTTTCCAGGTCTCCAAAATCACACCTGGAGCTCTTGGGTTGAGGCACAGTTACCCTATCTTTTAGATATTTGTGGAAGATAGGTTTGCGTTGCCTCTTACACAAAGGTCATTTTCAGTGACTAAATACATAACTACCTTTGTCAACTGTGTAGCAAGCAGATTATAGGAATAGAATCCTATGCATTATTAGTTTTTCTTTTTTTAAAAAAAAACAAACAGAAGAGTTAACATTGCTGCTGACAAATAATCTTCCAAGACAGGATGTGGCATAGTACCTGCCAATTCAATAGCAAGGAAAATAACAGAGTACTTGGCATTGCCTTAAAATGTATTTTTCACGTTGCACATAGAAGGTCACTTTTCATTAAATAGGGATATGACATAGTACATATCAAAGTTTTGTTAAAAAACAAATTGGAATCGAGCTGTTTCTGGTACGTCTCAGGTCTCACGTTCAGCTTCAGATGTACTGGAGTTGCAATCTTTGGAGACTTTCCCAAAACTCAGTAGGGCCCTGTCAAGGACCCTTACAAATATATAAACAGCATTTCCCCTGTGATGGATAGCAAGTGAATAAATGAACAGTTTGCTCCAGTGAACCTCTGTAATAAAATAATTGATAAAGCACATATTTTACACTGTTTTATAGTTCCTGAAACAGCTATTATCAAGTGAATGAAAGTTTTAACTTAGAGCCTGTATCTTGTACCTGTTTTCTACAATTTTGGTACTTACTACCTTTTTTTTTTTTAAAACTCCTGAACAGTTCTTGGGAAGTCTAGGTATAAGTAACCAGCTCCCTGTTCTCTAATGAGTTCCATCTGGTCATTGACTTGTGTGATTCAAATGACCCATCCTTGTTTTGTTTCTCCCATTAAAATACAACCAAGTCAACCACCACCCATAAAGGTTTTGTTCACATTCCTCTCTGTCTTATTGTAATGTTAAAATGGGTTTTATGAACAACTTAATTTGCACACTAGCCCCAAGCATTCTGAGCCAGTGCACAGCCTCTTCTTGATATCTGTCAGATGCTGGAGAAAAAGATATGGATGACAATTCAATCTGAGACCTGTTTGCCATCAACTCAGAAGTGCAGTGTGCATGAAAATGTCCCTTTCTACCCCTATTATTGAAGGATACGTTTCTTAAATCTCTTTCAAACCACACCAGCGTAGGTCTTAAGGTCAAACCTCAATTTCAGAAAACTCTACCTATATTCTGATAGAGGTAGTTAAATTTACCTCAAACCTGCAAAAATCTGACACTCAAGTGGTTTTTCCTATTTTACTCAAATGGTATAGAAATTAAGATTTTTCAACAAAAAGGCAGAATGGTGTGCTCTTTTCCCCGCCCTGATGTGCTCTCTCCCCCTCAACCTGACCTCCCTGTAAACAGCATGTAGACAGGGGCTAGTTGAGCATGCACCAACTAAGACCTGTCTAGCATGCAAATATGACTATGAGTCAATCATCTCCCTCCCCATAAATAGGGGGCAGCCCAGAGCCCATTGAGCTCTCCTGCATGGCAGTGGGCTGCACTGCAGAACCTCCTCTTGAGCAGGGACGCCTCTCAAGGTTACTCCTCGAGGTTGAGAGATTCCTCACCCGCGACAGATCCTCGCTATGTGATCCTCACATGCTGAAACTTTGCGAACTTTGCAAAACTTTGCTGAGTTATATCTCTGATTAATTGTGCACATAATCCCTTAGACATAAACTGTTGACCAAGTCTGGGACTAAGATTGGATCCAGCTGCACCTAGGCTCCTCTCCAAAGGAGTTTAGAGAGCAAGGGGGTCCATTCTCAACCTTGTGACTCAATGGAAAGATCTCTGTCACACAAGCATCTGATTCTGTCCGTCATGCAGTAAATAACTGAGTGAACCTTGCCAATTGAACCTCGTTAAATCATTCTTATTTATGATTGAACTTTGTTAAGTTGCTATCTTACCGCAATAAACATAATGCTGTTTCTCTCTTACAAGTGAAGTGCATCACTCCTCTGCAACAAATGGTGGAAAAAAAAAATCAAATTATATGTTCTTTCAGCAGAAATTCTTACTGACTGAGTTGTACTAGCTTCTCGTTCAGCTTGAAGCACCAGCTTCAGGTTTTCTTGATTTCTGTGCTTCCTGACTTATCTCCCTCAGGCTATTCAGGTCAGATGGATTCAAGAGACTAAATATAAAAATCACAGTACAAAACCTATCACATATTGGTCTTAAAAAGTAATTCAAAGACCCTTAATAAATGATAAGAAAGGGTTTTTAGCCACTTAAAGGGAAATAAAATGCATTTTGAAACAATAATACAGTAGCTCAAGAATAATGAACATTTTAAAATAAAAGGGCTACAATACTCATGGTAACTTATGAGCTGGACTACTGTTAGACATGTTATTACCATGCTGCAGAAGTCAAACTGACTGTCAATACTATTTAGACACTTTGCTTAAAAAAAAAAAGGGGGAAAAAAAAGGGAAAACCCCCCAAATCTTCAAATCTTCTTCTTTTTCTTTTCTTCTTTTTCTGGCACTCAAATGGTAAATAGTATGTGCAAAAAGAAAATAAGAAGAGATAGAGTAAAAGGGAAAAGCCCCTGCTCTTCTTCATCTAATGCACTGCTCAATAAAACACATCCTCATTACTTCAACTGTATCCATAGTGCCTTACAAAACCCAACCTCTTTTTTTCAAGGAAAAAGTTCACAATGAAATAGAAGTTGGTTATTGCATGATGCTTTCCCACTTTTCTATACGTTACTTTTTTACTATCAATCAGTTTTGTATGAAATTTTACAGATCAGCAAAGACAGTATCTTCTAAAATTTATCAGCTGAGATATTTATCCTGTGACCCTGGATTGAACAACATCTCTGCTAATATCAATGAGATCTGAACTATAGAACTAAAAGCAAGTTTTGCCAATCAATAAAGTGTCTGAAAGACAATACAGAAAACTGCGGATTGTATTGTGCAGATTGCACTTCCCTAGGCACAATGTTTTTCTCATTCTGAAAGGAAGGCCATGATTTTGCCTGTCATCTCTGCAAATATTCCAAAGGAGAAGCCTGCTGATAAATACAAAAATGCTTCCTATGGACAAAGGCAAGTTTTCATGTTTTCAGATCTGAAAAGAAATAATAAAATATTTCCCAGAACACTTCCTACTGTGTCACTTGATGACTTCTATGGGATAGGTCAGCCCTGCCTGGATGAAACACCACAGACTTCAGCTAGCATCTCTTACTGGGAATCTTGGATGTGCTGGGAGGTTGCTCTGAGGCTCAGAGAGTAAGGACTAACTTCCACCTTCTGCTGGAAGCCCAAGAAGATCAGAGTCTTGCTCATGTGGCAAAATACAGATGTGCTTTAGCAGCCCTTCACCTGAGACCATCGGAGGTTTACAAGGCAGGCATTTCTGCACTTTATTCTGCTATTAAACTTAAGGTGTTTAGGGGACACTTAAATGCTCATGAACTGAACTGCTTAATGATTTGATGAACGATGGAGTTCGCTACTGATCAAACATTACTGATCAAACATGCTGGCTGCTCTTGATTAGAAGCATGGTGTTGACTGTGATGATAATAGACCAAAATTTAAGGCAATTTTAATATGCTCTCTTGGCTTTGGAGGTTTAATTCATAATTAACACATCTCAAGAAGGGACTCTAAATAGATGCTGTAGTCTGGGGGTACCTGAATTCTTGCTGACTGAGAATGCCAGAAAGAGAGCAAATTCCCTTGACAAGCATAGCCAAAAATGAGAGCATTTCACTAGCAGAGAAGACTCCTGGCCCCAACCCTTCCTCCCAGGACTACTTTCACACAACACTGGGCGATGCCTCCTCCTCATGCACTTCTGTCACTTGTCTTTAGGGTTGTTGCTCAGAAGTGAGATGTGAGGGCTTAGCAATGGAGGTGTTTCCATATCAGGAAAAACATTTTATAAATGTTAGAGTAACACATAAAAGGTTAGTGATGGTGCTAGTTCCTGTCTTATCCTTAGATTTTGAATGGAAAGAGTAAGAAGTAGCCTGTGCAGAAAAGCCCTGGAACTCAAGTCTGTGACTCCCAGGCTGACTTGATCTGCAGCTCAGGCCTTCAGATTGGGACCTGAGCTTTGATGGGAGAGAAGATTTCAAGCACATCTTCACCACTGCCTGCTGGTGACAAAGGTGTTTCTGTTGTGAAACCACTTCTCAGATTTATAACCAACATGCCAAACAGTGCAATCTTGCATAAAGATGCTAGAAGTGTCTGCAAATGTCCAAAAAAAAAAAAATCCATACAGTAATGTAGGCTTCTGGAACTGATTGACTGGGTTGATTGCCATGAGAAGAAAACAATTTAATGATTAAGTACAATATTTTCTATTGAGGACAACTTGGAAAAAAAAGTTCCCATTGACACACCTCTCTACAGCTGGTAGATATAGGTAGCCTGACAAAGATTTGATAGTAACATGGAGCAATCACACCAGTATTTAACTGTAATCCTAGAGATGCATAACTGTAAAAAAAAAAAGTGTGTGTGAGTATTACCAGGAAGGTGAGCCTACTACCAGCTGTCACTGGTGCAGCTTTGGCATTCAGCTCTGATTCGCGTATCAACAATGCAAAGACTTGAGATGTTGTTTCATTCAGTACCTAGGCAGAGTCAAGTCAGAACAGAAGAGACTGAGTCACTGCAACCCCTATATACTAAATGAAAAATTTCATCAGTATCTGAAAATGTATACAATACAGCAGAAGCTGTAAGTTCTCTGTATTGGAAAGTATTCCAGTAGAATACTGTTAAGAACATTGCAGTCTCACTGATGCTCAACACTTTTCTATATACATTGTTTGTGAAAGGAAAGGAAAAAAGCAAAAAAGAAACTAAGAATTTGTGACACGATAAATACTTCTGCCACAAAATGTATCATCACAGCATCTATTAAACACAGAAACTTCTACTAAAATATAGATGTTTAACACAGTGTACGGCAAAATTTGACTGTCATGAATACAAATTGAAGCAAAATGTTAGCGTTTAAGCCACAGAAAGTAACTTGAAAATAAGGAATCATAAATTGTAACAAAAAAAAAACAAGAAAGACTTTCATCTACTATTAAAATTAATAAGAATTTTGCATGGGTTTATTGATTTTAACTTATTTTTTACAGTAGTAAACAGTCATAAGGTAATATTTTGGAAGAATAGCCCTTTATTTAAAGATTGCTTTTACTAGAAATCATTTTGACACGATGACCATCTATAGATTTTGATAGCTATAGTTGAGAACTACTGAGAACTTACACTGTTGCAAACTGTTGAGAACTGTAGGAATACAGCATGCTACTCAAAGCAATGCTACAGGGCTTATTTGGTAAATGAAATGAGCCTAGTAACTGAATTACATGGAATGCCAAAAAACCGAGAAGAACCAGCTGCACCACCACTGGACTCCAACTGCACCAGCAGTAGGAGTACTGACTGGCTGGTTGCATCTTTCAGGGCACACAATGCTCAGACAGCCTAGCAGCCTTGGGAGTCATTTAAAAACATTGGCTATTCATGGCTTCAGGAATGTTGATATTGAACAGAGGAGTTAAATTAACTGACTTTATTAAAAAAGAACAAAACAAAACACAGAACAAGTATATATATCTGATGCTCTTTTTGTATAAGAATAAGATGAATTTTATCTTTCATATGAGCATTTGTGGCTTTACTTAGCACAATATGCTGATCGGATGGAAGATACAAACTTCCCTTCTTATTCAGAGATCATAAAGCATTTTTAAAATTAGCTTCTGGAAATAACTGCTGAATGCATGTTTGCATGAGCATTAATTAGTATTGGGAAGACCTGTAACCGTATTCACTGACCTCTATTCTTACTGTCCCCTCGTGCTCTGAATTGTCTCTTTTACTGACAATAATTTGAGTATGGTAAGGTACAGGTGAATTACTAAAAGCTGCAGCTATGGAAATTTAGACTTGTAAAATCAGAGTGGCAGAATTACAGGCATTAGCAGATGGCAAGGGAAGACAAAATCTTACATTGGTTATTTTTGCAAGCATATGCTAGTTTCTGCTCCTAATTCTTATCCAGGGATGAGTTTGTATTCCTAGGTAGAAACATATCCACCAGCAGCAGGCACTGATACTATGAAAACTGTCTTCCACTTTCTCTCTCATAGGAACACTATAACATACAAATTCATGTTAGCTGTTACAGTCTAAAAGCTCAGTCTAGGGTAAAGGAAGAGCCTTTCAAATAGCTGATAAGAGTTTGAATAATAATTGACATAAAAAAAACCAAACAAAACAAAAGCTTGACATATTTTATTACAGTAGCAATAATTTACCTTTTCCAAAGTGGAAAACAGTTTAAGTTAAATACTAAATAGGCAAAGAAATAGCAACAGTGTATTTCAGTAGCATAAACTATTGCCCTTCTATGTGTATTGCAACAAAAAGCCAAACAATATGTTTAGGTACTCAGCTGAACACCCAAATTATATATATATAAGCCAAAATAAATGTTATATACGTAACTTCCCACCTAGTGCAGTTACTTTTTTATTCTAAAAAGAGCATACTACAACATAGTAGGTCTTGGTCAAGTTCAAAAACCATATTTGATAGAAAAGAAAATAAATGTAAGGGCATATCTTTAAATAATTGTATTTAAAATTCTGATTATCTGTAAAAAAGGTATTATGGACATTTTTGTGCCTCTTTCTCTTATGCCCATAATGAGGGTAGGATAAGATTAACTTCATTGATTTTGTAAGGAAAAAACACACATAAAATCTACAGTGCTTGGTCTTTAAAATCTGCTTTACCTACCAGTGCAAGTCTTAAGCAATGTTGGGAAAACAAAACAATAAAGATGACTAATATTGCAAAGAGGAAGTACATGGAAACTGTCCGTTGCTTCCAGACCTTTATTTTGACATTGATTAATTACTTCTCATTTTTAATTTTTTTAGTGTAAAGCTATATTATCCTCTCCTGGAGACTAGTTAAAGCGCTGGACAGGACTACTGCAGAAGGCCCTAGCAGTCCCTTAGAACTACAAACACCTTTTTTAGCAATTGTCTCTTATCTTCACAGTTCCATGAGTGAGACGCTCTCCCCCTCCTTACTTACATCGGCCCTTTGTCAGATTCAAGGAAAAAAAAAAAAAGAAAATATTACTCAGCAGTTACAGAACTCATTTAAATTAAATATGACAACATAACCAGAAAAAGAGAAAAGGGGCAAAAACTTGCAATGAAGCGTCCAGTTATGAAGACTGAGTGTTGCAGTATTTAAAGCCTTTTCCAGGTTACTAGGGTTTTTATTCTTTTACATGGAGAGAGAGCAAGTGAGAAGGAGAGAGAGAGAGAGGAAAAAAAAAAAAAGAAGAGGAATCTGTGGTCTGTAAATGATCAGCACAAAAAATAAATTATGGTCAAGTAACTGAACTTTTCTGATGTGTAAATTGAATCATTCCCACACGCTGGTGTTTTATAATTAAAAGACTCTTTTCACTGTGGGAAGTTTTACTGAATTTTGTATTAAAAGAAGAAACAAACCATCAATCAGGAGGAGGTAGGAGAACTCAAAGAGCTCAACCCATTAAACTAGGAGAGTGTAGTCGAATTCTGAATGACTTGCTCTAGGAAACTGCAGCTCTTTTAAGGCAGAATACTGTACAAACATTAATGAGCAGAATGTGTATCTGATAGCTGTTCTAAAATCTTTTGTAGTCATATAGAAGAACACACTTTCCATTTGGTGGAAAAGACCCAGAATATGGTTTTAAATGAACCTTTTTTGTGAGGTTCAGAGGTTTTAAATTACTAGACTTTGGTTACCATTGAGAAAAATCACTGGGCTAAAACCAGAGGAAAAAAAAAAACAGGTACTTGTTCAGTTCAGTACAGTTACTATATAAGTACTGATCAGACAGATTAGGATTTGCTCACAAGATTGCTGCCAAATACAAACACTTCTGGGTAGGCACCAACAGCAACCATTTCAGAGTTATAATATCTTATGTGCTTTCGGCTGAATTTAGGTCATGACTTAAAATGACATTTGCAAATTATTAACCTAAAGGGGGGGGGCATCATTAAAAAAAAAAATCACAGTAAATAGGCAACAGGAGTTTTTTCTGGAAACTTAAAAACTGTCATAACAGATTTGATAGTTCAGTTTGAGAATTTCCTTTTTTCTTCAATTGTGTTCTATTCTTGATAAGTCTGATTAGTAACAGGGTAAGGAATAGAAAAAGCAAGGGCGAAAATAAAGAGGAAAATAAAGTGTATCAGCTTTGATCTCCTTTCTTGAGCAAAATACTTAGATCTGTTAAAGTTAGAGCCATGTGAATTTATCCCATTTATATTTTGACCTACATTGTTATTACAACAACAGTAAATTAGATTCAGTAGCATAAATTATTGATAATGTCAGTAGGACATTGTATACTGAGCACATATTGGCCTATTGTGATTTTGTAATTCTGCTCTATTCTGTCAGTTAGATGACTGTGCACCATTTAAACATCATCAATACAATATATGGGTCCCACTAGAGCTTGAGAATGTAGGATGTTTCATCTTACCTTCAGCTTTCTATCTGGTGCTATGCTGGTGGGATTCAGATGATCCAGGAACCTGCAATAAGAATAGGTTATGAATTAGATCATCAAACTATCTTTATCTTTTTAAAATGTTTAGTTATTATTAATTATAAAAAGCCACAATAATTTTTAAAGTCCAAGTACTGGATTTTAAAATCTAAATATTAGAGGATAAGTTTTTCTGCACCATTATTTTCATTTTTGCACTGTGATATACAATGTATTAAGTATGTATCTTTCCTAAAATCTAAATGAGATGTAGGTTATCTGTTATAAAATATTTATTATTGCTGCTGCTGGACTGACATGTACTACATGGGAAAATATAATTTTACTTGCTTGAGCCATACAGAAAAGTGATTGTGTATTGAATACTAATTTTAAAAAGGGAATTCTGGAGATCCATGTTCACTATATGTCATTTACTTTTACATTTGGTTTCCTCGGGTTATACAGGAAAAGCTTCTTTCCCTTCGGCTACCAATGTAAACTGATCACATGTCCTGAGGAATTAGTATAAAATTTAAGAGAAGGGTCTTCTTTGCTTTAGCATAGACATAATAATGAGTTTTCAATGGCAACTTAGCAATTTTGTTGATGCATGCACCAGTAAATATTATAAATCATTCTCCCATAGCTTTGCAAAGCCAACATAGTCAACAGTAATAAACATAAAACATACGAAAAAGATAATGATTATTTTTTAAAGAAAAATAAACCTAATAGCACTTAGAATACATAGAAAGAGCTATTTTAACACAGTATTTTCCATAAATATTACAAGCTTACAGTGTTCTGAAGTTAACTATAAAATGATTTTCTGTTTTAATAATCAGAAAGTTGGAAGTATTTCACTTATAAAAACTGAGCATTAATAAATAAAAGGGCTACATGGAATAAAGCCCTTGCCAGTAACAATAGGATCTGAAAATGATGTTTCGTGTGTATCTTTCTTACATTCCAATTATGTTCACATTGTACTCTCTGCCAAAAAAGGAAGAAAACATCCAGTAGAATATGCCCTGGCTTCACAACTATTTCTTGTTTCTAGAACTTCTCTCAAAACAGGAATCCAAAAAAACCTACACAATTTTTCTCTGAGCCTTTCGTAATGCTGCAACTTTGCATGTGATAATAATAATTTACGGTGGTGGAACAAATGTGGAAAAAATGTACACTTGTGTATTTGTGCAAACACTTTTTCATGATAAAATGTTTTCATTTCACTGCAGGAAATTCAGCATTTTAAAAAGGCAGTGTGAATAAGCACTTCTACAGCTCAACATTTTAAGGGATATAGGTCAAGTGTAAAAGCTCAGCATTTTCTAGGATTTTTTTTCTTTTTAAAAAGTAGGTGTTGGACTGACTGATCAAAGAATCACACTAAGGAGTATCAATGTGATCTGACTAATGTGCAGTACAGGAAAGCCATTCTTAATATTGTCTTCAAACTTTTGATATGCAGAGATCAAGAAACAGGATAAGGATCCTATTTTTAGTTTCTGGAGAAAACAGAGTGCGTGCTACATTAGATCACAATATTCACTGGTTTTACATTCTGAAAAAGTGAGTGGCTGTTGGATCTGTGCATCCAAGTTCATCTGAATCACAAAAGGCATTTCCTATGGTATCTGTAAGTATAAAACTGGATAATAAAAGACAGTGCAAACCCTCCCACCTGGTATTAAGACATTGTACATGTCTCTCTATGTCTAGGCCCTGGATTGCAAAAGAAGAAAAAACTTGGTGTAAACATATATAAACTGGATAAATAGTTTGACTGTACATTCAACATAAAAAATGAAAGCAGCTTAAATGCTAAACTATAAATATAGCAACAGGGAGGCAAGGTACTGAAAAAACGAAGGCTCAGTATTAAAGATGCTCTATTGCACAGTGACCAAGTACCACATCATTCATTCACTCCATTAGAAAAGCTGGCTCTGTAGATCTACTGTTATTTAAGGATATTGTAGCATTAAACTTACTATGTATTCTATTTTGAGGTGTTTCACATTACTTATTTTCTTCTTTTTGTGGATATAACGTTCATTTAAAAACTGGACAAAGTTACAATTCTGTGATTGTATAGATGTGCTTATTGCTTTATTGTGGGTGGTTAGTAGCATTAAATACTCTGGTTCATATACAAAACCAAATACTATAGTATTAGCATTTTTTTCTATTAGTTAGAAACAAGTGCAAAAATAAATACAAAATAACCAGACTTGTGTCTGATTTCCTGACTCTGAGTGTCCGAGCATTTAGATTTGTGCAATCAGAATATCTGCACCATAGATCTTAACATATCCTACTTCAGCAATTTGAATCCAAGACAAAAAAGAAGCTGGAAGACAAACTTGAAATGTGAATGTACAGAGAACTACAGCAACAGTCATAGATTTCTTCTTTGTGTTATCTCTATATATTATCAACTGCAGGAATTTAATCTTCCACCTCTGGAGGGTAGGCTAATGGGTCCCAAGTGAAGACTTCAGAATTGTCAAAAATAGATATCTAAATCCAAGGAAAAGCAAGATTTCTTATACTCTGCTCTCATCAATATTTCTTATTTTCAGATTTAGGTGACCCTCTGCTCAAAATTCTTCCTTACATGATTCCTTTAGGTGCCTAACTATTTTGATTCACTTAACTCATATCTCTGAATACATTCCTAGCATTATACACTTGAAAGTCAAGCTCGATGACATTCACTGCCAACATATTTAACTCTCTTTGATGCTCTGATCATCATTTACTGGAGCACGATCAAAGAGTGCTGCCCTCAGAAACTGGGAAAGGAAAACTGAAAACAGCAGCCAGTTAAAGTCCAATAAATAGCAATGGAGGCTCATCCCAGATCAGCTCCTCCTGATCTGTTCAGATACAAAATTCCTTGGTTTTACTGAAATCAGGCAGATTAATCAGTGTGCTATTTTCAGTAGGAAATGTAGAATTCAGCAGAGAGACTGTGATCAGGAGTTTTGAAAATTCAAAAATTGAACTGATCATCCAAAGAAATTCAGCTTGTGCACAAACTCTCACAACAGATCAGGGATAAGAATCCCAGCATCCTGAAAAGTGAAGAGAGGAAGCTGAAGTTGCTATCAGAGTGGATAAGCTGATAAGCCTCAATGAGAAAATTAAATTGTTCTGAGTAGCTTCTGGAAGAAAACAATGGAAAGCATATACAATGACCCAAGTCCAGACAACAGGGCAGCAGTTGCCTGGTATCAACTGCCTTTCCAAGAGGCTGCAGGTCTCCCGTAGGTCCTAGTCCCTATGGGACAAGAAACATATGGTTAAGCAACTGCATCACTTTCTAGGAATCCACCAGAGATACCGATTCTCGCTTACCACTCAGACCAGTGAAATATTTATTAGACATACTTAGATGAAGTCTTTCACCTCATGGAGAAAAGCAAAGTAAAAAAGAGGGTAAAACATCAATGCTACTTTGTATAGAAGTGCCTCAAAAAAGCTGATAGAACTTTACCGCTGCCTGCCAGATAAAATACTGAAATGATTCAGTACATCCTGTTTCTTTGACTGTTAGCTTTGAAGCTATATTAACTTGGAACTGGATTGATTATATCCCTACGTTACAGAATCACAGAATGGTTGAGGTTGGAAGGGACCTCTGGAGATCATCTAGTCCAACCCCCCTGCTCAAGCAGGGTCACCTAGAGCACGTTGCACAGGATTGCGTCCAGGCAGGTTTTCAGTATCTCCAAGGATGGAGACTCCACAACCTCTCTGGTTGACCTGTTCCAGTGCT
This sequence comes from Apteryx mantelli, assembly GCF_036417845.1. NCBI lineage: Eukaryota > Metazoa > Chordata > Aves > Apterygiformes > Apterygidae > Apteryx > Apteryx mantelli. Next base: position 49,729,956 of record NC_089982.1, on the reverse strand, counting down.
CAGTCACCCTCACAGTAAAAAAGTTTAACTTAGCACTAGTGAGTAGCTTTTTGCAGAATGTGACCCTCCATACAGGATTTCAGTAGAAGCTATATGGAACTGAGTGGATAGGGCTAAACATTTATCATCAACTCAAAGAGGCATCCTGCCTACTTACATGAATAGTGCTTTTTTGTTAATTGTATTTGATCCATGTCCCTGGACAAGACTGGAAAGAATCCTGAGCCAAAGACCATTTAGATGTGCATTTTTATTTACTAGTTTATTGAGTTGGCTCATTGGCACAATTGATCCCAAGTTCTTGATAACAAATGAATTAAGAACAACCAAGAGTTGCAGTTATGCAGAGAATGAATAATGTTAAGTTCTTAGCACTAGCCTCACTCAGCAAGAATGAATAGACCTTGCCAGCCACTGAAGAAAGCAAAGAACTTACTGTTCCAGGAATCCCAGTGATGCAAAGAACCAGAGACCACAGTGCTTGTACTGAGCATAAAAGCTCTTATGTAAACAACTATCTAGAACTGAAAGGAGCAGTGGGAATAGATTTTTTAGACACAGGTGAATCTATGACTTTGGTACAATTCATTTAAGAAAAGAAAAAAAAAGAAGCAACTGTTCTATAGAAACTTGTTACACTGTTGCTTGTGTGACAAAAACAGCATAATCTGTACAAACATATTGTGCTACAGCATTGTCACAGTAAAATCAGAAAATATAACTGTGTATTGGGAATAAACATTTACTCCCTTCTTTACAAGCATGTACTTTTTATTCAGTTGCAACAGGAATATGCCTATATGGTCTCCACGGAGTCTCAACATGCTGTTAATTGATTTGGTTATTATACAGTGAGGCATATCCACTAGAGCTCCTGATAGTAAATTTGAACTACAGTTTTGAAAAAGAGCCTTGGAAAATGCAACATTTTACCTCTTAAATGTCATTTCTTGGAAACTACATACTTAGGTTTCTAATGAGTAAATGCTTTTTTGTCAAAGGTTGTTTATCTCATTTTCTATGTCTATGATATTCTTTCCCATGGAACAGATTCTTTACATATTATTTTCATGTTCACAGTATTAATGGTAAAACCTGCTGAGATGCAACCTCACAGTTATAAAGATGTCAGTTAACTGTCATACACACTTAAAATAATTGGTATCATAAGAAAAGTAACATGGCAAAAAGTAATCTTAAGGAACAGTACTCTCTGTGATACAATGCACTGCAAATGTTCAAAATATATTGAATAATTAGAGCACTGTGCATCCCTTTTCATACCAAACCTGGCATTGTTTAAACCATTTGTAAGTATGAATTTCATGCTACAATTACTGGTTCTAGTGAATCAAAATTTGGAGCCTCTTTCTTCTATTACGTGTTCATCTATATAGCACAACTTTTTCAGCTTCACACCACTTTACTCCCCACAAAGTCTACTATAAAAACAAACAAAAAAATATTTCAGTACAAAATGTTTGTCGCATTTTTCTAAATAGAAAGAAAGAGAAAAACATGGAAGAAAAAAGGGGTAAAGATAAAAGAGTTTAAAAATGACTGGAACATCTTATTGCTTAAATTAATGTGAGCAAGAGCCTATTACCTTCTGCAATTCTATTAACTTTTCAACAAAGCTTTTAATAAGCATAAACCAATACTACAGCTTATCTTTTCATTTGGATTTATTCCTTAAACAGAAGAATGTATTTTCTGTTTACATGGAATAGAATTAGTTCTGCTGCTGACAGCACTGTGAAAAATGCACCCTATCTAGGAAGGTTATGCATACAAAAATATCAATATACATTTTTGAAAAGGCAAAAGATGACTCTGTGTATATGGAGACAATTTTAGGAGTATAAAAGCTACATCTTTACCTATGGTTTAGACTAAGTTGCATCATTATTATTGTACATGTTTAGACCACTTATTTACCAGGTTTTTCTGTCCCTGCACCCTTGATTTTTATGTTTGGATTCATGATGAACATTCATATGAAGCTGAGGAGGGCCAATCTGCACTGAACAATGTGACAAAGAGCTTTCTACTGTAGACTGCCTCTGAGTGCTAAAGCAAGGCAAATTTTGGCAGTTCTGAGAGAAATCTAACATATTTGAAAGCCAATTGTTAAAGAACGTTAGTATTCAGACCTGTATTGTCCAAAGTCAGATTATTTTAAATTAAATGTACTCAGTTTTTCAAAGGAACCCTGTTTCATCACTGATGAATCAAAAAATTACTATTTTAAACACCCAGTTTTAAGATTAAACTCTGGTTCATCAAAAACAGTACTTTTAACACAAATGAACCAGATGCTGAAAATGAACGTTTTGCAATTCCAAGACTTGTACAACTCTGATTCCAGCCCAAGCATGCAACATCCTTTAAGCGTTTTTTTCCCCCACCTCATTCTTGTTACCAACAACACTGACTGCAGGTATACAGATTTCACTGATTTCCATGTTTAAATCAGACACAGGAACACATAAGTGTTTATTCAGAATCTTAATTTCTGTTCTAAAACAGTAAACTTTCCCCTACCTGTCCAAAACTCTAGGAGCTATTTCATGTCTCTATTATATTTTATCTATGTATTATCTATCTGACTTATCTATTTTTAGTCTACTGATGATAAAATAAATTGTAACTAACCATAATATATTAAAAACCTTAAAAGCTCACTGCGAATTTCCTTCAAATCATTTAATTTGTATAGTTTCATGTATTCCAAACAGCTTTGCAAGTTATGCTGAGATATAACTGCTATCTGATAGTTAATCAGGTTAGTATTGCATAAGTCATAATTAGAGCAGAATTTTCAGTGAAAACTGCTGCATTTTATATATTATAGAGGTAGCACAAGAGCCTCAAATAATCCAAAACGAATAGGATGTAATTTATTCTTTTCAAAAACTGCCTGCAGTGGATGCAACTAAAGCATGATCACAGAATCACAGAATGGCTGAGGTTGGAAGGGACCTCTGGAGATCATCTAGTCCAACCCCCCTGCTCAAGCAGGGTCATCTAGAGCACATTGCACAGGATTGCATCCAGGCATGTTTTGAATATTTCCAGAGAAGGAGACTCCACAACCTCTCTGGGCAACCTGTTCCAGTGCTCTGTCACCCTCACAGTGAAAAAGTATCTCCTCATGTTCAGATGGAAGTGTCTGTGTTTTAGTTTGTGCCCGTTGCCTCGTGTCCTGTAGCTGGGCACCACTGAAAAGAGTCTGGCCCCATCCTCTTGACACCCTCCCTTCAGATACTTGTACACGTTGATAAGATCTCCTCTCAGCCTTCTCTTCTCCAGGCTGAACAGGCCCAGCTCTCTCAGTCTTTCCTCATAAGAGAGATGCTCCAGTCCCCTAATCATCTTTGTAGCCCTTCACTGGACTTGCTCCAGTAGTGCCACATCCCTCTTGTACTGGGGAGCCCAGAACTGGACGCAGTACTCCAGATGTGGCCTCCCCAGGGCTGAGTAGAGGGGGAGAATCACCTCCCTCGACCTGCTGGCAACACTCTTCCTGATGCACCCCAGGATACCATTTGGCCTTCTTGGCCACAAGGGCACATTGCTGCCTCATGCTTAACTTGGTGTCCACCAGCACTCCCAGGTCCTTCTCAGCAGAGCTGCTTTCCAGCAGGTCAACCCCCAACCTGTACTGGTGACTGGGGTTATTCCTCCCCAGGTGCAGGACCCTGCACTTGCCTTTGTTGAACTTCATGAGGTTCCTCTCCGCCCACCTCTCCAGCCTGTCCAGGTCTCTCTGAATGGCACCACAGCCCTCTGGTGTATCGGCCACTCCTCCCAGTTTTGTATGATCAGCAAACTTGCTGAGGGTGCTCTCTGTCCCTTCATCCAGGTCATTGATGAAGAAGTTGAACAAGACTGGAGCCAGTACTGACCCCTGGGGGACACCGCTAGCTACAGGCCTCCAACTAGACTCTGCACCGCTGATCACAACCCTCTGAGCTCTGCCATTCAGCCAGTTCTCAATCCACCTCACTGTCCACTCATTCAGCCTACACTTCCTGAGCTTGTCTATGAGGATGTTATGGGGGACAGTGTCAAAAGCCTTGCTGAAGTCAAGGTAGACAACATCCACTGCTCTCCCCTCATCTACCCAGGCAGTCATTCCATCATAGAAGGCTATCAGATTGGTTAGGCAGGATTTCCCCTTGGTGAAGCCATGCTGACTACTCCTGATCACCTTCTTGTCCTCCACATGCTTGGAGATGGCCTCCAGGACAAGCTGCTCCATCACCTTTCCAGGGATGCGGGTGAGGCTGACTGGCCTGTAGTTCCCTGGGTCCTCCTTCTTGCCCTTTTTGAAGACTGGGGTGATGCTGGCTTTCTTCCAGTCTTCGGGCACCTCTCCTGTTCTCCATGATCATTCAAAGATGATGGAGAGTGGCTTAGCAATAATATCCGCCAGCTCCCTCAGCACTCGTGGGTGCATCCCATCAGGGCCCATGGATTTGTGGGTGTCAAGTTTGCTTAAATGATCTCTAACCCACTCCTCCTCCACCAAGGGAAAGTCTTCCTTTCTCCAGACTTTCTCTCTTCCTGCCAGGGTCTGGGGTTCCTGAGGGCTGGCCTGAGCAGTAAAGACTGAAGCAAAGGCAGCATTCAGTAACTCTGCCTTCTCTGCATCCTTTGTCACCAGGGCACCCACCCCATTCAGCAGTGGGCCCACATTTTCCCTAGTCTTCCTCTTACTGCTGATGTATTTGAAGAAGCCCTTCTTGTCCTTGACATCTCTTGCCAGATTTAATTCCACACGGGCCTTAGCCTTCCTCGTCGCATCCCTGCATACTCTGACAACGTTCCTATATTCCTCCCAAGTGGCCTGTCCCCCTTTCCACTTTCTGTAGACTTCCTTCTTCTGGCTGAGTTTTGCCAGGAGCTCCTTGCTCATCCATGCAGGTCTCCTCCCTCCTTTGCTTGACTTCCTACTCATAGGGATGCACCGCTCTTGAGCCTGGAGGAGGTGATGTTTGAATATTAACCAGCTCTCTTGAACGCCCCTTCCTTCTAGGGCCCTAACCCATGGGATTCCTCCAAGTAGGTCCCTGAAGAGGCCAAAGTTTGCTCTCCTGAAGTCCAGGGTTGCGATCCTACTTAGTGCCCTGCCTCCTCCTCGCGGGATCCTGAACTCCACCATCTCATGGTCACTGCAGCCAAGGCTGCCCCCGACCTTCACATCTTCCACCAGTCCTTCTTTGCTTGTTAGTACAAATCCTGATCCAAATCAGGAAAAAAAATCTAGAGTTAGTTTGCAAATATGCAAAGTCAAATTATACCTTGTTCACTAAAACTAATCACCTTAGGCTAAACCTGTATGTGGTTTGGGATACAATGTTCTTTGCAATTCCTTTTATTTTTGAAGTCTCTTTTTAGAAAGGTGTAAAACAGTAAGGACGAGTAAAGAGGGGCTAAGCCTTTAAAGGTTTTGATGGTTCGCTCTTCAATACCCGTAACTGGATTAACTGAAAGAAACCAAATGAAATATTTGAAAAGCTTATGCTGATCTGCAAACATTTGCCTCAGGCATATATATTTTTTGAACAAATGCTATAACTCTGAGAGGATGTAAATTTTGTCTCTAGCTTATTTTGGAAGTTTTGAATAGAAAATGAAAAGAGGGCAGCCTTAAAATCCAGTATGCATTTGGAGGGAAATTTAGCACCCTAGACAAATACTGGTTCTGATAAACACTGGTGTCATATAATTGCCCTTGTCAGGCTTGAACACACAGAGACTAAATACCAGGAAAAAAAAAGTCAATATTACACCAACCGGGCACTTAACTACAGTGTTTCCATGTTCACATGGAGAAAAAAAAAATCAATTTATTCTGTGAGAGACTACAATCCTTTCCGAATTCAGTCAATCCACTGATTTATTAATGTTATTGATTACACTGAACTAAACATATAATAGCAAGTCTTGTCAAAATGTAACTCATGGTTTCCAGTTGAAAGATTTGATTTTACTCTTTGGGATGTGAACTGTCCTTGAGATAAACTCTACTAATATAAATGGGAATTCTGTGAAAAGATCTTTCAGTTATATTTCTCTAAGTCTGCAGAAAAATGTTTGGTATTGGCTTTTACATTTATGTGTAAATATTTATACACAGAGCCCTCTTTTCTAAGATCTGAGACAAGATGGACACAAAATATAATTGCAATTAGGGTTATGCTGAGCTTCCAGAAAAATATGTCTGGAGACTAAGTTATGAAGAATACCTGCTGATTCCTGGGTAGTGTGGGTACTTAACTTACCTACATGCTGTGCATCTAGTTACTGTTTATATTTCACAAGAGAGATCCATTACCCATATCAATAGTGGGCAACCAATTATAACTAGAACATGCTACTTTAACTATCATAATATATTAGGTTGCAAGTGGCAAATCATGAAGGTGATCTATGATAATTAGAGCAAACTGACAGCACATTATGCATATGTGATTCATCAGAACAGCAAAATATTACATCCAAAAATCACATACCACCATATTAGATAGACTGGATTCTTCACTTTCCTGATGTGGTTTGCAACGATAGAAACACCAATGACCAGCTTTCATTATTTACCCCAAAGTACTAATGCTTCTGCTTTTGAATTCTGATTTTTACTGGCAGAGTTTTTATTCCTATAATGGCAAATATGTACTTTTCTTTTTAGCCTGGAGATGCACACATTATTATGAGTGAAATGCCAATAGAAAAGCAGCCAAAATGTGGTGCTTGTCTCATGGAAAACTTGCATCTATTTTGAAAAAGTTTCCTCCCAGAGTATACCTAATTTATATCTTTCTATTGGTCTGAAGTTGTTTTTAGGAAATTCATATGTTTTCTGTAAAAGAAAGCAAAATCTGATTAACTTTTTTCAATATAGACTCAACTAATACATGCAAGAATCAGCTAGTTCAGCTGGAATGTGGGAAAACTTTAATGGTGTTTCAAAGGATTTTTAGATAAGGTTGCTTATTGTTATGGGTGCACTACAGTATTATAAACTTAATACAGGTGTCTGTGCACTAAGGTATATGGAACTTCTATACTTCCAACAAAACAGTCAATGAGGCAGTCTTTACTAAATCAGAGTAACCCTTTCACCATCGCTGAACTACCTTATAGTAGATACAGTTAAGTCCCATCAGATCTCCTGCACATTATATTTCTCTTCCTACATAAAAGGTAGATATTCCTGTATCCAAAGGTAGATAATTTAATTTTTATATTAATATTTTCTTTAAAATGTACCACAAATATAAAGACACATAAAACAGAACTACTGTGCATAGATAGTATTTTTCATGCTGAAAGATAATATTGACGTTAATGAAAATTTTTGTACTAATCTGAATTAACTGGTTAGATACTATATATTATTACTGTCTGAGAAATCCTGAAAATGTGGCTATAACTCCACAACTTATAAAAAGCAACAACAAAAAAGCATGCCTGCTTCAAAGCACCTGCAGTCTGAAAACCAATATTGAAAAAATTAGGTGATACTAGGAACTGAAGTGAACAGAAAGTTGAGGATAGAATTGAAGATATTTTAGTCTTAATAAACCCTGTGTGTGTGCATGCGTTTTCTCATTCAGCTACATAGCAATCTGGAAAAATTATGCAACTATCCAGGCTCCAAGTCTATTCACCCATCGTTATCAAGATGATTTTTAAAGATAAGCTCTATCGCTCACAAAAAGCAAATGAACAAACAAGCAAGACTACTCGTTCCCTGGCAATAGCAGGGCATTGCAGCATCAGGGTTGCAATTTTACATGACAGCAGTTTGCCTTATCTCAACACAACATTGTTAATCAAAGGTACTTTAAAAGGTGCATCATTCCAGTATTGTGGCCTCCTTTTTTAATAAAGTTTTGGGGATTTCTCCAGGAATATGCAATTCAACAGTCATCCCTGATGAATTGCTTCATCAGGGAGAGCTATTTGTTTGAAATAACAGCTGTGAATGGCACACAAAAGTAGAATGAGTGAAACTCAGTGTCAATAAATACAGTGCAGTGCATGTGGGAATAAATACCCCTTTATACAGATAAGGAATGATGGGTTCTGAATTAGCTATTACCATTTGGAAAAAGAACCTCGGAGTCTTTGTGAATAGTTCTCTAAAAACATCAGCTTCCAACCCCAGTGAAAAAGCACCGTTAGAACACTAGAAATTATTAGGAAAGAAGGCATAGCATGAAACATTTTTTAGGATATAAAACCACTGTGTATTCATCTTGAACATTGTGTGAATTTCTGATAACTGCATCTCAAAAGAATACATCAGAAAGAGGCAGAAAAGGCAGAAAGGATACTGAGAGATGTTATACTCATTCCATACTGGAAGACAGTGGAACGGACCAGAATTCTTCAGCTTGGAAAAGAGATCACTGAACAAGAATATGATAGAAGCCTATATAATGATGCGTAGGGAATATTCCTTTACTATAATATTAGAATAGAGATCTTTCAATGAGACAAGTTTTAACAAACAAATATAAAGGCTTTTCCCTTAACAAAAACATAATTAAATTGTGCAAGTCACCATCGCAAGATACTGTGGAGACCAAAACAATGAATAATTCAAAAGGGTGAGTGGATTCATTGACACCTTTAGACATAATGGCCTGAATCTAACCTCTGACATAAGGAGACCTCAAGCCATTGACTGCCAAGCATCACTCCATAAATGCTTCTTTTCTTATGTTCTTTCCTTAATCATCTGCTATTCTTTATACTCAGTATGTTGGTACCTTATGCACCAGAAGTCATGCTAGACTAACCGGGTTCCTCTCTTTAATAAAATAGCTCTTTTCTTTCCAGATACAGGAAATACAGCAGCTTTCATCCATCACCAGTAGTAAGCTGATGGAATGCCACATTAACTGAGCTCAAAATAACAGAAGTTAGTAGAAGAACTGTAAGACAGGTAAGGAATTGTTTAAAGGGGAGCTAACCGCCTTTAGTTCTGAAAGCTGGACATAGAGGAGTTTCTCAGAGCCTGATTTTTGAGTTATTTTATTTAAGATTTTCATTAATGATCTAGGCAGAAAAATAATAGGAGCATGCTGATGAATTTACTGATGACACAGGGTAAGCAGAGGTGCTATTATAGAAGAGGATTGTTGTATCATACAAGAAACAATGGATGACCTTGAGGACTGGAGCAATAGAAATGGGATGAAATTTAACAATAGGTAATGCAAAATTACATATGTCAAGACTAACGAAAGAATTTCTAATAGATATTGGGAGGTAATCAGTTGGAAACAACTGAGAGAAGAATCTGTTGTACTAATCGACTTCAAAATGACTATACATCCTGATACATTATGATAAAAGCTAATGTATTAACAAAGACTAATAAAGGCTTCTTAAATGTCTTTTAGACTTATGTTTCCAGTCTCCTTTTTTATCCTTTAATTTCTTATATAGTGTGAACTATCCAAATTTCCTAATATTAAAAGGCAAAATAACCACCTCTGATGTCTTTAGGATACCCAATATCTCTTTGCTAGTAGAAGCAGCCTGCTCCTTTTAGAAATATCTGTTAAATTCTACCAGACTTCACTCACTACTGTGGGAAAAATGGGGGGAGGGTATCATTCACAGAGAAATAGTCAACTGATTTTAAGCATACAAAGATTGCAATACTCATTGGGGGCTTTTCTGATTTCCAGAATTATATTCATCTTTCTGATACTGTACAGGCTCTCTTGGTTAATATCAGTACCACAAGCCAAAGAAGATAAGTTCTTGGTATTTTTCCATCACTGAATGAAAATATTTTACACTACTAAAAAGATAAAGACAGGGATGATTTTATAAATGTATAAAATTGCCAATCTTTTACAGATAGAACTGAATGTTAAATAGGAAATAATTTACCATCTGGAGTACTTATGGCTCCTTATGACATTTCCTTTAAAATGCTTTTGATTTTATAAGGAAATCCCTAGACATATTTCATAATGTTAATTTATTTTTCAGTATCATCACATTCAATTGTCAATTCCTTTATGACAAGTGATTTTATTAGATAAATATTAAGTGTAGAAGAAGTCTAAATGGATTACAATTCACATTACTGAGAGGTAGGCAATATAAAATTTGTTTGTAATTTGCATAAATTTCACATAATTTTTTGACAAAATTTCTCATCAAAACTTCTATGGGAGTCCTATGTGTTACTCTCTAGTAGCCTGATTTGATTTATTTCATGGAACTAGCTCTACGTGCTTGCTCTGTTCTTACACACTTTCCTATGCAGCTGCTTTTGGCTGCTTTTGGAGAAGGATCTGGAGTGATGTTCTTTGAAGCAAAATTGGGTATTCAATTTAGCATGTTAAAGGTCTGCACAACCAAACAACATCTAAATTTACTGAGGGAAGTTCAGCTCCTTCTTCCAATAGTGTTGTGTTTGGAGTTCAGATTTGGGAGCAGGAGATGTTTAAGCCTTGGATATTACTGCAACATGAGATCATGCTACAAGCCTCTACATCTCAGCATTCTAATGCATTAAATTTTCAAGGAGGCTTGTTACAAGTGTCATTGAATATTTCTGCAAGACAGCTTTCTTTTAAAAGCTGCCTTATTAGAAAGCACAGATTTAATATCGTTCCAATCATTCGTCCAAAAATTCAAATATCTACTTCTCTTCTCTGGCTTGCTAGTATTTACAATAAGGATAGAGAAATTCAGTCTTTTATCCCATCTTCTGCAAGTAACAATTGTACAACAATTGTCAACAATACCTTGGGACTATCTCAGAATGTAACTGAGTTTTTAAAATAGAACCGAGTTATTCACGTACTCAGGCATATGTAGGTTTTTTTTCTACTCCTTTTCTTCTTTCTTTTCTCCACTCATTACTGAGGAAGAGTTATACTGAAAATTCTCTTATTTGTTAAGAATAAAAATGATCAGATTTTCAAAATTTATTACAGAGGATAATCTCAGGATTTTATAGTGCAGTGAAACATCACACATATCCATTCACAGATACACAAGCACACATGCATAATGACATAGGATCATTTTATCCTGACTTATTCTAATGAGTTTGTTTCACCTTCAACTTAACAATGTTTCATCTTCATTTTCAGTCTGAGGAAAGCACTTCGGTCTTGAAAGGTACCAGTTAAAGTACTGTTGATTTTTGTTATTAATGATACGTGCCTCTGATGCCTAACTCAGCAGTTTTATTTTATTATGTCAGTCAGCAAGTTATTGGGTCTTATCAATACAAATATTTTCTGCTGCAAAAAAAGAGAAACTTGCCTAGTAAAGTTCAAGATGGGCTAGCAAAGTAAAAACAGCTGCTGAAAAACCACCTGCATGGCAGGTTTGTAAGCTGAATTCAATAGTCTGGAAACCTACAGATAGTGAGGTTTTTTTTTCTCTAGCAGAAGGCATAGATGTGGTGAAAGAAAATATTCTGAATGTCTGTGGCATTAAAAATAATTAAGTCAATGAGATGTAACATGAAGTCCCCAAAATACTGTAGGGGAAAAACAAAATGAAGCTCTGCTACGTCTTTTATGTTTGCCTCATACACATATTTTCCTCTCTAAAAAATCTTTGTAAACAAATTGGACATAATTTTATTTCATATGTATAAGGTAGTAATTCTTGGTTACATACAATGTTCTTGTCACATATTTTTAAAGTTGTCCATCAGTTATCTATCAGGATAACAATCTCTGGCATTCCTCAAATTCATGAAAATGCTTAAGAATGTGAGTTCAAATGATTTTAATGGCACCTAAACATGAACTTGAAGTTTCTTATTCTTAAATGAATCAGCTGAATCAGGTGTGGATTCTGCATAATTTAAATTAACATTTATTCATCATTAAGTTCTACGCCTTTATAACTGATTTCTATAAAAAAAAGTTTTAATTTCTAAAGAATCCTAAACAGTTTTAAAACTCTATAGATCTGTATGTATTTAACTACACGCATGGCTATTTTTAAGTTTCAAAACAGTATTCACACTCCTAGATTTGTGTGTAAACCTATTCTGACCATTCTGCATCTTTATGGGTTATTGATTCTAATGGGGACTGCGTGGCAATGCTGATTTAAAATAAATTATTCATCAGATAATATAAATTACATATCAAGTTGGCTTTTACATATTGCATAGTATAAACAACACAGTCATACTGAACCTGAGCTGTACTTGGAAAGGTAAGGAACAATCATAGCCTAATCTTGTAAAACTGTGTGGGCATATATGTTACTAATACTTTGGTCTCTCAGTTTCTAAAAAGAAAATTTACAGAATGAAAACATTTAGAAAATTTAAAAATAGAATTGTGGAAATGCCTTCAAAACATTGAACACACCTTCCCAAAGAGCACTGAATCAACAGAGGGCATCTGAGAAGATGATATACAGAGGAAGTTCTTCCATTAAACTTCAGGTATCTAGACTTTAGGTAGCTAAGTGATGAGGACAGGAGCCCCACTTAATTATATGGTCAGCAGAGCAATTTAAATGTCTCCAAAGGTGATTCCAAAAACCTAAATCAGGAGCTTACCCCTTTCTATCAATTACATGCAGAGGTGTAATCATTTAACTTCAAGCATTTAAGGGAGAAAGCTGAGCATAGATCTTAGAATCAGACATCAATATGTTGATTACATCATTGGTTTTTGTTCTGATTATAGTTTGAAAACTCTGGCATTTTTTCACGGATATTCTAATGTTTGCATGCTGGGGGCAAAAGTGACTGTCAAAAGAATTAGTTAATTAATTTATTACGTCCAGACTAAATTCCCTTGTTATAGCACAGTCAACAATGTCATTCTTTTTTTTTAACTACTAGTTAATTAACCAAAGCAAAGTTGCTCCGCATTTTGAAAAAATTACTAAAGATATTATCATCCATTAAGTTTGTAATTGACAACTGGATGGAAGAGAAAATATGAACAGGGAAGTCGAGGTACAGGATACCAGGTAGTAGTTTCTTAAAAATACTTAATGAGTAAAGTTAAACATCTGTAGTCAGAAATAAAAAAAACTTATCAACATGCCTATTAAGACAATGAGGGAAAAACTAATTAAAGTAAATTAGCTTAATGTGCACAGGCCGGATAAGACAGATCATTTTTAAAAATCCAAGAAGATAATGGTACCCATTTGGGATATGTTTTTGTCATTTTTCATATAAATTGGACAGTTTTAGAGGATAAATATGGTACAAAAGTCCTTACAGGCAATTATGGCTTTACAATGCTGGTGGCTGACATCATAAAAGCATAATTTTAATTGCTATTAATTGCATTAAGTCTACTTTTATTGAATACTTAATGCCATCTCTGACAGTTGTAGTTATTTATATACTTTAATGAAGCTTCATGGTAGAAGTTTGGACATATAGGGTCATTTATACTATGTTTAAAATAGCACATTTTATCAGTTAAAAAGTACAGGTTATAAAGGCACTGATTTTTGCCTTGCCAAAATTTGTTACTTTCTTTAGTTGTATATGGTTGACTATAAAACTAATTTCTTTCTCACTTTTTAAATGCATCAAAATGCATTAAATATTTCTAAAGGACACAGTTATAGTATGGTCTTCCAATATGAAGCAACCTCTCTGTTTAAAAAGAAAACTGAATGTAGAGAAGGTGATGAATGACTAAATGACATCAATTCACATGAACATTGTGCCATTTGGAAATACACAATGGGTAAAATAAACCCCTGAAAACAATGTGTCATTAAACTGTAAAGCCCTCATGCTTTTAAATAAATAGGGCTGTCTGCTGGAACAATTTGGCTCAAAGGTTTAAGAAGATAGCAAGTGAAAGGAGAAATGCAAAATAATAAAGACAAACTTAAGAAACACTTTACAATGTGACTATAAAATGAACAAAGGTAAATAATGTTATCGACTTTACATTTCTGTACTAAAATTCACAGTCATTGCTCTACTTCCAATAGTTACTGTAGGTCTTCACTGTTCATGTGACTTGCATTATTAAATTATGAGAGATTCATTCATCTCAATCAGTGCTAGTTTCAATATTAGTGAATTAGTAATTGCCCCAATTGCACTAATGGGACGATACAGCCATTATTGCTTTTCTGTCTGTTTTCTTTTGCCTATTTAAAATGGAAGCAGTACTATATACAAAATACATTATTGAATGTGGTAGAAATGTGTCTCAAAGAACTCCCAGATCTTTTGTAAATTCCAGTGTATTGTCAGAACTGGGCAAGGCATACTTAGCAGAAGGAAGATTACCACAAAAAGAAAAAAAAAAGGCAAAACGTGCCATTTATTTTTGCCTGAGCTATCAGAGCTCATTATAATTAAGATGATGCCCCCTAATGGATCTTGCAGCAGAATGGTTTTAAGTAATCGTGGGCTGAGATTTTGTGCATTAGTTCTGAAGACATGTTGGACTCAAATATAGCTGCTGGCTATCCGTCATCACTTCCGCTTTGCTATCTCTGAATCATATAAATCAAGTTAAAGACTCACAGCTAGGTTTTTGCAGTCCTAAAGGTTAAGATAAGATCTTTGTGATTTGGTCCTTGTTGCAAAATTAGGCAGAATTCTCACTGTTAATTTTTAGACATTAAGGAACGGACATCTGTTCCTTTTGTTTAAAAAAAAAAAGAAAAAACAGAAAAACCCATAAAACTTCAGAATATTTAAGAGCCAAAAATATCTAAAGGTTGTGATTTTTTAATTTCAAAAAAGACTAAATTAAAATGTTTTTTAAGCTTATTGCTACATTATTAACAAAAAAATAGAAAATAACAGACTATATTTTAGTAGATATACCAAATATTTTACATTTTTCAAGGTCAATGGTAGATTGCTATATGCTATATCGCAAAAATGTAATATATGCATCTGATGGAGCCCAATATATGCTCTACGACTACTACGACTAAGATCTGCATGAATCCAAAAAATGTTTGATACTGTAAAAAGCTGTTTCTAGGAACAGCCCATTCTAAGGTGACTGTAAAAGAAGATGGGTGCTTCTTCCCTTCCATAATTTTTTTTATTTCTTTATTTATGAGTTATTTAATTATTCAATAGTTCTGGTTGCATTTAAAGTGTCTCATTCCATGTCTATCCAGAAAACCAGTCAGGTTTGCCTAGGTGTCCATATCCAAATACATTTTTGCCTGAAGACATCCTATACAAAGAAAGATGCCCACAGATCACTACATATTTCCTATTTTTCCTGAACTGCTTTGTTAGTATTGATTATGGTAGTTGTTCCCTATTAGCAAAGTGAGAATTACGTTAATTTAGGATAAGCATGTATTTTTGCAACACATAATGAACAGACATTTAACAATAGCTTTCAATTTACTTCAAGTATTTTGCATTATTTGAATAGAAGTTTTATTGGAAAAAAGTCTGATTTCTCAAAAAGCATTAATCACATTTAGCAGAAATGGAGCAAGCTGCCCTTCTTTTCATTGCTTCTATATCTTTCCTTTTTACCATAACCAGGGAAAAGAAGCCTTTTTTTTTTTTTTTTAGCAGAGTGCAATGTTAGCCAGCCAGTGAATAACAGCACAACATGATGATGAGCAAAATGACATAATGAGGAACAAATATGAAGGTTTGTTGTTGAAAAGAACACCTGCCTTCCATTATAGCAAAAATGAAATTAATCTGAAAGGCCAAAGAATAACTAATGGTAAAGTGTATAATAATTTGGAGACTCTTGATTTTCCTGTTTTTTTCACACTATTTATAGCTTCTTACATCTCAAGCACATAAACTAGTACCTATGCATTTTACTTTACATGTCCCAGCGTGGCATTTTGCAGAGTACTGGGAAAACAATGAGAAAACTGATATAGTATATATGCTAAAAATCTTTGCATCGGTAATCTTTAAGTATTCTGACCGATTTTCCTCAGTGCATGGAGAGTTAGCTGTGTATAATTAGGAGATGAAGTCACAAAAAAAACCACTTGAAAGTGTTTTAAAGCTGTCTAAAATTCAAGGTCTTTAGAGAAGGAGAAAACAGATGCTAAATTTAAAGGTCACTAGTATCATCAGAGCAGTGTTTATCTGAAGTGTTTGGTCTCACAGTTCTCTTCAGCACTAGAAAGAAAATATCACTGCATGTCAGACTTTCCTCTAAACACAGATTTGCAAAATATTGAGATAATATGCAATATAGGTGAAGCATATTTGTGACATGGTACTGAAAAACTGGTTGCATGGCACTGTAGAACATGGTAAGACTATGAAAAGGATGAACAAAAGAGAAGATACTGGACAAGACCAGTAATAAGAAAAACTGGAAAAATATTGTGTTTTCAACTGTGTATTGAGTTAGACATTGGAAAGTTGTAATAGAAGTACTGGAACAGGGTACCTACAGTGTCAGATTTTACAAACTGACATTGACATTCTTAGCCATTTTTATGGGCTAAAGAAAAAAACTACATGATACTGCAAAGGGGAAGTAGAAAGGTAACAAGAATCAGAATTGAAAAATTCAGACTTAGTTATTACTTAACTTATATTAATTATGATGATCTAATGATAGTTCTTCACCACCTTGCACATACGAATACATTCAAAAAGTGTGTTTTCCTTATCTTCTGCCTTATCTCCAGGAACACTTCCCTCACTTTGCCTCTTCTATTTTTATTCCATTTTTTCAGTCTCCACTGGCTTTTCTTTTTATTTTATTTCTCAAACTCTCTCTGCTTGCATTTCAGTAGCGTAGCTCATATTGTATTTTTCATTTTTCATTTAATAGCACTACATATATTTTCTGTTTCTCAAGTATTTTCAAGAACCATCCCTTTTTCTATCAATCATTCAGGTAGGAGTCTATTAGATCTGTGTTTTAAAAGTAAATGTTTATCTCAGTAAATATTTTGCTATTATAAATTGCAGAAACTACATTATTTTACTGTGAAATGCTTGAGCTGAAGCCTCCTTTGATTCTAGTCAGCTATACAACTTTCATTATCTGTTCTTGACATCTGTCATGATTGGCACTGATGGTAGAGTTTAAAATGAATATATTTTTAAAGCATACACTTCATGACTTTTTTGAGCAGAAAATGGAATGTGTAATAAAATCTGTGTTAATCAGCATCAAGCTTTTGTATTGAAAAATGCAAATCTGAAAACCTACAGTACACAGTTCTGGCCATTATACACACACTGGAAACTTCTTTTTTGCATTCTATGCTATTTGGGCTTTTTTTAACTTTCAGTTTCTATGTAAAAGTAACATGGTCAGAAATATCAGAAGAAAACAAGATTCATTTAAAGATGACAAATACATTACCTTTTGCAATCTAAATATTTTTAATTAGGTTTTGATCAAACATATGACTCAGTTCATTTTCTTTTCTGATATCTACCCACAGAAAATATTCTCAACTAAATGAATACATGCTATACTACCATTCAAAGTTTCTCAGCACATATCCAGGATTTATGTTAACAGAAAGGACAAAAACTAACAGGTGAAAGAAGCTGTATACATAGTCAACAGTCTTGCAAATAATCTTTAGTAAAAGAGCAGATATTCCCAGGCTGTAATATTTCTTCTATTCAATTTCTCCCTGGGGATTCTCTTAGAATTTTCCATCTTTTATTGTTACAAAAGGTTGAAGGGAGATAGATCCAAATCTGTGACCTCCTAGTTCTGTAAAGCTCTCAATTATTTTGCTGTAATTATGAATAACTTCACAGAATCAAATGGAGTTGTATGAAAACAGCTGTAAATGAGAGGAGAATCAAACCCCATATTTGTAATCTCAAGAGCAAAAGCCAAAAAGTAATGGTAAAGCTGAAAACATTGCTGTTAAAAATGATAGAAGCTGAAAGGTCTTCCTCAATTATGAATTTTTGTTTATTTAGGATTAGACCAAAGCTGATGGTATTTATTGGAAAAAAATGTGGGTTGACAATCAGGTGCCCTTTATATGAAAGAGAAAAAGAGGACGAGGAGGAGGGAGAGCATGAGAGCAGGAGAAAAAAAATGTTCTCTGGGGGAGCTGACAGATTGGGAATGGCACAAGGGAGCTGGTGGAAGATCAAAACACAGTTCAGAAAATTGAGAAAGGATTAAAGGGAGCCCAAGATAACTTTGTTACGATCAGAGAAAAGTGAAGGGGGTGAGAGTGAGGGAAAGATGTAGAGCGGCCACAAGGAGTATTTTACCGGCAGTCAAAAAGTTCAAGTGATAAAAACATAAAACATGACAAAAAAGGAACTGAATATAAAAATGCGGGTCAGTTGACCTTAAAGGTCTATCTAAAACACTTTAACAGGGAAGAGAGAGGAGTTCAGGAATGACTAGGTCTGTATCTGAGGTACCTTAAAGCAGTGGGAGACTGCTCCATTCTTAACACACTTCACTGAGTTTTTGATTACTAGAATGTAGAGGGTGAGACAGTAGAATTCAGAGAAAGGCTCATATACAGAGATATTCACCGCAAACTCTGCAAATTTCTGCAATTCACTGCAAATTTTCATAGAGAGAAGAAACAAGAGCACTTTTTCAGGAAGGTGTCTTGACCCCAGTGGATAGTAATCAATAGACAAAAGAGGTATGTTGAAGACAAAGTAACTCACAAAATAGAAATCCACTTTAAAAATATATTTTAAGGTATCATTTCTGCTTTTATCACTTTTTTTCCTCCTTTTGTTTAATCAGTTGGCAAGAAAGCTCTGACTCTTGTTTAAAGTACAAAGTACTACATTAAAGAAGTACTCACGCTAATTTGTAAACAGGGTAGTTACAATTGTATGGTGCCAAATTCTGCCCTACTTCCTTTCCTGCACTTACAAGTTACCTACTTCAGGTGTCACAGGTCCCGGACCCAATGGGGCTTCCCAAATTTACCTATATTTGAAGAAAAGTGTAGACAACAGAATGGGTGAGAAGCTGCAGCCACTGATTATTGCACAGTGAGAGAGAAAAAGAGATTGGTACAGAGCAGCTCCACTGCCTATCTCTTCTTGGTAGCTCTGGGGTAACATTAGATTACACTGGTAGTGGGGAGAGGATATGAATCACTGAGAAAAATCCTGAAGGCGCATTGATTAGCATTCTTTCATAGCAATAAGACCAAATCTTGAAAACTCACCAAACAGCTGATTTACTTTATTATTCCTATTCTTGGCTAAATCATTAGGTCACTCATTATCCATAGCCCAAAATAGGCAAAGAAAACATTATCCAGTATCAGGCAATAAAAATATAATAAGGATTCAAAAACATTTTGTTTCCCTTTTCTTGCTTTTAAATTATCTAGGAAGAAGAAAAAAAACTCAGCTTTGTTCACTATCCATTCTCAGAAAGTCTTTCAAAGAACAGAGCTGAATCTTCAAAAATTATTAAAATAAACAACCATAATACTAGAAATAAAAACAAGATTACATGTATCTTCTGTGAGGCATATAAGTTGTTTAGTATATGATTTAAATACCTGCTTATTGCTTTACGGATGTCACTTCTTGATTTTCCAATGTTCAGAGCATTTCAATATTTACAATTTTTTGGTATTTGCAATTTTTTCCCATTACATTTTTACTTTCAAGACTTTCAAGTGCAACTGATAACTTTCACATTTATAAGGCAAATCTAGGCTACCAGAGGAGTTTCTAAGAGCAGAAGAAGAAGCAGCGTTCTTACTTCTAGGGCTGATGCCTTGAACAAAGGTGGTCGACGCAGAAGAAATATGCCTTCCAAGATGGGCAAAGATCCAGGAAAGCTTTGGAGCACATTGTGGAGAGTCGAATGTCAAAGCACAAGACCATCTGGTGCCTCTTTTTTGGTAGCCCTGATTCTAATGGAGCAGCTCTGCTTCCCCTGTTTCCTTCAGCATCCTGCAGGCGGGAGCACTCTCTGTTCTGGCCTCCTTGCACATTTTGGAAACCTGATAGATATGCAGCTGCTGCCATCAAAAGTGAAATTCATCCCGGGCTGTATGCCAGAATAAGGACTATGGCACTACTTAAGACCCACTTAAACCTTCAAAGCCTTAAGTAGCACTTAAAACCTCATGGTATTTGGCAGAGAATTTTACCAATGTCAAGAAAGGAGTGGTAGGCTGGAACCAAATTAATTCGTCTAAAACTAGTGAATGTCACCAGTGGAGAATTTCCCAAAGTACTTTAATTTACCTTTTTCCTAAGATCTGGAAAACTTGAAGAACTCACATTTGTGTTCTCAGAACAAAACATTAGATATACAGCTTGGAACTTTATTTTCTTTCAAATTTTCTTCTTTATTTTATTAAGAGTTTTTAAGATGAAGCATTTTTACTTAATCAGAATTAAATGTTTCAAGATGCCTGAAAAACTACCTTTCTATTTTTGATGTTAAAAGATCTTTCAATTTCTTCATTTCAATCAATGTTAGTATACGTTTTATTTCTGAATTGTCAACAGACAATGAAAGAGTACTCAGATGTTTGCCTATTTTCCATCTGAAAATGGAACAATCCATGAGTAAGAATGCATGTGTGTATAAAACTGAGAACAGTTGGAAAACAATGGGATAGAAAAATCTATATTTCCACCTTGAAGTGATAAATTATCTACCATACATGCTAGATCAGCCTTCTATACTATAATTATCACCAGAAAGTCTGGTAGAAATGAAGTAGTATACTCTGCTAACAACTAACCATATAGAACAGCTGTATTCTGCTAACAAATCTTTTAATAATTTACATTTGCTATGTTTCAGTTTTCTGATTTGTTAAATGGGAGCAGGAGTGCCAAGGCATCTTTATAAAGGACTTGCTATGTACCGATAAAAAGCAATCTGCATGCTGAGTATTCGTTGCCATTTGTAATGGATATATGGTCTTCATAACTTTCATGAGCCACAAAAGCAAAAATTCATTAAGAATACTGTTAGAAGAATAGGGTTAATACTGACAAACGTAAATCAGAAGTCAGCTTGCTCTGCCAGTTAGGTGTGGTTTGGACCCTAAAATTCTATTGTGCCAAGGTTTAAGTATGGAACCAACCTGGAACCATTTGGCAGATTTTTAAACTGCATGGAAGACAGAGGATATTTAGCTTTGTTTTTGAATGTGATTTGGCAATTAACAGCTCAAATCCCATTATTTTCCAGTAGTTTTTATATGGTGCTATTGTCTTACTGGTGGTTACTACACCTATGATTTTACTTCTATTATATGTATTTTCTTTTATTCATTAAAAACATTGCCTATTTTAAAAAAAACACCACCAGGAATTTATATTTTTCTTTTGCCTCATACTTCTTTCTTCTGCATTATAAATGTGCCTATTCTTTGGATTTATTGTGTGCTCATAAATCAATACTTTCATGCAGTAATAAAAACAGCTTATTGTAATGGTAACAGCTCCAAAGGACTCCTGACTATGAGTGGCATTTTATTTAATTCAGATCTATGTTCCATTCCCCAACTAATGGCACACTGTGGGTTATAAAGTGATTAAATTGTTGTCAAACTGGCCTCCTGGAAAGAGGGAGCCAAACTTCTTTTCCTGCAGCTGGTAGATCTGCAGGAACTGTATTTGTCTTCTACAGGTGGAAGCAAAGAAAATCTAGTGTAGGAATAATAAGCCAGCAAATAATGGAAAAATGGATATTTTTTCCCAGTGCATCTGGTAAGCATGTTTAAGTAAACAACAGAAACAAAGCAATAATCAGCATTGCTGTTTTCTGAAAACTAATGGAAATATAGACAAAGCAATTTTCCCACAGCTACACAGAAAAGTTTTAGAAGAGGTGAGGGTGTAAAAGATCTTTTGAGTCAAGTCTAGCATCTTTATTATTGTAATTCTATCTTTAGTTCTTTTAAAGGTCATTGAATTTTTTTTTTAATTTATATTTATTTACTCTTTTCAAAATTGCTGAAACTACTTTTTTAATATTTCTGAGAGATATTGAAACAACAATATGTAAAGTTGACATTTTTTTGAACTTCGGTACTTCAGCTCCACTTCTAGAACATGATATTTCCACACTAATGAAGGGAAATAGTTAGGAACACTATAATTAATTTGTGAATTGATGATACCAAAAAGAAAATGAAGTTGATTATTCTTTGTCTTAGCTTTTGCTAAGGCTAAAGAAAGCCTAAATAAATGATAGATCTGAATCCTTTTTGCAGCTGATTTTCAATTTGCTACACCTGTGCATAAAAGAACTGCCACACAAACTGGTTATTCAAAATAGAATAACTGCATACAGGAAGTTTCTAAAACTCCAGGGATATTTTTCAGTCAATAGGTAACCTATGCAAGTTGTCATAAAACACAATCAGCCTGTCATTAGTTATGGCTTTCTGGCTTTGACTGTTCTAAGAGAAAGAGATGTACTATCTGTGGTCATTTAGAAGAAATATCTGCTTCTGAGAGAAGCAATACGCATGGGTCCTACAAGAAGGCCAACTGTACATCCCTCTCTGTTTCTATCTGTTGAAGTATCAATACACTGAGTATAATAAACAATATACAGATAAGAGCTGTGGTGACCTGCTGTATGTTTATGCTACAGCACCTCAGTTCATCTATTATTTCCCTAAGAGGCTGGATCAAAGTTTAACTCAAATCATTAACCCACCAAATTAAATTTCACCCACCTGTGATCTCAGCTTTTTCTTTGCAGAAAAATGTTATATACTCACCCAACAATCATGATAAAAGGAAAACAAAACTCCTGGGTACAGACTTAAAACTTAAGCTTCCTATGGCTTAACCTAAAACATGATATATCTGCTTAACATCAAGCAGTTTTTAGAACTCTCCTTGAGAGTCTCCCCTCCCCTTCTCAGCTTCCTCCATGATTCATGATGTACCCTTTATCTACTCACACTATGAATCTTTTAAAGTTCAAATTTGTAAGGCACTTTTCTAATAGACCAAAACCACACTAATAACTGAAATAAAAATAAATCTGTAAAAAGAATACATATCTGCATCCACACTACATTTATAGTCAGATTTTTTTAATGAACCCTAGACAAAACAAATTCTGTAAACAGGATTTTCTAGCTCGCCTTAAAATGAGGAATAAAGCAGATACATTCTCAGAGAAATGGTGAACATTTTAAAAGCAGAAAATAATTCAGTTTTGCACCAGTTCATGTAAATACAATGGAATTTGGATTTAAATTGATCTCTTCTATGCCTCACTCTCACTCTTGAGTGATGCTTCAAGAAAATTTGCAAATTGGATTGAGCTAAATTTCTTTCCTAATTTGTTATCTAACCTTCTTCTTTGACTTGCCATATTCAAATGAGGCAGCACTAATGAAAGAGCAGTAATAATCACAGTAAGAGGAACAAAGCACCCAGGAATCCAGCTTAGACACAAGATGGTCTGGATTTTGTTTCAGCTTTTGATACAGGTTTCTCTGTGACCATTGGTAAATCTTATCACTTCTGCATCTCAGGATACCAACTATAAATGACACATGAGCAGGTCTGTGGAGTGTAACATTGCAATTTTTACAGCCTTGTTAGCTTAATGTTCTGCCCAGGGCAATACGCACTGATGAGAATTTAACACCTGAGATGTGCCAGGTATACATATTCTGTAAGGGTTAATGCGTTCCAGTAGTGCTCTGTACTCCCTTTTCTTGTCTGCAACTTCTCTATATCCAATGCAGGATTTAGTACAATGCCCATGACTGCAGAACCTTAACATATAGAAGCTAATTTCTTTCAGATGTAAAGCATGCCAGAATTATTTTATATGTTTCCTCAAGGTTTGTCAACTGCAATATATTTATTGTGTAGAAGTTATACTGTAAGATCACTCAGGACTTGAAACTGCCCCAGGCCCTTGTGTGACCCATGAGTATATATTATATGATGTCATGAGAGGGTTAAAGTGTACCTTATCAAAATTTGTTGTGCTTGTAAATGTTAATTTTCATGTTTTCCTTCTGAATGTTTTTTCCCATATCTATGTTTATTCTGTGACCTGTGGCTAATGCATGTTTTCTAGCCAAAGGCCAGCTAAGCCTCTGCTGGTACTCGTCATATGTTGACAGCATTCAATAGTGCATACAGTATTCTAACAGCTTCATACTGATAAGGGGAAAAATACATCAGCATTCACAGTTTATCTCAGAATCTTTGTCCAGATGTCAGTCATGAAAAACTTAGAGAAAAGCAAAGCTATGATATTGTGCTTCAAAGACATATTAGTTACAAAAGAAAAGGTACATACAAGCAATTTCCTCAAACTGAATAGGTATCAAAGAGAAATTCTAGACAGAGCCACTGAGTCCAAAACAAGCAAATAAAGGAATGAGGCTCAGAACTAAATGCAAGTCATGGCTGACTAGCTGATTAAATTTTGAAGGACAGCAAAATCAGCCTTCAACCTTTTTCCATATGTAGATCGACTCAAAGTTTCTGATCAGACTGTCTAAATCAGAGAAATTTTAGTGCCCTGCCCAGCACAAGCCTTATTACTACGACACTTTGTTATCACAAACATACACAGCTTCTTTGTATTTTCCTTAAGAATGATGTAAAGTTCATTTAAGAACTCTTTCCTAATTGCATAATTTATCAAGTTTAAGTTCCATTAACTTTTAATTATTTCTTCCGGTTGAATCCTTCTGTTGAATTGTTGAATACTTCTAACAACTTGCTAAAGGACATTCAAGGCAAATGTGAACTTTGCTTCTTCTTCTTTTCTCATACAGTTTCTATTGTCCTTGCATTACTTACTTATGCTCCAGTAACAAAACAGTTAAAAGTTGGCTGTTTAAGGCTACTGGACCTAATTCACTTCTGTGCTGCACATTGTTTAATTACACCTTTGTAAATAAAAACAAAAGCCTAGCAAATCTAATAGTTACTTGTATTGCTACCAGCATTTTATACATACTCTCCTCTGATGCAAATGACAAAATGCAAGATGGCTAGGAACCAGTTTGGTTGAATCCACTCCTCAAAAAAGGATTTATAATGAAATCTTGGTTCAGTGTTTTGTCTATTCACCTCCACTTCCACTAAACTCATAAGTGAACAAAACCACAAACAATCTGTAATCTAATCAACCAAAAATATTGAACTTGCCACCAAGAAAAAGTTAACCATTCACTTGTATTGATCCTGAAGAGACTGATGTTTTCTGAAGTAATGCATACTTGTTATAGAATAATATTACTGCTTTTAGTTTGATTTTTAAGCTTGAATAAGAATAATTTATATGTAATTTCTCAAATAGGTTAGAAAAGAAAAAAGAACCATTATAGTCACAGAATTAGACTCTTCCGTTTAAAAATTGGAGACCTTCTGTTGCATTTTTACTTAATTATGGCAGTACCAAGCTGTAACTAGAAAAATCAAAATTCAAAAGTACTCAATAAAAAGAATCAATGTATCTACAAGCATTCTGTGAAGAAACAGATTCTACTGCCTGCAGAGTCAGAGCAAACCAGGAACACAAATTTTGGGAAATAAGCAGAAAGTTGGCCGATTAAGACTTAACTTTGCAAAAAAGAATAATCACAAAAGCACAAAAAGAATATCCAGATGATATTATAGAGGTCACAACTGAAGTACTTAGATTTTCATCGTGTCAGTTTACACACTGTATTTTGCCTCTAGTTTGTGCAATAGGAAGGTGCCTGGAATTAGCAGACTGACATTTGAATGAAATGAGACATACTTGGCAAAAAGTTGGTGCCTCACAGTTCAAGAGCAGCGGTGATATTTTGTGTGGGTGCAGCTCTGTCTTTTGGATTTATTTCAGAACAGATAATTCTTCTTTTAAGATAAAAGAAGGAAATATGAAGTAACGTATGCTCAAACCTTACAGCTAGATTCACTTTGGCATAAATTTTACCGCTATGTTGCAAAGCCAAATTCTTACTCATAATCCTTCTGAAGCTTGGAGTCAAAGTCTTTGGGATGATGCCAGTTCCTGGCAACATGCTATTGAGACCAAACAGTAATAATGATATTTCCAGTTACCTAAATGGGTGATGTAGATGTAATGAAGTATTGAAATTTAAGTAAAAATTGTTTGATTCTTATTGTTGTTGATTAAAAAAAAAAGGAAAAGAAATATGAATTTCAGAATTTCAGCTGTTTAAAAATATATTATTGTAAAACATATCACAGCACAGGTAGAACATGCTTTCAAGAAACAGGGAAAGCTGGAAGAAAAATGTATCATTTAGCATCATTTAGCATCATTTAACGTATCATCTCTGCAGTTCTCACTGAATACAGGAGGAACAGGTGGCATTATGCCCTGTTGTAGCATATTAACGTGAATACAAAAGACAAAGGGAATCAAGTAATTATTTCTAAAATAAATAGTAACATATGAACACAATGGAAAAAAGAATTCATTGTTTTTAGGTCCAAGAAACAATTCCTCTCTAGGCTTTTTCTGATGATCACACAATGCAGTGGCAAAGAGCATAATCTAACATACAGCTGTTACACACAGGTTTGCAAACTCTTCTCCAAACTCTTGGATGTTTACTATTTTTAATGCATATTAATTATGTCATAATAAAAGATGACAATGAAACTAATAAACATGCATTTAATTCTTCTTCTCCCAAAGCAAATAAATCATTCGTAATCTGCATAGATATATAGTCTCTAAAGCATGTGCTATTTGCTACCTAATCCATATGTTAAAAAAACAAGTTTTAAATGTTCTTCTTCTTTAAATGTTCAATGTTCTTCACACCTCACTTAACTGAAAGCGTTCAGCACATCATTAGAAATTTCCTGAAGATACTAAATTTTTAATTTAAGTCCATTTTCAAGCCAGCTTTAAATTTGTAGGGAAAATTCAGAACCTGTATACATTAAAATGGAAACACATAGGTTTTTGCCCAGAAAGAATGATCTCCAAGCAGCATAATCCTATTTCATTGCTGAAGAAGAAACTGTATATTCAGTTGTATTGCTCAAGATCCAGCGCACCACAAAAATAACAGGATAGGGTAAAGCATACACTTAATGTAATCTTTAGTAAGAACAGATATCATATTAGATATAAAAATACCTCACATTCTAGCTTGCTCTCAACTTTCATTATATAGCAGCCTTGTGCCTTGTTTACAACAGGAATCAACGTGTGGCCAGAAAACAGCAGTAATAATTATCCTGTTCTTAAAGAAAACACACTGCTGATCCAATTATTTTGAAATAGTGAGTAGCTATGGATAATTGCTTACACACACATAGCTACAACTCAGGGCTCTGTAATGTCTTCCTCCTGGCAAGACCTTGGTATCTCTTTGGCTGGGTTACTTTGCTGGAATGATATTCATGGGGAAGGTGTTATAACTAACAAGAAGCTTGGAAACCCTTCACAGAACTGGGAACAACAGGTGGTATTCTGCACAACTATCCTCACTATAAAGAGAAATGGAGCAAAGAAAGTTTAATAAAACAACACACTTTAAAAAAGTTGTCAACAGGTGTTCACTGGTCCTGCTACAGGCGGTTACTGAGCAATAATCCCATAGAAGAATTCTGGTGGCTTGGAAACTGATAATCTTCTGTTAAGGTAAAAAATTACAGATGTTGGGAAACTTCCCCACTGTTTTACCAAACATCAACCCTCTTTACTTAGACATGACTATTTCCCATTATTTCATGGAAACGAGGCCTCCATACTTAGTCAATTTTGAGCCTGTTTTGAGAAAAGCCTGCCAACTGTGTCAAAATGTTCAGCAATTTTGCAATATACATACTGTTTTATAACACTAAGTTGAGATCACCGGACTCAATTCATTTGCA
Source organism: Apteryx mantelli (assembly GCF_036417845.1). Taxonomy (NCBI): domain Eukaryota; kingdom Metazoa; phylum Chordata; class Aves; order Apterygiformes; family Apterygidae; genus Apteryx; species Apteryx mantelli. Next base: position 49,702,166 of record NC_089982.1, on the reverse strand, counting down.
GCTTGACTTGGATTTAAAATGCATACACAGAAAACAGTTGGCAGTCATAAAATGTACTAAATTGCTCTGGAATCAGCTCTGCTCTCTCTCACTCTTGACCTTCTGGTCATGTGTTGTTAAAATCTTCCGAGCAATTTTGAAAATGTATTCTATTGTTAGATAATTCATTAAGTTAGCATAAAGGCACAAAAGACTGCTCAGAATTGCTGGTGCCATTTTAAGTAATTTGTTCTATTTGTTATTGCCTAAAAGAAAAGCTTCTCCCACAAAATTAATATTAAATATTCAAAGACAAAAGATATAAGTAGCATTTATCTTTCCATTCCTAAGGTGGTGTCAAGAATACATCAAACTGTAACTACAGAGTTTGCTACAGTTATTTAGAAATGTGATATTTCCCTGATAGTAGAGCAGAGAATCAGCCTTTAGCTGTGAGTGCTAAAGAAAGTGATACTGTTCTGAGGATCCAAACATGTAGACACTGAAAATACACTACATGGATGTGCAGATATTTGCTGATGAATGACTCCTTACGGTACCAAAAAAAAGTCACAGATAACAAACAGTGTAAAATTGCTGAACCTGACAAAGACGGAGGAAATAGCTGCTGATAGCACGTTCCGCCTCTTCAGTGCGACGGTCTAAATCTTCCAGGTTAAGAAGTCTTGCTTTTCAGCAACAGAAATTTAGCTTCTTTTGGTGCAAGTTCACTAGCCACGATCATCAAATCAATTCACAGCAAACACAGGCACCCTCACAACTTCAGTGACCACTCTGATAGCATCCTCCTCCCCTCTGCATGAGTCCAAAGTCTGAGATGTGTTCTCTGTGATGTCCTTGTTAACCTGAAATTTGTTGCTGAGATTTGATGCTTGGAATTTCTGTGGTGGATGGCAAATTCTTTACTACCATAGTTCAACTGTATTTCTATAAACTCTCAGTTGAAGACATTAAAGATTTTTGTAAGTGAGCTTTGATTTGAACTGAATTATCAGATTTTGATTATTTGTCCCTTTGATGAGATGCTGGTCAGCCAAGTGTCCCAGTACTACAAAAAGTCAGAAGGACACAATTCTATACTGGTAATAAGCTGTTCAATCAGGATACTTTGTTTTGCAGAGCTGTTAAGAGGAGTTCTGAAGATCTAAATGAGGAGATTCTGGAATTTGACATGGCAGGTGAAGAAATCAGAGTCCCAGATGGGCCACCTCATCTTTTTTATTTTGGATTAAAAAATAAGGCAAATGAAACCTCTTTCTAAATCAAAGGGCCTCCTCCTATGAGCTGTACAAATCAGTGCATTTCTTTTTCTAACAGGATCTCCTGAGATGATTCTTTGGAAAAGGACAAAACAGGAGTTCTAGGAAGAAGTTCAAGTGGCTTCTGTTCTCCAGTGTCCATACCTGACACAATTTCCGTCTAATCATCCCTGAAGTAAAAGAGCGGTTGCCAAGATGAGGATGTGGAATTCATCTTTGTGGGTAGCATGAAAGGATTCACTACTTCATCTAGGGAGGACAGCAGGAAAAAGTTATTCTTTCTTTAGCAGCTGACATTTTTCCTCATTATTCTCTTTCTGCCTCTCAAGCATTTCTAGTTATACTGACTGAGTTGCCTGGCTTGGTTTCTTTGCATCTTTAAGCTTCCAACTTTCAAACCCTTCAGGTTTCCTGGAAGTTTCCTGGAAAATTGCTCAGACTATCCAGTAGGGTTGGGGAGGACCACCAAAGCACAGAATATATATGAGGGTGCGCTAGAAGGATAAAAGACATGAACCATCCTGTACTGTCATTCATAGATTTCATAAATTCACCTTCTAAAAAGGGAGGGCTATAGCCTCCTTGTGGCAGAGTGATAGAGAGCAAGAGTTGTCACATTCAGTAGGACGCAGAGGGCACAAACTTCCTTCAAGAAGATAGATACTTAAAAGAAGGCAGTAGTGGGGTATCACATTAGCCTGGCACAATGTTATCTCTAGAACTGAAGAGAGGTAGCTGTAGCACCAGATGCAGCAATTACTTATTGATACTATGCCGAGCTCAGTTCAGAGGCGACCTGTAGTCCTGTGCTCTAAAATTGTTTTGCGGCTGAGAGACACAACTTTCCTTTCTGTTCTACCATAACTCCAATTTTCTACCCCCAAACTTCCTCCCACATTATTCACCTGCCTAGACCATGATTCTCATCTTACCTGTCTATACTGGGTTTTACTGGGCGCAGCCCCAGTGCTGTACTCTTTACTTTTAATACTTCTTATAATTAATTTAAACCAGAAAATGAAAACAGTACATAATTTAAGTGTTGACAAATAAGTATATAAAAAAGAGTTTGATTTTTGGTTATTGCAAGGCTGCAGTATTCAATTTTATCACATCGTAAAAATGAAAGTGTTGTCCTACTCACTGTAAAGAAAACTGAGTTTTGTGAAATATTCATATTTGACTCAAAGATCCATACATTGGGAGACAAAGCAATGCATAAATACATTGTAAATGAAAAGTAAAAACACAACTTAAAAATCTATTTTAAATATACCTTTCTGCATTAATTAGTATAAATGGAAATATATGGTAAAAATCTGAAGCTCACACATAATGAACCATCACTAATTTATCTTTGAGTTCACTTGATTCTCACTTCTCATATTAATCTCCCTTGCAGTGGACAATAAAAGATACTGCTACTCATGCTGGGCAGGTAGAACTGGAACAAGCATGGGACCCATAAGTCAAGAAAGAATGTGTGACAGGATTTCATTGAAGAATGACCTGGTTTTCATTTTTTGTTTTCCCCACGGTACTAAGCACTGGCTTCCTTTTTACTAAAGTATGCAACCTACACTGGTACAACATCATACAGAAAAATGCAGTGGATCAAAACTCAGTGGCATTTTAGTGATTCCCAAGGAAGCGAGCTAATTTTTCTTTCCTTGAAAGTGTCAAGCATAAGTGAAAAAAAAATCATAATTTCATAATTAGACCTCTCATGTAATCCCACCTCAAACAAAAACATTTAATAAGAAATCAGAAGAATGCAACACAATCTTATCAAAAGTTAGAATTTAGACTGGGATTTGAAGCCATGAAGGGCATAATGAAAAGGAATGATTAATAAACAGAGTTATCACAAATTTCATCTATTATTCTTCATCAAAATCCAAACTTAAATAACAGAGCACCACTGGACTTAAACTCAGTGACTTTACAGAGTTCATTTTTTCCTATGAAATGTTTCTGCAGTAGCACAGTAGTATGATTTAGAAATGTTTGAATTGTTAGGATGTTACAAGCAGACTATCACTATCTTAATTTACAGTATTTCACACTAATAATAAATGTTGCAAGCCTTGTGATTTATTAGGACATTTAACTCATGTTGTATTGACATTTTTATGCTTGTTTAAAACAAGCATAAGAAAGAAAATAAGAACTGAGCCTTATTAAGCATTAGGATACTTAGAAATATAAAAAAGTGATCCTGAAATTTTTTTTTGTTCTTAATACATCACAAAATTAAATGCACACATTTCGCTGGGGTCTGATCTCAATTAATCCTGTACTTTGTGATCCGCCTTCTTGCTGAAATAACCTTATGAAAAAGAATGCATGCTATGGGCAAAGATAACAACAGCTTTTTAACTTATGTGTGTGATACCAGTTATAGTCCAGAGACTTTGAATTTGAAATGCTTAGTACACAATAATATCCAGGTTTTGTGCAACATGGCAAAGAGACAACCCCCCCCTCAAAATACCCTAGAAAAAGCATCATCTTTATGAAGTCTACGTAGGCTTACAAAATATTAAGCAGTACAGTTTTGAAGTGTTTATCTTGCAGCCTGCATTTTAGCATACAGTAGTGTATGTATCATTTATATAGGATGTAGGTGTTTTTTACAGTGTAAATAGAAGAAAGATTCAACAGGTATTATGAACTCTATGAGTTATGGGGTAAACTTTGTAAAAGTATTTTCTTATTTGTCATCTAAAGAGGGATGACAGCTATTTTTAAAAGTTAGACCAGCATAAATCAATGCAAAGTACACATTTGCATTCTACCTTCTCTCTCCAGCTTGGAGAAGTCTTTTGGAGACTTGACTGGCCTTGCAAAGCCTTGCTTATGGGAACAGAAGCGGTAACAGCCTACACCTGCACATGCTGGCCGTCATAGCCACCTCCTTGAAAGTATTAAGATAACTGCTAACAGTGCCAGACTTCTGTTCTTTCCCTAACAAAACAGATGCTCCTACACAGCCTCTGTTAGGCTGGCTGAAGAGGAACATTTTCGTATTGTTAATCCAAGCGATTACCTGGGCTTTCATGGTGTAAGTAGTGTTTGTACTGATCTCTGTTCATCTAACCAGGAAAATTTGATCGGCATATTTGAAAATGGATAAGGTCTGCCTCTCCTACACATCTCACTGTCCAAGCTATCGAGTTATTATAGTGCTCTAAGACATCCTGCAACGATCAGCAGGAGAATATATTAGTCTGAAGATGCAGTAATGACTATAGTTGCAGCTGGTCTGATGGCAACCAGAGTTAAAAAATTATATGAACAGCTGCCCCAATAGGAAATCATTCACAAGGACACAGTTTTTGCAAAAAAACCCAAACATACATACAAAATTCCACTTTTTTTTCTTCAAAAACAGCAGCTGGTTAGGCTTTTCACTTCATGCCTCTTCATAAAACAAAATCCTGATAGGGGTTCACAGGTAGAATCTTGGCTTGGGGAAAAGAAATCATGTGATATTTAACTACCAAGTTTGTCTCACTCATATAAATAATGAATGATATATGAAAATATCACTAAGCAGTGATGGTCATGAACTTTACTCTCTGCACATTGCAGTAATAATACAGGTAGAGATTTCCCAAATTTATTAACACACTTGGGAAAAGGAACAGATAACCTACAACAAATGTTTAATATGCTTGAGATACTATGCCTATTCAGGCACTAGTCAAAGAGTTGAGGAATAATGAAAACAAAAAAGTCTTATTTCTTTATCTCGTGAGAGATGAAGATTTTAATTTGGAAACAAAAATGACTTAGTCTTAGAACTACAGAAGCAAGTTAACTAAAAACAGTCTTTTTAAAGAACGCATTTCTAATTATTTTCTTATCATAAGGCTTGTTCTGCTCTTGGAAAAGATGTGACTGATGGAATAAGCTGCTCCAAGATTTTAATAGGCCACACTTTATAAATGGATTAAAATGCCCACTACAACAAAATAAAATCTCATTTTGAGGGTGCAAAGGAGAATTCATAATTATATATTTCTAAAAATTTCCACTGTTTTCAGATTACACAAGGAAGCTAGATATGATAATCTCTATTCATATGAAATTAAATCATTCAGGAAAACAATCACTGAGCCATTCAGTCAGATAATGCAGATCTACAAGGATACAGATACTCTGATTTTTGCCAAATTTATGGTTTCAAATTAAAAAAAATCTAATTGTTTCCAAACTCTCATGTTGATATTTGTGAAATTATTTGATTTTAATTTTTGAAAAAAAAATTAGTTCCATTTTTCATTTCATTCATTTTTTATAGTAAAAGATATATTATAGCATTTAAAATCTGAAGCCAAAAGAAAATCAGTGAAAAGGATTAGTCTGTATGGTACATTGCACCTAGGCATCTACAATGCCTTTAGTAATAAGCAAAGCAAATGTCACTGGGTAGAAATATTAATATATGGTTTGCTGTTTAAACCTAACTTGTCTGTGAGATACACTCAGCGTCTGAACACTTAATGTGTTTTTGGATGGTTAAGGTGGATCATATCACAAGGCTAAATGTGTAAGTCAGTGGCCAGGAATTGGAACAAGTGCATTGGAATGGCTACTCACAGACAGACTATAGCTAGCCACAGCTAAAGAATGAGCAAGCAATTGCGTTACCTACTTCAGATGTACTATGTTTTCCTTTCTAGTGGCAAAAGGAAGAGATTTTTTTTGATGCTACTGAATGAGCAAATAAGCCTGGAATTACACACTTTATCATTGTGCAATATGAGAACATTAGTAAAAGATTTCCTGGGCAATTACAGTAAGAAATCATTGCCATATGAATATCACAGAGGAAAGTCCTGGAGAGTAAAGGTTAAAAAAGCAAAATGTTAATTTGTGATGTAGGATTGCAGAGAAGAAATATCCAGAAGATGTTCACTCTCGCCAAGGCATCAAATCCTCAATCTTTGTGAAGAATTTATCGTTAGAGGACAGAAACATAAAGATACAGGTTTGGGGTCCTCTCATTTATCTTAAGCCTTTTAGTAGGGCTGCATCTGTTACTTAGCTTAAGATAACATAGGAATCAATACAGAACTATATTAAGAGATAGAATAAGATAATATATGTGTCAGCTTAGCAATTATAAGGGACAACTGTTGGGCAGAACTACCCAGCTTCCCTTACTTGTGGTAAAAGGAAATAAGATGACCAAGAAACATTAGAAATGAAAAAACTGTCAGAAGTGAGCTCATATTCCAAAAGGGAAAAGGTAAAAAGCCAGCTGTTACAAACAGCTTGATTTCTGACTTGGAAAACTTTATATTGTCTTTGGGATATATTCATTACCTCAGGTTAATTTAATTTCAATATTACTAAGGGGTTAGGATTATTGCATATGAGTGATAAGGTGATATAAAAAGATTTCTAAACTGAGACTGCGTTCATCTGGCATTTAACCTGCCTTCATGATCTATAGATATCCTGTAACCTTCTTTGAAACTTACTTTCTGAATTAAGTTAAATAAGACTTTTTTGCTTTCTACCTTAGTGTCCCATTAGCATCTTTGGAAGTAGACTTTCAGTTTTAAATGTGAACATGTACTCCACCTGCTATATTTGTTTTCCTTCTTCCTTATTACCCACATAATCCTAAAACGCATTAATTCCATACAATTTAACACATGAATCTCCCACATTGTATCTGTATTACACTTACCTTTACTTATGCATCATATTGTGTGCTTAAAGTTTAAAGTGAAAAAAAAAAATTCTTTAATCTATTACTGAGAATCTAGTTTCTTTGAATTCACTTGTATCCCAAGGTGCTATCTGGGATCACAAAAAAGGGTTCACAAAAAGTGAACATCTCTTGGTTCTGAAGCAACCACCTACCAAAACAGACTTTTTATCTTCTTAATGTAAATAATTGTCAATGACAATTCCATCTTAAAAAGAGGTATCAGTAAACCAGATAGTAAAATGAACAGCAATACAATGCACTATGTTCTCAGTGCAAAAATGCAAGCTGTACCTGTTAGAAAAAAGCCAGACAAATTGCTGGGGTAAACATAGACCTAACTAAATGATGGTTTCAAATATTCAAGAGGTCAGCAAAAGCGTGCTCCTTTTAGCTTTTAAATGCAAAAAAAAAACCCAAACAAAAAACTTCAAATCGTTCAAAAAATGTAATTTACTTCTATGGTATAGTTCTGATACCAAGCTTTAATAAAATATTGAATTTCACAGGAATGATAACCTTCCACAGATGGCTTAAAAGAAAATGAATAAGCCTGAGCTGGTACACAGGGTCTACCAGCTTGTTGAAAGACTGACTTAAAGACCTGTCTAAACTTTCAAACAAGACATCTCTCCCAGAAGTATGATGGGTGTAGTCTAGGAAGAATGTGGTTAAAACTTCAACGAAATTCAAAGGGAGGCTCCTGGAAATTCCTTCATATCATTCTCATTCTTCACATTCCCCGATGCCAAAACACTATGGTATTGTTCTCTGTCTCCTACTCACTTAGCAGTTTAGCACTTAACTGGGAAGAACTGGAGGCAAAGGAGTTTCCTGATCTCAGGCTCAGCCCTAGAGAATCCCCTACAACAAAGAGCACTGCTAAGATAAACTATTCCATTCCTGCAGCCCCGCTGACTGCTGGGACTGACACAAATGTACAGTAAACGTACAGTTTCAGGAAAAAAAGCTGCCTGCAGTGACTTGCATTCTATTGTTTAAAAAAGAAAATAAAATAGTCTATTTTAAAGTATCTTCCAGCTTGTTGTGGCTTTATTGCTAAGAATACAGTTTGCTAACAACATTCCACAATATAAAATGGTCTGTTATATGCAATTTTTGTGATTTCTTAATGAAGAAACATTTTTAAAAGTGTTTTGTACTTATGCAAGCATTTCTTTTTCTACCTCTGCACACTATTTTTTGAAGGATTAATTCCCTTTTGTGAAATATGGCTGGTAAAGTGGGGCCTTTTTAACAAGAATTTTTGCATGGATATTCCTTTTTTAACAATACTGTTTTTCAAAACTGTAGAAATCTGAATGCTATTTAAGGTCTATGACATATTTCGCTCAAGTGTTAATCAGTGAATATGGTAAAGATAAATGACACTATATAGGCTATGCTGACAGGATTTAATAAGTATTATTTTAACTTCTGTCTCAATAACCATAGGAGACTGATTTCAAATCTTGAAAAAAACAAAATTAGAAGTACAAAAAGTTCTCAGATACCATCTATTTTTCTAAAAATGGAAATCACCATAGAATTTAGAGATACCAAGTAAGTATCGACAACTGAAATCTAAATATTGATATCTCATATGTTACAAGTTAATGTAAGGCAATCCAAACCTGCACAGTAAACATATTCAAAGTATTATTATTAATTGCACTTGACACTGAATTTTCTGACACTGAATTTTTACTTTTCATTATAGACTACTGTCAATAGTATCAGTCCTCTAATATCAGCCAAAAGAAAAAAATCCTAATAGAACTCTACTGGCATTTTCTTATGTCAGCTTTCCCCCCAGAAACTTAATGTTTACACTTCCATGATTATTTTCACACTTTCAAGGTATCATAAGTTTATAAAATGTTACAGTCTTTAAATTCAGCTTAGAGTTTCTGAAGCAATTAAAATAAACATAAAAATAAATGTTCATTCATTTACTGTCCTTGAATTTTTAAGTGTAAAATATTAAATAGAGAAGAAAATAACATAAAATTACAAACGCTTCAACTACATTTTTAATAGATAACATCAAGCTCTCTCTTCCCTTTCTTCTCTCTCTTTCTAATCCTTACACAGAGTGGCAGAGAGAATTAGGATTTGTATAGAAGCCTGAGAGACTGTGAGGATCTTCTGGGGGAAAATGTGAGAATTACTACTATGTAACTAAAGCTGGAAATTAAGTTTGAATCTTTTTTCTTCTTTTTTGGGCTGATATCAGCTGAATCTATCAGTTAAGACAGACTGCCTCATTCTGTCAGGTAGTCACCAAGGCTGTAATCCTAACAGTCACTTTATAGTCCAGCTTTTGGCTCAGATAGCAATTGAATGCACACCCAGATGGTCAGCACACTGAAAATCAGTTTGAAAGCTGAATTTCAGAGCTTAGGAAGTGAGAGACAGTGTAAACTTTTAACACACACTGGTTTTAAAGAACATTGTTTAGCACTTTTCTCACGTAGTCAACTTCTAATATAGAACCTCATTAATTCTTTGGCTTGAGCATCTACTTTTCTGCACACGTACACACGTTCATCTGAGCCAATATGAATACTATGGATTATTTGTTTATGGTTTATTAAGGCAGAGACACATGATAATAAGTAGCACAGAAAAAGCAATAATAAATAAAATCAAAATGCCAGTGGTCTAATCTTTTTAAAGCAAAATACCTAGAAGTATCCAGGAATATTCCTAAATCAGAGATTACAAACCAGATAATCCAATATATGTCATATAAATGCTGATTAGCTGTCCAGGAAAAAAAGTCCTATCCAGAAAATGGACTCTATTTTATCTCACTTTGAACTGTAGAGTAAACCGGCATGGAGTACTGCATGTAAAAGCCTTCTAGGTACAATCAAAAGTCATTTTCATCAGTGGAGATGTCCCAAATTGTCCACCATAATGTGGTGGATTAAATGGGTCCTGGAATTAGTCACACATGAAAGAATTTCTCTTGAATGGTGGAATCATATTGGACCTTCACTTGCTGTGATGTTATTGATGCACTATCTGAACAGGTTTCTAAAATGCTGAAAATAACTCTTTGTCTTGGAACATTTTTCATTCAGAATTTGAAGAATGCAGGCAAACACGGCAAGGAATACTAACTGCATGCAATTAACTATTCTAAAAGGCAAATAATTCTGGCCTACGAGAGTCTGTTCAGTCAAAATGAAGATCTTTTAGTAATTTCTAATCGTAATGATGAATGATTTGATTTCATAACATAGAGTGAACCAAGACAATCAAAAAAAGGAGAACCAGCAGGAACAAATGCTAAGGGGTACTACAGCATTTCCTTCTCTGCTTTCCTCAAACTGTAAAAATCCATTCCAGCTGGGGGACTGGAATGCAAATGTCATGTTTGCAAAATGAAAGAAGAAAACACCAGCAGATTCACATGGCATATGAATAAATTTAAATCTATTTGATTTTCTGTGCAAAATCTATAGCGAGCTAATGTAACTCCTAAGGTGGGTCAGAAGCATATCAGCATGGTAAAGTGTCATCATGTGAGTCAGTACAGAATCCATGAACATTGGTCATCAGGGGGAGCAGCCTGGAGGACAGATTTATAAATACGACCTTGGGTACACAGAATTTGTTTAAAAAATGTAAATATAAAGAGGAACGAAGCAATCATAATTTTAAAAAGCATCCCTGTGTAGATGAGATTCAATACGTATTAGATATAGGTACATAGGGAGACAGAAGAATATTTTAAATGAGATAACCATTAGTTTAGTTTTGGCCTGTTTATTTTACATACTTTTATGATTTTTACAGAAATTGGCCTAAATGGCATACATGACGCAGATGCATATTCTTTGCCACCACTCCTTTTTTCATGCGGCCACTAATATGCCTCCCTAAAAGCATGTGCACTGGCAGCTCTCCACAATATTCTCAGAGGATTCAGAGAGCTTTCTTCCTCCCATACATGTTTCCCTGGAGATAAGACATTTACACGTTTCCTGAAATATGAGAGTAGAGTCCAAGCAACTTTTGCACTTCCTTTAAGGCTTTGAAAACTGTACCTTGGCTGTGTCACCTATACCAGAGGAACCTGAGGTAAGGCCAACAAGAAAGTTTCTATGAATGGAATTCATTGTCAAAACCATAAAAGGGGCATAGGCCTGGGGCAACCATCTGGCAAGGACATTAAGTTCTGTCTCTCCTTAAATCAGACCAGACACCTCCATTTAGTACTACAGCCATTAAGGTGATCTGTTTTTCCTGTTTACCATGATGCTTAATTACTTTTAGAAAATAGAACAGTTCCAATATGACGGATTGAAAAAGACCACCCCCAAAATAATGAAGAGTTGTTGTTTAAGGCATTCCTGAAGGTTTGAATTCCTGATTTCATCTTTTATGAGGAGATCTGGAATATATCTCATTAGGTTTTTTTAAAAAGTGGAATGAAGGAAGCAGACTTTGAGATACTAACCATGAAACATAATATAAAACCAGGTGTAATGTGTCAGACCAAAGCTCCACCTAGTCCAACATCCTGCCTCCAACAGTGGCCAATAATAGGCACTTATGGAAGAGCATATGCCTAGGGCAGATGTATTGACATACTTTCCCAGAAGGCTGAGTTAGCCTTCAGCAAATTTTTGGCCAGGGTCTTCCAGAGCAAGAGGAGATGCTTTCTGTAGGTTGAACCTTTCACATTCTGTGTCTTTCTTTAAAGTCTGAAAGCTTTACTTTCACTAAGCTAGCAGAAAAAAAAAAAGAGCTCTTAGAAATTAAAGAGAAGGGAATACCATTCCTCAAATCAGGCTAAGGTAAGTTTGAATCTTTCAGAGTTGGGAGGTGTTGGTATCTATTTTACGTTTGGTGACCTGATCCAAAGCTAAAGTTCAAGAATCATATACAACATCCCACACTTCCACAGATATTTGTTTACAGGAGCAAACCTGAGTTCTTCCAACCATATAATAGGTGTAATCTTTGTAAAGGCTGAATTTTCTTCTTCATGGTATGTAAAAACTTCTCTCCCTACAGGGGAAGAGGACACAACTAACAATTTCAGTAATACCGTCTATTATTAATCTTTTCTGTGAGAGATAATAAGCAAACCCTAAATACCTAAAACTTCTACATTAATTTACGTTCTGACAGCACTTCTTTTAACAGCAGACAATTCCCTGTCACAGTCAAACTCCAGTAAGAGAATTAAGATTATTCATATACACAAAGGTAAACACTTACCTTATAATCAGAACTTTATCATTTTACCAAGGGAAATGAAAGCAAAATAGACTTGTGTAAATTAATTTTATATTCCACTAGTAACTTAAAAATCTCCATGAGGCTTTGAACAACTCAGGATCAGATAAGATTATCTGAACCACAGAGGGAAATCACATATTTTAACAGACTCAGTTTTAATCAACTAATTCGAAGCTAGATTTTATTAAACCTTGCTAATTTTTCAGATCAAATAAGCTTAACAAGGAGAAAAGAGCTATTTTATTTAACGTCTGAGTACGCAGCGTAAATGGAATAGAAGCAGAGCAATTCTAGGAATTACAAAAATTATGTATTTCAAAGAATGCTTTTGAAATAGTCAATGAATAGCTACGTATGAAACATATATATATTTTTAAACCCATTCACAGGTAATTTTTTGCCTAAATATTGACAACACACCAACTCTGAAGCACCAGAATAAAACAAGCTGTTTTCCAATGTGACTGTGACTTGTGGTGATAAGAAGGTGGAAATTCTGAAGATCTTTCTGAAGTTAGGACATTTCCAATGCCTTTCTTTCACAAGGATTCTCCAATGACTAATTGGGGTTGATCTCATCTTGTCTGCTTTCTCTCTGATGGGGCCCTCAGAGCTTATGCTCCTTTTTTCATGGAGCTTGTAAGTACATCATTATTTTAGACACCTCTACCCCCTGTTAAATTTAGTTGAAACAGTCAATTTTCAGTCATTAAACAAACGTACAGTACCACTGCCCATTTTTAAATGTGTAGAATTCAGATATATAAAAAAGCTGTAAAATCATATTAAAAAATTACCAGTACAGCTCAGCTGACTGCCAAAGATTCCCCTCACGAAAGAGGAATTCTGCTGATCCAGAGCTGGCACACTACTCTGCCCCCAACTTCCCCAGACCATACACAGCATTTCTGGGCAGGCATTTCATGGCAGGATATTCCAATAATCCCAGAGAGCCCAACCTTTTAGAGCATTGTCAGACAAGCACATACTAAAACAGCATCTTTCCAACCTGTTTCCAGAAATCACAAGAACAGTGCAAAGCCAAACAAGGAATCTGTTTAACTAAGTGTTTAACTAAGTAAGTTTTGGTTTCAGTATTACCCTGAATAGTACAATTCTGTCTTGAACACCTAAGAAGATATTACATCAATATAATCCAGTTTCATTTTAATTTTGAATTAATCACTCTTTAGTTACCAGAACTGAGGTTTTTTTTAATTCCCTTCAGCATTAAATATATTGTAGTTCTTCATTTTAAAATATTTGATTTTAAAATATTTTATTTTTTAAAAGATATCTCATTAAATATCATTAATATTCAACACAGAGATAATTAATTTTGAACTAGTCCTTCCATGATATCTAGATAGATCTAGCTAAGAAGGACTTTAGATTCCCATTTTATTTTACTACATACTTGGCACCATGTCTTTTAATTGGTGCCTATTGCAAAAAAGTTCTGTATATCTAAGAACTGATATCCTTACTTGTACTGGTCTTCATGCAAGATAATAAAATAGAGGCTTCAGTAATAATTTTTGATCACTTCAGTACTGTATAATTGCTCATTTCGGTTGGTGCTAGAAATCTAGTTTACAAGATACGATTTGGGAATGTGCAATTAAAAGCTTTTAAGAGAGTGTCAGTATCAAGCAACAAGTTGTTAGAATTAATGCAGAATAAAGTTATAAGAACAATAACATTCCGAAGTTTTGATTCAAACAAACATGCACAATTACAAAGAATCTGTGCAAGTGAAATGAGCAATGGAAGCTGTTTTTTTCTTTTTTCAAGTTTTCTTCCATTCTGTCTGTTTCCAATATAAAAATCAAGTGGTGTAGATATAATTTTTCTTTTTCAGTGTTGGTCCATCTTTTATTTACAATGCATTATAGTAGACAAATCATCATTTATTTTCTCATTGAACTACCATCCATAACAATAATTTAAAACCAGCTAATAAACATTATGGTTTGTTAGAACTGCTACCGATTAAATCTTAAGTGTCTAAAATACAAATATAAACAGAATGTAATTAGAGCTATTTAAAGAACCCATTTTTAACTTAGATTAACCATACTTTCCATTTGCTAGGGATAAACACTCATAAATGAAACCCATTGCTGAACAAGAAGCAATTACTTCAGTTTAAAATATTAATATATACTGCCTTTTAAAAACCCAAGGAAAATCATTTATGTACTGTACAATATAATCTCAATTCATATTGAGAATGAAAATGGGATGGCATTCCGACTCCTAAGCAAGCTGCAATCATCTTTGAGGTACAGTTTGTTCTTACCCATTTATAAATCCATTAAACTATTTTCTCCAATTAGCATTGCTCTCAAAATAATTATTATAAAATATATAAACAAATGTTTGTACTTTTAAGCTAATTTACAAAAAAGAGAAAAAAATTCACTGTGGAACAGCTGACGCTCTTGCCATGTCTCTTCTTAGTAAGACCTGGGACAGGCTAAAAATGCAAATTAGTAACAAACAGCTAGCATACTAAATCTAGACTAGCTAGACTCTTAAGCTTATCCCAGACTGCATGTCTAGAAACATACACATATACATACACGTATAGATGCATCTCACCAGGGATAACAGGTATATGTTACATTATAATAACTATCTGATTATGAGACACTTCTAAAGTCTAGAGATGAGTGATTCCAGGAAGATGAATTATATTTTGATGCTATGATTTTCTTCTGCTTAGAGTATTACTTGGTTCTTTCTAAGCATGACATTAAAAATTACACTTTAAGGTATAATTTTGAGCTAAAATCATGCAATATCTTTTTTCTTCATGCTGATGCACTGAGGAACTATTAAGTGTTTTGCATTTTGTATAGCTGCAGCAAGACCCCTTCACTAGAACGGTCAAAGCAATGGATCCAACAGCGCTGCAAACCAAAGTCAGCATTGCTGTGCCAAGGTTGGGGTCACCCCTCCTTCAGCCTCAGAACAATGAGGACTATATTTTCAAAGTGATAAGCTTAAAATTACTGATATTTTAAACTAGATTTTGGTTTATTCCTCCTTATAAGCTGTCACCTTATACACTACAATCTACATGTTTATGTACTCTGAAGTACACCCAACTGTACAGAAACCGAGTATAAGAATTCCTCCAAGTTTTCCTGTATTTACGTCTTCTTCATTTACACTGGTCTGATCATTTCCAAAGTAATGATCTATTGTTTCAATACTTTTACCAATCATTCACTTGAAAAAAAGCAGAATTATAACTGATAGAAGTTTATTAAATTGTTCTTTTTCTGATCTATTTGAAGTAGCATTTTTAGGTTTATATTGAAGTGTACGTTAAAGGCAATTAGCAATTGAGCAATGCACATAATTAATTATGTGCAATTAGAGTGGAACTGTAGACAAATAGTAGCATATTACTGGTAAATTTTAACAATGTGATAAATTATGGCAATTATAGGTAAAGTAATAATGATTTTCAATCAAACAATATAAATGAGAATGTGTTCTGTATTCACAACAAAGTTCAATCTGTTAGCCTGTGTTTAAACTGGCTGCATTTTATATACATACACACAAAAATCATTGTTATGACTCTCTTGATAAAACATGCTTATTTTCAACTCTACTTCATACTACATATTTTTGCATGCCTATTAGCATTCCCCTCTGGACTTCTCAGGGCTTTGAGGATTGTTCTCTGTTCAGTCTTGTTGAGACATTATAGGACATTAATTCCCTTAACTGACTGCCTTACATCTCTACAGGTAGTGTCTCTTGCTATAAGATGGACAGCAGAAAGGAGTATGCAGGCAGCCAGGTTCATTCTCTAGTTCATACTCTCCTGCAGCAGAGCAAACCTCCTCTCATTAGTTATGGAACTTAATATGCCAAGCTCTATACTGCAAAATTCAAGCAAATATTCCCTGGTGTAGTCTCTTCTGCATTGTTGGTCACCTTGGGTAGAAATGCGGGGCAAAGAAACCTAGTCACCAGAGCCCCAAGTTTTCCTGGGACTTTGTGCAGTCCTGTCTGTAACCGCCAATTGTAACATTTGAATTTTGGACAGAAGATAATCTGGTATTTAAAAGTGAACTTATTACCTGTGATTTCAGAAGACGACCATGTAATAGAAGGCAACACAGGGAAGCACATACATTCCAGTGTTAAAATAATGCCCAAATGGAGCTTTGCTTAAAAGTGAATTTTGGATTCACGGTGCAGAAATGATGCAAGAGAGACTTACGACAGCAGGGGACAAAAGAGGAGCCTTAGGTGTGCACACATATGCCATTCTTGCGTTCGCTCCGCTGGGAAAATCCCTGGATTTCAACAGCCTGATGAAAGACACCCCAGCCCCACCACGGACGAGGGGTCAGGGCCCTGCACCTCCCTCCTGCAGTGGCCCGGCAGCAGCTGCTCTTAGCCCTGGGCCAGACACGGAGCTGCCAGTGGCCGCCCCGGGGTCTCACCTGCCACTGGGGAGCCCCGGCCCTCACCCCGGCCAGGCGAGGACCTCGCTGACCCCAACGTGGGGGCTCTGCCGCAGCGCCGCCCATCCGCTCCCTGACACAGATGCTCCAACCTGTCCACACCTTGCTGTCCGCCCTGTCTCAACGCTGTTTAAAAAGCTTCCACTCTGAACCTTCAGCTTTGCCAAAGCACTCAGATAAACCTGTCCTGCTACAACTGCCATCCTCACATGCAACAAAATACCCACAACCAAACTACTCTGAACTTCAAGCTATATTTTTGAGAGAAAGTATATTTAAAAAAATCCTCATTTTCAATTAACATGTTGATCTTACTCCATAGTAGTCACATAACTTTTTTTTCCTATGTAGTAGATCATGCAAAATCAGTTAAAATTATATTTAATAACAATTCCAGTTGGTATTATTGCCCAATATTATATTATATATCAGCATTCTAAAATAATGTATCTTGTTTCTAACTTAAAAGGGAACTGTCTGCAATATGGTTATAAACATTCACTTTTACAATTGTATTAGTAAAGTTAATTTAAGAATATGTAAAGGAAATGTAAGGATGATTTTCTACATATATGTATGTAGCATTTCCTTTCTTTTGATTTTAATTTCTTGAATTGCATAAAGCATATATAAACCATTCTTTAAATAAATTCCTGAAATATATACAGATTGTAGTAGTTACTATATTCCAGCTACATGATACTTAGGAAGCTAAAAAAGCTGGAAATACAGCCTACTGTATTTTCTTCTATAAATTAAATGAAAGACTTGAAAGTTAAATATGGTCGTAACACAACATACACAGAACAGACAGGACATGCAGTTGCAGATAAAATTCAATCTCTGACTTTTTTTCCATTAGGAAAATGTATATTATAGAAATGGGCTTAGAAATACCCTACATTTAATTACAAAATTTTTTTTTCTAATGACTGTATGAACTTTGTACTCATCAATATGACTAAATGTCAGGCAATAAGTTTTTTGTGATCATACCACTTATACACTTCCCTTCAAAACTTCACCTAGTAACTTTTGAACTTGTTGGCTACTTTCAGTCAGTTTGACAGAAAGATAAAGCTCTCAAAATAAGACACTCCTAAGTGTCTCATGAATACAGACAGCTAAATAGAAGAAAGAGACCCTACTCACAACCCCTCAAGAACATGAAGCAGGATTGCACAGAGAATCCACAAAGGAGAAATACTGTTGGAAAATCCTTAATCTAATGTCATGCTTTATCAGATACCATAGAACCCTCTCTTCAGCCAAGGGTTTCCCTCCCATTTATAACAGTGTTCCTTGCAACTCTTTCCTGGTTGTCCAGTGTCTGAAAATGAGTGAGCTCCTGATAAAACCTTAACATAATTCAGTTAAAATTCAACTATCTAATAGACACAAATCCATAGGAAACCAGTGTTAAGGTCATGGATGTTGAATGAAAGATGTGGCTGCATCTGCTTTTTAAGATCAGAGCTTACCTACTGGATTACACTTTTCAATAGAAATAAGGAGAATGAATAAATCTGAGGATCATTAAGCATATCAGACCTGAAGGACTGAGATCACTATGATTAAGTCCAAAACCAAATCTGAAAATTGTAGACAGCTGAAATTACTACAAGATTAGACTCAGCTGAAAAGAGATTTTGAAGGTCATGATGTTAGACTTAGATATTTACATTTCATATATGTTTCATATGAGATCCCCAAGTCTTTTAATGTATCTCCAGATTAGGAGATTTTTAGTGAGTAAATGAATTTACTATTTATCAGTCAAAATATGCTGACTGAACAAAAAGGAGCAAGCATAATATATTTAAAGGGAATTCTCTAACTTTGTATAAGACAGATCTACTATTTAGAATATTCTGAAAAAAGATGCAAGATGTCTGCAATTGTACTCTAAATCTCTATGGAAAAGGATTTTCCATAAGCTTTGAGGTATGAGCAATTTTAACTGAGCTCTATTATAATGCTTACTTAAATAATATTCCTTACTTCAATTTGCTAAATATACACACATGCAGAACTCACCTAACCGAATATACTGAATACATATTCAGCTTCGTATGTACATGAAGCAAAAATCATTGTAAAGCTCCATTTGTCAATTACATTGGTATTATTACTACGTAACACCAGAAAAACAGCTAACTTTGCTTTGGGATTGATATTCAAGCTTCTGCTTCAAGTTTATTCTCTTTCCTGTCTCTACCCTTCTAAACCATTTTCTCCTTTTTATTAGCTCATTAGTATGCTATCTCTGCAAACAAACAAAAAAACCTCTTCTGCATGCCTGCGTGTCCTTTGAGTGAAATCATGGTTTTGCTGAAGATTTTGGACACTGTATTCAACAGATGCCTGATTTTAACCTAGTTATTATCTTCTCTGTCCAGTGACTTAAATACATTTGCCAAGAATTCTACTTTTCTAACCTGCTCTTTCTGAATATTAGAGATATTCTCAGAATAAATCTAACACTATTACTTTTCCCCTCTTTTGTTCTGTGATCTGTCATTCCCTAGATTCCCTAATATTTTTACCCATCTCTTTTCATTGTGTGGCCAAACTTCCCCCCTCTCTCCCCTTCCTTTGAAAAATAAATCTTCCCTCTGCACTTCATTAATTATTTTACTTGCTCTCAAAGTCATCTATAGTTTTTCATTTCCAGCACATTCTAGTCCAGATAACATCCACTCACTTTCTTTCTTCTATGAAATAAACCTGTTAGGAAAATTGTTTATCTCTTGTTAGCTAAACCAACAGCCAGTACTATGCTATTGGCATCTAAAGGCTACCTCCTCCTTCCTTTCTTGGCTTTTGTGTCTGCTGTCCATTGTCAGTGACAGCTCTTCAGTGGGTTTTTTTTTTTTGTGTATGTGGTTCTTCATTATTCTGTCACCATTTCTCAGCAGTCTCAAAGAGTTCCACTTTCTGTACTGTTTATATCAAATGTTTCACTCTCCATTCTCCTTTTCTTTCTTGGTAACTTTCTTCGTACTTTTTCCTGGTAAAATCTCCATACCTCAGTTATTTGCAACACAGCTTTCTTCAAATGCAAGATATTGAAAAAGCAAAACTATTGTATTTCCGTATATATTGCCCACTTTGCTATGCTGAATGCCATTTTGATTTACCTGGAAATACCTCTAATTCTAATGTTCCACTCCAAGAAATCATCTTCATATATGTTCTTAAAAATATCTGAATCAGCAAATTCACATTGTGCAGACTTCTATACATCAGTCTACAGTAGAAAAAAATATTCATCTTTTAACCATAGCACAAACTGTATCTATCAGACTTCCTTTCAGAGCCCAGCCGCAGGCCGCCAGCTGTTTTACATCCATCAGGCTTCCACAGCCTGAGAACAGGCTTTATGTTTCATCATTTCAGCCAGGAGGCACATCTTTTTTATATAACCTGGCAAATATCACAAGAGGAAAGCTCAGCTACAGCAGTGGAGGTCAGCCAGAGAAAATAGAAAAAACACAGTGGGTGTTTGTTTACGTTTACCTCTGCATGGGAATCAAGGCTGCCATCCACCCTACATTTAATACATTTACTACCGCAAAGGTACAATCTCCACTGACACAGACTATTGTTTCCTGACATTGTCTGTGAACTCTACTGTGAAAGGACTAACATCTGAAAAGCTGGTTTTATAAACATAACAGTATTAAACAGAACAATTTTATTGGACAACTGGTTTCAAGACACTTCTTTGCACTGCAAGAGATTCATCTCCCTTGCCTGGAATCGGACAGACACAGAGGCTGCGATTAATGCTTGAGGACAGTGCAGTGCCTCACCTCACAGAACAGACATCCTCCAAATTCGTTGAGGACTAAAGTGAAAGGGCTAAATGGAGCCCTTGTCTTTCTCTGCGGCAAGAGAATGGGTCAAAGGAGAAAGGTGCAGAACAGGTCCAAAAGGGTGTGCTTAGACGACATGTATGAAGGGCGGTACCACTGACGTATATCAAAGTTGTGGGAGTTGAAAAAGTGATGTGTCTGTATAGATAACTTTCATTCTTTAAATATAGATTATTTTTGTTATTAACTTGCATGGAACTCTGCCATTAATAGTCCTACATGTGCTACTTTCCCCCTAGTTATCACTGCAGTAAATTACAAGTATTATTTCACTATTTTACTATTATTTTTTCTATTTTAACTAGAATATAGCCTTGAAAATGCAAACACTATTCATAGGTGCAGTGTTGAGATTATTAATGCTAGAGATATGAGAAGACAGTAAAATACAAGAAAAATGTATTTAGATTAATCTGTGGGCTTCTGTTCTGTAAACATAAACTTTGGAAGTCTCTTAAAAACCTCTTGTGTATTCTCAGTAACATCCTTAACTCACTACAAGCTAAAATGTCACTTTTATTATTCTGTGTATTAGACATCGCTTAAAATTAAAAACATTAATCAGAAAACTGCTGTCTTAACCAAAGAAAATATTGCCCAGTCTAAAATTTGAATATTAAATTATTTAATTTGTAATTTGTGGACAGCACAATATGGGGATACACTGTACAGTATCTTTATGTGACTATATGCATATATGTATGCATCACAAGCTTTATACTGTAAATTGCAGAATACTAAACAAAATAAATGCCAGATCTAGGATGCACGCTCTTAAAAAGTATCTTCAGCACCCTCATGGACAGAGAATCAAGAATCTGTTCAGAATCAAGAAGCTGTGGGACAAATCTAGGCATGTGAATACAGAAATCCTTTCACATACAAGAGATACCATGGCCAGGGGCTTCATTCACATGTATAAATATAGCAAAATGATTGCTTCTTTTCTTTGAGAAGGCAGAAAGGTCTTATAGTGACAAAGTTGGTTACAAGGCTTAATAAAAATTGTTAGCTAAATTAAAAAAGATACTTCCTTGGGATTACTGTCTAGGTCCTGTGAATACCTGTGAGACAGTTAATTGCATTCACAGAATCATCAGTAAAGCATACCTTCAGACATGAATATTTCTCACTATATTTAAAAGGATGTTAACAAAGTCACACTTCTGCAGACTTTTTAAAAGCCTGTTATTGTTTCAAGTAACTCTACAATTGCAATAAATTGAATGGCACTACAGGAAGGGATTCTCAGGTTCAGCTTATTCATCTTTAGATAACCGACATGACCGTGTACAGATTTATTTTCATCTCTTCCCTTTTAGTATCAAATAGATAGGCACTGTCTCCTCTTGTCAGACATTTTCCATACAGCAATGAAATTTTAGGTTAAAGATGCCCCTTTAAATATTGTACCTTTTTTCTTTTGTAAAATGATGGTATATGTCTGTGTATGCATCTGTCTGTTTGTTAACTACTCGGTTACACAAAAAAGAAGTCCTGTTCATCTTGAAGACCTCCTGTCTTCCTAATGAGAGGATACATATAGAGATAGTAAAATTAGTCAACAGTTATTCCTGGGGGAAACATTTGTTTTCCCCTAAAATAATTTACAAGATATTATCGAGAAAATAGGACTCGAATATATATTGATATGCATTCTGCTTAATGAATAAACAGAATATAATGATGATATTTACATACATTTGTATGTACTTTCCCCCACTTCTCCTTCTGTCCCTAAAGTAAAATACTGATTGAGACTTCAAGTGCACAAGGAAACTTCTGACGGTCTTCTGGCACACAGTGTAACAAAAAGAGGAATAAAGTCAAGATTAGTGATAGAAAGACTAAAGAAAGATGGGAGGCAGAAAAGCAAAAGGATCTTAAAAGGTTCAGATAAGTACTCCAATTAATCTTTTAAATTTTTGATGTTAAACCATATGACATTAAACAGTTCATGTCACTGTCCAGACTTCTTCTACACAAGTAACCTGAAGGAAAGGTTCTTATTTTTTAGGAAAGTTTTCTGTTCCTCTTTTATAACTTCTCTAACCACAGTTTTTTCCACTCATGTTATGGTTAGTATGGAGAGCACCACAACTACAGTTTTGATAATACTTAATTTCTGCAAAAAATTCTATTGAACATCATATGACTTCAGAATGTAATCAGACCTGTCCACTGCTATACTTTTAGTACTATATTGTACGTATTATGTAAGTATATAATACAGAAATAATACATATAAGTATAACCTACTGTCTTTTGGAAGCCAAGGAGAAATTCACTTTTATTTTAATGAGAACAATGATTTACTAATCAAACTCTTCAAGTCTTTGGTGCTTTGCAACTTATTATCTTAGTTGGTTTTGTAAGATAACTATATTACAGATGATGTACAGAGCAGTGCAAATCCTTCATGGTACTTCAAAATAAAAGTGCTACTTCTAACAAAAAGAAAATGGGAAGTAGAGTGGAAACAGCAAATACAGGTCCTTTAAAATAAGTTATACATGATTTTCTCAAGCAACTTTGCTGTGTTTGCTCCTAGATTGCTCACATTTTGGGGTATATTCTACTTTAAAATACGTATCTAATGAGATGTGAAGGATTCAACAATTACAATTTTATGATTACATTTAAATTCTTACAGAAGGTATCAAGATAGGAATACTGAAAACCGATCGCTTACTGAGTGGGCCAAAGAGAGAATGGGAGGGAGAAAACGAACATGATTGGTAGGTGGAAATACCAGACTTTTTTACTAGTTTCAGCAGACTGCCCCAGCATTTGCAGCTCACTGATGCCAATATTGCACTACCCACTCCATTCAAAAGGAGACTGTTGTCAGAAATGACTCCTTTCCTATGTCAGAGACAGTCAGTATGTTCATGTGGAAAAATATCATCAGTCAAGAACTGAAAGTTCCAGATAGAGGAAATGTTTAGTGCTCACTTCATATTATTTGTAGTTTTCTGCAAGCTGTGATATTCCTAGTTTCAGTGCAACGATCGATGCTCAGCAAGGCTACATCTTCCCAATCTGAGACACAACAGATAACACCTCCTACCACAAGCCGAGTTCAGCTTTCCCTGGAACCACTGTACGAACAACTAGCAGAGGTGGATTCACAATGTATATCACTCTCACTACTAGATTCCTCAAATGAAATGCACTCTAATTCATATCAAAAAAAGCAAGGAGTCCTGAATTGCTGCCTTAGTAAGAAACCTGTGAGCTTCTGCAAATGTAACAATGATTTAAAAACGATTGGTCCCTTTGCATCATATTGTGCACGTGAGGCGCACACTTGCTGCCACAGAAGAGAGACCCCAGAAATAGTACTCTTCTGAACAAAGTCTTTCATGAAGAAGCTTGGGGAAGCACAGAAATGTACTGTTTTTCACTTCTCCACTTACTATTTGTACTTTTCCAGTCTCAGCTAGAAGGTCTTAGGAGAGCCCATAAGTATTATTTTATTTATATATAGTTTTATTTATATACTCCCTCCACATTGCAATGAAGTCTAAACAAACAAAAAGAGACAATGGGACTCAGAATGATTAACAAATATGATCAAACTTATTCAAAGGATATGTAGCAGAAGCAGATACGCTTTCTAAAGCCAAGTTCTTAAGCTGAAGGCCATTCAATTAGGCATCTTGCCTACAACAGCTCACTTGAATTTCGGGGATTACTACAACAAAACTAGTCCTGCAGTCTGGAGAGAAGAACTACAGGTATGTTAAATATACAGCAGGAGTCCTTTAAACCCCCAAATCCAAGGCTTGATCTGGTTCTTCACTCATAAATAGAGATGGAAAATCCTGCTGAACATACTCATGAATAACTTTTATTTAAAGTCAGTGTGTGAGAAACATGAGAATGTGGTCCAAAAGAGGCACGAGGACCATAATGATTTAACAACCAAATATGTTGACAAGCTCGTCACTAGAATGAGGCAAGGCAACTGAATGAGAAAATTATTTTATGGTAGGCTAATATATTTGGTGTGATAAGGAAGATGTGCTTTTTTGTTTGTTTGCTTTTTGTGTTTATTTCTGAACCCCTTCCACTTACAGAGAAACAAAAACTTTGCGGAAATAAAATATGTTCTTGAAACTGTCTAGATTAAAGAATTATCACAGTATTTTAAAGTTAACGTAAGAAACAGAAGCTACAAAAATTATCTACATCTTTGTTTAGCTGTTACTTCTGGAACTCTGCTTTTACTGAATAAGATACTATCCTGCAAATTTTAACTGAGTTGCTCCCGTACCATATATGGGCAAAAAGGACGTTTATAGCATATAATAAAACACACATTAAAGAAAGAAGACAAAGGAAATAGTTTGCCTGATACATATAGATGCTTTGTATATTGTTATACATATATGTTTGCTGTCTTGCAGGGGAGCGAAGTAGAAGGGAAAAAGCGAAGAAACTAACTCTTTGTGGGTGTAAATACTGACATACGTTAGTGGAAACTAGAGGGAAAAAGAATTTTCAGTTTTCCAGTTTATTATCACTGATGAGAGGAAGATAACTTGGTAAAAGGTTTTACCAGATTCCTGATAAAACCTACCATTTATAAAATATCAAATCCACCGCTGCAGCTGCAGATTAAAGAGACAACCTTAAAAAAAAGAAGTAGTAGTCTTCCAAACAGTCTTCCTCTTCTTAAATACGATAAACTCCTGGCTATTTGCTCACACTTCCTGGCAGAAATAGGATAATGTCACTCTTCAAATAAATTCTTATTTGTTCGTTACACCTTTTGAGGGGTTTATCTCCTGCCATCCAATAATGGATAACTTTTTTGGTGAAATCAGTCATGTCAGGCCTGTAAATGAGAGCATCACTGTGGGGAGTCTAAGCAACACAACCAGCAGACCCATGGTGTTAAAAGAAAGCTTTAAGAACTTTGCAAAATTGTCTCTCTGAGCCACAGTTGGAATGGATGGGATTAATTTTTACTTTCCTTCTGATTTTTAAGAAATGTCTCTTCTGTATGTAGACTGTAGCCAGTCTACATAGATGTTATTGCACTGCGAGTTTCCTATAGGTGGAAAAAAAAAATCAATTAACTATTATGCATGTACTATAGCTGTGTTTAATTTGTGTCTTATTTCAACTGAATTGATAATCTTGGAATACATTATCTATATGTCCATATAACAGAACACTAGGAAAAGAAAACAAAACAAAACTGTATTAAAAAAAACTATTTTAAAACATCTGACCAAGTTAAAAATAAGGTGAGTGTTTATGATTACAAAAAATCACATATATAAAAATATGCTGTATTTTCAAAGAACCCACTGAATCCAAATAGCATCTATCCGCAAACGCAGGCCCCAATTCTGCAAAGAGAACCTCTGTGAACATAGTTCTTTTACCTACATTTATTTTTTACTGCACTTAAATTCAATTTACTTTAACTATCATTATACACCAGTGAACCTGATATCAAAAACTGGCTTCTAAATTTTATGTGAAATGAGTGAAAGAGCATCATAAACTGCAATTTCTTACATACTTTTACACAGAAGGAGGAAAAATTACAGGGACTATGCTTATAGACAACTTGCAGTCTGTGCTTAAAATGGGGTGGGAGGAGAACCAAGTTTTTTGCAGGAACCTCTGCCACTCGTAGAGACAATGTGCCAGCAATCAGCAAGAGCAACAAACTACCACTGAGCGAGGAACACAGCAGGAGCTGGGAACCAACAAGAGCTGCCTTTGTAAATCTTGTTACCTACATTTTTGATGGGTTTATCACCTGCCAATTGGTAATGTATAATTTTCTTGGTTATCTTCTTTCCATTAACAGAAGTCTGTGTCCCTGTTAGATTGCAATATGCTCAGGAGTCTCACCTCAAAGTGAGGGCACAGTGACAGCTGACAGCCAGATTATAAACCTGAGGGAGTGGGAAGTATGTTAGAGTTGTGTTTACAACTCCGGAAACAGAGAATGAATGACTTAAGAGTGAAAAGAGCTGGCCTTTTGGCAACATAAAGATGACAGAAAAACAGGGCAGAAAATGCAGGATTAACCAAAGTCAAACGAATGGAAGAGCAAGGTTTGTGAACCTCTGGCAGCAAATCACAAATGGAAAAGGCAAATGAGGAGGACAAAGGTACAGTCTTTTTCACCCTTCTCTCACAGGAGCCCAAGATATATCAAGTAGGCCCCTGCAAAAGGTAAGAGTGTAAAGGGGAGAGTCAAAAGGGTGTTGTGAGAGCCAGAAGAGCATGTCAAAAGTATGTGGGCTTTTACTTTGCTTTTGCTAAGACCATCATTATAACATGAAGAAATAGCAGAAGGTAAAGCTGAGTCTAAGCAATGTTAGAAGGCAATGGTACATGAAATTACTGGGACAAGTGGAGTGTTTAAAGGATAAAAGAGAACCTTTGATATAGGTGAAGGAAGTAAAGGAGAGGTAGAGGAGAAAGTATTATGGCCAGAGGGACATGTTGGTTTGATCTCTTCTTTGAAATAGTGGGCAAACAGAGAAGAGAGAAGTGAGAGGAATCAAAAGGAGTAAACAGCCAGCAAAAATTGCTAACATGATACCTTACTGTAGAGAAAATTCCACTAATGTAACCAACAAATGAGCAAAATGAGATTTTAAAAAGTCATATTCATTAATCTTTCTGATGATAGGGTAACATGTTAGCCCATGCAGCTTCTCTCAGGGAATTCTATAAAATATTTCCAAATTCCCTTATTTATATTAATTTGTAGTCCAACACATTAAAAAATAGTTACAGTTTTGTTCATACTGTAACTTTGAAAATGGAATTTCTTATTGTTCATATTTCAGTATGTATTTATGGATTTATGGGGGATATCACTCAGCACAGCTTTTTTTTTTTTTTTATTCCTTAATGTATTAGAGATGATGCAAAGAGTAAGCTAACAATATGGCAGTGTTGGAAAGAAGTTCACTATTTTGCATTCATTTTACAAAAGGTCATTTACAAGGCTTCCTAGCCTTTAAAATACAAGCCTACAGTGAAATCAATATAAAGTTATAGATAATTATTTTCATCAGATATCCAATCTAAAGTATGGAATAAGGAAATAGATAAACATGAACAAAAGAAGGTAGATTACATGCAAGTAATGAAAATAACTAAATATAGAAACAGAAAGGAAAGCAACATGTTTACAGACCTAAGTTTGATTTGACTTACCCTGACTTTGATGGACAAAAGCTGCTTCTGATTTACAGCCTCTGAACTGCTGCTGAAATCTCCATACTAACACATTTATATGGCTTTCAGATTATTGTTGGCTCATGTCCAGTCGGTTTAAGGCTGGGCAGAGTAAGCTTGCATCCGCCTGATTATTTTCATGTAGGATGTTTTCCTGTCTGTATTGCGGTAGCTTGTTATTACTGCATGCCTTTAACATTAGGTATGTCATGTTACATTATGCCTAAACATAAAGTAATACAGAACTTCATGCACTCCTATTGGTAGCGAGCAGAAAAACTACAGACTAAACATAAACCACTCAACCCAAGTTTATTGCAGGAGACTACAGGGGAAAGTATAGTAAGGTATTCGAAGTATATTCAGCATGCTGACTAGTCAAAGTACTTTTGGATAGTTCTTCCATAAATTTCTAGTTTCCAGATTTCATTTATGTTGGCTCAAGGGAGCAATCTCTCTATCACTGAAAAGGACATTCAGCATAAGTCAACTCCTGAAAGGAATGCTGAATATGAAACTAAAAAACAAAACAAAACAAAAAAGTCCCTGTGATACAACAGAACAGGAATGTCTCTATGACACTGAATTTGAAAGTGAAGCAAGAATTCAAAATAATAAAGTTACTAAATTTGAGCAATAATAAGGTTTACCTCATTTTTTGTGACAATCCATATGCAGCTTCTACACAGTAGGCTGTATATACTAAAACACAGTGTAGAACATATGTTAATTTAAAACTTGTGGAACTCAGCTTATGAAAGTGGAATATATAGCATATGAACCTTAATAGAGTGAATTAAACTGTTATTCACATTCCTAACTTAACAAAAGACACCAGCTATGAGAAATATATAATTGAGTAAAGTAAGTATCATAGGGCATGTCGGACTACTTACTAATTCATTTTCATGTTGTGTTGACATAAGTTTTCAAATTAAAAGCAGTGGATTCATTTTTCCTTTTATTCAAAAGCCTCACTGCTTTCAGATCTTCTTTGGAAGGGCAAGCCTAAGGTAATAACCATGGAAAGGAAATGCTGCAGGGAAGTCCTACAGCATATTGTGCAAAAAAGGTACTGGACAGAGTAGGAAATGGAACTGCACTTTAATTCCATATTTTGTAGCAACAAAAAATTTGTTTTCTCCAGTTATGTTGATCTCCTCAACATTTTAAGACTGCCATCATTTCCCTGGCATTTAAAAATCTTGTATTAAATAATTAATAATATTTTGTGCTTAGATTCAATCATAAGTGTTTTACACTTGGTGAATAAACTACAGTAATCATTACAGTTTGCAAAATCCACTCTGATTTTAACTCTTTATAGTAAATCTGAATAAAACTATCTTCTTCACTATTTTCCAAATATTAAATATTTCCTTAGTAATATAAATATTAACATATCTTACAAACTGAATTGCCAGGAGCAAGTTATAATAACAAAAAAAAAAGGCAGTAGTAAATATATCTAATTAATTACTGGTCAAAATGTAAAATTATAATTACTCAATGAGATCTTATTTGGGGTCTACAACATCTTTCAGGTGTATGGAATGCAACTGAACAGATGCCCACTGCAAAGGGTTTTCCTAATGTTGCAGTACCACAACCTAGGGAGTCAGAATACACCAGTTTACCTTGAAAGGGAAACAGCATGACTGAGGAAGTCCTTGAAAACATATGTTCTTCCAACAAAAGTTTTCACGCTCCTGATTTTTTTGCTAAAAAATCCAGAAATTATCCAAGGACATTGCTTTCTATAATAGCCCATTTTCTGGGTTAGAGGAACCAGAGTCCTCCTGATGAGGCTTTCAATTTGTGTATTAAAAATGAAAGTCACAATCTCAAAAATAAAAAGATAAAGATGGCTAGAATTGTCATGAAACACTTATCACTTCATCTGGAGCACCAGAGCAGATTAATAAAGGTAGTTTAAGGATTAACATACAGTTTATTACATGCAAAGCTTGAAAAATGTGCTCTGGAGTTATTAATACAAAGACTAAGAGGCTTTGTCAGACTTAAAAACACTAGTTCTTTGTGCCCTGTTTATCTCCAAGGCCACATCTACCCTGCAACTCATGTTCTGACACGCTTGGGCATTGGGCCTTAGCATTTTGCTGCCTAATCTCCAGCCAACTGGATTACTCTTCATCCAGTCATACCAAATTCTACACTAGATGTGTTCCATCCAGCAACAACTTGCAACCACAGATGGCGAATTAATGCTATTTAGATCTTTTCCCACTACATGCAAAACCAAAAAATTGCATGTAGCTTTCCTAGTTCAAACCATTATTTCTGGCTAGCTACCTGTAGGATCCACTTCCTGAAAAGTCAATAGATAGAGACTTCTTTCCTCTGGAAACTGATTTCAGGCAGATAAACCAGAGGACAGTCTGTGTCAGACTGAAGAATAACAGCAGTGGGAGTCTTCAATTCTGTGAGAGCCAAAGAAACAGAGGTAGGCATAGAGGCAGGTGATACAGGTGAATAGGTAACACCACGCATTAAGAACAATGCTCTCCTGGTGTGCTGGGGAGTTTGTAAATTAGAGCAGCATCTGCTGGATGATGGCTGTGGAGCATACTGAATCTCCTCCTGGTATGGCAGGAGCTCTTCACATATATTAATTGCACTGTGCCCTCCCACATTTTGGAAATCATTAAGGCTTTAGTCTGAGCTTTGGGTCTGGATATACACTTACCCATCTAAAAGGAGCTTGACTGCTTACTTATTATCAAAGCTTGAATATAGCATGAGTTAGCAGAATTTAACTTAAGCAAGGGAGGTTTATGCCTGGAGGCAATGAATAGAACATTTTGTTGTAAATATTTTCATACGAGTCTGGTACCTAATCTTAAACATCTAACTTGGAAAAAAGAAAGATGAGAACTGATACACCTATCAGTAGTGTTATAAATTGATGATAATTGCCTGCCTTCACTGAAGTTTTTATAACTGGCAGAACCAACAGCGCATATCATCCTCAGCAAAGGCATATATTGTTATTTAGAGACATAGCCAAACCACATTTGGGCACACAGATATAGAGTGTATTGCTTCTTGGAAATCTTTGCTTCTGTGAAAGTAAGCAATGGGTAGACGTACAGACAGCAATATTTTGAGGAAAAATACAGTAAAAGCTTTGGGGGTTGAGGAATAGCTGAAAAAGGATTGGAGCTAGGAAAGAAATAGTATCTTCTTTATTTTAAGCCCCTGCGTTCTGGATCTGAAATACCTGACCAGAAATATCATCATCAGTTTCTTCTGGTAACTTACAAAACTCTGACTAGCAAGTCAACCTAGAATATTTTACCATCCCCCTTTATATTTATCAAATTAAACATCTAATTAGCAACTGTTTGTAGCTAACAACAATGGAATAAAGGTCCATCTTTCCTTATGATTAGAAACAGAATTTGCAATTTAGGTGCACATTTCCTCAAATTACTTGTTTAGATATGTACTTATATGCACATAAAAATATTTCTTTATAAGCAATCTTTAAAGGATTTTTTTTTTCAAACAGGTTATTGCAAAATATTAAATGAAGGTTGGTATAAAATAATCAGCAAATGAAAAATGTGTGAATGTAAGATATTAATGATTTATGGATTTGCAAACACCCTTTAGATTTCTGTACAGTTTACCTGTTTGTCTAATATTCAGAATTGTGAAGTTTTTTTGATTCTATTTGTCTAATACAAAAAATAAATAATTAAAAAATGAGATGTTATTCTTGTTACAACAGCATTTTTAGGAGCAAAATACTTTCACAGGAGAAATTTTAAATGGTCATTTGCAAGCAGTGTTACTGGGTCGATAAGAGTTGAAGTGGCCCATTTGTTATCAATACTACAATTAGTTGTCACTTTTTTTTCATTACAATCTATTTTCCGATTAAGCTGTGTAGATATTCACACTCAAACTTCTAACCTCTTTGTCTTTGTCCACAACCACATTCACTGGAGACAGCCATTTCCTCAAAATCCAAGAAAAAAATGTCATCAGAGTCAGTAAGAGAACTTGCTAGATCTGAAAAAATCCTATTATGCCTTGCTCACCTTTTAAAAGTGATTTGATGGGAGTTACAATGTTTGTTTATGATGGTTTTAAACAACTGAATGTGTGCATTTTGTTGCATCAAGGAAAAGTTTTTTTAGGAACCTTCAAGTATTTGTGACAAAACATACAATTTTTTGTTATTGAAAAAGTAGTATTGTCTTATTCAGCTCAAATATTTTTAAGAACACAAAAATGAGGGGAGAAATGCATTTTTGCTGCACCTAGAAAGTTTGGGTCAGTGTTTGGGTAATTCTAAACCTCCACTGGGAAAGAGTAAAAGAAAAAAAAAGATAATTTGGCACAGAAGTTAGACATGTGCCTGACTTTCTATGTTGTAAATCTGTTTTGACTTGGCTGAGATACTAGAGTTTTATAAACATTGCTCATTCATGCACAGTACTTTTTTTATAGCAAGTGGCTTTTACAAATTATCACTTGAAGTTTTATTGGCACTGTGCATACGCACTTAGCTAAAGATGAATGGAATTGTAGCCCATATGATTTAAAAAATGAGAAAGAAGAACAGTCTCTAGATTTTCAAATTCATATCGTTTAATTTTGCTTTTATCTGGAATTACTTCAGTTAGATTTATGGTTCTACCTGCAGAGATAATGACCTGAAATACAGTGAAGGAGGCTTCCCCACCTTCCTAAGAGAGTCAGCAGCATTTTTATTTCCGCTGCCTAAACAGAAAAGAAAAGGCTGGCTTTGGCCTTCCCTCCTCAGAAGCTAACAGCACTGGTCAGCTCTGGAACAGGAAAAAATGCTGCTGGCTGCTGCAGTGGGCTGCACTAGCAGGGGCATCCCCAGGAGCTCCGCAGGGCCTCCCACCACCCTGCCTGGAAGCTCTGCACCCTCCTCACGGCAGGCATCTGTCTCCAGTTCAAGGCAGTACTGCCTCACAAGCGTGCTTCGCCTCACACTAGTATAACCGGACAGAGCTGGGGAAGGAGGCTGGATGGACGCCGAACTAAGCCACAGCAGGCAGGCAAGGGGTAGAAAGAGCTGAGAATATGGAAGTAAATGCACATTCAGTATATGTGTAATTGCACAATTCTCACAATTTCTTAAAAAGAAAAAAATCCTTTGAGAGGATTATTACTTCTGTACTTGCACTTGCGTTCTAATTTGTACCAAACAAATATACTGGGAAAGAATGCTATTTTGCAACTGGCTTCTTGGTCATTAAAAGAAAATATCAGAACAAATAATGCTGTTTCATCCTAGTAACCTCTAAATTGGTAACATGCGTCAATTTAATTTTACTGCAGATAATGGTTCCTTCGCCCTGAAACAGAAAGGGGCTTTAAACCCTGTATGTCAGCTTCAGTCTTATCTTCTGTGAATGAAGCATACTTTTTGAAATGTGTATGCAAAAGCACTCTCTTCTGTTCTTTACTGAGGTGGCCAAATCTACTAATTTGTCAATCTCTGAAGCTCTTCATGCAAAGTAGTCTGTTAGCAACTGTTGCAAATACTAAGCTTCTGTTCAGTGCTTACGTTGATCTCTAATGCGTGTGAAGAATATGAACTCCAGTGTCAATAACCTAGCTCTGAACATCCTATATTAGAAGTAATTATATTCTTTACACTGTTTTAGCGTACTAAACTTACACTGTTAAGGTCAGATTAAAACTTAGTGTAAATCATGATTTTTTTCATTCCACTGATGAAAGTCAGCCAAGAATTTGGTCCACAAAAGACTGAAGAGTATCTATATTACTGAAGTCTGCTGGAAAAAAAATCAAATTTGTTCAAAAAGTCATGATATTTCATTCATTAATAACTGATCTTTTGTTAACAATTAATGAAGTTTTAGCACAATGGCAGCTGAATATTCTTTTATAACATTTCAGAAGACCATGCTTTTTAAAACAAAAATCTTGGGCTAAATTTACCTATGTGCTAGAAAATAATTTCTGCCATAAGCTGGCAGCCTCAGAAAAGGAAACTCTGGATGAATCCATCAAGCACAGGGTGATTAGGAGCCACCAGTATGATTCAGTCAGAAGGAAATTTTGACTGAAACTTAGAGGAAGATTCTAGCTGTCAGAATAGTCAGGCTTTGAAACAACCTTTCAACAAGAAGAGTGGGAGCAAGTAATCTAATGACTTTCAGATACCACTTGGATGACTATATGCAATGACTGTATGATGTCATTGCCGGCAGTTGCCTGTAATTAATAAAACTCAGAAGATCTCTTCCTGTTTTTTGTTTGTACACAGATTGACAGTGTGTGTTTAATGCAGCAAATTGCTTACTAGCAATTTACATTAATGTAAAGGAAATCCAAGGAAAGCATTGGTTTTCCACTCAACAAAGAGTTACCTAGAGAATGATAACACAGTAAAAATTGAAACAATTTAATACCTTTTTTGTATTATCCTTCACTTAAAGATCAACTGCAAGCAGATACAATTAATGCCAGCAAAAAAGGGATAAGATCTCACTCTGTAATAGGAAGAGGAAAGGTTACATGGCGCTTAAGTAACATAGATATTCTCAGATCATCTGGGCTGATAAACTTCATTCATTTTAAGGGACTTAGAGAGCTGATTAAAATAGACTCAGAAAGCTTAGTGGTCTTTGAAAAATTATGGAAGACAGTGAGATGCTAGAAGACTGAAAAGGAGCAAAAGGATTGCTATTTTTAAAAGGGAGGGGGGGCAGGAAAATAATAATCTGGTCTACTTAGTTTCAATTTCTCTATCCTAAGTCCCACACTGCTCAATAATGGAACAGAAGGCGTGCTTATTAAATTTGCAGACACCACAAAGCTGGAGTGACTGTAAATATCTTGGGGAACAGGATTAGAATTCAGTTGTGTGTCTTACAAATTGGAGAAGTGGTCTAAAAAAATTGGATGACTTTGCAATAGGGACAAAATGTATCACAAATAGGCGGGTATACCCAACTGCATGAATATGGAAGGGGATCAATTAATTAGGCAGCAATTATTCAGAAAGGGATATCAGGGCTAAAGTGGAAAGTGATGAGTTAGGAATGAATATGCCAAAATCCTCATACTGTGAAAAAGGCAAGTGACAGAACTGGGATATGTGAACAGCAGTATAACCGACAAACTACCAGGTATTTTCCTTAGGTTCTTCTCGGCATTAGTGAGGGCCTGAGTAAGACAGCGTGTCCGGTTTTGAGTGCTATACACCAAGCAAAGGGATCTGATTGGAAATATTCCAGAAGACTGATCTAGACAATATGATCTATGAGAAAAGACTGAAAAGGTTGGGATTGTTTAGTCTAAAAAAGAGAGGGCTGAAAAGGGTTTTAAAAATAGAAAAAACTGTTGCATTTAGGAGAAAAAAACCACAACCCTATTCGTATCTATGATGAATAGAACCAGAAATAATGCAGTTAAATTGCAGTAAGAAAGGTTTTTTCAGGCAGTAGGAAAAAAGAACTTCTACTGGAAAAGATTATGAACAGACTGCACGGTGAGACTGTGGAGTTTGCAGTATTGAAGGTCAACTATGAAGATCTGTATCAAGAATGACATAGATAAAGCTGATTTTGGTTTTGGACAAAAGGGACAGATGAGATGATTTCCTGAGGTCCCTTTTAGCTCTGCCTTTCTATGATTAGTAACAAAAGATGTGAATATGAATTGAATAATTTACAGAGGAACACTGGGAATCCTTAAGAATTAGAAGATTAGTGTTATTTTTAAGTTTTCTGTTTGCAGATTCCAACTGAATCTACAAAGCATTTTTCTACCAACAGTTATATAAAGAAGATATTTCACTGAACTGTACTGTATGCATATATAAAGTTGCAATATTCCTATGACAGCTGAAGAAAAAAATGATTTTGCTCAAACAGCATCATTGGGTCTAATTTAGTGTGGATGAATGTTGATGCAAGTATGAATTTGGAAGAAGAGAAATTCCATCTCTACAGACCTTTGTTTGAATAGTAGGCATTCGTACTGGCTGGCCTAAAGAAATTGTCATTTTTAAATGAGTAAGACTGATGCATCAAGTGAAATGGCTAAAACTAGTTTAGGCTGCCGACATTATTTCTTATGGCTTTTAATTTCAGAACATTTTATTTAAAATAAACAAAATACATTGGTTTGAAATATTCTGAAATCAAAACGCTTAAATGGACTGACAGGATACGTATTATTTTACTTCTGTAGAAGTAAGTCAATTCCATAGTACAGCTATAGCATTTGTATTAAGCTTTGAGGAGGCCTTCAGTGATCTAGAGTTTCCCAGAGGCGGAACAGATGCAAGGGTTGTCTACACGAGGAAGTTAGCATTAGTAAGGCAAAGGGCAAATTTACAGTGCATTAAGTTCTCTGAAGTATTCCCCTGTGTGGGCACTCCTAAGTACTAAGTGCAAGGGACCATTTCCTACTTTGAGGCTAGACTGATGCATGGACAGACAGACAGAGTGCATACAGATGAACCTCATTTCATTAGGCAACCATGCTAAAAACAACTGGAAGGAAAGTACAGTGCCTGGATTCCTAATTGCCAGAGATCAAGGGCTATACACTGTGATCAGAAGCCATTTCTCTCAAATAGGAATAGAAAGAATATAATTATTTTTTCTTGTGCTAAAAGATTTAATGAACCACTGATTAGTGTCACTGCTAGTTAAATCAATGAGCAAAATACTGAATCACTTTACTGTTGCTAGCTTGTATTAGTAAATTGTGGACTCAGGCATTCATGAACTGGTGATGAAATACTAAAGGGATAGTTTGGGACTTTTTGCAAGCAAAAGTTTAATGCATCTATAGCTAATAAAGTTCAGTTATCTTTTAAGTGTCTTCCCTATTTCCCATAAAGGAAAAGAACCTCACAAGTATTATTTCTTGCTTCCTAACAAACAAACCCCATTCTCATAGTCCCTGGTTTCAACAGAAGCAGTGTCTAATAAGAGTTTTAGATATTAAAGGACCAGTTACAAGCAAGGCTAATCACCTCATTTAAATTCAGCATGGATGATGCATTTCTAATAAATGAGTTGCACCTTGTAGCTTCAGTTAACTGAGCATAGGGTTGGGTTGTTTTTTTGTTTTTTTTTGCTTCATGGCATATTAGGGTTACAGTCACAAATGACTGCTACAGGTTTTCAAATATCGTAAAGGAGAATTATCATAGCAGGAAAGCAGCAAAACCATAAATTGCTAGAAGCTAGCACACAGTGTTGCTTCTGCAGGTTGGGCGTTACGCCCAATGAGAGAGAGCGGCACAGAAAGCTCCTGCCTCAGTTGCATGCTGGCAGTTGAGTGATTTCAAAGAGGCTTTTGCATGTAGCAGCTTGTTGAGGAAAGGATTGTGCAGGGAGTGGGACTGAGTAACACACACCAACCAAGGGCATTGACACAGAGTATGTAATGATTACAGATACCCTTTAACTCCTTCTCTCAGAATGACTGTTTTTACCCTCCATTTCCTAGTTATCCTGCCCCTTCACTTTTGCTGCTAACAGTGGAACTTCACACTTGCCCCATAGCAAATCCTTCTTCTCTCAAAGTCCTTGCAGAAAATTGCTCCTGCTGCACATGGATTTTTTTTCAGAGTCGGTTTCTTTAAACTCAAGTTAAAATCCATTAATTGTGTAATCAGCAAAACCTGCTTCAAACCACTGACCTCCCTAGATCTCTCTATCCCCATATTTTGCCTTCGTGATGCACCCAGTCTAGAGATTTAATAGAAGTTTTGGTTGGTTTCTGATCATGCCATGACTCCTCATAACCAATCTCTGCATCTCACCCTTTCTGCACCACACCTTTCCAAGCAATTATTTCCCCTCACTGTTTTCCAGGTCCCTCCTTACCCTGGTGAAGTTTATATCTTTCAAGACCTTTTCTTCCTTACCATTTGCATCACTGGTAGCATTTTTTTTTTTTTTAAAGTATTTTAGATCTTCCAATTTTCAATTAAATAAAACAATCAGTAGTGCTAAGAATACTCCCTGAAATTTCAGAAATAACCAGATACAATATTTGCTCATTCTCATGTTACTTACAGAGAAACAGATATGCCATGAAACAAGCTTAAGACCTGTCTTTGCCACATTCATGAAATATTTTTGTAACTCCATGGTACTTACTTTTAGGTGCTAAAAGAATGTGAGATGCTTTCCTGATTTCAGTTTATGAATCTACATTTAGGAAAATGCAGATTTAGAAATTTGAATGTGTCACATTTTCCACGTGTACATAGTTTTCCATATGCATGATCTTAATGGTTCACTTTCTATAGGTAGTTTTCATTACATAAACATGTTTCAGCATTCTTTCTATATTTGTTTCCAATTTTCCGTGTTTCTGTATTGTATTAGTGATGATAAATCACTAATATAATACAATGAACTATGTTTTTGTTAAATATGCATTGCTTTCACCTCTTTGAAGAAATTTCATAGTTTAAAGAATATGAATAGACCTATAAATCACAGAATCGCTGAGGTTGGAAGGGACCTCTGGAGATCATCTAGTCCAACCCCCCTGCTCAAGCAGGGTCATCTAGAGCACATTGCACAGGATTGCATCCAGGCGTGTCTTGAATATCTCCAGAGAAGGAGACTCCACAACCTCTCTGGGCAACCTGTTCCAGTGCTCTGTCACCCTCACAGTGAAAAAGTATTTCCTCATGTTCAGATGGAACTTCCTGTGTTTCAGTTTGTGCCCATTACCTCGTGTCCTGTAGCTGGGCACCACTGAAAAGAGTCTGGCTCCATCCTCTTGACACCCTCCCTTCAGATACTTGTACACGTTGATAAGATCCCCTCTCAGCCTTCTCTTCTCCAGGCTAAACAGGCCCAGCTCTCTCAGTCTTTCCTCATAAGAGAGATGCTCCAATCCCCTAATCATCTTTGTAGCCCTTCACTGGACTTGCTCCAGTAGTGCCACATCCCTCTTGTACTGGGGAGCCCAGAACTGGACGCAGTACTCCAGATGTGGCCTCCCCAGGGCTGAGTAGAGGGGGAGAATCACCTCCCTCGACCTGCTGGCAACACTCTTCCTGATGCACCCCAGGATACCATTTGGCCTTCTTGGCCACAAGGGCACATTGCTGCCTCATGGTTAACCTGGTGTCCACCAGCACTCCCAGGTCCTTCTCAGCAGAGCTGCTTTCCAGCAGGTCAACCCCCAACCTGTACTGGTGACTGGGGTTATTCCTCCCCAGGTGTAGGACCCTGCACTTGCCTTTGTTGAACTTCATGAGGTTCCTCTCCGCCCACCTCTCCAGCCTGTCCAGGTCTCTCTGAATGGCACCACAGCCCTCTGGTGTATCGGCCACTCCTCCCAGTTTTGTATCGTCAGCAAACTTGCTGAGGGTGCACTCTGTCCCTTCATCCAGGTCATTGATGAAGAAGTTGAACAAGACTGGAGCCAGTACTGACCCCTGGGGGACACCGCTAGCTACAGGCCTCCAACTAGACTCTGCACTGCTGATCACAACCCTCTGAGCTCTGCCATTCAGCCACTTCTCAATCCACCTCACTGTCCACTCATCTAACCCACACTTCCTGAGCTTGTCTATGAGGATGTTATGGGAGACAGTGTCAAAAGCCTTGCTGAAGTCAAGGTAGACAACATCCACTGCTCTCCCCTCATCTACCCAGCCTTCTATGATGGAATGACTGCCTATCAGATTGGTTAAACATGATTTCCCCTTGGTGAAGCCATGCTGACTACTCCTGATCACTTTCTTGTCCTCCACATGCTTGGAGATGGCCTCCAGGACAAGCTGCTCCATCACCTTTCCAGGGATGTGGGTGAGGCTGACTGGCCTGTAGTTCCCTGGGTCCTCCTTCTTGCCCTTTTTGAAGACTGGGGTGATGCTGGCTTTCTTCCAGTCTTCGGGCACCTCTCCTGTTCTCCATGACCTTTCAAAGATGATGGAGAGTGGCTTAGCAATAATATCCGCCAGCTCCCTCAGCACTCGTGGGTGCATCCCATCAGGGCCCATGGATTTGTGGGTGTCAAGTTTGCTTAAATGATCTCTAACCCACTCCTCCTCCACCAAGGGAAAGTCTTCCTTTCTCCAGACTTTCTCCCTTGCCTCCAGGGTCTGGGGTTCCTGAGGGCTGGTCTGAGCAGTAAAGACTGAAGCAAAGAAGGCATTCAGTAACTCTGCCTTCTCTGCATCCTTTGTCACCAGGGCACCCACCCCATTCAGCAAAGGGCCCACATTTTCCCTAGTCTTCCTCTTGCTACTGATGTATTTGAAGAAGCCCTTCTTGTCCTTGACATCTCTTGCCAGATTTAATTCCAGATGGGCCTTAGCCTTCCTCGTCACATCCCTGCATACTCTGACAACGTTCCCATATTCCTCCCAAGTGGCCTGTCCCCCTTTCCACTTTCTGTATACTTCCTTCTTCTGGCTGAGTTTTGCCAGGAGCTCCTTGCTCATCCATGCAGGTCTCCTCCCTCCTTTGCTTGACTTCCTACTCATAGGGATGCACCGCTCTTGAGCCTGGAGGAAGTGATGTTTGAATATTAACCAGCTCTCTTGAACGCCCCTTCCTTCTAGGGCCCTAACCCATGGGATTCCTCCAAGTAGGTCCCTGAAGAGGCCAAAGTTTGCTCTCCTGAAGTCCAGGGTTGCGATCCTACTTGGTGCCCTGCTGCCTCCTCGCAGGATCCTGAACTCCACCATCTCATGGTCACTGCAGCCAAGGCTGCCCCCAACCTTCACATCTTCCACCAGTCCTTCTTTGTTTGTTAGTACGAGGTCCAGCAGCACACCTCTCCTTGTTGGCTCCTCCACCACCTGTGTCAAGAAGTTGTCACCAATGCTCTGCAGGAACCTCCAGGACTGCTTGTGCCTAGCTGTGTTGTCTTTCCAGCAGATATCGGGGTGGTTGAAGTCCCCCATGAGAACCAGGGCCTGGGATCGTGAGGCTACTTCCAGCTGTCTGTAGAAGGCCTCATTGACTTCCTCATCCTGATCAGGTGGCCTGTAGTAAACACCCACAACAGTGTCACCCATGCTAGCCTGCCCTTTGATCCTTACCCATAAGCTCTCGACTCGCTCTTCATCCACCCCTAGGCACAGCTCAATACATTCCAGTTGCACTCTCACATAAAGAGCAACTCTGCCACCTCGCTTTCCTGGCCTGTCTTTCCTAAAAAGCACGTAGCCATCCATGACAGCGCTCCAATCATGCGAGCTATCCCACCATGTCTCTGTAATGGCAATGAGATCATGGCCCTGCGACCGCACACACATCTCTAGTTCTTCCTGTTTGTTCCCCAAGCTGCGTGCATTGGTGTACAGGCATTTCAGGGAGGTGATCGAGCATGCAGGTTTCCCAGGAGGGGTAAAAGAGGGTCCTCCATAGCCACATCCCGTGCGCACTTCCCTGGCTGCATTCACCTGCTGGAGGCATCCTGACTTGAGCAGTCTTTTGCCAACTGCCCTGTCACTATAACTCTCCCCTTCCCCCATCCTTCCTAGTTTAAAGCCCTCCTTACCAGGTTGGCCAACCTGTTGGCAAAGACCCGCGTGCCCCACCTCGTGAGGTGGATCCCATCGCTCGCCATCAGTTGTTGATCTTCAAACAGGGTCCCATGGTCGTAGAAACCAAAACCCTGTTGCCAACACCAGCGGTGCAGCCAGTCGTTAACCTGGAAAGTCCGTCTCCTCCTCCTCTCATCCATCCCCCTCACTGGCA
This sequence comes from Apteryx mantelli, assembly GCF_036417845.1. Taxonomy (NCBI): domain Eukaryota; kingdom Metazoa; phylum Chordata; class Aves; order Apterygiformes; family Apterygidae; genus Apteryx; species Apteryx mantelli. Next base: position 49,660,604 of record NC_089982.1, on the reverse strand, counting down.
GGATTGAGGAGAAGATGACCTGGGCTCCCAGACCCTTGACCACCATCCCCAGAGCTCTGAAATCCTGCTTGATGGTCTCCAGTTTGCCCTTGGTGCCATTGGCGCCCACATGGAAGAGCAGCAGTGGGTAATAGTCCGAAGTGCAGACAAGCCTTGGCAGTCTTTCCATGACATCTCTCACACGAGCCCCCAGCAGGCCACAAACCTCTCTAGACAAGAGGTCAGGTCGGCAGATAGATGCCTCCGTCCCCTGTAGCAGGGAGTCCCCCACAACAATCACCCGCCGCTTCTTCCGGGCGTTCCGGCAGGGCACAGGGTCTGTTGTCCCAGGTACTTCCCTTGCAGCCATGCCCATCTCCTCCTCATCCTGGAGGGCACTAAACCTGTTCTTCAGCTTCAAGTCTTCGGGAGGAGTAGGAGCCTTTCTCCTCCTACGAGCAGTGACCAGTTTCCAGCCTTCTTCTACGGTGTTATGATGTACCGTTTCACACGGCACAGAGCCCTCTGGCAACTCCACTGCTGTGGGGGGTTGGGACTCCCAAAGCTGTAGTCTCAGAGAATACCATCTATCTCTTGCTCTGCTTCTCAGATGCTGCGCAGCCTACTGACTTCCTCCTGTAACTCCCTTACCTGACGACACAGCTCATCAACAGCAGCACACCTCCTGCAGGAGAGCTGACAGCCAGCCCAGGCCTCCCAGAGAGGCCCCAAGCACTCCCTGCAGCCTGAGACCTGTAGAGCCGCATCTACTGTCAGAGGGTCGGTCTGGGTCCCAGCCTCTGCCACAGCAACTCCAACAGCTACTGGGGAACGCGCTGTGCGGCGTGTCACGACCATACTTGAGGAAACGTACACCACAGGAAACAGAAACAAAGGTCCCTACACACACCCTTCTGCACAAACTGCTGCCTCTGTTCACTGCACTCTAGGCCTGGCTCTTATATAGGCCTCTCCCTAGCACTGACTCACAGGGTGCTTGACCGCCCTAATCAAGGGCCACTGGGATCAAAGGCCCCAACTCCCTCTGGCCAGGGGCAACCCAGAGAGCTCGTTAGCAGCAGCCACTCCTAGCTAGAGCTTTTCCCACGAGCTTTTCCCAGGAGAAGTCAAGGCCTCCTGCAGTTGTTCTTGCCTAGCTTCCCCTTTCCTGTTCACAGCAATCACCTGCTAGTTCCTCGGGAGTCCTCAGAAAGCCCACAACTTCCAACAAGATCCTCAAGTTCTAGTCAGAGCCCAAACACTGCTGCGCAAACTGCTGCGTCTGTTCGCATACATTAAGAATACCATTAAAAGTGTAGAACTTGTAGGGCAGAAAGAGAATTCAACCTTTCTTTTCTTTTTGTGAAACTAATGCATTTAATCAAAGGTTTACTTCTCTCTAAAGCTTCAGTTTCTTCAACTTCTCAGAACACAGCGTAAGGGCTGAAATGCTGTGAGCTAGTGCTTTACAAAATTCCATTGACACAGCAGACAGTTAAAATAATGTCCTTTCACTTAACCACATTTAACTGAGATAAAGCAACACAAGATTTAATAGCTTCCAGCAGTGCACAGTGATGGAGTGGCTAGCCCAGATTGCAACAGAAGGTCACAGGTTCATTCAAAGGCCATGGTGCACATAAACCCTCTCACATGGTAACAGGCCAAAAGTAGATTTGATTTGACTACATGCAACTACACTGGAGTAATGCTTGATTATATCAGCCTCAGATTTAGCTGAGAGCTAGAATAATGGGAAAAGTCCATGCGTGATCTACTCTAACAGTCTGCATGAATGAAGACTGGAATAAGGTAAACATTAACAATATTCTTTTTCTAGAGGCACAGTGCAAGTAGCCAGTTATTTAGCAAGAATTTATTAAGAGTGGAGACAATTTTAAAAGCTTATAGCTAGAAAAAAACGTAAGCCTGATTTCACTTAGAGGTGTCCCAATATGTTCAAAGCTAAGGAGGTAGTAAGGTAAAAGGTGTAAGGCCACAATGTTAAATACTATCATTGATTATCAAGATATATTACATAACTGAGATATTGTGACAAGCCACACTCTTCACTGTTTTAGGGCCAACAATGACCTAACAGAAGAGTAGTGATTATGGGGCTCAGCAATTCCATACAATGCTCAGATTTTTGTCTACATGATGAATATTTCAGATATATCCTGCGATCTTTACATTCGTCACTGACAAGGAGACAAGATGCATTTTACATCTGTTAAAGACTTCTGATTGGCACATATGTTGAAAGACTGGCCCAAGATTGAAAGACAGTGTTCTTCAAAAGCTGTAACCATGAAATATTAATTCTTTTCTCTTTCACAGAAACGCATTTGATGACTATATGACATAAAGTGCCACTAATAGCTCTGGACAAAATTATATAGCTCTAAAGACTATTAAACTATTATTCTTAGAGGGTGGAAAAGGTTTTAGTTGACACATATGATCACAATAGTATTAGCAAGGTTTTGTTTACAACCTACCCTGGAAAAAACTATGGTACATTATCAAGTGCTTTTTGCACTGGCCAATTCAAATCTGACAGTCACAAATGCAGCAATGATACTTGTGATATATTTAGTAGGTACTGTATCTCACAATTTTCTGAATGGGCTGTTTATTAATTTTTAAAAACTTTAAGTATTCACCTAAGGGCAAGTGAATACTAATGACACTGTTCAAATTATATTTTGTTTGTATCTAAAAGTACATATTTTATACAGCAAGTTATAGGCACATGAATCCCCAAATGTTATTTAAATCTCTGAAGTCAGCTGAAAAGCAGATACACTCATACATACATGATCTCCAGCATGACAGCCTGCAAATTATGTGAAAACAAAAAGGCTTCTTTGTAAAAGTCTAACTAAAATTTTCTGAGAAAAGATGTAGAAAGCATTGCTGCATCACAGAAATCATTTCATTAGGAATTTTACATGAATATCTGCAGGACCCTTGTAACAGAAACCTTTATAAAATACTAAAATACTAACAGGCTAAATGAACATAGTTATCATCCAGTAAACCACATTATCTCAATACCCATTTACAATCATATGCAGTTCGGAAACTTCCTGCTACTGCAAATCCCTTAGTTGTATTTGCCATTGAATTGCCTCTTTCTCATTATCAGCGTCTAAAGAAATTCAATATAGTCATGAAACACTTGCTAAAGTGGACTAAAAAATGCATTCCAGAGAATTCAGTTTATCCTTCCCTTCCGAAGTGGTAACTACTTTGTTGAATACTTTCTTTTGCCAGAGCAGCCAGAAGAAGGGTGGAAAAAAAATCAAGCCAAAGTAAATTAAGCAGTGGCATCATGCCCAAATCAATCACAGACATCAGTTTTTAGATAGTGAGTTGAAACTAGCAGACTGTAGTTTAACAGTCGCATGAAGAATTGTTGTTTTGCAAAGTCACTTTGCGTAAAAGACCTTTTAATATACTATAGGAGGTCACCCAAACCTTGCCATTCTGAGCAAAAGATACAGATAACTAGGAATGTATGTACCTACTTGAAAAAATAGAGGACTGGATAAGTCCTCAAATTTAAAATGATATGCATCCAGGACAGCCTTCACTACAGCATGCAGTGATAGCAAATGCTGCTTCCTCTTGATTCAGATATCCTCCACTATCTTCATAACAAGGCTGTTAGAATTGCCATGAATGATTTGTGAAAGGGACAGCACTGACTACTGAAATTCGGCATATACATTCTTTCAAAATATCAGAAATCTGCTTTAGGTTATTAATCATTAGATGTCAATCTAATGATTCATACATGATTTAATATTCATATTGGAGCAGTAAACACGAGTTCTTATTTGCTTTCATAGACTGAAAATATGGCAAGCATTATAGCCATAAAGTTTGACATACATATCTTAAGTTGCTTCACTGTCTTGAAATAAAATGAATAGCTGACTACAAACACCATGTTTTTAGGCAGAAAAATAAAACCAGCTACTTTCATCTTTTATTATGAAAAACACAGAGGAAGAGCAAGATCCTCTGCAGGAAGGTATGCCTTTTGATGAAAAGGAGTGGAAAGTAAAACAATGCAAAGTCTTAAATGTGTTCAATTTACTTATAGTAATTTGTCAGAATAGACATATAAAGATGGAAGCATCTAACAGAGGTCTTCATTTTGTAACAGTGGATAAATATCTTGGACAATTATGCCTAAGTGTACCTGGGAGGACTGACCTTGGGAGTCAAAAGGTAAGATGAAAAGGAAACACAGGAGAGTCCATTTAAGAAGTCTTCTGTGAGCAAATGGTAGGGAATTTGTGTTGATCCTAATGCTCCTTTTCCTTCTCCTTCTCCTTTTCCTTTTCTTTTCTTTTTTCTTTTTTTTTTAAGAGCAAAAATGAATTAACAGAATCTGTTAGGAAAGCTAAATCAGTGCAGCTAGCAGGATTGTCAGCATTTTGGATAAGGCCTTGCTGCCCAGCTGGATAGGGGACCAAGCCACGAAACTTGAGAACTGCAAACTGTGAATGTGGTTTTACTGCAGGAGGTAGGAAGTGGCCAGCTGGCCTAGCACTTGCTTCACCAAGAAACCAAAGAGGAGAAGAGTAAACAGTTATGGTTACATGGTGAGGATGGAGTAATTAGATATTGGATGTTGCAGTGTTTTCTGCTGTTCTTTTTGTTTTTCCTTTCAATGAAGTACTTGGCTAAGCCATCTGATTCGTGCTTGCAAGGAGAGAAAATTAGCTGACTAAGCAACGGAAAGACTGTTTTCCCAATTTTCTGAGTGAGAGTTTGAGTTGCTGTTTGTTACTCCTAAAATTTGAAACTGGCCTTTGTTGCTGCTAATCAAGCAGCTAAGTGGGTGACAGGGCTGGTCAGAACACCACTGCAGGAATGATTGCTCATAAGCTAACAGGTGACACTCAGATGGTTGTACCAACTGTAAAAACCATGCAAGAACCTGAGAATAGCTATGGAACAAGTAATGATTTCTAATGGATGTTCCCTTTTTTTACACACATGATGTGCTGTTTCAGTAACATTTGAAAATTTTCTCATGGAGTTGAATATAGGCATATTGGGCGTCCTTTACAATTGCATAAATTATTTACTTTATTACCAAATAGAATTCTCTGTCAAATATCAAAATTTATTGGCCTTTATAATATTCCTAAATCCATTTGTATCTCTAGCTACGTAGTATTTATTTAGTGGATCACTGGTTTTAGATGTTATGGAAGCTGCATGAGAAAAGCAAAACCAGTAAATCTGTGTAAAATAAAAATATTTAAATAGATGTAATAATAATAAATGGTTATCATTTAACATAATTAACATAATTAACATAACATTTAAATATATCTAATCTCGTATTGCTGCTGGTAATTGCCATGACATATAGTATATACTATAACTAGTATACCCTGCTTTTTGGATTTCTGAGTACGTGTTCAACACTTTAGCTATTTTTTTTTTATTTCATTTCTTACATTGCTTCAATTCTTCTATTTAGATTGGCAGAGGAACAATATGAGTGACATTGCAAAGGCTCCAAAGTCAATGGAACATTTTCACTCACATTGTGAAAACTAATCAGTCATTATTAGATTGCAGAGCTGATTCACTTATGTGATAGTTTCAGGATTCACACATGGCAGCAGAACTACACTACTGATTAATTCATCTGGATTAAACAAGAAAAAAGAAATTCTACTTTAAAATGCATGCTTTAGGCTTATAGCAAATGGGATGAAGAATTTTACCCAAGTTTTGCCCCATTTTACAAAACTACTCTTTATCTTGCATAGGGAACATTATGCTTCATACCCACATTGAACATTCAGTATGTTACTTGACCCACTTTTCTTTTCTGGACATCTTTTCTGATATTTGTTTTGGACTGGATGATGGATGAAAGCCACATGGCAGAAACTCGATTCAGGGAAGTAAAAGTTGTGCTTGTTGAAGTAGGAGACGCTACACAGCAGCCAAAGAAATCTATTACTGTATGTATTAAGGGGGCATTAAGGGGGCTTCAGCTGTTGTCAAAGGCCATGTGTATAATCAGCAATTAAAGCAGCCCAGTAGAAGAACTGCAAACTGAAACTGCTGGAGTTCAGGTCCTGATGTCCACATTAGGCATTTCATGGAAGGGGCAGTTCTCAGGTCTGTTGACTGGTCCCATGGACTGAATGTCTAGTACAGTTGGAACTCTGCTATGGGTGCACTGTGGTGCATTTTGTAGCTTACTTTTAATCCAGTTCAGGCATTCAGAATAGCTACAGAATGTGAACAGTAGGTGGGATTGATCAGGAAATCAAAAACACACTCCTGATCTAAATGAAAACACTAATATAGAGGCTATCAAAGAAGACTATAATCTCAGGGTTTCCCTCAATTTCCAGTGCTTTTGTACACTTGCTTTGCAAGACTAGGAACACTTTTTTTTCTTTATATAACAATGATGTTATGCCTGAAGATCCCATACACAGTCTTTTCTTGAATCATCTATGTACATTACCTCTAGACTGTATATCTGAAAAAAGGTCTTCCTGGGTCTGGTCAGAATATCAGAATGAAAGTACTAATAAAGTGCGGTTGCCTGCTTTCTGAGTGGCTTGATGGGACTGACCAGAATGCAGGAAACCACTAATAGACTTCGAGGCGAAGTTCAGTGTTCAAGACCTGATTCACATTTCATTCAGGTCAACAAAAGGTCTCTAGCAAGACTTATATAGGTACATTTAATTATCAAAAATATCAATTTTTCACTCAGTTCACCTCTTTGATTTACCCAAAATACTGGAACAAACTCCCGAGGGCAGGAGCTCCCATTCTATCGTCTGCAAGCTCGATTTGCAGTGCCAGAACAATCAGTCTACTCCACAGCCTGTTATTTGCCATCCTCCCTCCTGAGGTCTTCTAACCATGGGCAGAGAGCCACATGTTAGAAAAATACTTATAGAAGTTGCTGTTTTTCACTGCTTAATATTTATTTTCACCAAAAACAACCTTACATCTCATTTTTTGTTATGTGACAAAATGCACATTCACCACATAACTATCCTACAATATAAGCACACCTGGCCACACAATGCCAGAGGACAGGGGTTGACTAAGTAAAGGCTGTGCAATACTGGTCCAGGAGATGAACAGCACAGAATATTAAGGTAAAATGTTTCTCATAAGTCACCTATTCTTCTGGATTCTTCTCTCATGAAATTCTATTTTTGAGTCAAATTAATCATATTTACAAGAAGATTGCTAGTTGATCATTTATTTTGCTAGCTATGCTTATGAAGCCAGGAGCACTATGCCAGTAGCCAAATTTTTATTTTTTCCTTCTGTGGTGAAGGACTTCTTTCTTTTTCTTTCTTTCTTTCTTTCTTCTTCTTTCTTTTCTAATACCAGTAATAATTAATAATACACTATTAGAAAAACTTGAGAAAGGCATAAGCACAAGCAAAAGGGATGCATGCAATGGTATGATTATATATGGCTATATGTTTTGTTTTCGGAAAATACTATTATTGCTTACTTTGTAAAGAACACGCTCTTCACAATATCCAATTAACATTTTCCCCTCTGTGGAAGAATAATAGGCTGTAATTTAAGCCTCAGTCAATATTTATTTTGACTGATACTATATTAATGATGAAATCGGTCAGTCATCTCTTTAAAAGAGAGCTACCCTCAATGAAATATTTGAGTTCCTTCTACATGAAATGAATAGTGACAGCCAAGTCTCTCATAGATTGCAAAGAGCATCCAGAATTTCTGCCAGAATTTCTTATTTTTCTTATTTTATTTATTTTTTTTTTTGGTAGGGATTTATTAAGTGGAGACAGCTGTCATAATATCACAATTGTGAAAATGTCTTTTCAAAGAAGATGGTACTAAAGCTCTAGATGCATAAGCTGTTATCCAGATTTTTGCTCTTTCTATAGGCAGATTCCCTTGATTGTGAACCATTTATTCTCACTTTGGATTTAATAATCTGTCTGCTTGTAAAGGAAAGCAACTAGAATGGGGTTATGTACATCAAAATTCATTCTCATAATTTAGCTAAGAATTAATCCCTTAAGTGCTTTGAAGATTGCTTTGAATGTCAAAGCCCCAAGAAGGCATCACAAGCTTACTGAAAGCCAGTAGAAGATGTAAGATGTAATGGATAAAGTACTCAAATACTTCATGTCTCTGTTAGTGTCTATACACTAAATACTAAGAGATATAGAACTAAGCTTCTGATACAGTGAGTTTCAGTAATCCAATTTGAAGATAATAGATGCATAGTTCAATGATCAGTTCTTCATCCAGAAGGAGGGTTCACAATTTTTAACAAACTGGAAGCAAAAGGAATCGTTTTTAGAGACCAATAAGAACCTCGTTATTAAAGGATAGTAAAAGTCCAATTGGACCTTGAAATGAATAGGGATTTTATTTAATTCTTAAAGCATTTTCCTTTCCATTTGGCATCACTTTCATCTTCCCTAGGTCCAACTTTTGCGAGGGACTCTTTATGCAACAGCTGATTTTTTTTTCCCTAAATGTATTGATAGTTTAGGCTTCTCCATAAAAAATGAGATCCATAACTAAGTTTCAAACAAAACAAAACAAAAAAAACAGAATCAGAAATTACTTTCCACAGAAGTGGCTTTCACTCCCTGGTAAAAGATGTGTTCTCAGATGTTTTCAGATATTTCTCATGTTCTTAGATACCTCCAAAGAGGCAAAACTTGAAATTGAATACATATAATTTTGGATAATTATAGGTTTTCCCTGCCAATATAATGATCCAGATAGCTTATGACTGTTTACATTGCTGAACCCTATAATGAACTGTTTGGCTGGCTTTTTTCCCCACTTTCAGACAACATGTTAGCCATGGAGCCAAAGCAGAGTTCAAAATAGGGTGAGAGCATGCATGAAGAACAGAATCTACCTTTTCCTATTGATTTACTCATATGTGCCAACCCTCTAGCCAAAGACAAAGGTTAAATAGAGCTTGGGAGAAAAGAGCAACATCCGCAAAAGATTTCCAAACAAAATATTTATACTGTATTTATTCAGGGAATTTTGCAGATAAATACATTTAAATAAGGAAATCATAGTTCCCATATTTCCCTAGCATAGCTGTACAGACCAAAATTAAAGCTATGTATGAAACAAAAATTCATTACTCAAAACAAAATACCAAAATGTTTTGGGGAAAAGAGGATAGGCAATTTTTTATTGCTGTTGCTCTAAGAAAATTGTGTATGCTTGATTTTATTTTTTCTTTATTTGTAATAAAGAAAAAGAAAAAATCTTTATTTTTAATAATTTCTAAGTAGCTGATATTATTAAGGAAATTTTAAATAAATTGTTCAAATAATTTTTTATTTATAATAAACACAAAGCATATGGAAGTGGTTTACACTGATTGGGAAATGCTTTGTGAATAGGACCAACATTCAGGAAAATTATTAACTGTTCATAGTTCTGCCAATGGACTTCTTAGGGCAAGTTTTAAATTTATTTACACCTCGATTCAATAATATGTATGCTTCTCCTAATTAGTTCTTTCTTTTGCCCATCTGTTGTCTGCCTTATCCATTTTGATGGTAAGTATATAAGGAAGTTATCATGTCTCGCTGCAGCTGGAAAAGTTCCTAGCAGAGTAGTAACATGATCTCTTGTAGGTTTTCTGGTCACCAACGATTGCAATGTATTAATAACAACAAAAATGCCATTTTGAAAAATGGCAACTTATATGCATTTTATTAATACTTAACTGCTAAAGTAAAAGGAATTTTGATACCAATTAAAGTGAGTTGGCCGCTTCTTCCTTAAAATAAAAAAAAGTTTTTTTCCAAAGCTAATCCTGAAGATCAGCTGGAGAGTGTCCAGACCAGCTGAATTCAAGTGTTACTTAGGGATAAATGAGAAAAAAATGAAGCCTTACGCCTCCCTTCTCCATCCCCTTTACTGAAAAGAAAATCTTTACATGGGGTATTTATTCATAGCTTCATATGTAGATAATCCTTTGCAAATAGCAAGGAACTAAAAATTAGAAAAATAGTAAGCAATAATACCACTGGGAGTCATTTACTTGGGCTTCACTTACCTAAAATTACAATTATTAAATGTGTTGGAAAGAAATAATGAAACACTACATTGTCCTTGCAAAAATGTACAAATTATTTCATGTTTCAGAGATTGTTTTAAAGATATAAAAGACTATTATGTCATGATTCAGCAACAATTTACTTGCAATTTAATAGCATATTAGATTCATACACTGTCATTTATTGCCAATTCGATAGAAAAAAAATAAAAAGAGATTCTCTGTGTCTAGAGAGAGATTTTGTATTTGGCACATTTGCTGGTTCTTAATTTAACGTGTTTTGCCAGTCGAGCTTTCCTATGAGTATGTGGTAGCCCAGTGTTCTTCTAACTACTTTGGACTGCCTGAGGCCACATGGTCTTTGAATGCTTCCATTCATGAACAGCAGATGATGCACAACAAGGCTGTATTGCTTTTAGGAAGAAGTTTTCTAGGAAGAGCTGTGCTATACCAAAGATCTTTTAATAAAACTTCAATTCATGCTACTAACTGTGGACACTAATTTGAAATAAATTGTGACTGATGAGCAGTTGATGACCATTTCCATAATCAGCATGCCATCAGTAATTTATCAATGCCATGTTTCTGATGTCATACTTCTAGGGTAACTGAGGGACGGAAGCACAAGCTCTGAGTTTAAAATGTATTTTTTAAGACCCTTTAAAAATACTTTCAATAGCAAAATAATCTATGAAATAGCTCTAGGCAAATAAAAATCAACTGGGACTGTAATACAACACTTTTGTCAAAAATCTTCCCTAGAAAAAGGTGAAGATCTTACACCTGAAGCATTTTAATGAAAATTATCTTATCAGATGGTTCAGCACAATTTGCCAGTATGCTTTGGAACAAGATAACTTGCTGGGTAAAGCAATCTCTCAAACAAATTCCTCTTAACTCTACTAGATCCTTTAAAAATACATATATTTCCTTCTATGTTATTTAATATCAACTGTAGCTCAGTGATTTTTGGTTTGCTTCTTATTTTGTTAGCACCGTAGAAGGACACCATATTTAAAGTATCTAGTATTTGAAAAGTGTCCTATAATAACATTTCTTTTTCTATGCACAAAACATTAATGACAAAGTGAACTCTAAATTGCCAGTTACCTTTATGTCAAGCATAAGTAAAAGGCTAAAACATATACATATACAACATGAATATGAACTAAATTACAAAGTACTCTTTTTGGTATTCACACCCTCTAATTTATGCATTTAACTTTAGGTTTCTAAATCAGGAGCCAAGCTCTCCGTACAGTGAGTGGAAAGAGACAGCCTGTGCCACAGCACAGCTTAGCGTATGAGGGCTGGAGTAAACTAGAGGAGCCTACCTCTCTCCAATAACTACATAGAGAGCTTACTGAGACTAACTTATACATACACCTTAAATTAGATACCTAAAGCAGATGGACTGAACACCTCTCCTTTTCTGAACACCAGAATTTTTATAACGTTTGGCTTTGAGGAAGGCCTTTTGCAATAGGAGAGGATTCTGTTGAGCTGAACGAAATATTAAAAATATTGTAACAATAACTTAAGCTGATCAACCAAAATTCTCTTTCCTTCTCTTTCGTTTTCAATATCCAAACAGCAGATCATATTTAAGATATGGAAGAACATCTTCCTTTTATCTGTAGCTTCTCAGCTGTCCAGTTTCCAAAAAATATATACTGTTCTTTGGGCTCAATTCCAATGCACTCCTCAGATTCCCAAAACTTTGGTATGAAATCTAAATTGTAGAGACATGGCCCCTTCTTCTGGCCTTCATACAATGGGAATATAGAACAGATGCTACAAAGCAATTTTCTTGAATGTTTTCTGGCCAAAACAAGAATAAAGTTATTTTAAGGTTCTACATATATATTTATTTAAATTTACAAGCTATAATCTATTTTTTAAAATTCCTTGCAGTAATGAATAATAAATATATAACTGTATATGAACAGATTCATACTGCTTTCACAATACATCCTATCCTGTTGTCAGGTGTTATTCTTAATATATAAATGCAAACAAATTTTGCTGGCTCGTTCATACAAGTGCCTTAAGTAGCCTTGATGTTAAGAAAATGGAACTGATCATTTGGCAGGGAGAGGAAATAGTTAAGTATAGACACAACTGCTTTAAGACAAAAGGTTGTGTTACTTTGTTCTCTCTCTCTCCAGTTTCCAAAAGGTATAATTGATTCTCCATTCCTGTCTTTTCCAGGAGGAAGTACATGTGGAAACCCTGCTGGTACATGTAGACCAGCAATGTTGAGTTTGATGAACAGGAGTGAATGCAGCAATCCTGTGAAAACTGTATTCCAGCAATTTTTTATCACTTTAACATTATGAGAAAGCATATGGGACTCATACATGCTAAAGTTCTATGGAATATCCAGAAAACCTTCCAGCAGCTAGAAGAGTGCACGAGCTACTATGCAACTTGTGTATTTGTCATTTGGAGGGCATTTTGACAGTGATATACTGTACACTTTAGGGTGATAGGGGCAGAAAAGGTCAACTATATTTCCTGTTGGGGTAAGTTTCACAGATTTTAACAAAAATACAAAGGTGAGCTCTCCTAGTAATTAACAGGAAATTTCCAAACTGTTGTAATAAAAACAAATAGTCCTGTAGTTGCCCAGTACTGTTAGCATCAGTCTTAGCTGGATTTGGGCAGTGGGGGAGAAGACAGGAGAGAGGGGGGCATTTTCATGAAATATGAAAATGAATTTTTCATATTTTCATAAAGTTGGAGGAGCTGTAATAAATGTTCAGTCCTGACACTGATAAAATATTTTTCACAGAGCACTCTGCAGTATATTCTTTCCAGAAGTTTTAATGTACCTCACTGTTTTAAGAACTTAGATAGTCTTCATAAAGCTCTTGTTTCAGTTAGCCTTGTGACTGCTCATCCCCTTTTGGGATGAGGTTATGGATAACATAATTTAACACAGTCTTTTTTTTAAAAAAAGAATGTATTGTTTCCACTAATCATTAAAGTTTCTCTGTCTACAATTTTGGACTACTTGGAAATGAACCAGACATTCACTGCTGATATTAAAGTAAACAGGCTTATGATTTAATAAAGGCATAATTAATGTCTTTCTATTCTTATGACAGAACAAAATTCTTATCTAGCATCTTGTGATCTAGTCTTGAAACAAATTTCTGTGACAAATGCACACTCATTATCTGCAGGATTAGAGACCTGCTTAAAACAAATCAAAAACACTCAATGTCTATGCACTGGTTTTACATACCAGTGTGTTGACCTCTGTAAGAGACTGAACGGTTTTGAACTTCAGCACTGTCACTTGAACAATAATTTAAGATTCCAGTAATGTCAGGCAGATCGGCTGAACAGGAAAAGCTTGATGCAAGCCCTTGAAGGAAGGTGAATAATACAGTCACAAAATTATTGAAGGAGAAAAGGTTCAAGCCACAACAAGAACAGATAAATAATGACTTGTTTGTTGGGAATGGTCAGGTTTTTGGGATGCTTTATACACAGTACAAGCAAGCCTGGTGCACAAGTTTAGAAAAGACCAGGTTGAAATATAGACTCTCAATCATTGTAAACGCTGAGTGTATTCTTCAATGATAAATATAATAAAATTCCACGGAAATGTAATCACAGTGCTTCATTACTCAAGTGAAATTTTCATGTTTTCTCTAAACTAATCTTTAAAGATTTTCTGGTTTCTCATGTTTCGCATGTGGTTTTACTCAAGAGGAAACTTAAGAGAAGGTATTTAAAACTAATCTCTAAACATTGTCTTTTATTTTTCCAGAACAATATCTTATACTTTTAAGCTGAAACCCCACCACAGAAATAACAATTTTTTCTTTGTGTATCTTTGTTTTAATGTCATTATATTGTTATAAATAATATTGTATTAGACAACATAATATATACTTGAAATCCCTAGCACTCAGACTTTTTTCCTGTCTAAAACAAACACTCACATAGCAGATGTTTTTGAGAAAATGCAAGTCACCAGTAAAATGTTGAGACAAACAAGAACTTTTATATATAGAACCAAAAAAACCTGAGGGTGCTTATCTAATTCTTTGGAAGTTTATTTTTAAAAGCCCTGCAAAGATGCAGAAACAATCCTCTATGTCTACCAACAGATCTGATTTATCTACTTGAAAAATTTCAGTAATCATTCACAGAAAATTCAGTTACAATATCTATGTAATGTCATACAGTAAGGCCTGGAAGAATAGAGAATACATCACTTTCAAGGACAACACCATGTTCCATTAGCCTGAGTTTGGCTTGACTTTTTAAGTGGCTTTTAAAAATATTTTTGAATTTTTAAACACATTAAAGAAACACCACAATGCTTTTCAGATTGTGAGTATGTAAAGTACATTTTTCTGTGGCATAATTGAAACCTAATTAATCTTTTCCCCTGGAAATATCTTAGAGTTGAGAGTAGTGACTATCATAGCAAGAGGACTCAGTAACAAGAGGCATTTCCATTTACAAACATTTCCTCTGGAGCATCAAAGAAATGCTGGGAAATACATTGCAACAATTTGACTTAAATGTTTTAGCTATGCATTACACTTGCCGTTTAACCTTGCCAGACCTCAATTTCTACACATATGAGAAAAAGAAAAAATATTTACTCAATAAGCTCACATGACTTTTGCAGAAATATATTAATTAGTATTTGAGCTATACTCTAGAAGTATTATGTAGTATCTCAACTAAAATTTGCATGAAATCCTGAACATTGCCTTGGGAAATAATAGTAGATTTTTTTTTTGCCTTGGCCCTTAATAAAATGGCACATTCATATGAAAACAATATGCGAAGATATTTTACTGGGGAGAGGGGAATTAAACCAGATTTTTATTTTTCTCGAGCTCTTAATAATATTACACATTTATATGAAAACAATATATGAAGACATTTTACATGAAGAGTAGAAATTAAAGCATAAAAGTAACTTACACAAAATGATTGAAAACCGTATTTATCTGACTGCAAAAACTGTAGCATGTGCATAGGACAGTGTATTTAAATACTAGTAGTGCATTTAGTCTGCTATCAGTTCATTCATGTTACATGTTATTAGATAACACATCAAAGAAGATTAAACTCTCTTATGCATCTAGTTAATTCCTCCCCAGTTTCAATATGTTCTGTGCTGCATTTGAGTTTTATAGTCACACAGAGGAGGACTAAGAACACTACCTCAAACTTGTTTTTTGTTCGATGTGTTATGCAAAAATTCAGTACTGGTGCTCTGAGTATTTTTCAGTCATGCCCAGAAAGGCATGGCTTTTAGATTTGCATGTACTCTAAAAATAGACTTCTATCAGAAGAAAGGGAAGGGAAGTTATTCAGTTGTCTTATATTATGACATAGGCAAATGAAGACCAAGTGAAGACCTACACATCTATAGCTGTGAAAGCAGAATTTTATCCCCAGAATGTAAATATAAAAGGCCATATCAGTCAAGCATTCTGTCACCTTATCACTTAAATTATTGTAGCTAAGTCAGTGAAACTGAAGATGGAATGATGAAATACATCCTAACTTATATAATCTTTTTCTAATAGCATGTAAACTATACAAAAATAATGAAGGTTAGGTCAGTGTTGAGAAAATAGAAAAATGGCATTTCTATTTATGATAGAAAGTAACATTTCCTAGAGCTTTGAAAAAATCGGTTTCTACATGCTAGTAAATTTTTCACATTTGTCTTTCAAAATTTTCATATTTACCTGACAAGAGGATAATATTTGAAGCTCAGGAATTCATCCATTTTGAACAGTTAAATGATTTCTTTTTCCTCACTATTACCTTTGGCATTAGCCAAATTTTCCCCACTTTAATTTTTTTTCCCCTGGAGAATATATATATTTTTATTTTTGAAGAATAAATAATTATTTTCCCAGATTTGTCAGGCAACCATTTTCCTTATTTATCCTTTTAAAAAGGTTGAAGGTGGTTTTATTATTTTCAAACTGTCTTTAATCAGAAAAAATGTCCATAATATCTACTTGTGTGACCCAATTATGTGAAGGGCAATGCTCAACAATGCCTGTCCATAGGAGCAGTTATGTGTATTTTAAATAACGACAGGAACTCATAAAATATTTTATGTACGTATTACAAATAGTCTTATTAAAATATACATAATATTTATTTTAGCATGGCAAAAAGCAGTCTCACACTTGTTAAGTCACAGCTACTTAATTTTCACATCTCTCTAGGTACTCAAGAACTCCAAATTATCAAAATCACTGTTTCTCACATCACATACAACAGTTCTTGCCTCAGTGCTTCCAACTAGTAGGCATCCGCTCTTGGGTAATACTAATGTAGTAAAGTTTGGTTGGCAGAGCAATACTACATTTCTCAGAGGCTTTTCCCTGCTTTTCCAATGATTTTTACTCATTTCTGTCTTCCGCAGTCTTCTGAACTTGCGCAACACACCAACAATTAGTGGTGACTCGATTACTTACCTTCCTCACTACAGTTTTAAATACCTATTCACATCAAAATATTACCTCAACATTAAAAAGAACTGATTATAGAACTGTTATTCTCAAAGATGACATGGCTATGTGGAAGAAAAATTAAAGGTTCTTAAATTCCTAGGTCATCTCATTACAGATCCTATTCAATTCCCACTGAAGTCAATAGAAGTCTTCTGAATGAATTCTCGAAAAACTGAATGGTCTCTGATACGGACATTTTTTTCCCAAAGATACTCGAATATCCATGCATTTCTCTCTAAACAAGGTATTTAGATTAGAACACTTAATTACAGGGCACTGCTCTTTCATTTACATCTTATGTAACTTGCTATTTTGCATAATATAATGAAGCATTTTTGTATGGTTTTGTATTGAATGTGTTGTTAAAGGTACAAGAAGAACTAATGAGACTCCCTAGCATTGACAGGTGAAGTTCTGGGAAGACTGATTCAGTCTTCTATCTAACTGAGACAGCTAACCAGAAATATAAGGCAGTTTACTGCATGGATTTTTTTTCAGTTACCATCCAGAAAAAAGCATGCCAAAATTCTGCTTTGCCGACTGCGTCATCAGAGCTTGCAAATGCTATCACTTCTCTGACAGGCATTGTGAATCAGAGTTATTTTTTCTCCCAACGTCTATGAGGTCTGCCACCTGAACTGGCATACTTTGTAAGTGCCATCAACTTCTCCTCAGGGCTAACAAGCTATACTTGCTCTTTCAGAAGATTCTAAAAATGTTGTGAACCATAACTATGTTTCTGAGAGAACTTACAAGTTCTGCCATCTGTGCCTGCAGTGCTTTAGAGCATCATAATATGGATATGGAGATATTTTCATCATGGGGTTTACAATCTCTACCAGCTGCATCAGCAGAGATTGTTAGTGCTGTGAACCACAACCATTTATCTCTCAGCACAGACGCCTGCATTACTTTTTCAAACCTAACAGTCTGTATCTACTTGACCCACTGTTATACATACCTGTATATTTTTCAACATAAGAAAAAGCAAAAAGAAAATAATCCTTTAAAGCAAATGTTTAATCACTACAAATCACTGCAAATCTCCAAATATTTAAGTAAGTTTAACTATGTTCTGTCTAGACTGAGAATCTACTGCAAAAACAAGTATTGTGATAGCTGTATCAGTTATAACCCTTTATGTAGTTTCACAAAGCCACAGCTTTTGTTGATAGAGCCATTCCTGGATCTTGGGAAAGTATTTAAACTCCCTTTTGTATATAGGAACTTTGTCTTTAAATTAAACTGTTCTGCCATCTTCAGTCTACCTACAGTTAAGACAATGCCATGGAAAAACTGCCCTCATGAAGGAATCTTTTGCTCTGATTATTCTCAAGTTGATTACATATCTTGACTGAGTTTTGGCACTTGGAGATACTACAGAAATAGCTAGATTAGCTGGACATTTCTTCACATCCCTACTCTCCATACACTAGCTCTGGGAAGAATAGAGTTAAACACCTGGCTGGGTATCTATGAGGAATCACTGCAAATCCAGATGGGGAAAACAAGGGCTGCCTATGTCAGAGAGGGGAATTTAGGAGGGAGCTCTATCGTCTCAATGCACTGATGGAGAAAGTAATTATTGGCATGCCAGGAAGCTTTGAGCAGTTGTCTAGAGCCAAAAGACAGGGAAGAAAGGAAAGCAGTCAGAGATTTTACTACTGATGTCTTCATATGCCTGTTGGATCCCTATAAACAAGTATGGGAAAAGTCTGAAGCTGGAAAGTTTGCTAAGAAAATAACCATAAATTAACCACTAATCAACATATAGTTTGAAATTAGTGCTTTGAAAATACTGGGATTATAGATCTATAACTCTGTGTGCTTGTGTGTGTGCAGATACGTATATGTGTGTGTTTACACACAAACACACACCTCCAGAGAAAAGCTGACCTGGGATTTGCCAATTAAATGCAATTTAATTTGAATATGATGAGATGCCAGAACAGAAATATTTTGTGGATATATGCCGTTTTTGGTTAACTTGCTAACTGAACCATCAGGAAAAGGCATTATTTCCTTCCAGTTACATGAAGATTCATTTGATGCTTATGATTTTCCAGCTCTTGCTTCTGGGGCAGTCTGGCTGTGTTGACTGCTCATAGCTGGGGACACGAAGGACCCCAGATCCCCCAGTCAGAATTCAAGAACCAGGGGATTCCAGAAGGCAATTAAATCTGGATCCTGCAAATCTGGGACCTTCAGACTAACTGAAGGTTATGCTGATGACCAAATTATGGGCAATTGCAGTTTCTTGTTGAAGCTGGGGCTTTATTTTTGAATATGAATAAAAATGTTCTATAGAATTTTTAGCAGTTGATATGTAATCTCTAAATCATGGAATGTAGGATTGGAATAACCTTGTGAGGTTTTCTAGTGCTTACCAACTAATACCTATCTTGCCTTTTACAAAATTTCTTAATCTTTGGTTCTATGTTGAAAAACTACACATGCTAAACTTTATATGAAAGACAAATGTTTGAAAAGATAATATGAGTATAAAGGTTCTGTGTTTTAAAATGTTAATGCTACCACAGCCTTTACTGAGCAATCACTAGTCCCTTGATCCACAACCTTGGGGTCATTCAAAATTTCAGTCCTACTCCCTAATTGCAATGAACTAATAAGATGCTTAACATTATGTTCCTTGCTTTTATTAATATTTTAATAATTCTGACACAAGCATGTTTATGTACATATTTTCTATAAACACTTCAGACCGCTTTATTAATATTTTCAAAAGTCCCTTTTCCTAGCACTTCCACTTTCTAAACCTCAGTATTTTAAGGAAAGAAACCCCAAAAGGTATGAGGTCAATTCATTTAAAAATTTAAACAGGGGATAGTTGATTTTTTTTGTGCTTTTCTAGCACTATAACAACTTCTATAGTGATTAACACAACAATTTAAGTTTATACAACCTTCTAAGGGAGAAGGATTACATTTTCTCAGATTAATACTTAATATTTCTCTTTCTGAAACAGAGCACAGATTTGAGAAAGAAAAAATCAAAACCAAAATAAACGTGGAACTCCATCTGCTTCTTGGGAGCAGTTGGTATTTAACTTGAATTTAATCTGGCTATCTGGATACACAGAGATAACATACTGGCAAATAACGTACATTAACATGGTCCAAGTATCTACAGTTAGGTGATCATTACTAAAGCAAGTTATTTTCATGAATAAGTGCATCTGGCCATTATTTCATTGTCTGGAAACCAGCAGTCAAATCTGCAGACAAAATGGAGGGGAAGCTGTGAAAATGCCTGAAAATTTTTAACTTGGTCCTAATCCAGTATGTCTTGGGCTACCTGCATGATTTCCCTCTTTTTACTGACATGAATATGCAAACATTTAGAGACTTTATTGATCCCCAATACTTAACTGTTAGGTCATATGAATAGCAAATGAAATATGATATAAAATATGCAAAATAATAGTACATTAGCCTAAATAACACTAATAAATTGCAAAGCTTAGCATGAAATTGAAAATCACTAATGGAGCACTGTGCAGTTTGTTGAAGCAATGAGCAGTCAAAGAATCATACATAATGTAACAGTACAATTGCTAACAGCAGGCTCATAGAAGACAATTTAAACTTATTTTTTATGGACAAGAGGAATTGATCTTTGAAGCGGTTCCTAAGGAGATTCCACTTAGCCCGAACAGCATCTTGGGAGTGAATTCTGATCTATCCTTTGCATTATATACATATTTATGAACTTCCAGAAAAGACTGATTTAAATTACACATGAGCTTATGGTTTATGAACTTAAACCAAAAGAGGTAAAAGTACCAAGCATTTAGAACCAATACCTGAAACTGGTATTGAATTGGATGGTTATGACATTCTCAAGTTCCACTGAAAGACAGATCATCTATGACAAGTCCCACTTCTTTGGATTCATGGCAGTTACAAATAGGTAAAGTTATGAAAACAAAATATGAATAGCTTCGGAAATCAGCATGTGATTGTATTTCCTCAAGGTCATCTCACTCCCATGAAAAACAACTTATAGTTGATAACAAATGTTCCAATAAGAAATGTTCTCACATTTGTAAATATGCATATGAACATTTCACATGGCAATTTATAATTAATATCATATTTTTTTCTTTGATCAGAATTTTCCAATGAAATGTTAAATTTACTGTGATCATTCAATGTAATTCCACAAGGGTTTACTTAAAATACATCATAGTCTATGCTACCACTAAATTAAGTATACTAATATTAAGAACAGATAAGAAAAATTTGAAATCCGCATAATAGGAGACAGCATGCAAGAAAAAAATCTTTTTTCCTGCTAAAAGGTATAGCAATTATAATGCAATAATAGTCTATTTTTCCTTTTATGTTTTAAGCAGCAAACCTGTTCTTTGATAAGCATGGCATGCTTTTTTTCAGTTGATTTCAACTCTGTATGTGAATATACCTATTTTATTCTGTTATTTTGAGTTCAGTGGTTCTTTAGGCCCAAACCTTGGCCTTGCTGGCATAAATATGTCTTGCTTATTGAATCTCTGAAGAAAACTGCAGAAAAATTATGTATGTATAAAATGAAAGGTGGCACAGATGGGCCTTTTTTGTTAAATTGTAATGTATTGAATGGTGTGCGGTTTTTTGTATTACTTAAGTTTTGTGGTTAGATTGTTATTCCTTATGCCTAGTGATACAATTAATAAACCTAAAACCACAATTAATTCAATAGCAAGTGGATAGCTGAAGGGAGACAGTTCACATGTTCACTGTGCAAACAATATTATAGTTTGCATATCTTGAGATCCCTGGTATTGCTTAAAATGTAGCAAAGACAAAACTGCATGATAGGAACTCCATCACCCCTGGGCACCCAATGATGTACAGGTCAGCTGACTGAGGGGACCAGGGTCATTGTAATGGGCTATTGTTTGATCTTCCTTCAAGCTGAAAATGCCATATCCTAAGTCCTACCTGGGGGTAATAATCCCATATTTATATGGTTCCTCTTTCTTCCGAAAATCATAGGGGTACCTCACTGAAGATTTAGGATATTAAGGTTTTATGTTTCAAATCAGCAAGTAGTTGGTGGCTTCAGGGAAGCAACTGCAGAATGACAGCATTATAGTCATTACAGGCCCTGATAAAGTTACAGGCTCCAACTCAAAACAAATTTCTTATCACAGGAATTCAGGTAAAGGTGTTCCTCTTTATTGCTGGTATTGCCAAAATGAGATGTAGGATGTGCAATTTATACTCTTGGGCACCAAATATAGATAAAATACCTAAACAAACTATAAATCAACAAGCATGGTAATAACTTAACACAGATATCATACAAGTTTAATGTTTGTTATGTTTAGCTGTGACTTCTCTACCAGTCAAAATAAGCTACTTTTGTGTAGCCTAACTGTAAGCTGCATTCACGCTCCTCAAACTGTGGAATATCAAAAATGTATTGTCAGGTAGCTATTAATCTACTGAGCAGTAGTCAGACAATTTTTTAAAAACCTGACGGAGTCTTATTTTAGCTGATCCAATTCTTTTTACAACCAAAGCTGCTTTTTTCATGTTCCCTCCCTTTTTTTTTAAATGGCCCGTTTTCTTCCTGGGTATCAGCAAAACACAATTTCACAATTTCCTTGTCTCCTAACCTTTGCATTAGACAACTATGAACTGCTGAAAAGCATTCCTTTTCAGCAGTGCTCCATTCTGATGCTAGCTTTCAACTGTTCATATTCTGGGAGGAACTTCCTATCACACTGTGCAATAACACAACTGTAACAAGGATGCTAACATTTTCATAGACGGCTGTATCAAAAATTTGCACCTTGGTCAATGATATTTGAATGAAAAAAATCTTCTCCTAGACCTGCAAAAAATAATCAAATAAATAACAATATAAAATGACAGAGTTTACACTGAGACTGGAATATAGCAGTTGGAAAGTGGAAGCAAATGGAATGATGCTGGGCTTGAGGGGGTTGATGCAGTGGAATTAGAAATTGAGGTGCTGGAGTGATATGGGGGATTCAGGATGATACGCTTGGTGGTTGCATGGGATGATACTGGACGTGAAGGAACTGGAGTAATTCTGGCTTGTAAGGTATTAATCATGCTACACTGGGCAATTCTACTCGTCCACACTAAGTAGAGAAGAGTAGTTCGAGGAGAATAGTGAGTTAGCAGTGACCTGACATGGCCACCGTAGTCCTTTTCCTCTCTCACCACCCACTGCAAGAAAAAGAGAAGCAACAACCAGGCAGGCGTGGCTGAGCTGCTCTAATCGGGAAGAGGAGAGCACCCCAGAAGCTGCGTCAAAGCCACCACCACATTGTGTGTGTGTGTGTGTGTGTGTGTGTGTGTAGGCCTCGATACTTAGGAACCCTGGCGCACAAGATCTTTTTGAATATCCTTATCTGATTATGGCTTACTTAAAATATAAATGACACAGATTAAGCTAGAGATAATCTAGATTTTCCAAGTCATTGCCTCTCCACAAACCTCACAACTGCTAATCAATAGATGTATCATTAAGGCCAACTCTATTACACAAAATGAAGGAAATATTTTTTCCTAAAATTGCAAATGAAAATCTCCATAACAAGGCCCATGGCCTGACTTAACAGGAAGTGCAAGGGAATTCTTCCATTCATCAACAACACTTAAAAATCATCAGCTACTCACTTCTGATGGGTGAGCAAAAATAAATCTGATCCATCAGCTTCCTTAGTCATCTGCAGAAGTCTGCATACTCAGCAGCTCAGTCATGACAGAAAGGAACAATTCCATGGAAGGAGCATGCTTCCTAGAGCCTGCGCTGTGACACAGAGTATCTGCAATGACAAAGGAACAGAAAACTTGGATCTCCAGCTCATTATCCTTAGGATCAGAGGTAAACACCAAAAGGAACAGTAAGGTTGGATAGACATTACTTCATACTCTACGCATGTTTTAGTACAATTTCTTGACCCACTGAAAATACCCACTACCAGTGGCTAAATAACAAATTTTGCCATTTAGTCATCTCTAATTAGTATTTTGCTTTTTCCCGCTAGTGGAATGTAAGCCCTCAATAGTTACTAGTTCAGGATAGCTCTGAACATCTTAAAATGGAACAAATCTGGCAAGTAAAGTGTTGAAAAGAACTTAAGGAAAAAATCTAAATATAGAACTCATTTTGTTGTTTAGTGGGGATAGAAATCCTGAGGCTATTTTAAATGTGAAAAGGTTTCTTTCCTCTCTCTCTCTCTTTCTCTCTATCTCTCTATCTCTGTTTTTTATCAAAATTGTCAGGCTCCACCAATGAAAAGAATTGCTAACATATGAAAAATCTCACTCCTGTGTATCTGCTTTGATTATTCACTCTATAATGGTGCTATATAAGCCTAACTGATACAGTGATAGAATTTTCTGCTCCATGAAGGAGAGATGCCCCAAATTGGCATCACATTTTAGTATATAAGATGTTCTGCTATAGCTGCAGTGAATATTTAGAGAATAGTACAAGAATAAACCTTTTCTATTATTTTCCATATTAATATATGTAACAGTAATAAATGTGTGTGTGTTACATCACTTTATACTCTGAAGTACTCTGGACCACTGGGAAAGCTCTGGAGACCATACTGATAGAGAAAAGTATCATCCTTTTGAGAACTCTGAGTATATTTCCTCCATACATCAAAATACATGGTGATTATGTATGACAAGTTATACCTCTAATAGGGATTTTCTCCTTCTGTAACCTATTTCGTTCCCGTGAAAGGCACCAAATGGACAGCCATCAAAATCTGAGCCCTACATTGTTCACATTAGAAAGAAGCTGCCCCAATTTCCCTCCAGTGTATATAACTGCTGCCATCGAACTACTATTTGTGATGGTAAGACAACAGCATAGTCTGTATGTCCCACTCAGTGCTCACTGTTTCTACTAATAGTGCAAACTAGAGCGCCAATTGTGGCATTAGCTTTTGTGGATATAACAACTTGTCAATTAGGAAATGAATTAACAAGTTCACTAAACAATAATCATCACATAATAACTCTCAGTTCCTGCTAAGCTGAGCTATTTTCAGACTGGCAAATCAGAGGCAATCTGTCTTGTTTCTAGCGTTATGTGCTGTACAGATACCCCGAATTTGCTCATTTGATCATGCTTTTGCAGTTAACTATACTGTAGCATTAAAATAGAATATATTCAGATCTTGTTATTCCTTTTATTATTTCACTGGTGTGACACTGATGGCTGCAGATAATGAACAAAAACAATACACAATAAGGCAACAATCAAGACATCACATCTAACCTTGGAGATGGATTATTAAACTTGCCAATTTCAGCTGGTTATAAAATATGCAGAACATGTATCAAAACAACATCTTTAAGCTTTTTACAAGCAACCTGGAATGGATTGCTTTGGTTTTCAGAAGTAGCTGACTTTGGTCAGGAGCCTTTCACTGCTACACTGGAGCCACATTATTACCATAACTGCTGTAACCATTGTGATAGTCAGGATTTTGCTGAAGTCCAAATGTGTGAAATTAAGCAATGAACAACTATATATATTTCCACCAATGAAGTCAATGAAAGGTCATTAAACTATACGCAACTAAATTCAAAGAAACTTAGCAAAGATGATGTATTCAGATGATATACAGTTGGAAGGTTTGTGTTATGTCTGTACACCGGCTTCTTTTAGGATTTCACGAAGAATGAATGATCACAATGCTGCATCACACCAAACATTCTTTACATCTGAGGTTACTATATCACATAAAAATAATGAACTTTACTCACAACGAAACTATTGAGCTAATTCACTGTTATTAGCAAAGGCTAAATTAGGGAAAGTCTGGAAAGTCAATTCAGTATGACAAGAACCCATATGTTTATATGTAAATTTAATCCACTTGGATCCTCATAGACAAGCAGAAAGTGTATGTCATAGAAATGCAAGCACTTCCAAGCTGAATAAGGGTACACACAGAAAGTAGCGGGGCACAATTTCATTTTGAAAATGTTGGTCTGCACTGGATGCAATTTTACATTAGGTTCCAAATAAAGCCAAAAAACCCAAAGAAGAATAAAATGTGATGCAGGAGAAGAAGAAAGAGTTTTCTAAGCATGCTGTAAGTTTTAGAAGCAGCCATAAATCTACAGAGAATGCCTGATCTGGTTTTTGTTTTACCTTTACAGCACTCCTTTTTATCAGGAGAGACAGGGCAATAGATATAGAATATGTTTTATTACACATAAATTTCTGGAAGTCAGATCGTGTTTTACAAACATAAATGACTAGATCTTCCTGACCATAACACTTTCAATCTTATTAGACAAAGACAGCACATTAAAGAGCTTAAATCTGATATGAGGAAATGTTGGTGAGACCATCCCAAAAAAGTAAAAAAGAGAAAGATTTATAGGAGAAACCTTGACGGAATAAAAATGCAAGATGAACATGGGTGGATGTAAAGCTCAGATGTAAAGAAAATGCATAAGAAAAAGAGCAGCAAATAATTAGAGGAGAGAGGAAAGCATATTTCAGTAATGAGGACTGAAATACCTAAATAGTACAAAAATTTAGAAAACAATGGGAATGACAGACAGAAGACAAACAAAAACGGTATTGCAGCCAGCCAAGGTCCAGGAAAAACAGCATGGTCCTGGGTTTTATGAGCTTGGCAAGACCTGAGCAGTATTATTCCTGCAGTAGTTGGAAGTCTCTGTACCATGCTCTCAGAACCCAGAGGCGCCTGTGCTGGTCTTGGGGGCAATGCATTTATGGCCCCGCGATGCTGTACCTGCACTTAAGTTCTGTTTAGCCAGCACCAGCTGTACAAGGAAACAACTTTGTGTCAATGATACCGTCAATCTGCCACCCAAATAAACTGTTCACAAATAACTGGGGTTGACTGAACTCCAAAGTCAAAGGACTAAATATAAATATAAACAGAGAAGAAACTAGTAAAGCATACCAAGGAGAAAGGTGATAGAAAGGGAAGAGCAAGAGAAACTACTGACAGAAGCAACATTTTGGGCAGATTGGAGGATGTGATCTGCTGGAATTTTTCAGTGTTTATGTACCATCCAAAATATGTTGCTAAGCTTATAAAGAATGAAGATTGAATTCATGTTTTCATATAGACATATATATACCAGAAAAACTGTACAAATACCACAATTCTGGATGAAATTTCCCTTTGCAATAATTTCCTTTTGAGTGAATAACTTTGGAGTTCTAGGGTAAAGTAACAGGCCTGCAGTTCACACCTGATAAAAATCATTAATTAAGCAAAGCGGTGAATCAAGGAATGGTATAAAGCACTAAAATCAGGAGATCAGTAAAATAAAAATCACTGTTCTAGTTACACAAATGGTAATGGCCTAATCATTCAACAGGCTGAACATAAAGTAAGTATGCCTCCTACACTGAGATGTACTACAATGTGTAACAGTCTGCTGAAGATAATGATGATCCCTAAGACTGGAAGATTTCAAATAAGTTGACAAGAAACATTAGAAAATGCACTATCAAAAATAATGTTGTAAAAGCAGTCAATCTTTACCATCCAGGATTCAACAGTAAATAAGTAAAAAAAAAAAAAATTATTTATTATCCTAGTAATCTGTGCCTTCTTCACTCCTGACAAAATTCAAACATATACTAAGATGCTTTCATTCCACTCTGTAAAAGAGATATTATACAAACCTGCATGTATTTCTTCTTCATCCATTAAACTTACTCTACCTTTTGTTTACATTTCTCTTTTCTATTATCCTGTTCCTCTGACAGATAACAGTGAGAGTTCTCAAAATCTAAGCTGAGACTATCCCACACACCAGGGAAATATAACTACTTTAAGCCAGAGATACTAAAGGCTTGTGCCTAGGACCTTTGCTCCTGATGTCATTTAATGACAAAGGAATCTCAGGGTTTGTTTTTAAACCCAAACCCCTAAGCCCTCACTGTAGGAACAGAAGTTTGAAAGAAAACAACCACATGAAATATATCTGATGCAAACGGAACTCATGCTGGGAATCTGGACACAACCCTTACTATAACTTTTACTTGAATATTTACATATCTTACTATGTTACTACGGTTTCCAGAAGAATTAAATATGTCATTTGTCTTAATGAATTGAATTTGATATTTTTCCTGTAAAAAGGAAGGTATCTGCTGATATCACAGTATGTGACACTTCTGTTTCTGGTTCAGTTTTGCTACTGTCACAGCATTACAAATTCCACTGAGGATTTAAACCCTGCACTTAAGTAGGTTGGGGCTGAATTCTCCTCCTGGAGGGATTCCAGTTCACTTGATTATACATGAAAGCACATCTTTAAAGCAAAGCCTCAACTGAGACAAAGAGAGTTGTGATGATGGTCTCCATCCTACACAGTAGAGAATAATCTTTCTACTTTCATTTCAAACATGAGAAAATCATTGCATGGAGCCCATCAGTGGTCTCAGTTGGTTTAGAGAAGATTCAGTGGAACCTGAAAAAAAAAATTAGGCTACTTTTCTAAGTAGAAAGGGAAGGTAAAACAGGCCAAATCTCTTGGTGGGAGGGATCAGGAAAGTAATTCCCATTTTTGAACCCTTAAACACCTTCCTTGGTTTCTCCACTGCCTTTAATAAAATGGATGCTGTAACCAAGAAATACATTGACAGCTGCTCACTATTCTGTGTTCTTTTTCTGTCTGATCCTGATTGTACAGCTTAATTTTCACCATTGTCAGCTCTAATACTGAGCAGTAATTAGAAAAAATTCACTTTGATCTGACCTGTAGTCAGAGAGAGTGTTACCAATTCTCTTCAGTACCAGAGGAGATGGAATCATAGTTGAGCTCTTGAACTGTTCAACAATAGTAAAATGGACACTGCATTTTGACTTTTCTTCAGAGATTTTGAACTATTTTAATGATATGACTAAAGAGATTAGGTCAGTTGTAGGTTAAGTTTTTTGCAAATTAGAGGGAATTTGGAAAAGGAAAAAATATTAAAGGACTGAAAAGATCAAAATCTAATTGCACATTCCATAAAATTGTACATTTAAATTTTAACTAAAGGCCAATTGCAGCTTACACTAATGCAGCCACCCACAGGAGTGTCAGTCCAGTCTTCCATGACACACATCTTCCGCAAATATTCTCACAGATAAGATATATAAGAAAAAGAAGAGAAGACACTACAACCTTGACATCTCTCTGCGGGCTAAGGAGTGGCTGAAGAAAGAGCAAGCAAGGCTGTGATTTCTTCCACCCTTAGTGCAGGGCGAAAGAATACAAGTGGAGAATATGAAATAGGCTGTATGTAGCAGAGGCCATAATACTTTATGGACTTCAGGAAGAAGGGAGGTGTAGGAAAAAGAATTGAGGCTCTTCTCATGATGATTCAATTGCATATTATTCCCTGCATAAAATTTATGAATGTTCACATGTTCCAGCTGAAGGCGTTTTAGAGGAGATGCCAACAAATGGCTATGAGATGGAATTGTCTAAATCCTATAGGACAAATGAAAGGAAGGCTGTCTTAATAATGTTCTGTGACCATTGCTTTGGTGGCCAGTAGTGCCTCATCCTACCTCTAAGAATCATGCAGGCTGATTGGAGAATAACATATCACATAACACTGAGGGGAGAGGAGTCTTTTCCAGTGAGATTAGGTCACATCTCCTGAGACATTTAAACTTGCCTAGACTAAACATTTAACACATTATGGAATTTTGTAACAACAGAAAGAACACCATATAATACAAATCTTCCATTATGATTTACCTTGGATAACGCAAACCTTCAGATGCTAAGTGTATTACATGAAAATATTAGCAGCTCAGGCTGGTAGATTTATGGAGAGGAATTAATCTAAATGATGGCTAATCATATTGCTCCTGTTTTGTAAGGGAGTTTTGTGTCACCCACCAAGCAATGAAAAAGGATGGTGAATACATTTAATGCACAAGAACTAACTGAGAAGAACCCCCTCTTTTCTTAGATGCTTTCTATTGTAACTATCAAAGGATATTTACTGCCTGTGTTCCATCTATTGTTTTCAGAGGGTCACTTTGGGATTTGGAAAATGGCATAGCTGCTGATCATAATTTAATTTTAGCATATGAAAGAAAAGGCATAGAAGGCCACAGGCTAGGTTTTGGGTTGGTCTCTACAAGTAAACTATTTTTATTAAATGGATTCTGCCTGTATCATTTATGAGTTGTTAAATATAGGCCCAGTCTCTATGTAACTGTCATCTAAGCAATTATAGAATTAGATAGAAATATAAAAGAATTTTGTGCTAAAGATTTCCAGATCTGATTAAGAATCAATTTGGTTAGACCAAGATGGTCATTTTTAGCAACACAGGCACTTTCTAAAAACAAAGACTTGTATTGTCATAACAAAGAACTAACCTAATCTTTGTCCCTATATTACTGAAAAGTAGATAGTTCCCAGTAGGATTTCATTGAGGCAATACAGGTCTTGTTGCAATACCTTTATTTTAAAATGACTTATCAGTTTTTTAAATGCATCATTCTTCAAAAACAGATATTATTTCACCCCCTTCACAAAAGCCATCACTTCAAAAGCCTCTGATTAAACTGAGCACAATCAAGGGCATGTGAGATAGCTGCCATTTAGTTTAGCCAAAGTAATCCATGCCAACTGCAATAAACCCATCAAACTGTCATAGAGTCAAGCTGTGAGAAAAAGACTATGGTGATTACATGCAATAGTTTCCTTCAGTGGTTTTATAATTTCAATTTTTGTAACATTTCAAGATTTCCAATACTTACAGTAGGAATACTTTTGTATAGAATATTTTCCCCAGGAGTTACTGTCAACAACTTAGCATATTGTTTTTTTCCCCATCATTGAATCAAGCATATAAGCTCATCAGACAAGAAACATTGTGATTACAGTCATATATAAATTATTTAAAGACAGTCAGCCAATCAAAACATATTTAAGTACCCATTTTCTTTGATGGGCGTGTATAACTCATATTAAAAGGACACAGTCACTGTTGAGAAATTGAACCTATACCTAAAATTAAAATTATATACTTTTCCCCTTCACTCTGAAAGGCTTCTGTCCTTCAGCAGTGACCCTTCTGGACAGCAAAAAAAGGAGACCCTGATGCATGCATCTTGAGACATAAGATGTAAAGTGAAAAAAATGAAGTGCTCATTGTGATGATCAAGAAGCATAGAGCAGAATTACATCCAATATCAAGGAAACTTAAGACAAGCTATTTAAATTGTCCTTTCCAAAAACACTGCATTATTTATGAGAATCCTTCAAGCAGATGGAATGTTGGAACCTCAAGGTGTGTTTTTCTCTCCACAGATATATCTTATGCAGCACAACTGCTGTTGGGAAGTTCATCATCTCACTGCAAAGAGTATACTGCGCAGCAAGAGATGGAGG
This sequence comes from Apteryx mantelli, assembly GCF_036417845.1. NCBI lineage: Eukaryota > Metazoa > Chordata > Aves > Apterygiformes > Apterygidae > Apteryx > Apteryx mantelli. The sequence goes on along the minus strand of NC_089982.1, from coordinate 49,629,591 downwards.
GGCACATCTCTGCTCTTGGTTTAGGAATATGATGTTTAAACAAAAGCTACTTTCAGATTTCATAGCAATAAAAGGACAGTAAGGATGAGGGTTTGTCAGTTGTGTCTACATTGCTAGGATTATTATTCAGCTGACTAAAATACTTGCTATCTCAAATAACCTTGAATACCAGGGGATATGCCAGACCACTTGGTGTTAGCACATCTATGTAGACTTAAACATGCAGAATTCCCTTTTTACGAAGCACCAATCTCTTCCCTACTTTCAAAGTATGGTTTATTAGGATGCTATCTATGTGCAAAAGTCCTATGAAAGGACACTCAGGAGAAAAAGCAATTCTTTTTTGCTAATTTCAATTTTTTTAAAAAGTATTTTGAAAACAAATATTATTTGATGAGCATGGGGAAAAGACTTCTAATCAGTAGGGCTGTATGGTCCCTAACAGGGTTGGACTGTGGCCTACCAGAATATAATGAAATACTCAGCTGCAGCTGACTTTCACTCTGCTGAGTGCTCCCGTGCTGGTGAGTCATGTGGCAGGACATCTGACCAAATGGGGAGAGCAGATAAATACCCCAAAACATTACTGGAGGGAGAGAAGAGTACTTATGCTGTCTGGGCACTTAAATACCTATTTAGTTCTACAGGCTTCAACTACATTACTGAATGATAGCTGCAGAGGAGGAAAGCAGTTGTTCCAAATGTAGTTTTGGTTGGATTGGGGCAGGCATAGTGAAAGGACGTACTGTGTCTTGAAAGGCAGAGATATTTCTGACCGCAGAAAACAGAAATAGAGCAGATCAAGGCAACCACTTTCAGTTCATTCAAAATGAACAGTGGTATTATTATTTCATGAAGGAAGTATCTTCTTGGCATCATATAATGTTACTATGCAATCAACAATTAGCTGAAAACACAGCAAGCGCTATATGGATGTCACTAACATTGTGAAAAAGGTGAGATGGAAGATAAAAGGTAATATAAATACCCAAGTACTTTGTCATAAGCAGGCTTAATATTTTTTTCCTATCTGAATTATTTGCCTGTTCTGGGCCATGGTAAACACTATATTAGGGCTTAGTTTTTGGTTACAACATGTCTCCCTTATTCTTTGTTGCTATTGCTATTACTTGCCTTGCTTATAAAAGCATAACCAGGCTATGACATTCCACTAGGATTCAGAAATGTGTGAAGCATTACAAAAAGAACCTATAAGTCAATTCTCTTTGTGTGGGATGGGGAATGTGATAAAGAGCTTCTTTAAAATATGCTGTAGGCTGACCTTTGAATCTTGTTCAAGTTTGTCTTGTGTTTTTAATTTGCAATGACTGTTTTCTCTTTTTCTATTTATCAGCTTTCTTAAGGGTTTCACACATCCAAAACATTAATCTCTGATTCTGTTATTGCTGCGATCATTTTGTAGAGTGCTATTATACAATATTGTTAAACATTTACATTGTCTGATAAAAAAACATGTTGTGTAACAATTTAAGGAAAATATTTAGAATTTTCATATTCTTTCTCATCCTCTTCCCATTTTTCATTATATTCTAGTGATAATTTGCATTCAGTTATGTCTTCCTGAAAGTCTCCTTCTAATAACTAACGCAAAGCTAAACCTGAAAATGTTGATGCTAGTTGCCAAAGGATTATTAGAATAATAAGTCAGATAATGTGGGTTTACAAGATGACAGCTGGGTACTTTATAATATCTGGCAAAAAAACTTTGAAGAGAAGAATTCTGTATTATGAAGATACAACTTCTTCTGTTTTCTTAATGTTTCAGTGCAATTACACTTAGGAATGGCTCAGTATGAAATGATTTATTTTAAATGATATTAAACAATTTAAAGGAAAGAATGAAAAATAGAGCATTAACTGACTTTTTTTTTTTACTTGATTATATTGGTATAATTTAATAAACTTATGTTCCCACTTTGATTTCTGATCTTAACAACAAGAAAATAGCTTTTCAATGATTCTAGTTCTCACTGTTTTTAATTTGGTATATTAAAAGCACATTTTTTGGCACCCTCAATAGTGTTTATTCTTTTAGTGCCTTTAGTCATTTTATGTATTTTGCAAAAAAAAAAAAAGCATTCCTTAACTTTTATGGAGAAGATATCTCTGCAAATATCCTTTACAGATACGTGCTTCTATTAACTATATTTTAAAAACAGATTGAAAACAGCTAAAATATCTTATAAATTCTTAGCTTGTACTACTTAAATTCTAGAATCTTAAAGTACAAAAAAAGTAGCTAACTGGTATAGCATATTAATAAATTATATATGTAATGTATTATGTAATAATATAGCAATACAATACTTCATACAGTTCTATCGAATTTGCTTTGGCAAGCAATATACCTCTTTTAATAGTTTGGAGTTTGTATTTCACCATGAAAACTTTTTTCATCTTAAATGTTCTGTGGAAAACAACAAAGATAAAGAAAAAAATGAAGAGCTAGAATTTTAAAAGTTTAAGATATCTAAAAGGATATTTATAGCCTCAGAATAGCCTTTCAGTCTAGAAAGTTGCTTCTGTTCTTGACTCCCATAAAATGCACAATGACTTTTTTTTTTAATATTATGTAGTGGTGGTTTATATTATATAGTGGTTATATGTACATGAATATCTGCATAAAATAATTATTTTGTTACTGTCTCATGTACACTTTTTTCAACCATCTCAACTTTTTCAGGAACATCAATCTTGAGAAATTTTCAAATAGCCGTTTTTAAAAAGTCTCTCGGACATAAAAATGCTAAATTCTACTTAGGGAGTATATACTAATGGCAAGAAACCCCTTCCAGTTTGGCATTGCTGTTTCACAGGTTTATACAGTTCATACATTGGCTTATTATAGTGAGTTTCCACAGTGCTTGCTCAGAAATTCCCAGCAGGAATGTTGGGAAACATGAAGTGTAGTTCTCCACTGTCTTTGACATTCCTTAATCATTCAACTTTGCACTAAGCAAATGGAAACAGGGTGCTTTTTACCAAATCATGTATGTCAAATTCTTCCATGGTGTACACTCTGTTCACATTACATGTTTAGATGACCAAAAGCAGTGAAGAGTGAGGTCTTCAGTAGCAGAGGAAGTGGGCTGGCAGTATATAGAGAGTTCTAATTCTGTCTGCATAAATATTTCCATAAGTTCAATTTCATATTTTATATATATACTCAAATATATCTAGTATTTAAAAATGATGAAAGAAGAAATTAATGGTTTCCATATTATGTGGAACATGCATAATTATGCAGCAAAACCAGCTGACTTCCTCCAAACAAAGTGCAGATGATGGTTACACATTCTCAACTGATGGGGAGATCTATCCATTTTATGTTTGCTTGTGATATATGTTAATAATGGTAACACAAGTATTTTCAGAGAGTATCTTCACTTCCCTCCACTAGAATTACAATTTTCCTTTTATGGCAAAATTGGGTAAGTAGTAAGAGCAAAAAGGAAGTTGTCTTTTTATGAGACAAATCTCAATACTCATAGTACAGTGTGTCAGGTTGCTTGAAGTGGATCCACAGTGGGTGGCCACAGTGTGCTGCACTGGCTAACCTCTTTGGAGTCGGGATAAGGAGGTACAAATTAGAGCACTTCTGCCCCTGGCTGTTCTAATCTATGATGGTGCTGGAGCAGAACTGACCTCAGAATTGGGGATCTGTGACAAGCTTTCCATCCTTATGAAAGGGATAATGTGACATGGATGCTCATGATAGCAGAGGACTGGGCTCAATGACAGGAAGCTAAAAACCTGGCTACCTATTGGAGCCTGTGGCTGTCTGTCCTCAGATGGCAAGAAAGGCTATCTTAACCTGTGAAAATACATAGTGTAAGCACATTATGATTATGCATTTAAAAAATGATTATGGATCCTATTCTGCAATGATATTCATGGAGACAGGTCCCTGTGCAATTTTTGCCTATTAAAAGCTATCTTTAACAATGTAATTTCAGGATCCATGCCTAAGTTTGTATAATTCTGATAATGTCTTGAAGACCTTTTCTAAATGAGGTATTTCAAATTAAAATGACTAAATGTTTTTACTATAACCAGTGTAATGCTTGTTAACTACCTTTATTAAGGAAGATATGAGCTCCTTTAACAATATACTATGAAAGTATGTGGCCTACTCTCTATCACTGGTACAACTTTACTGAATGTAGATATGAATATATTTACTACAATGCATACAGGCAAGACATCAGGAGAAATGTTGATTTAAAGAAAAAAAAATCATAGAAAGGACAGATCTTCTGGTTAAATTTGTTGATAGTGCCACTGGAAGGTAAGCAAAACAAACATAACTAGCTTTAAAACAATTTACTGCGCAGCTTGAAATCTTTTAGAAAGAGAAAGTATGTGAAAAATGCTGGAAACAGCATTTAAATTCCTATTACTGAATACACATACATTTTCTTTACTTCTTCCTGGCATTACCGTATTTTCTTTGCAAAAAAGGTCCTTCCAGTTCTGAGAGTAATGGAACAATATGAAAAGAAAAATCCTAAAAAAAAAAAATCCTGCCTACATCTGTTATCTTGCAATTACAAATCTGTGTGGTGCACATACCATCTCTGATGAAGCTACTTCTAATCTGTTACGGAAGTCTTTTGCAAGAAGCAAAACCTAACTTCATCTATAACATGAAAAGAAAAAAATGCAAGAGGGGAGTATGCCTCAGACTAACACCTTTCAGAACCAAAATGTGCTTCAGTACCTTCTGTGGTCTTTACAAACAGATTTTGATAGGGCACAATAAGGATCTGGGAGTTAACATGTACAAGACCAGTAATATTGACATATCTTCCAAAATGTCACTAACACTACTACTGAAGAGGCTAATTCAGAATCCATGATCACAAAAACTTTTCTTTGTTATTTAACTTTAGGATCTCAGTTTTGGAAAGATGCTGCTGGTTAATGTTTTAGATAAAGATTTTTATCAAAATGCAATGAAATAAAGGATGTAAATTATATAGATTTTATTCAAAGCATATGCTTTAAACTTTTTTTTGTATGAAAAAGCTCTTCACATAATATTTGAGTTTTCTTTTTAGAGAAAAATATAGTGTAAAGTAGCAATACAAGTTCCTCTACAAGTAGAAGAAAAGTAGCAATACACAAACAAGTATTTCTTCTTCATCTGTCATCAGCAGAAGAATGACTGAGAAAGCAGATTCATTCATTATTTATACTAATGTTAAAAGACTGCGGTAATAGTGGAAAACTTGTACACTACAGCTAGCTTAATAGTGATGTCAGCATGATAGATTCATTAAACATCAGAAAAAACCTTCACAAAAACTAAAGTGCATCCTTTCCAGGTATAACCTTCATGAAGTATGGTGATAAAAACCTGTTCTTGCTTTGTGCAACTTGAATTTCCCTTTAAGCACAGCAGGCTCACTAGTATTAGTACTGCTACTGTCAGAATAGACTGGTGCTGCAATGAAGAAGTCAGAATCAAATAAGACTAAAAGATCTACTCTTCCTTTGTAGCCCCGAGTGATAATTGGGAAATACCATGCCTGCCCCTTCATTACTTTCTGAGAAGAAAGTAATTTGGAAATATGAGCAGAGAACAAAAGAATAGGTGCACACACCTATGAATTTGTTGGTTCTCAGATGGCACACCAATAACTGTACCGCCACAATGCTTAGCAAAAAAAAAATGTTTCAGGAGTTTCAGTGCCTCTGAAAGCTTATACTGGAACACTTATTTTCTTTTTTCTTTTTTTCTTTTTTTTAAATCTCCCCCCTCTTCTACCTCTGTATTACAGAGCGAAACAATTGTTCAGACTTTGTTCTACAGCATTATTTTTGAACAATAGCTCTATTTGCTGACAAGAGCATAGAATAAAAATTACAATCATTCCTGTTAACTGAAATTTAGTACAGCATATGTTCATTCCTAAAACTCTAATTAAAAAGAAAAATAACCCCAAATATTTAAAACAACTGCTCCATATAATACTGTGCAAACAGTAAGAAAGTATTTTCCCAATAAATTATAATAGAAATAATCATAAAAAATATTAAAAATAAAGCAAAATTTTTAGCAAGTTTTTGTTTCAAGAACTTGTTTACTACAGCTAAGTGACAGCATCTTTCCAAAGTCAGTTCTACTGCTAGAAGATCAAATGAAAGTCATGTTTGTTTAAAACAGGATTGAGATTTGCTTCTTCTTTTTTAATATCCTTTATCTTCCAATTAAAAGTATTTTAATAGAAATCTAGTAAAATCTACTTAAATAAAATCCAGTTTAAATCGGTACATTTTTTGGAAAGTATAAAAGAATTTGTTATACCAAAATTCCTACAGTGTATGCAGAGTACACTTGGCACACTTATAGAACAGGTATACTATAATCAAAAGATTCGCAGTCTTACAGGTATATATCTCTTGTGTTATATTGACTATTCAATTTATAGATGTAAGAAAGACTGTGAGTTACGATTATTTAAGGTTTAGGCTTTGCCAGTATATAGATCAACGTTTTAGACAATGCATACAGCTGTCATCTACTTCCATAGAGAATCAGTGCTGCTACGAGAAAATAGCATATACTAAGTGACCCCAACAAACACTTTGGTCCAGCCAAGGAACCTTGTCTTTCCTCTCCTTATCTTTAGAAAAGACCTTTGAAATTATAATGAAGACAAATAGAAAAGGTGATTCTAAATGTGTATATTCTTTTTTGTATATGAAAAGACTTGATGGCATTTGATAGCAGTGAAGACTAAAACCTCTGTGCAGATATTTTTCTGTTATTTCTAAAAAAAACAGAGAAAAGATATGTGACTTCCCACACTACATTGTGAATCAATTAGAATTAGATTAAAGGTCTTCTGTCTCCTGGAGCTACTCACTAGAAATAATAAAACTGATCTTATAAATATTTGTTTCATATTTAGAGCAGTATATAATATTTTCTTAATATTGCTACAAATACCTTCTGAGGTGTTTTGATTTTGGAGCGTAATTATCTTTGACCAGCAGTTTTTGCGAAATTTTTTTGGGGAAAAAAGCAACAATTTTTTTAATGAGAACACAGATGATGGCAGATATCAAAGACCCATTCACAATATTAGAAAGTTTTGGAAACACATTTAAAACATATGTCATGTATTTGTATTGCCACATTTAAGAGCAATTTGTCCTTGAATGTCTACAAATGAAAGGGAAAAATGCTCTACATCTAAAATGTAACAAAAGGAAGAATGCTGGCATGTATTATCAACCTTTGGAACTCATAGCTGCAAAAAATCATTGACATAAACTGGTGGCTCAGTTAAAAAAAAAAAAAAAAAAAAAAAAAACCCACCCTGCTATTTCTGTGGATGATAACATGATCTATAGCAATGATTTCTGAGTAACAAAAACAATACTTCAGAATGTGAAACAATTACTGAGGGTTGCTAAGGATTCCTTTTGCTTCCTGTCCCTACCTGTTCACATTATCCTATTGCAGCTTTTCCCCTGCTGCTGCTGCATCAGCTATCCTGCCCAGTACTGAATAGACTAATGATCTGATGTGTACCTATAATTAATTTGACAGCGTGACACGCTATTAGAAAATGGGGAGCCTCTTAGGTTCTGCCTTGTTTTTTAGGGGCTTGAATTGATTGAAGTTTTAAAGCTCTATCTGTATCTGCAAAAAAGGATATTTTTAAACTCTCCTGCTCCTACAGGCAGGTGCTTTCCTTCAGTCATTTACTAGAAATGTGCAAAACAACCACAACTTCAGTCTGTATCTCCAAATTCATACAGTTCAACATTTCTTTGCACTGTATGTGATACAGTGTGCAGGTCCTTCAGGTTCTCTCATTGTCACATTCTACAGAGAAAGTAAACGTTTGAGCCACTCATGTGATAAACCAGCACTTGAAAGACTCAAATGTCAAGTTGTTTTCATCACATCGACAGCAGGTCTTAGACTTAATCTTTCCTTGGTTTATGCCACTGCTTTGCCTTTACTTTGCTGCAAAATGTGGAATTGCCTTGTATATGCTAATGTGAACTGCCTTGCCCATTAGTTCTCCAATTTCATCTATATTACCCTTCACCTGTTAGTGAACAAGGCAATGGTGCATATTATTCTCCCCTCGATGCACATCCCATTAGACTTCAGTGGAGAGTACACCCCCCTTGTGTGTAACCAAGATGAGATTCATAGAGATTTCCATTTGTGTTTACAAGAGCATTGTTTCTTTACCATAAAATCTGTACTTTTTATATTGATATAAGACCCACAGACGCAGAGTTTGGATCTGATCCCAACTTCTCCTACGTTCAAAAATATGCACATGCAGAGTTATGGCTGCATTCCATCACTAATTCGCCTCCAGAATATCCAGCATTCCTTCTGATGGCAAACATGAATTTGCAAGTAATACCAAGTACTAAACATAGATATTCTGCTACAAATCAATACAGGGTAATTACATGCTTTTAACACTCAATGTACTTCCAAACACAAGTTTGAATAAAAGAATTCCTGAAATAAAGAAAATCCCTTGTCCATATTTAGCACTTAAATTTATAAATATATTTTCACTTATATAAATGTATGTGAACTTTTGATTTAAATTAGTTAGCATTCTGATGAATTCAATCACAGTTGATGAGTCTGTATTATACTTTAAACACTGTTGTGAATTAGCACTATATGCTCTCCAAAATACCCTGATGTTATACAATCAGAAAAACAATTACATATCAAAATAGACACAGAACATTTGACAATTACATTATATTTAGGTTCTGTTCTTCAGTGATAGGAAATATAACAAATAAATATAACCTGTTCTATATTTAAGTATAGGAAAGTCAGTGCTATGAAGAGACGTGATATTGATTTTGCTGCCTCTAAAATATAGGTGGCTATTACAACAGCTTATGTTTTTGACGTCATGCTGAAACTTAGAAATATAAATTGTTATCTAGAAACCAACAGAACTGTAATCTATTTTTTCTCTGTATCTGGGCACTAGAAGCCGTGGTAGAGTTACTCTTCTCATGCTATAGCTCTCTTGTTAAAACCTTCAGGTGGCTCCCAAGGGAAAGGCTACACTATAGCTAATTTGGACCTGTTTACATTAGGAAGTGAAAGAATGCTCTTCGTATCCTGTTAGCCACAAACATTTCCTAGTCTCATCCTGTCACTTCCCCATGTTCTGTTGAATGGCTACAGGGACTGCTTGTTTCATCCTTGATTAAAGTCTGAATACAAAAAACATTTTTACATTATGTAGTTTCAAGTCTAAAGGGAAGATACCAATCCAGAAGGCAATCTATATTCTCAGTTTAATGCTCAACTGGTACAACTAGGAAAGAACCACCCCCCCCATAAATTATAGTGTATTCATAACAGTGTATTTTTGGTGACCAGAGCACTATAAAATTGCTATGTACCCCAAAGCGTGTTTATAATTTGGATTTAAAATTTAATGTGTTTGACTGAAAATTGACTTCCAGATGTACGCTCAGTATTGTAATGCAATTTACTATGCAAACCTTATAGAGGAGGGTATTATAATTTAACAAAATTACTCAAAGAACATTTTTAATTTACAATGTAAGGGTGTACTCACTTTGAGTTGCAGTACTACTATCTGAATCCTTCTAAAGATGTCATAATCCGAGGATTTTATTTTTTAGTAAAGCCATAAACATCCTGGCTAGATGTTTTTTCAGATTTATGGATAAACTGATGCATAATGAAAAATGACAACAAACTACATGCCATTTGAATGAAGCTTAAAGATTGCTTCTCAGCATTTGGATAGAATACTTGCTTCAGGCTTACAAGTATTAGGAATCCGGAAACATAATTCTGAAATATCTAATGAGGTCTCTATGACCTAGAAAATGCAGTATATGGAAAGAAGCTTGAAATACTGAGGTCTGTTTAGAGAGCAGCAAATCAACTGTCTTTCTATAAAGAGAACTGTGGGTATATTTGTGTGTGAAAGAATGGAATACCTGCTCTTTCAGTTAGAATTAGCAGAGTTGTTAGGAATTAGGAAAGCTAACTGAAAAATTGAGTCTCCCAACAGTTATTGTATCTGCAAATTTCCAGTACCCTTCTTCCAGTAGTTAAGTGAGAATTTCATGCTTCATTAAAAAAATCCTATAGCCTGATCTCCAAAGACAGGAAAAAAAAATAGTAGAAGACAGAGGAAGGAGGCAAGTTCAGGGCATGTCTACACACATGCATGCGGACAGACTGGCGTACACATGGCCCCAAGTTTAGGAGGGCTGTACGTGACAGAACCCTGATTGAGAAACCATATAGTAACTTAGTGCAAAGCTTTGACTGAGCTCCTAAGACTAAGCGAGATGCTATTTTAAAAAGTTACAGATTTTTTTTAAATGAACATACAGAAAAATGTTTTTAGCTAAACACATTTTTCTATTAGTGCAATTTGAACAGGAAACTTTAAAGCAGTCTCAAATGGCAAATTACATGATTTTTCCATGTGTTTTCTAGATTAAGACCAATAAGTTTGTTCACGTAATCTAGTTTATGCAGTTGTGAAATGTGTAGGGAGAAAAGTGGACAAACTGACTAAAACAGCTGGAAAACAAAATCTGAATTTAGAGTGCAGGCAGAGCACCATTATCCTTATTAATGTCTGTCTTTGAGAAGTTAATTATTAGTTCCTGGATTTCCTTGAGTTTTTAGACTGACATAATTACTGTTAATAAAGTAATATTTGGAGAGAAACAGTACATAAAATAACGTGGGAATACCCATACACAGTTCCATTAAAGTGGTAATTGCACATGAATAGGCTAAATAAAAATTACATTAAATATTCTCTTGATGGAGAATGGGATCACAACATTCAGATCTTGAAGGAACTGTAAAAGGCAACAATGAGGCTAAGAGAGCAGCAGTATTAAATAAAACAGATTGCACTGAAAAAAGTAAACATAAAAAAATTGGTGAATATCACAGCCATCTTGCACAAATGAAAAACTTTCTACCTAATGGAATGGGAAATGCACGAACAGAAATTCTTCTTGTGGGAGTTTCTGTAGAATAATTGTAAGTCAGAACGTTCATTTTCCCTCCGGCTTTTACAGGCACAGAGGCGTTTAAGCTGGAGTGCATTGCCTGTTCCTGAGACACAAGGTTTTATTAAGCTGTCTAACAGGAAGTGGGAGAGCCACTGCTAGAGGTAGCGGATCAAAAGCTAGATCCCAGCAAGCTCACACTGGAACTTGAAGTAGGATTTTAGCTCCATTCAGTTCACTGAAGAGGTACAAAGAGAAACAACTGGCTTTAACAGCAACAGCAATATGTCTGCTAGATATTAAGTACGTTCCTGTTTGGGCCAGAATTAAATTCTGCATTTTCCAAAAGGAACTGAACAAAGCTAAAACAGGCACAATTTAAAACCTTCCTTAGCAGAAGGAAGTGGGAGTGTTTATGGCTGCATGTGCTTGTATTCCACTAGATAAGAATGGGAAAGAAAAAGTGAAATATATAGGCATCACAACAAACACTACTTTCCAGAAAATTTCAAACTTGCATAACAAAGATGCCCTTCTTGCCCTAGAAGGAATTCATGTAGGCAGTGCTTGCAAACTTAAAAATCTAGGCCACCAGTTTAGATGACAGACTTACTTAAGCATGCAGCTGTTAGAATTTTGTATTTATTTAAGAATTTTACATTTTGTTCCAAAGTTACACAAACGAGGCCACACTGCACGTTCTTCTGTCATTCTTATCATGCCTCTGGCAGTGGCCAAAAGCACATGCAGATGGAAAGGTATAAAGACAGCTCTATTAGGGTTCTGTCTTTTCATGAAATACTGTGCATTGCAAGCCAGGAGCTGCACTTTTCATCAGAAACTGCTCTTCATTTTTCATAGGTTTTATCTTAAATTCTCTTCGTACCAATATCTATGTGTAACACTTGTAATCAGGTAACAATTCACATAAAAAAATGAAAAAGTCACAGAAAGAATGGTCTATAGTTTGTAAAATCATACTGGAAGAGATATTAGTAAAAATTTTTTTTATACTGTTGAGCCAGTACTACTTGAAGCAGCAAAGGTAGAAGTGGTTGTACTGTAAAATGCTGTGTATCAACATATAGTTTAAATATATAAGATATGATAAATATATAAGACTTGATAAACCACACAAACTGGGTCTCTTGTACCCACAAAAGTACACTAAGTGAATTTCAATATAGCAGGCCAAAAATCAAAGAATCAAACCTAAGAAACAGTGGAAAAAGCCACTTAGCTCTTGATTTCAAACAATCGGGGGATAATTATTTAAAGATATAAACTCAGGAAGTCTGATGCAGAACCTCTCTTTACATAGCCTGGCTTTTGAAATTAAGTGTTAGCCACATAGCAGTGGTGCAGACAATCTTTTAAAAACACAGTATGTTTTCATAGCCTGCATGGAATAGGGAAAGCAGCACATCCTTTACACCTTGGGAGATCACATAATTCGTCAGCAATAGTCAATGGCCCACAGACATTCATGCATCTTGTCCAGCTTCAGTAGAGACTTAGAGTCCACCTCACAGGAACGCTATGACTGTAATAGTCCCCACCACAGAAGCTATTCTCAATTGCACAGGCACAGTGAAACCATGGGGCCAAAGCTGAGCCTTGAAATGGCTGTAAAATTGCAATCGATGAGAAGTGTTTGTGCCATAATTTAACAACCAAGGAAGGTACAGCTGCCCTGGTGTCAAGACAGCATGTATACACTATGAAAACTAAAACATCTCACCTGGAAAAAAGAAATGTTTTCTTTGTTAGACAACAGGCTTCACAAACAATTCTGATATTTTTCTGTCATCTGGGATCTTTCAAGGAAGTAAAAGATCAAACTTTAAAACTGTCTAATGAAGGTCAAAACACAGGGAAATTCTTTTGTGCCAATGTTTAATAATTTTCTTCTGATACCTGCTGCAAATTTCTCCTGTTAGAGAACTGTAAAAAAACTCAACCCATTGTCATTATAACATCAGTCAGCATAAATTATGGAAAATGATGCTACAGTATGTCCAATATATGCTTCCCACTGTGAAACAGTATCCTTCTTAATAGAGAAGATTTCCGGAACCATGTTTTCCAGGCGTTCCAAGAATAAATACGAGGACGCTTATTAAAAAGAAGTTAGAAAGGCAACTAAGAGAAGTAAATCTTTACAGAGAGTATGGAAATTTTTTAAAGATACCATACTGGAAGAAACAAGTACATATTACCAATCAAGAAAGGGTAAAAGAAGTTATTACAGAGAAGGAAGAACCCTTCATATACTTGAGATCATATTTAAGTGAAGAAAATAGAAAGGACAGTGAACTCTGGCCAATTAAATGTAAAAGCATAACCAAGTCTAAAAAAATGCTTGAGGAGCAACTAGCAGACAAAAAAAAATTCTTCCCTGAAATACATCAGGAGAAAGACTTGCCAGAGACAAGTAGTGCCAGTTGATAAGGAGGGTACAGAAGGAGTGCTCGCAAAAGCTAAAGCCATTCCAGAGAAACTGAATTAATTCCCTGCATTCACTGTGGTATATACTAGGAAAATTCCCTGCTAATCCCTGTCTGACAGAGAATCATCAGAGGATCTGACATTAAAGTGACTGTAGAATTTATTACAGAACACATTGACAAAAATGAATGGCAATAAAAACCCAGGGCCAGATGATATTCACTCAGGGTTTCTAAAAGAACTCAGAGATGAAATACCTGTATTATTAGCAGTATTATGAAACCTCTTGCTTAAATCTGCCTTGGTACCTTAGGACAGGCAGGTGAGAAGAGGTGAGACCTGAGGAACTGCATACCTGTAAGTCTGACTTCTGTGTTGTCTAAATGTATGGAACTGCTGCTTTATGAGGAAGAGTGAGATGTATTTCTATGGATTTCAGAAGTCTACAAATCATGAGAGGCACTGAGATGGACGATGGGGACTGTTCATTATCTATTACAATATAAGAACTGGGGACCAGCAATGAAACTGGAAGGAGCTAAATTCCACACAAAAGGAGAGAATAGTTGTGGAAGTCTTTGCTAGGGAAGGCTATAAATACTCAAAGTCTACACGGGTTCAAGGGGAGAACAGAAAAAAAAGACAGTAAGAGAGACCCATGAATAACTAAGTGTATAAAAGCATATCTATCTCTATATTTCTGAGCTTAAAACAGTTGGTAACAGGGAGAATATTAGGGATAGTATCATATAAGCTTGTGTTGCTCTTCCCTATGTGTCCACTTATGGCCATTCTTAGTGACCGGTTAATGGGTTAGATGGACTTACTGTCTGATCCAGAAGGGCCATTGTTACATTCTTAAGAGTTAAACCACTTTCAGAAATTTGCTATACTGGAAAGAAAACTACCTGGTTTAATTATCCAATGCAATTTCAGTGGCTCCCAATTTCCCTGTTTCTTAGGATAAATTGCTTCTCAAGTTTGGGATGTCAAATATCAATCTCTGCTTTCTTTCATATGCAAGTAGCTCTATTTAATGATAAATATGTTATTTAGTTAGGTAATGTATTGCAATGATTTGATATGCTAAATTCTCCTAGGTTCTTTACTCCCTTGGACAGCTGCATAAGCTTTCCAATTGCTTGCACAGCTCAACTATTGCAATTGCACAAATATTATCTATCTGATTTTTGGAAAGTTTTTAAAAAGTATTGTCAAACAAAGATCATGCTTTTATTAAATAAATATTGCTATTGCAGCATTAGTTAGGACATACTTTACATTTGCTATGAATAATTTGTTACCATATATGTCATCCTAACTCTGATTTAAAGTGTGGATTTTTAAACTGTTGAAAACCCATCCTATTTTTCAAATTTGACATCAATAGCTGTTTCATGAGTGTATTTGACATTATTTCTAACATTATTTTATGCCAATCACATTTACTCTAAACTGGTTGTTACCTTATTGCTGAAAATGGCAACATGTATTTATTTAGCTTTTTACTTTAGAATCAGCAGGCTATCGTTTGCTTTATTAATCAGATCCAACTTTGAGGATTATAGTCATCAGTTTCAAGCTTACTTAATTGCTGCTACTCAGAAAACGAGAACTTAGTAATGCAGTTATATTTACATCTTTGATAAGTTGCTTTTTAAGGGCTTCTTTATGTTTGGAAAGAGCAGAATTTTCTGGTTCTTTCTAACTGTATATAATGTATCTTATGACATTCTAAATACTTTTGAAATGCTAGCTGTTAAGTACGTACTAAATGCAAAAATGAAATATCAGTTTTATGAACTGAAGACAAAACATTCAGTGACTGCAAAAGTTCAGGAAAGTTGTTAGTGCATCTCTAACTTAAAAGTCAGAGCTACACCAATTTCTTCTCAGTTGGGAAGAGTGGTTATCAGTAGCAAAGGACAAAAACGAGAAGAGCTGAGATTTGCCTCTTCAGACATTTCTTCCCAGTTCCATTAGGGTGCTGAGAGACCCATCAGGTTTTGGACACTTTAGATCAGTGTGCCTTACTTTCTCCCAGATTCCCTGCAACTTAAATCATTAAGAGAGTTACTAAGTCAACAATATAGGCACAGAAATTACAGACTATGGCTGTCTCCCCACACTAGTGCAGCACCATGAGAGTGGATTTGTGAAGTGAAACTGCAGGTACATCAGCCACACCACACATTTCAGACTGTGCTGTGGACTAGCTCTGGTCTTAGTCTCACAGACTAAATGCCTAGTGATTGGAGCAGATTAGGTATACTGCTAGGAGCACATCTTCTAGTCCAGTTTTATCCCAAAGAGATACATTTCACGTGCTCTGAGACTGTTCTGCAATAAGAAGCAAAGCACACTAAGCAGATTCATTTCAAAAGTGCATTCCCAGTCTTAACTATAACACCAGTGTAAATGCATCCTATGCTACTTTTGGAGCTAAAACATTTTATATGACTGGCATGAATGAGGTAACTTTGGATAAAAGTTATCCACCATATAACCATATAACTTATTGTTAACAGTCCAATATAACACTGAGTTTTCTATGTCCACCCAGTACCAAAGAATGCTCTGTGCTGGTTTTTATTCAAGTTTTCCTATATAATGCTTACACTACTTTTCTATAATAATCCATCCTTTTAGCTGCCTATCTCATTAATATAAGATTATAGAAGAAATTAACAGTGCTTGGTCAGCACCTTCACCAGAGAGAGGATAATATCATTCTTAGAGACATTATGTCTAGGCAGGAAGTTGTAAAAATAAAATTGCAAAAATTTCTGAATTCTCATCCTCTTCCTGAAATGATGGTAAACCAAAAAATCATTGAGTTAAGCTGCTATTTCTTCATATTATGCATGGAAAATTTTTCCCACTAATCTATTAGTTCAGCAAATAGGAAGAAGAAGATGGTTAGAAACTGTTTTACATTCACTAATAGCAGAGATCATGTGAGAATGCTGCAAGCTGCAAGTCTCAAATATATGCTTGAATATGGAGTACCATAGATCTTAATTTTCCCAGATCTCAGCACTACAAAGGAAACGAAAAGTAAAGTGAAAAGCATTAGGCAGGACTTTATAATAGAAGGAATTGAGGCAGCACTACTATTCATTGCTAAGCTCTTCGTTATTTTTAAAGGAAAGGCTTATATCTTCTGAGACCTGAAAGCAGTCTGCAGCCTGCTGGAAAGAATGAAGGGAGATAACAAAGTCCAGACAGGATACTTTGATTGACAGCATGCAGACTGGTCCACAAGTATTGAAATTGTAACCAATATTTCATACAAAATTATACAGAAAAATCCTAGACTTGCTCATAGAAGCTTTAACTACTTTGTATATATTAATGTGATTTATAATTAGTGTGAGTTTTTTACTCTTTTTAATGGGATACTAACTGACTGGGGATGAAGGACTGCCCTCTCAAGTTTTCCTGAAATCACTTGCTCTACCCTTAAGTCTAAATGCTGAAGTATTTTGTCTGATTCACTTTGGTGTTACAAGTTAACACAGCCAGCTCCTATCTAAAATAATAACAATGATGGAAGTCTTCAGAAACAGAAGAGATGTTTTATATATAAACATCTATATAGAGATTTTTTAGGATAATGAAGAAAGAAAAAAAAGTTGGATAAAGTTTATGTTCTGTTAGGCCCTGTCTGGACCAGGATTAATATAATTCAAATAAATGCAAATGTAATATAATTCTCCACAGGTAGTTCTCTACCACTGCAGTGGGAGTGAATCCTTACCCTGTCGCCAGAAAATATCTCATACTATTTTCTTTTTGAATAGTCCTGTTTTGTTTTGGTAATTTTAGACATCTACCCATACCTCCATTTTTTTAACGTCCATGTAGCTTTTCATTTGTTCTTTTGTAGTTTCACACTTTAACTTGCACAGCTTTTGCTCCATCCCATACTCATGTTTCTCTCGGGTTTTTATATTATATTAAAAAGCCTCCCAGATATACTAATGAAAAAGTAGAGTGGGAGGAATGGAAATTCTGCCTGTTCAGTTAAATTTAACATTTAAGGGCACACATAAGTTTTCTGAGTTATGACCTCTAGGTATCACATGTTTGTTTTTTGTCCTGCGCAGCTGCAAATACAGGTTTGGTTTTTTGGTTACACTAGAAAATCTACACTTTAAAAATGGAAAAAAGATACACACTAGCTGAAGCACAATTATCATGAATATTGGAAATGCCTTCTTCCTATAAATCCTTTGAGAATTTATAAGGGTGTAGAAGTTTTCCAGTAGGATGTTATACATGAAAGCATAATCACTAAAGGGGACACAGGCTACAAATTACTAGATTTTTCTGCAACAAAATGGGCTTCTTAGTTATCTCCAACAGTAAGCTTAGAGAAAGGCATGGCTGCCAGTTTGCCAATTTACAAAGAGATGAAATTAGTCTCCAGTATCATTATTATAGGCCAATGGAATATCAGCCAAAAGCAACACAGTATTTAGGAAATGGATGCTGATAATAAAAGATCCACTCTAATTTCCTGTGGAGTTCTTAAATTAGCTCATCCCATATGCATACTGGTTCAAACAGATAATTCTGCAAGATAGGCACTTATACATACCTCATTGGTAAGTAACTGATTTTGTTCTTAGTGAACAGAAACTGCATTGTGTTAACATTGTAATAGTTGATTTATACTACAGGAAAGGCTAACTATTTGTTTCTATATCTGGCTTTGCTGATTCCTAGATGAAATAACCTGTGTGGTTTTGATGTAGCCAGGTTTTAATACAGTCTCAAATACAATTATTAGCATGTAAACGAAAACACACTTTCTTCTTAATACATGTTTATAATTCCTATTAATTTCTGATGACAAAATGTCCATGTAGTGAGAGAAAACTTAGTTATGTTTTCTTCCAGAAAAAATAGTAGTATACAGACCAGAAAAGCAGTTAAATATAGAGAGCAGAATTATTATACCTTTTGTAAAATCCTCCTCATTTCCTGCAACTGAAAGATATTCATTGCCTTCTATTGCCAAAGTTTGGGTCAGCCAAAACATTAAAAAGAGATATATACAACAGTAAAGTACTTTTACTTATGTAAAAACAAATAAAGTTTGCAAGGCAGAGCAGACTGCACTTTTCATGATGCTGTTAGTAATCTCACAGACACTAGAATCACATACTTTAAGCAAAATTAATCAGAAAAAAATTTTCTACAATATATTTAGGCAACAAAGAACATTTCTGGTCATCATGTGAATTCTGTGTGACTCAAACTCTGATACAAACCCAGGATTTTCTTCTTTGTATTAAGTATGGGAAAGTCTGCTCCTTTGAGAGTTAGAATAGCTTTCGAAGACTTGTGATTTAAATTTCAAACTCTTGATCATAGTCAGGGCATAAATGTTTTTATCCTGGAATTGAAAATTGGGCTTTTTAGCTCAATACCAAGTGAAAATATTAAGCATTTTGTTGTATCCACTATGTGAGCCAAGTTCCCCACTGTGCCTTCAAATCCACAGTGAATGAACCATATTTGGATCTGCTTATCAGAAGGAGACATTTCGAAAGACAATGAGCCTGTCCTGCTAGATGGAGACTCCTGATGCTTTTAGATAGGCCTGCGGTGAACTGCAGAATGGGCCCTAAAATCAGGCTGACATGGTCGCTTAACAAGCTGTGGTATTAGCTGTTGGCTCAGAGAATTTCTAGTGTCACCCATAGGGCTGATGATGGCAGCCGTCATAATTCGAATGCATGAATCAAAAACACCAGGTGAAGATTTTGCCTTGGAAGAAAGAAAAGACAGAAGGAGGGAATTACCATGCCCTTTGACTATTAAGCTGCTGCATGCAGCTGGATCAGTGACCAACAGTAGCTGGTCGGATTATGCTATGGAGATGCTTGCTATAGCCTTATACTTCCCACACCCAGTGGCTGTCAAAGCAAACACTGTGAACAACTTCAAAGGAAGTGATACAACAGGCTACATGCAGGAAAAAAGTAACCCCATTAAAGACAGGAAAAAAAAAAGATTCTATGTTTTTCTTCGGTTTCAGCAATTTCATTTAGGAATTGGTTTATTTTATTAATCCTAGCACCCTAAATTAGTCACTAGAAACAGCTAAACTCCTCTACTGTTTGCTGAAGTGGAAAATCTATGTAATCTTAACTGATATGACCTTGAAAGGGATTTGCTGAACTTCTATATGATTGGATTTTTCCCAACCTTTGTAGACTCTCGATTTTAAAATCTGCCTAACAAAAGCTCTGCCAGGAAAGCTGTTATTACAAAGATGCTTCTCAATAGGGAGAAGTGGGCTAATTGCAAGCTCTTCAGTGAAATAAAGGAAGGTTTTGCAAACAACTACAAAATTGACAAAATGTTCCACATTGCTGTTAACAGAAACTATGGGGGAGAAACACTGGAAATGGCAAAGATGTCTAATATAAATAGATGCTATAAGACTAGCTAGAAGAGGCTATACAAGATTTTAGATAATTCATAAACAGTAATTGCTCATCTGACCTTGATGTGACTACAGAAATTCCATTAACTCACAAATCTTGACATTTAATTACATACTAAAAAATATTCTCCCATTTATTTTGACAGGGTCTACAATAATCCTGCATTCTGCTTCTATCCATGTTTTCAGCTGCTTTTCCCACACTGCAATTTATTCCCAAAGTCACAGATAAAGAATATAATATCAGACTATACAGTTACATAGAACATTGTTATTTCTCTCGAAAATTTGAACTGAAATACTGTGAAAAAGTGAGGTTCACAATGACATGATGCCCTTCACCTCTTGTGTTATGCAGTTGAACTGGACCTTACTGCAGATCATTTACCTGAGATAGCAAAAATTCATTGAAGATAACTGCAGGACATTATTTCATACAGGAGTCAAAAACAAGCCAAATAAAAGGGCCTTGTAATAACAGATATTAAATAACAAGGAAGAAAGCTTACTATATTTGCAAATGCTATTGTAGTATTTATGACAGTCAATATTATTATATAACACAATGCAAAAAAGAAAAAATACAATCCAGACATTGCAGCCACGCTGACAACTGGTGTGAGGAAATGTGCCGTTTTAAGTGGTAATGAAGAAGGTTTGGATGTTTGTTCATGTGCTCTAAATGTAGTAGACTCTAGGGAGGTAAAAAATCAGAATCCTGCATATTAACTGAATAAATACTCTCTAGAATTACCAGATTCTAGCAATATTTAAAGTGTCTTTTGTCTACTTTCATTCAAATGCCAACCAGAATAGATTTTTTTTCTTCATACTTTGAGCTCTGCTTTAAAGCAATTGACTACTTTGTATTAGTTACACTCTCTGTATCTACCTACTGTTTGCCTTAACAATTCAGATATACACAATATACAACGTATTCTAAATACTGTACATTTCTCTTTCTGCTTTAGAACAAATGCTAGTCTTGTTGATGACAAATTCTTGAATTTAGGTAATGATTTCACATCAGCATTTGATTTGAAAAAAATCATGAAAAAAGAAATAAATATGTTATCATTTTTCTAATATGAACAAGGAAGTAGCATGATTTTCAGAAATAGTTTGATTACGTATGCTTATCATTCTACCCAGACTATTATGCACATAAAATGTGAAACAAATTGCACGTAGCTTTTTTGTGTACCAAGCAATCCAGCAGGAGCAAAACAATTTCTAGCAGTTCCTTATTAGAGAGGAGCATAATACAGGATCCTACAGGATTCACACTAATGCTATCACTCAACAGCCCTGAATTAGGTCATAAGTTATATTCACAAAATACATTACCATAATATTCTACGTAAATATCCAAAATAGTACATATACATAAATACACACTCTAACAGTCCAATCAGCAAATGTAATATTTTCATGGTTTACAAAATTATTTATATGTTTCATTAGTATTCCTCAAAAGAAACAAAGAAAACATTTACATTGCAAGAATCTATATTGGGTCTGCATCTGCACATATAAGAATGCAGGCACTAGCAGATATTTTTCATGTTAAATATGTAGCTAAATATAAAAAATAGACATTTATACAACTGCAAATCTTGTCTTTCTTCTCTTTCTCCCTATTATTCTCTACTACTTTTTGATAGAAGCTACATCTCAAGTTTATTTTCTTCCTTGATTCTGTTTCTGTGTAACACCCCTAAGACATTCCTTTGTCCTTCTGAAATCACCGAGGATGGAATGCTTGTCTACTGCATGAGCTTCTTGTCATCCGCTCCCTCCAGTCCATCTGAAATCATTCTCATCTCACATCTCTCTAACACACATTTACATAGCAGATTGCTTTCTCCTTTCTTAAGAAGCTGAGTCTTCCTCTCATTTGTGAAGGATCTCTTCCAGCTAAAGACCCCTATCGTGCCACACACTCTTCCCAGTCTGGGTCTCTTGCTGCCTACTTCTGCACACACAAATGAATGCATAGAAAAGGACATCTTTGCTTGTATGCAAAAACTGCCTTTCATTATACTGTCAAAACATTGCTATTAGCATTATCAGCAATGTTTTATCTTTCCTTTGAGCAATTCAAATCATTATATAACTATCGCAGCTCTATTAGCTTCAATACACTTATTATTTATGCCAGTCAAGTTCTTCCCAGGTTTTTAACAGAAAGTATTTAGAGCTAAGAAAAAGAACACAAAGCAAACAAAACTGCCTGTTTTTTGTTCCCCATCAGCTGTTTTCTCAAGAGCAATTTCCATTTATACTCTCCTAACGCTTTCTTTTTTCCATTCCAGGTTTATTGTTATTTCAGACTCTGAACCCAACAAATACTGAACATGCACCCTTGCATTTGTGATCAAGCCCTTTAATTGTATGGGGGGAAACTAGTAAGTTATCCTACTTACTTGTCATTTTCTAAACACTTCAACATTGCAGCAGATAAAATATTATTTGCTGCATAGTGTTTTGTGTTATTTCTTTTATTTTGTATTTGTACACACCTAACTTTTCCAAATAATCTGACAGCCTGTTATTAAGAATATGGTCCCTTACATTCCACTGGCTTTTGGAACACACACTCTTATCCAAATTCAAGCTATCAGTAGGGCCTCACTTGAATTCCTCAGCAGTCATCAGATTCCAATAATACAAAATAAATGTTTTACAGACTGTATTATATCATCTTAACTTTGTCTGCTAGCTCAAAAAGAAGGGGATAGGCATCAACTAGATTAGATTAGATGGATAAATTATAAAAAGTCACATGACTACTACTATTTCATTGATTTTGCCAGATCGTAACAAGAACAGGGGTGGTTCACATTGCACCTTTGCTTTTTTCTCCTACACTGGTCCTGGCACCTCTTGAGGAAAAGGGCATATTCAAGGCTTCTCTCCATCCTCTTTCCCATGCACTGGTAGCTGCTGAGTTTTTAGTCTCTGCTCTATTTGCTGGGGGATGCCTATTCTCCTGAAATCAAGTTCTTTACTGACTTATACAATCAGCACACCCTCAAGAATATATCGCTACTCCTCCTACTTCTCTCTTCAGAGGAAAAAATTAGGAGGGAAATATTACCGTGCAGATTCTTCTTTCTATGTCTCAGACAGTGAGAGAGAGAGAAAGAGAAAAACACGGTTCAGTAAATTTCCTTGCTCTTCTCAGCAGGGAGGCTTGCACGTGTTCAGGGATAGCAAGAAATGTGATTTCCACAGGGCCTCAGACAGCAGCCAAATTTCACAGCAGGGGATGGATCCATGGCCACTTCTGAGGCTACAGAACTGCGCATAACATAGGGCTCTCATTATAAGGTTGGACAACCCTCTGGAGACTTTCTGCTGTTGCCATATTAACAAGAAATGAGTGGTTTGTACATGTCACAAGAGCTCTGTGTTAAATATTACTGCCTTGTATTATGCAGAGTTGTATGTGTGTATTTCTTTTCTGATAATGCATGGAGAAATCAAAGAGGGAACAAGGATTTTCTGTATGAGGCTTCCAGCCCCACATGCAAGAAGAGCACAGCTTGTAACAGGCACGGTGACATCACCGAATGGTAAAATAAATGGAAGCTTGGGGTTCATCTTATTTTTCAGCTTCATCTTACATATTTCAGAAGTTTCTCCTACCACTTTCATGTAATTCTTTAGTATATTTCTATCATATAGAGTCACTTTTATATATTTGAATTTTTTTGATCTTCAATAAACTCTACTCCTCTCTTTTGAGAAAAATCTTTGTTACTTTGAAGATATTTCTCTGCTTGCCTGTACTATGTGAAACTCTTCCTAAAACAATAAAAGTTCTAAGTAGAAATTAATCTCCTAAATATGTCCTTATACGTAGACAGATGATCATTCACCATACAATATAAACTATAAAGCATAGACTACTTGGTTACAGATTGCTAGATTATTTTATTTTCTTATACTAAATGTGACACCCAAATGAGAAATACACATATTTGGTTCTTTAAGAACAAACACTTCATGAAGTTGAAACCAGTTATAAGTAGAACCAGCTAGGGAAAATAACTTAAACCAAAACTGTTAGTAATAATTAAGAAAAATTGATAATTAAATTTTAAAACAACAGGGGTTACAAAAAACATAAGAGGAAAAGATACAAGGAAAAAATGTATTGCTAGCAGAGTTGAACATTATAATCAGACAATACCTACACAGACGTATATTTAATTGTATCAAGAACAGAAGTAAACATTAAAGTGGCATTACTAGATAGAACTGGTAACATTCTGCATATTAATAAATATGGCACCATTATTCAATAAATACTTTCATTCTATATTTAGGCAGAAGGCACATGATATACATGATGATGGTAATGAAATTTCTTTCTTGCGAACAGTAACTAGAGATAATGTTTAACAGAGTTCTGAAACTCATTATTTTAAAATCAAAATGTCAGATAAAGTAAAAGAGTTTTGGAAGAAATTAATGAAGAGCTCTCTGGACCAAAATAACAAATTTTTTTCAATATATATTGGAATTGACTGGGCTGAACTTTTTAGAGTCCATAGTGAAACAGATATGCCAATATGCACACAAATCAATTGGATAACGCTGGTAGGATCTAAAACCTGTCAACCGTACCAGTTAAAACAGTGAGGTTTTACAGGGATTATTACAGAGATAAAGGAAGATAATGTAGTTAGACTTAGTCAGCATGGGTTTATAAAGAACAGGCTTCATCAAAACTAAGTAATCAATTTTTGATATCTTAGTATATTTGATTGATGAGAATTATGCTAAGAATATAACAGTTTTAGACTTCAGAGGGGCATCTAATGATTCTGTACAAAATTTTGCTTACTCAGATTAGGACTAAATACAGTTATTTTCATACATATTTAATGGCTAAAGTACTGGTCAAGTCTAAACTTCTATTTGCCCCTTATTGACACTTATTATTTCATAGCAGTGCACAATGGGAAAAGACTGATTTAAATATCAATAAAGTTATGTAACTGATCTAATAATTTTTGATCAATTTTTATAGAGTACTCATAAAAGACTACAGAAATGAGACTGCAATAGTTCAGTCTTTTGTTCCCAATGAAACTGTTGTACTAATTGTGCATCCTGATATTTAAGAACAACTGCAAGTGCAATAATCAAAAACTAACAGTCAACCTATTAACCTGTTGCCAAACAGACAAGCAAAGACCACACCTCAGTTCTCCAAGATTTTTCTGATACTCCTCATGCCCAGAAACCTTTGACTGTTTTCTCCATGTTCCTCAGCAAAGAGCTCATTCATCTACTTTTTAAACACTTTTTCAAGTGTAATAAAGCTTAGATAACTCAGAGCACAGTGGTATTTTAAAGAAAAAGTCCAGAAAACTGTTTTTAGTTTATATGGTAAAAATGTGTAGGGTTCAAGTCTATCCAACTTTGCTTATCCTTCTGATTAGAATTTATCTATGATAAATTATATTTTCTATATAGATTTATAATGTAGATGTTATAAACTAGATCATACTTTTAGATTTTATCCTTTTAAAATATTTCTTTAAGGCTGAGTTGTATTTTTTTTTTCTTTTTGCAGGATGAAGGAGAAGAGTAGAAGTAACTCCATTAAACCTTTCAGTAACAAAAAACATGAAAATTAGAAAATCTAATCAATCAGTAATGAGTATTATACGTAAGAAGAAATGTGAAATATAGATTAGGGTGAATGTTATTAAAACAAAGAACTTTCATGTTTATAGAATAACAACATTTCTAAGTCAAGAAAATACAGCCACAGTGGGAGAAAATGAAAAAATGGAAATGAAGAAAACCAAAGAAGGCGGAAAGATGGGTCCCAGGCCTTTTCCTCTCCTTCCAACTTTATGTTCTCGTGTTTAATTGCCCAGATAATTGTGACTATATCTCCTGCTATAAATATTTTATCTCCTTCTATCACATCATAATAAATCATTTGATAATGTTTGTCTTTTGTTCAAACATAGTCACCATTATGATAACTAAAACATATTTCCAGCCAGCTTAAAGTCTTCATTCTACACTAGTGAAATGTGTGCACACTGTCCTAAACAGCTTAAATTACTCTTAGCTAATGGCATTATTGTGCTTTGAAATTATATTTGGGAAAATGCTCTACTGGAGCATTTGACTACTGGGCTTTTCTTCTTGTCCATTTTAAACCAATGAGGCTCTGTGGTCATAATCTGGAAAGTATCCCACACAGGCATACAGAGTGAATTCTAGATAAGCATCCTCAATTCTTAATCTCCTCTTCCTTCTAGCTCTTAGAAAGCTTTGTCACAAATAGGACAAACATAGCCAAGCTTTACTTGAGCAAAGGTTTTCCACTATATTGGTAGTATCTTATCAAAACACAGTGGGTCATTTAACCGCTTACTTTTTCTCAGTAAAACCTGCACAATGTCATGAATTTGGGAACAGAGTAAATAACAGAAAAGACACCTGAGTTTGACAGTGGACAGTAGTGGATACTGTAGGGAAAATGTTTAACTCTCCTCTCTAACTTAAACCCCACTGGAATGATGTGATTCTAGGACATACAACTGATGACTATGACATGAAGTTGCTTGTTTTGTCTGTATTTTTCTGCCATTATTAAATGTTCAATTCTTATGTTATTGGGTAAGAATTAAAGGGCAGGCTAGCATGGGTGACACTGTTGTGGGTGTTTACTACAGGCCACCTGATCAGGATGAGGAAGTCAATGAGGCCTTCTGCAGACAGCTGGAAGTAGCCTCACGATCCCAGGCCCTGGTTCTCATGGGGGACTTCAACCACCCCGATATCTGCTGGAAAGACAACACAGCTAGGCACAAGCAGTCCCGGAGGTTCCTGCAAAGCATTGGTGACAACTTCTTGACACAGGTGGTGGAGGAGCCAACAAGGAGAGGTGTGCTGCTGGACCTCGTACTAACAAACAAAGAAGGACTGGTGGAAGATGTGAAGGTCGGGGGCAGCCTTGGCTGCAGTGACCATGAGATGGTGGAGTTCAGGATCCTGTGAGGAGGCAGCAGGGCACCAAGTAGGATCACAACCCTGGACTTCAGGAGAGCAAACTTCGGCCTCTTCAGGGACCTACTTGGAGGAATCCCATGGGTTAGGGCCCTAGAAGGAAGGGGCGTTCAAGAGAGCTGGTTAATATTCAAACATCACCTCCTCCAGGCTCAAGAGCAGTGCATCCCTATGAGTAGGAAGTCAAGCAAAGGAGGGAGGAGACCTGCATGGATGAGCAATGAGCTCCTGGCAAAACTCAGCCAGAAGAAGGAAGTCTACAGAAAGTGGAAAAGGGGACAGGCCACTTGGGAGGAATATAGGAATGTTGTCAGAGTATGCAGGGATGTGACGAGGAAGGCTAAGGCCCATTTGGAATCAAGTCTGGCGAGAGATGTCAAGGACAGCAAGAAGGGCTTCTTCAAATACATCAGTAGCAAAAGGAAGACTAGGGAAAATGTGGGCCCTTTGCTGAATGGGGTGGGTGCCCTGGTGACAAAGGATGCAGAGAAGGCAGAGTTACTGAATGCTGCCTTTGCTTCAGTCTTTACCGCTCAGACCAGCCCTCAGGAACCCCAGACCCTGGAGGCAAGGGAGAAAGTCTGGAGAAAGGAAGACTTTCCCTTGGTGGAGGAGGAGTGGGTTAGAGATCATTTAAGCAAACTTGACACCCACAAATCCATGGGCCCTGATGGGATGCACCCACGAGTGCTGAGGGAGCTGGCAAATGTCATTGCTAAGCCACTCTCCATCATCTTTGAAAGGTCATGGAGAACAGGAGAGGTGCCTGAAGACTGGAAGAAAGCCAGCATCACCCCAGTCTTCAAAAAGGGCAAGAAGGAGGACCCAGGGAACTACAGGCCAGTCAGCCTCACCCGCATCCCTGGAAAGGTGATGGAGCAGCTCGTCCTGGAGGCCATCTCCAAGCATGTGGAGGACAAGAAGGTGATCAGGAGTAGTCAGCATGGCTTCACCAAGGGGAAATCATGCTTAACCAATCTGATAGCCTTCTATGATGGAATGACTGCCTGGGTAGATG
The DNA here is from genome assembly GCF_036417845.1 of Apteryx mantelli. Classification (NCBI taxonomy): domain Eukaryota; kingdom Metazoa; phylum Chordata; class Aves; order Apterygiformes; family Apterygidae; genus Apteryx; species Apteryx mantelli. Next base: position 49,601,575 of record NC_089982.1, on the reverse strand, counting down.
AGGGGAGAGCAGTGATGTTGTCTACCTTGACTTCAGCAAGGCTTTTGACACTGTCTCCCATAACATCCTCATAGACAAGCTCAGGAAGTGTGGGTTAGATGAGTGGACAGTGAGGTGGATTGAGAACTGGCTGAATGGCAGAGCTCAGAGGGTTGTGATCAGCAGCACAGAGTCTACTTGGAGGCCTGTAGCTAGCGGTGTCCCCCAGGGGTCAGTACTGGCTCCAGTCTTGTTCAACTTCTTCATCAATGACCTGGATGAAGGGACAGAGAGCACCCTCTGCAAGTTTGCCAGTGATACAAAACTGGGAGGAGTGGCCGATGATACACCAGAGGGCTGTGCTGCCATTCAGAGAGACCTGGACAGGCTGGAGAGCTTGGCAGAGAGGAACCTCATGAAGTTCAACAAAGGCAAGTGCAGGGTCCTACACCTGGGGAGGAATAACCCCAGGCACCAGTACAGGTTGGGGGTTGACCTGCTGGAAAGCAGCTCTGCAGAGAAGGACCTGGGAGTGCTGGTGGACACCAAGTTAAGCATGAGGCAGCAATGTGCCCTTGTGGCCAAGAAGGCCAATGGTATCCTGGGGTGCATCAGGAAGAGTGTTGCCAGCAGGTCGAGGGAGGTGATTCTCCCCCTCTCCTCAGCCCTGGTGAGGCCACATCTGGAGTACTGCGTCCAGTTCTGGGCTCCCCAGTACAAGAGGGATGTGGCACTACTGGAGCAAGTCCAGTGAAGGGCTACTAAGATGATTAGGGGACTGGAACATCTCTCTTATGAGGAAAGACTGAGAGAGCTGGGCCTGTTTAGCCTGGAGAAGAGAAGGCTGAGAGGAGATCTTATCAACGTGTACAAGTATCTGAAGGGAGGGTGTCAAGAGGATGGGACCAGACTCTTTTCAGTGGTGCCCAGCTACAGGACCTGAGGCAACGGGCACAAACTGAAACACAGGAAGTTCCATCTGAACATAAGGAAATAATACTTTTTCCAGAGCACCAGAACAGGTTGCCCAGAGAGGTTGTGGAGTCTCCTTCTCTGGAGATATTCAAAACTCGCCTGGGCACGATCCTGTGCAACGTGCTCTAGGTGACCCTGCTTGAGCAGGTGTTTGGACTAGATGATCTCCAGAGTTCCCTTCCAACCTCAACCATTCTGTGATTCTGTGATTCCCAGCCATGTGTAGCATTTAATTAAAAACTCTATCACAAATCTTAAATTGAAAGAAATAAAAGGTGTTAAGTACTAAAGACAAACCATACTTTTCATAAAAGTATATGTCTCTCGTTGATCTCTTTATCAAGACAGAACAAAGGGAAACATCCAGTTGAGATTTTGAATACTATTCAGAATTCTTTATTTCTTTTTACTTTTCTCCCTTCTAAACTAGAGGAAAGTGTATGTGCCCTTCTGTAACCTTCACTTTTCCCCTCTATTTTACTTTTGCAGAAGAGTGACCAAAATGGAATTTAACAGTCAAGGTAAGGAGGTACATCAATTTAAATAACATTGTAAAATTTTCCACATTATTCCCTACACAGGCTAACATATTATTCACTTTTTTGACCTCTGATACATTTTAAGCAGATGTCTTCATTGAGCTGTCCACAGTGATGCCTAGATCTTCGTCCTGAGAGGCTACATCGAACTCAGAAACCCTCAGTATATAAAGGGTACAGTAATTCATTCACTGCAGTGTGTGGTGTTTCCCACTCAGGATGTATTTTATCAGCCACTGTTGAACTTATTTTCTCTGAATGCATCAGGTTCTTTTGGTGTTTCTCACAGCTCTCCTTAGTCTCCAATATTTCATATAATATTTCCTCCTCATAAACTGCTCCCTCCTCTAGGTTTTTAGCAGCAACAATTCTAGGAATTATTCTGGAGATATGCAATTGTTAGCTTTCTTCCAGACTTTTATTCTGTATTTCTTTTGGCATTTTCAGTAAGCTTCTGCCAGATAAGATAGACAAACTAAGTGCTTTCCTTTATATATTTATGTAATTACTCCAAAAAGATTTTTCAAATCCTCTGCAAAGACTGAGAGATCCATGCTGAAACTCCATAGTCAAGGCTACATATTAATAGGGACTTCTACAAAAATGGGTATATATTTTGGTTCTAATCTTCTTATCTCTCCTTTTTATCTGCAAATCTCTTTGAATTGTGAATTCTACACAGCTGCTATACTTGGAGGACACCCTAGCATTCTGAAGACAGTACTGGAATGCAAAAACAAGTTCTGGGTAATTTGCAGCTTCTGGTGAAAAATTAATCAAAGAAGGAACCTTTGTAGATAAACCTTCTATTTTTATTATATTTCTTTAAATTGCATTTTCTGAGGTTCACTTTCAAATGATCACATATGGACCTAGGTTTTGGAATTTCCACACAGAAGGCAGAGCCCAAACAAATATAGATTCACACTACTGAATAGTCAGTGAAGCTCCATTTACACTGTCCCTTTTGTACAGTACCCTTATTTCAAGAGAATAACAATAACATTAAAGACAGTAGGGTTGGTAGAGACTTATCCCATCTTTCCATACTAGTGAAGTCACTGCAAGCAATGACTTGACAACATAGGAGAATAATTTGCAAAACTTTGAGAGTTTTTAGAGATTATTTTCCACTGATGTCAATAGAATTTAGGTATCTAAACATTGTTAGATTTAGGTGCGAGGCTTCTTTTCAAAAAGCATGAAAAACTATAGCACCCCTATCACAGTTGAACTTATTGCAAATTACATATGCTCAATAGGTTACTAAATCAGACAACAAATTTAACCAGGTTTGCAAACCCTCTGGATCCCTGTCACTGTAGTTTCTGATGCTCTGTATGTAAAATTCACTAGTAATAAGAAATTTCTGGCAAATTTAATAAGGTGTCTGAGATTTTTGTTTCATTTTGTTTTTCAGACCATAAAATGGCTGCTTGTTTGAGATTTTTGTTTTGATATAATAGTTTGGACTTGATGTAGTAACTTCTTTGCAGATTAAGATCAGGAATTAAACTGGCATTGGAGGAAATGGTCTAAGAGGCATCTCTTTTAATGTCATTTTGGTGACTCTAATGATTACATTCAGCTCAGAAAGTGTTTTTTACATTTTTTGTGAGCTCTTTATGTATTACCCGAGGCAATTTTGCAGCAAAGTCAGTCTATCTGGTAGTCACAAGTCAAATCCTCTGTCTGTATTTCTTCTGCTGTTGCTTGTAGTTGATTTGCAGGTTCCAGTAAAATGGCAGAATGCAAAGCATAGAGTGGCACTCAGAGAAAAGTCACAGCACCGGAGGAAACCAAGAGAAACGGGTAAAAAAATACTCAGTAAAACTTGTGATGGTGTATACCAACATAGTCTACCTACACAGGATCTTCAAGCGATTAGTTAAGGAAAAGGAATATACGATTGTTAGTCTGTTATAGGAAGGAGTCTGAATTAATGACCTAAGTGCTTTTCGGTCATCTACACAACTTGCTGCTCCTAGTTTACATCTCTAGTGCCCTTGGGGTCCAAGGATACTTAAGGAAAGAGACATACATTTCTAATTGAAAACCTCCTTCATATATTCAAATCGAAGTGTAAACAGCACCATATTATATGATGAGCACAGTGCTATTCTCACAGATGGGAATTTATTTATGCAGCAAAGAGGCAATGTAAGTGCATGAAAGCTTTTCTATTAGATTAGAATACCAAATCTAGAATGTCAAAATGGCAGTATACTCCTATTTTTAAATTAATATATTGTCGCTCCAAATAGGATTCATTCACTGATCCCATGCTGTCCAGTTTTGCAATGAATTAAACTAGAGAGGGTAGAGGAGAAAATGAGGAGAGCTGAATACAAATAGCTCTGGCTTTTACAGCTAGACTGATTGGGCAAGGCTTCTGGGGAGAAGGCACAGCTTTTTTATAACAAAGGGACCTCAACCTTCTTTCTACTATCGAAGAAGGATACCCTTGGACTGTTATTCTGCAGACTGACTACATTTCCCCTCCATAAACAGTTCCACAGTGTGAGAAAAATTTCTGTTGAATAGTAGTGGGAATGTTTAAAGCTACTTTAAAGCTATTCCACACACGTAAAATTTCATATTATCTATAAGTTTAAGAAACAGCAATCAGATTCATGCAAATTTTATGCTCATATAAATCTATCATATCTGTATTGATTACATGGTGTAAAAGCATGTTAGGGATCTAAAGTCTAATAGCTAGAATTCACTGCTGCATTCCTGATGAAAGCTTAGTTTTGGGCAGCTTATACTGCAGGTTCAACAATTTCTTTTCTGGAGAATTTCTTACGGATGACAGGAGCTCCTAGCAAGACAGAAGCCTCGTCTCTATGTTAAATCAGTAAATTATCTGTTACATATGCTTTACTGAACTTATTATTAGTGTTTATCAATCACTGTGTACAGAATCAAATTCCAGTAAACACCTATTTCATTTGGAACATTTGTTTGATAGATTTTTTTCTTAAATATCACAAGCAGTGCTTGCTACATGCTTTGCATTAATGATTTGAGAGATAATCCATTGTCCCTGTGTAAACTTCTTTTCTGTTGTTTTTAACTATCAGTAACTATATCTATTATAATACACATGAAATGACTAATGAGGAGACTTTCTTAAAACATCTTAGTACAATTCATAGTGAAAATAAAAAAGAATCAATGTACAGCTGTGAATAACTGACTGGAAAAATTAACTAATATCCAGATTCTAAAGGAATTCATTAACATTTGGATGGCTGTACTACTGGCAAATAGATTATAGCCAGATAATGTCCATAACCTAGATATTGTCTGAAATAGCTAATCCACAGTTTATGTCTTTAGGAGAGATACTTAAGCTATCTGAATGAGCACAATGCTATTTGTTCAGGTAGGAATTTGTTTAGGCAGCCAAGAGGCAATGCAAGAATATGAAATGTTTTCTATTAGATTAGAATTCCTAGTTAAGACTGTCAAAATGGCTTTCCTTACTGAATGTATACACCTATTCTTGATTTCACGTATTGTCATGCTATGTGAGATTTGTTCATTAATTTCATGCTATCCAACACCATAAAAAACTGGTAAGTTAGAATGACTGGAGTTAGAAAAGTTTTTCTTTTATCTTTATAGCAGGACTGAGTCTTTGCTGCAGTGAACTTAATTGCAACTTTGACTTCTTACCTACACAAAACATATACAGACCCTCCACCTGTCAGTTAGATGACAATTTTCATGCTTATATTGCAGCACTGTATTTTAATGTACTTTATGTTTTTTTATTCTCCCCAAATATTCATAGAAACAGTTCTTCCAAACATATAAGCATATGATTTCTCTTTGCTGGAACCATAGAGGAACTCAGTATCAATTTATGTCATCTATTAATTGGTATACAAAGAGACACAGAAGACTATATTTCTGCATGTTAAATCACTTCACCAAAAACTGTCCAGGGTTTTTGTTGTGTATCAGTATAAAAATTGCAGTCTGGGAGGAATCACTCTGTTGCAGGGACAAAAATCCATGTGCTATGAAGCTACTCTGCTCCCTACTTCATGGCTTTTTATTTAAAAATAAAAATTAAAATAATAAGGCCCTGTTTAACAGATAGGAAACTATATCAAGAAGTTATCTAGGTGTTTCTGCAAGGCAGAAGACAGGAACTCTAAGAATCAAAATAGTTGCAGAGGGAGATTGAAAGGAGAAAAAAGGCAGTAAGAAAGGAGAGCTGTAAGAAACAGCTGAAGAACAGAAGGCAATTATTTATCTGATATATGAAGTAAAGAATTAATGCTAGATTTTAACATATGAAATTATGGGAAGTTCCAAACAAGACTCTAGATTATGTCTCTTTATTTAAAAATATGTTTTCTACAAGCTGACAACTCTAAAGAGGACCTGAAATTAGCTGGTATTCTTTCTGTTGTCTTTGATTTTTTGGTAAAAAAGAATAAGGATAAAATAATTTTAAAAACCACAAACAAATTGAGGAATTTTAAAAGACCTATATTGATCTACTGCATGTGATTTGGAAGAAATCCTTTGGGTCAGATATTGGGCATGTGTAGATATTGAGCATACACTGAATAAAGATTTAAACACTAGACATTACTCTTCCGTTATTAAGAGTACCAGAATATTCTATGTCAATAACACAAATGTCACAAAATCTATTGTGATGTTGTTGTTGTGTTTAGCCAGTTCAGTAAAAAAGTAGTGCAATACTTCTTTAGGTAAAGAAACGCATACAAATACTTAAAAAGCATTATAAATTAGCATTCTTGGAAGCTTGCACATGTGTATGTGCAGGCACACATATACACATGCATAGGAGGAAGAAGAGGTATAAACCAAAGGAAAACATCTGGTTTCAAAAGGAAATGGCACTTTCATCAGCAAACTCTGATTTAAGGAAAATGACATCACATAAATAGATGGCATATTTACACGTCTGCATTCAGCTAGAAGGCAGGGTCTTGCCAAATTGTAAGAACTAATTTACTTATTAATTCTACTGTGATTGGCACAATTAGATAGGTCATTCTAATATTTTTTAAAATCTGCTAGCTGCAGGTCTTTAGACATTCACAAAACTCATACACATCAAGTCATTCCATGCTGCCTTAGGTCTGTTGAAAAGTTTAGTCAGAGGGAATAGAAATGTTCTTAGATTTCACAGTTTATTAAAAGTGCTCCCTTTATTTCTCCCCCCCTCACTTCAATCCAGTCAGAAGGCAATTCCCTAAAAGAATACCATAAAATGATTCGTACTCAAAGGCATTAATGTGTTAATTTTGAGATGACCACTGTTGTGCCCATCTCGGTGAAATGTAGAGAATGAAAAACTATTATGCTTATGTAATTTATTCTTCTTGTTTACTCAATGTATTGGACAATGGTGTCACGGCATGCTAAACAAAAGCAATAGATTTTCACTTATTTTATTCAAGACGGTCTCATGTCACATTCCGAAGAACACTCAAAGACCGAGCTAGAGAGCAGTAGTTAAAAACAGCAACTGGCTGTCAGTGGTGTAGTTTGTCATTGTTTCACAGACAAAAGGCAGACTGTCACAATAAACAGCATTTATTCATTTCAGATTTGTGGCTTAGGGCTGAGGAAGTGGAGGTGTCATTCGTAGTAATTGTAAAACACATAAATAATAATAGTAGCCTGAAAATCGTATATCAAAGAAAACAGTGGGAGCTGGCAGTGATGGAGGCAAAAAAATGGATGCTTCCAGCACAACCTAATTTACAGCTCTTTTTAAAAAATATATTTTCTTTCATAACAGTAAAATGGAATGTTTTGTAGTAACTGCTTGTGTGGTGGGTAAGCAAGACAGAACATCAAAATCATGCCTTTAATGACTTACTTTAAACAAGCTGCTGAGCACTTTCTAAGCATGATTGCTCTGTACTCAACTGCTGTCATTTTTATTAACTTAATTTTACTAATTAAAAACCATTTAATATTGATATTGACATCACTTCCTCCAGCCTTTCTGTTTAAAAGCTGCAGCTTTTTAAACAAATTATATTGCTCTGTGAAAATACTCCAGATTGATATTTAGGTATAAGATGCTTCTTCTACTCTAATGAAATGCTCACATGTATTTTCTCACAATGGCTCTCAAATGCCTAATCTTACAATTTAGGTAATAATTTCATGGACAGAAATTATAAAGTGGATATTAATCTTGCTGGGATTAGTATTAACATTTCTGGAATTTGAATGCAATTTTTGAGGCAACCATTATCTTCTGTCTTGTAAGCCCCTGTTTTGATTTACCAGGCAGAAGTCCTAGCTCAGTGACACTAGTATATTAACCAGATTATGACATCCACTGGCCAACCCTTTTAGGGTCTGCAGAAATCTGGGGAGGGAAGCAAGAAGAAAAGACATGGGAATTTGAACTGATGTTATAAAAGGGGATCTCTAATTTACTGCCACTTGCTGAAAGTCCCACTTGATCTCATAACCACTCCTAATGCTGTCCAGAACACTGATAATATTTATTAGAAAGCAACCTCTTTTGACATACCCAGAAAAGACAGATGGATCTGAGTTTTTCTCTGGCGAACCACACAACGTTCACCAGATGGAAACAATGCTCCCTATATAGTTTCTCAGGCATTTTTGCCTACAAATCCTTCCATCCCAGCATGTTTCAATTCCTATCAGGAACAAGGGCATTAAGGGGCTGAGGAAAAAACAGATATGTCTGAGAAACTGAACTCGTATTTCAGCATTGACCTCTCTTCTCTGACAAATCTTGTATGATTCACCAGAGAAAGAACAGAATGAGAAAGAGAAATGCCCTGTATTGAAAAAGTGGAGTGTCACATCAGCATTTCAACTGGTAAATGTTATCACAGCTGTTACTGTTTTTGGTATAATGGAAAAGCAGAACTCAGGAGTTGCCAGAAGGCAACATGCCCAGCAGTGCAAGGGAGGCACACTGAAGAATGGATGCACATCACCAAATCTAAGATAACCTTTGGTGATTCTTCCTTAATAAGACAGAATTTTTCTTAATTGATTTTAAAATTGAAAGAGGCCACTTTTTGGCCAGTCATCACGTGTGCATGTATGTGTGAAAATGGGACAGTGAATGTGAAGCTTTAAGTGTTTAATATACAGAGCTAGCAGAAATTAAAAAAATACATGAAGTGTACTGAAAAATAAAGGTTTGAAAACTAATGTCTAACCATCTTTATAGGAAAAACTAGTAAAGTTAAAAAACAAGTCTTTCAAAATAGCCTCTGAATAGAAATGGTCAAACTGGGGACTAATTTTACTGCTAGTAGCAACAAACTGCAACTTGAGAATTTCAAGCCAGAATTTATTCAGAATTACTTAGCTTATGATGAATTATTATGATGAATTGATGAATAACACTCTTTAGTTAAAAAGGAAATGTATTGGATACAGACAACATACTTATCTATACTGATTCACTCTTCACTTCCTAGATCCTGTTTTGATTTTTTTCCAGACCCCTTCTACCTTGTCCTCCTTTTTAGATTTAAATGCTCACACACGTAGGGGCACAGTAATGCTCTTCTTTTGGGTTTGAAACAGTCTAAATTCAGTTTAAATCACAAGAAAACAAAATATTCATATTTTGTTTTTCCCTTATGTGGACTACAAAGATGTTTAGGTTTCCTTTTTGGTAAGTAAAATATTCCTCTCCTGTTGTGTAATAAAAGCCTGGAATGCTATACTTGCAAAGACTGAACTGGGGGTCCATTTTCTTGATGGCTTTGCCTTTTAAGGAATCTGTTAAAAATTCAAAGTTTACTGTTTTGCAGTGCTTTGTACAATCCCCTTAACTCATGAATGAAAGATTCTATGGTATATCTAAATATGGGATTTTATCTCGGGCTCAGTCAGATACATGGTTATTTCCTAACATCTTGTGCATAGTTATTCAGAGTGGCAAACACATACGGTCATTAAAGAGCAATGATAACCTTCACTCTAATTATATTAGAACATGAGTTTAACACAGCTCTCCCAACAAGGCAGATTTAACATAACAGGAACATCTAAGCACATACGTAAAGGGATCAACAGTGTTGCTCATAAGTTATATTTATGGCCAGCAAAAGACTGTGGACAATCAATCATGTAACAACATGATCATCCTGCAGTTAATACGTGTCACTGCTTACTTTCAGGGAAATTTCTGAAACCATAATTTGCATGGTCCAGTTGAAACTTCTCTGAGCTGAATATCCAGCATTTAGCTTTCTAGCAGGAGCTCTGACAGTAGCACTGCTCACAGCAAACTGCCACTGCTGTTTGTTCTGCTTCAGTGCTGTTTGACTGTCACAGCCTGTCATGGAGGAAGAAAGCACCACATCTAACCCCCTGTGACAAGGTTTAATCACTCCTATTACTCCTGTTGGCTGTTCAGGCCACCTTGAGGTGTACAGCACATAGCTACAGATCTAAAAATCCTTGCTTTATATATAAGAAGGGTAAAATCTGGTTTGATCTGATCAACAATCTAATACACAGTTGAAAGGAAATAGAAAAATTAGCTGAAAAATACTAACGTAAAGCCTCAGATCATTTTTAAAATGTCATATCTTTTGCATCATTAGAGATGTTTAAATATTTATTTTTCTTCAAGATTACTTTTTAATGGATTTCCAACTATCAATATGTATTTAGATTCTGAATCTCTTGTTATTTATTTCTAGCAATCTTTGGTATAATGTGGACACATATGTGAAAAAGTCACATTTGGGGTTCATTTATTTATACCGGAATAATGTAACAAAAGTAAAAACTGCATCAAATTGTACACCTGTCCAAATGTTAATTTTGGGTCAAAGGGTGAGAGGAGGAATGCTTAAAACTAGTCTTTTGCAAAGGAAAGGTTAAACTTAAGCCTTCCTGCTACAAATCAGCGTCAATTAATTAAAACTTCGTAATGAAACCTATGTGTGTATGAATGACCTATGTAATGAAACTCTGTATGAACTTATGAACTTTGCTGTTCCATGTGAAATTATATCTTCATGCTAGTTTCAAGAACGTACTTTCTGAGACTGCTGTTCATGTTCTACTTAAAGTCTGAAGGTCACATGGATCAACTCCTACACTCCATTTGCTTACAGCTAGTTACACGTCCTTTTTCAGCAGCCCGGATACCATAGACAAATCACATCTTGCACAAGAACAAATAGATTTGCTTGTATTGGTCTTATTAAATCCAAGGCCTATTCACTGGGACAAAATACTGATTTCAATATGAAAACATATTAACCCACTGTGAGTTTAACTTCAGCACAATAATCTAGTATTATTATGTTTTAATTACTCCAGCAGGCTAGTCTTAATCACTGATAAAAGATGTTAGCATGAAACTTTACAATGAGAGATTTTCTCATTCTTGTGAAAATCATTAACACCAGTGCTATTTTAACTGATCTGTAATTATAAATATCACATCTGTTTTGCATGGGCTGGGCAGGAAACAACTATATGGTGACAGAGCAGATGGCATGGTGGATCAATAGTGTAGCACAGGGATTTATATCCTCATATCTCTGTTCTAGTCCAGCTCTGCAAATATCAGAGCAAATATTCATCCTATAGAACCAGTGCTTGATAGGTAACAAGTGATTTCAGGTGAAACAAAACATAATCTTGGGCCAGAGCTTTTTAAAATGTGCAAAAAGCAGGTGAATACGTGTGAATGGGTGGAAAGTGCATTACATAAGGGTATTATTTTTTCATGAAGACTTTATCTAACAGGAAGATAGCTTAGTTGTACATGTTTAGATATAAACACACTTATCTGTGTTTCTTCTGGCCAGCTTAGAAAAAGAGCATTGGTCAAGTCGACAGTGAATTTTCAATGCTCCTTCTAAATTCTGTTCCCAGATGACCAAACTTAAAAGACACTTATCTATGTAACAAGAGTTTATAGTACCTATGGCCTGTGCCACTTGCCCATGTCCAATTCTAACTTAAAGTCTTACTCAACCAGTGAAGAGAAGTTATGCAGTCTGATACTGTCGATTAGATTAACGTTAGAAAGTGTTACACTTTTTCTATTATTACAGACAAAGAATAATTATTTTTTTTATTTCTGTTAAACAATTGTGAGAGATCATCCAAAAAGATCTGATTATGGCTACCTAATGGGTTATGTAGAGATACATGTGGGTTGTTGCAGCTAACTCATCTGCAGAACACAGTGCATGTCAGTATTTGAATTATGCTGGGTTGGAAGGCCAGTTATCAGCTAAAGATTACATCACACATTTCTTACTGCTCTCTTCATACCTTCTGTCCACAGAATTCAATGTTATGTTCCCCCAATTTGCTTATCAGTCCTGGATGCCAATAAAGGACAGATCAATGTAACATTGTACTGTCACTCTAAAAGTAATTTCATACAAAATGAGTACGGGACTACTTATCTGAGAAACCTGGTTTCTTTAGTTGCCTGGTTACATAGAATTGTTTCCATAATTCTCATAAAACAAAAGGGAAGAATATTTTTTCTTTTTTCACTCCCAGGTATAGTATCAACAGTAAGACAGTTAATAGTCCTAAACTTTTAGATTCACTTTTTCTGTTTTACATAACCCTGCACAATATTCTAGGCAAGCATATTGATATGAATCTTTGGATATGAATCATAATAGCAGATTTTCACATCAGGTATTTGATTCCATCTCTGAACTCTGAAGCTTCTGTGGTGTGAGTGGCAGCAGGAAATGGCTTTCAAACTCTTCCTAACAGATGGAATAAAATCTGCCAGGTTATTAAATTACCACACAACTATTTTTAGTTTCCATTTCTAAATCCTTTTTCTTCTTTCGTCATATAATATGTCATTGTTAATCAAATCTCAAAAGCATTTCTATTTTGAAAAACAGAGAAGCTTCAACAGGCAGTTTATTATCCTTTGCCCTGAACAATTTTTGTTACGGTTATATTTTTCTGCTAATGTTATGGAGTAGTTACAGAAATTTGTATATTACAAGAATGGAAAAAGTAAGTAAAAACATCAGAGTTTATAGGAGTTACAGGCATTAAAAATGTTTTAGTGATGAATAATCTGGTGTGAACACCTCTCTAGACTGAAGTCTCAAATTAAAGAGAACTGTTTGCTGAAAGCTAACAAGTAGGAATGCCCTCCTAATCACTATGAAATCAGAAGTGAGTTCCTCAGCTGGCTGTGACAAACTATACCAGAACTGCAATATATTTTATTTTTGATGATTTACGTGAGAAAGAAGAGGAAGCTACTTAACTGCTGGGAAAATTGAACCAATTGTTTCCTCCTGTGAACTGTGTCATAGTGACAGATTTCCTTAGTGTACAAAGAATCCTTTGAAGGCAAATTTCCTTGCAATTAAAGCGTTAGGGAAAAAATGTCCTCTTTGTTCAGGTACTGTCCTAAACACTAGCTCTCTTCTTACATAAGATCTATTATTACTACTACTGCAGCTACACTACAGTGCAGAAGAAATTATATAAAACAATATGAAATATTGTTTGCTAATATTACCATAATAAATATTACAGTACTTGAAGTCTATTAATTGAAATGTGATTAGGTCAACAGACAAATTATGATTTATTTAAGGATATTGAAGTGCATTCAACCAAGGACTGTAACAGCAACTTGCAAATTAAACCCATATCTTATTTTCAGTAGTGGTTCAGACAGTAGTCATCCTCAAATCAGCTCAAAAAATAACCTGAGGAACACACACAGGTTTGGATTGGATTGATGCTGTACTGCAGACTTGTGACTTCTGGAAGCTGTATTGTTTTTGTGGTAGTGGTGTAAACCAATGTAAACCACTGAAAAACCGCCTTTTATTCCAGTTTTATTGAATCTTATAACAGAAGAAATATTTTTTCAAGATCAATAACCTGGCTGAAGTTGCTCAACTACAAACAAATCAATTCATTATGAGGATACGAATTTCTCTCAAAAAGTAGATCATACACACATCTCATTTAAGGCATGGAATCTTAACCTTTTTCAGTCAGACAGATAAACTATGAAATAACCTTGCAAAATGGACAATAATGTATGATTTCTTAGTGGTGCTAAACATCATGCATCACAAAACTTAACTCCATGGGTTTTGGTACCTATAAATATAACCAATGAAGATGCTGAAAAATATCTGAGCTCTAAACTTTTTTCAATATTTCCCACTATTTACAATATTACTGATTTTATGCTTTGTAGCAGAGAAATATAATGGGAGCTCTCATATGCCTGTATTTTTTCCACTTCCAATTTGATAATCAGAAAAAAACCCCTAGAAAATGCAACATTTTTTTAGAGAATTAAAGCCTGAGAGATGAGTTTGAAAGACTTTACAGATGAGATGCCTTCAAAAAAAGGTGCCAATAGGGAAGAATGGGGAGAGAACACATTATCCTTCAAAAGGTAAAGAGGTAATAAAAAAGCCTTCACTAAGTGCTAGGCTTCTAGGAAAGAGGAGTTTCACAAAGCTCTAACTTAAGTGTTGTAGATTAGTCCTGTCCAGTGAAAAGAAAGATCTTAGAGAACATTTGTTCTAAATTCCTCAGAGCTGTCTGTCTTCTGTTTATTTTAGGAAAAATGGCATCAAAATAACATCCTCCAGACCTACTGTAAAATATTCTCTACAGAGTTTAATTGTCGTCTAAACCTAATGAAAATAATCAATAGAAAAATCCCATAAATCTCTCTTTTCCTTGATAGACTTGGCAACAAAATATTTTCTTGGGGGAGCAATTATGTATAGAAAAATTATCATTTGTAAATTTTTATCATTTAGAAATGCAACATTTTATAGTTATTGCAATACAATATTGTGTTGTTCAAATTACAGCATAATAGTTCATTCCTGCAGCATTCAGTGGCAATGGGCCTTTGGCCTCTTGCCTAACAATAGACCAGACAAGAATTACGACATTGTAATTCACACTCTGTCATGCCTTATTGCTTAATTAAAGCATAACCCTTCATGACATGAAAAGCAATTTGAGTGTTACCATAATAATTTATTATCCTACCTAACATATTTTAGTATTACAACCTATTCTTCTCTTTTGTATATGAACTGAAAATTATCAGAACAATTGCATTTATGCTTCTTTCTTTTTCTGTAAAGTGTGAAGAGTATGTAGAGGAAAAGTAGATAAGAACACAAGGTCATAATTTTTGTTAGAGGTATTCCCTTAATAAACCGGGAGCAAAATTTGCTTCATTTTGCTTCAGCAATTAATTCTTGCAAAAAAACTAACATTAAGATCTCTGATTATCTGGCTGCCTGCAAATCTGTTATACTACTTAGCTACCTAAATGGTAAATTAATATTTTTTTTGTTAAGTGATAATGTGGAACTAAATCAACAATAAGGCTTGGGTTACAGTGTCTTTAAAATTCCAGACAAAGGCATTAACAGCATTTAATTTTGTTGCAATATAGCAGTTAGCTATTCTGTGTTCAACATTAAGTAACTAATGAAACAAACTTATGTTTCAGGAAGAACACTTTGAATCATTAAGATCTCTCTCTCTGATGTTTCTCATACTGAAACCAGATTATATGAAAAAGGTAATCAATTGTTTTAAATTTTTTTCTGATTGTTATTAAAAATTGATTAGGTGAAATTCTAGTTTTGTAAAAGTCAATGGCAAAAGTCACTGACTTCAGGAAATACTCATCTATCATGTGAAATGAAAATGTGTCAATAGATACGAAAATAGGCCTTAGTATTCCAGTTTACAATATAATTATTGTTAATTAGTATTAGTTATTTTATTAGCACCTTCACACTACCTGAAAATAGGAGATACAACACTGCCATCCGGATATTAAAAATCCTTTGCTTTTGGAAAAAAATTAAAATATGCATATTAAAATATGCAACCATGAAACTCCACAATTTTGTGTGAAGAAAAGCCTGGATTTCTTAAGGCATATAGGCAATCAAGTCAAAAAAATTTTCATACAGAAATTACATAGACTGTACCTGATAGATGTACTATGAGTTTCAAGGTGCAATTTAATGAGGTTCCATTGAACTCTGTATGTCTGCAAGGTGACTGGGATGTCCCTGGAACTCTCTCTCTACTGTAACTATAAAATGTCTATGATGTGACTGTGATATAACGGAAACAGCTGCAGTCTTTGATCATATGTTGGCAGTTCATGTACAGATCCAGAATGTGTAATAAGGGCACACTTTATTAATTTGACTGATGGTCTGCTATGTTACTGGTTCCAAAAGCCAAAGGAGACCAAGTTCTACCATGTTAGCCTGATAGTGTTTTATTGTTGCAGCCATTCACAGTGGAATATCTATCATTAATGTCTAATTGATTATCATAAGCATGAGATATATCCTTGTCCCTCCCCGATTTGACTTGATATTTTCTTTAAAGCTGGTGCTATAGCCAAAGTTATTCTTTTGAATTAGCACAAAACACATTTTAACTACAGTTTAAACAGTTAGCTGCCAACATTCTGAACATATGCTTAAGTTCCCTATTAATAAATATTTCCACAGAAATTGAATCTAATGAAGCTTACAGTGAGCTATTGCCATTTCACAGGTATAAAAATATACAAATTCTGAAAACCTGTGCTAATAAAGATAGACCCTGTCAGATTAGAAGCTTTACTGTGTTCTAGTTTCATAAAATTCTCTTTTACACTTATATATGTAACCATTGCCCACTGTGAGTATTTTAAAGACCTTCACTGTCTTCCAGGGTATATTTTTATTAACTAAATCAAACAATACTTAGGTGAAACATATTTTCTACCATTCAATCTCCTTCTGCATTCATCCTTACTATCTCCAACAAGGATGAGACCTGGCCTTTCCCCAAAATTGGCTCCTTCTAGTCAAATAAGATGGGGGAAAGTCTTCTGTCAAGGATTTTTACAAATTGGCAACAATTACCACAAAGAACACTATGGCCAACTATAAGAACATGGGTAATGGGATAAGTGGCTTAGGATTTATAGTCTTAATTCATAAAGGTAGAGAAAGTATTTAGTTTTATTGGATTTGTGTTTAAGCTAGGTGCAGCAAATTACTACTAATTTATTTTTAGTCACAATGATGTCCTCATATACGATTTTGAGGAAGTTAATATAATTCCTTACTTCAGGCTTGTGGAATTAAAGCTCTTTCTGATTTCAGAATAATGCTTCAATTTTGTTTTTATCCAAGATATAGTCAACAGATTTGAATAAATATCTAATGTTTTAACAAAATTCTGTAGGACTAATATTCCTGCTCAGTGTCCTTCACAATGTTTTGCTCTCCCAGGACTCTCTTTTGCATGTCACTGTATACAGGAGCAGTGAACAGTCCACCTCCAGTTTTGTGACCCTGCATCCAAGCTTTGCGTTTGTTCATCTTAGTCAGTTAAAACTCTTTGTTCCTACCAAAATTTTCAGCCTCTAAACAATTCAGCCTTCTCGAAGCTGCCAAGTTAGGGTGCATAGGGTCCGAGTGACCAGCAATAAAGAGAAAAATTTAGTTAGCACATTGATGTTATGTCTCCATACATATAATATGAAAATCACAACTACATTCCTAATTACATGTAAATATAAAAAGTTTTAATGTTTTACATCCACCAAGGACTTATATCATCATATTTCAGCAGAAGATGAAATTACAACAAATTTTTTTCTTTCCAGAGGTGTAAGTAATTTTTAATGATGGCTGGAGGAGCAGGAATTACAGACAGTGTTGGAATTCCCATAAAAGGTCTACTAATAGTTTTGCATTAATACTAAAGGTAGGAAGTTATTATAGAAATGAAGGGCATTTGGGATAGCCACCATCTTTATCCATTATTCTTTATTTCCCATTTTTTCCCTAGTCTCCACTTACATCTCTGTACTCTTAACTTTAAATTTATCATTTTTTTTCAATTTGACCTCATACTTTTATTGGAAGAAGTACAGAGACCTGAACTGTAAGTCACTCTGCTACCATACTTTCAGCTTGTTTTCTTCCAAGTTTTCTTCTTTCACAAGAAATAGACATTTTCATAACCTTGCTGGAGGCAAAGGGGAGGTTGCAAAAGTCAATGTACTTCTTTGATGGGACCTCCCTCTGTCCAGCACCTGCCTTATTCAGTCCTCTTTTTAGTCTGCCAGTGACCCTTCCTTTCAATCCCTTTCTCAATAACCTTTGTGCTACACTGGAGGGGTAAATAGCTATGGCTACAACATGGAGGGAAATGGTAAGGAAAAACTACTGAAATCGGGTATAGTAATGCTCTCTTGCTGCTGGAAGATGAAACAACCTCTTCTTATCATGCTCAGCTCCATCACCTGCTTTTTGGAGAGTCCTGACAATATTCGTTTTTATTCCAAGTTCCCCTCTTGGGCTGACACAGAAGCAGGGAGACTCAGAAGACATTGCTGGGCAACAGTTTAGACTGGGGCACTTTTGAGGCTGACCAGTGTAAGGAGGTGGTATTTCAGCTTTGTTTGCAGGAGAGTGTATATCATTGGAGGTTACCTTATTTTAAAAGGACAATAGAAAGGAAAGCTTTTGCCTGTTCTTTACTGTATTTTAGATCAGGTGAGATCCTCTAGAAGCTGGAGGAGACTATTGCTTCCCTGAGATCAGCGAAGTATGCTCATGGGGAAAAGTATCAGAAGTTGAGTAGGGAAGACAGAATTAGGCAGCAAGCAGGAAGGGGTTAACAAACAGGAACTCGAGATGAACAGGCAGCAAACTCACAGCCAGGCCCCCGAGGAGATGGGAGGAAAGAGACTTTTCCTGAAGAACGCAGAAGGAACTGTATTGTTTGTCCTGGCTGAAAAAGTCACTCGAAGTAACTGGGCAAAGAAGAAAGAACTGACCTACAAGGGCATAGTACAGCATGCAGAGATTGATTTATAAACTGCTATTTCTATTTAGTCCTTTTTCGAGTTTTCTCTATTTTGAAAGAATTCACTGTGTTAATTTGTATTTAGATAAAATGTAAAGTTTATAGATTCAAAACTATTCAAGGATGGTCATATTAAGCTGGTCAATTCAGAGTCTCATCACACCTATCACTCACAGAGCGATATAGCAAACTGTTAAAATGTTTGAAACTTGATAGCTCTAAGAAGGTGAACACAGAACCTACATTTAAGTCTACCTTTAAAAACGACAAAGTATTTCATCCTCTGGTTAAGGTGTGATGAGAATCTGAATTGACCAGCTTCAAGTGGCCATCTTTAAATAGTTTTGAATCTATAAACTTTATGTTTTATCTAAATACAAATTAACAGTTTGCCATATTGCTCCTTGATATTTCTGCTGCAGTAAGCATAGATTTGAATTTCCCCTCACAATTTTCTGAGCAGTCCAGGTTTCAAACTTCTCAGTTAGAATTTAAACAATCTCCAGTTGACACATACATATCTACTGTATTTATATTTTTTCCCACAGATCTGTTCACTTTTCATCTAGATGCAAATGACTATATGTGTTACTGTCCAGAGTTAAGAAAATGTCAGTAAGTATTTATTTTAATCTTTTCCGGTACGAAATTCCCTCAAAGAAGTGTAATTCCTCTAACCCCCAAGCACAGCACAGTCAATTAAATGGTTGTCTGGCTCTTAGAATCCCCAAATAATATCTCTGAAATATGTTTAAATGTTTTACACACCTTGAATGCTTTCACAATCATTTCTAGAAAAGAGTACAGCGAAATGTAAAAGTAAAATATAACACTGAAATTGGACAGTTTTTTATTCATGAAAACCTGATGCCTATTTCAAGAATTCAAAGTTTTCACTGAAATTTTTTAAAAGTCAGCAGGAATGAATATTATAAATAAGGAAAAAATAAAACCTTTTTAAAAAGTTCTAAAGCTATCCACACAGTCAGACAGATCAGACAAAAGCCAATTTACAAGACCAAATAAATTATCATTATATCCTAGATTATTGTTTAAACCATAGAGAAAGCTTTACGCAGGCATATTTTTGGCCTAATTTCCCACTTTCTTCCTTGATTGCCTGCAGCACTTCCTACATGCTATTTACAATTTTTTCTCTCTGCCAAATATCTCTCTGATATATTGCAGCAGCTTTCACTGGTTCCTCTCCATCCACCATGTTATCATCAGTATCTGTTTGTTTAAATGAACCTCAGTTAAGATGAGCATGCTGGACTTCATTCAATGACTTTAGTGATTTCATCTTAACTGACTCCAGAATAATAAATATTAAGTATTAAATTAGATGCAAAGTAAGGTTTCTTATTAAGTACTACATTTAATCCTAGAAATAAAGGATTGCATAATAAATACTATAAAATCAGTACTTCAGATTGTGAGTCAAAATTAAGAGATGAACATTTGCAGAGAGAATACTCTTCATTTTTATAAAATGTATATTATTGAAGGAATTAATGCAGCCCTTCAGACAGCAATGCAAAGCTCATTCAGAATATCCTTATACCTGTTATCATTGACCAGAATTTTCAGTTGCTGAAAAATCTAATCAACATGAAGAATTGAACCTTAATATATCATTAGATACATTTCAAAATACATCCTAAGCAGTAAAGCAGTATTTTGGGAAAATCCTCAAAGACAAAGACTTGGAGAACTCGCACATAGCTAAATGTCTGCTTTTAATACCAAAAAACTCTTATTCAGAAAATATGTATTGCTATGCAACGCTATTCAGGTTTGGTGTTGCCCAATGACTTGTAGGGTATTCTTGGTTTTCAATAGTGAAGATTGTGTAGCTATTCAACTGTACATCACTGAAAGAAAACTGCTAATTTTCATAATAAAGCAAATGTTACATCTAAAAACTGAAGAGAAGAGCTGACACCCATGGTAGCAAATGTTCAATAATTCTGCAAGATTTTCCTCTTCAGGAAAATACAGATGACAGCAAAATAACTTTTCTTATGCTGGTCTGCTCACCTACCTTTTCTGAAGAGTTGGCTGCAGAAAAGTGTATAGATGGAAAGCTCAGTTAGTGTAATTTATGTATCCTTGGATGTCAATCATTACTGTTGAGAGGTGGGACTTTCAGGATCTCTGTGCATTAATTAAGAGCTTATCTCAGCAGAGTAATCATTCCACCTAAGGACCAAAGAAAAAGTTTTAATTAGAGTCTAGAAGACAGTATGTCATATACATATAAAAGTAGTTCTTTAGGAAAAAAAATGAATAGTAATGGAACATTATTAGTAACAATGCAAAGGGCACAAGTTTCTTGTTTGTATTTAACTACAGAAGTACAGTAGTATTTTCACTGTGTATACAGTTAGTCTGCCTGAAATACTTGACAAATTCTGTAATACTATATAGACAAAACTCAAATTTCATCTAGGTTGTATGAATGCTAACTTTATTATTAGACCTCTGTTGAATTATCGATGATGTTGATGGAGCGCTGCTACACAGCTGAAGTTAGATTGCATTTCTCTCCCATGGCCAGCTTTTTGTTCCAGGCCATCTTCTGACTGAACACACAATAGGCAAAACAATGGAAGCTCAGCAAAAGGGAGTGAATGGACTCGTACAATGCATCATTTTCATTCACTGAGTAATAGAATATGTAGGCAGTTGTTGGCTGGCCTTAGACATATCAAGGCTCAGGAGAGGTTAAAAACTAGCTGGGCTAACTGGTGTCAGCTGCCTGAGAGCACTTCACTCATGGAATGACTTCTCTGAGGACAATCAAACATTCTGCTTAGGACTCACCAGGGAAATAATGTATAAATAATTGATTATATCATTTATAAATTAAAGGAAGAAAAACAAATTTAAAAAGCTGGTCTGGAAAATAGACATGTCAGCTAATAACTCAAGCATGAAAAGGGGAAAAATTAAGAGAAAAAATACATTTATATTTGACAGAACAAGAAGAAACTTGTTTGTCAATAGCTGAAATTAGGAATATAATGAACTAATAAACAAAACAAAACAACAAACAGACTACTCTAGGAAGGATCAGAGAGAAAAAATAGAATGTCAAACTCCACTATGAAAATAAAAAAGAAGAAATATTCATAAAAATGGGATTTCAGTGTTCTGAAAATTATAGGCATCTAAGGACTGTAGTTAGCAATGCCTTGCATGATATAATTAATAATAATTGTAAAGGAGGAAAATAGAATGGAAAGCATGTCAGAAGGAGGAAAATGTTTACTGTGCATTCTAAAATAACAGAACAAGTGTTTTGACCTCCATTGCTATTGTACTTCATGGTCTTTTACTAAGGTATTTGTAAATAACTTTGAGAGATGGCTATTTTTCTCAAATATCTGTTTGAAAAACACATGCTATAAATTTCCTACCTAATCAATATACCTGATGGGTAATGAAAACCAGCAGCAAATATGACAAAATAAGCTGTCGGTATTACTGGTAGGTTGTGTATAATGTTTTCTTCTAAATACCAATGTGTGATGAAATGAATATTATGGTGAGGGAACAACCAGTCTTTTAAAGACATTCAGAAAAACGTGGACAATATTTTATGTTAGTGTCATTCATAAATATTTCTAATTATTTTTGCCACTATTAATTGTTTGCTATACAATAGGCATAGAAGCACTCTCCAGAATTTACTGACTGGAAATATTACTATCTTTACTAGATGATTTCAAGGGGTAGATGGAATATCAGACCATCAAATACAATGGCAATGTGCAGCAATACATCCTTGAGAATATTAGTACTGAAACTTGTATTTAAAAGTTCAGCTTTTATTCTGTGGATTGTTACAGAAGCCTTAGAGTACAAAATAGACTATACCCTATGGATATGGATATATGCATATTACTAAATCTGATATCTACTTCTCTGTAGACCTAAATTATTTTTCACATGAAGATGGATTTCATAAAAGGACATGTTTAGTATCTGCTAGTACCATGGGTAAGTATTTTTAAATGGAAAGGGAAAAGAATTTATACAGAGTCTGTCACTTTTACTCTCTTAACTGAAGTAAAGTATTAATCTTGTTATCTGCAGTCTCCTGCTAGTCATATTTAGCACATTCCTTGTCAGCTGCTTCTCTTGATTAAGAGGATGGCAGAGATAATGGACACATTAAACTCCAGAACAGACAGTGAATCTTTGTTCCTCTAAACAATGATATGAATTTTATAACAGTTTAATTTGCTGTTATTCCAAAGGGACAATGTCACAAACTGAATCAGAGGACTGCTAGTGAAGTACGAATTGCATGTTAGCAGCATGGTGCCTTCTCAGTCCTTTCCTTCCTGTTTCCTAGTTTGTCTCTTCTGAACTCACACTCCAATACACTGTTTTGGAAACCAGCCATAAAAAAGGCTAACTCAGACAATAAAATCTGGATGATCTACTGAACTGTGACTGAGATTTGTGACCTGCCTTAAAGTGAATCAGATTCAACAACAAAAGTTCTTACAAGCAGCTCTCACCAAGAGCCTGGCAGAATGTCAACATAGTTGTACTAAATATGCTACACAAAACTTGCTGAGAACCACATGATATCACATATTATCTTTAAAATTACTTTTAAAGGTAGATGAATTCACATGAAATTCATAGTACAAAAATGGCAATTCCAAAATGCTTCTTAACACTGAAGAATGTGATATGGCAATTAGATTATATTGGATAGACAATCAGAAAGGGGAGTAAGACTAAAATTGCTGGCACTTCAGGCAGTCTGTAGGCCAACTTTAAAACCTTTATTGAAGCATGAAAGTTTGAAGTCTTGTTGTCCAAAATTTCCTCAGAAAAGCATCTCCAGACACCAAGCCAGACTTAGAAGAGCTTCTATCTTTCCACTCATTAAAGAGGGAGCATTGGGCACCCAGGCTGCTAACTTAGGCATGTTGGGGAGCGCTTGTTGTAATTCACCTATGTCCTACAGTCTGATTTTCAGAGGTGCCTAATAATTAAATCCTAGTGTAATATTAACATACATGCATATTTAAATTTTTAGATAAAGATATATTGTAAGATACAGACAGGAATTACTCAGCTTTCACAACACTAGCTGAATGCTAATAAACAGTACTGTGGAGAGCTCCTGATTCCTACGGATACTGATCAGTGCCTTTCCTGTTCCCAAATGCAGTATTTTAAACATAAAAAATGGCAATATTTTCCTTCAAAATAATATTTATTTTGAGTATATTTATGGTCTCTCATATGGTTAATAATTTACTCTTTTTGGAAAAAAGCCTGACTTGCTGTATGCATGTTCATTTCATCCTGCTTTACCTTATTTGTTTGCTTCCTTCAATGGGGGACCAAAACAATGATAAGATTTTGATCCACTTCCCAATATCCCTGCATTATTTCCTCTGGCTACAGATAAACTAACAGGTCATAAAAGTTTCTGAGTGTTTCCTATGAGAAGTAAACTTAAGTGTGTGGACTTAATGGGAGCCCAGGAGCCCATGGCGTAATACACTTGCCATTTAATCTAGAAACAGACTATGGGTTTGGCAATTGAGGACCTTGACAAAATGGTCTGTAGTTCATTGTCTGGAAACTGATGACACTTGAGAAACACTGTAAGAACCTAAAATTAAAGCTGAATATTAATATGTTCATGCAAGGGGTGGAGACAAGCCAATAAGTATAACTGCTAGCCTTTAACCCCCATTAACATTTGTAATCTTCATCAGTCTCTGCTGAAACAGTAGTAGTATCAGAGAAAAGTTTATATAAGAAATATATAAAACTATATAAAAAGGCACTGGAAAATATAAAAGTAGAGGGAAAAAAAGGTAATTTTAAATTAAATTTGGTAACAGCAGAACAAAATATACAGCAATATCTTCATGGCCAGAAATATTTATGGATCAAGCTCTCTTCCTGAAATCTATCATACAGCATTGGAGTCACTTTGAAAATGATTCCATTGTAGTCAGCAACACCCAAACTGTGGATGGAAGTTATTAATCAGACGGCCATACCACAGTGTTTTCTAGTGTCAAGACAACAACCACTGCTGACTCTAATGAATAAGAGAAGAGTTTGTTTTAAATTAGGATGCACCTGTATGTGATAACTTTGGTTTCAGCATTCTGCTGCCGCCTCAGGCTACCCAATTATCCTTTCCATTTGTCAATTTTTCCTTACCTTTCCTAATCTCAATCTCTGTTTCTGTGTTAGTTCATATGAACACTGCAAACACGTGATTAAAAAAATTAATGAAAAAAACACAAATTTTGATATATGATTGAGAAAATTTAGTCTATTTTTGAAAACTTCAGTTCTTAACTATGCACTAATTTAAAGAACATTATTATATTATTTTTGTATTATTATAATATTATTATAATAACATACAAACATTTTTAATTGTGGGGGACAAAGGAGATATCCATAAATTTTATAAATACTTTGTGTTCTTCAGTATGGCTGACTGATATCTTTCTGGCTAGCTGGACAAAACTTTGCTAGCAAAAACAATTATCACAAATAAGATATACTACAAAAATACCGACACTTATTAGGAGAGAATTAGAAGAACTATCATTGAGAAATGTCTGTCTGTCTGACTTCAGTTAAATTAACAGGCTTGCTTTTCTCTTTGCAATTTTAAGATCAAAAAGTATTAAAATGTTAACAAATATCATGTAGAATGGGTGAGAGTAATCACTGGAGAACCAGCGCAAGAGAGAGATTGAGAATGCAACAGGGTTGTGTAGAAAGACTTGAGGTTATATCTGAAACAACTGGGCTTGCCTAAACTTGAGAAAATGTTTTTAGCAATGTGCCATGGTTGCTTATAAACAGAAGCTGTGGGCTACATGAATAGCTGAGGCCTGACCTAGGTGAATAAAAAGGTGCCTTCTAGTCATGTTGCCACATTCCACTGACCTGAGTGAGAGCCTCTTATGATCTTGAACCTTTTCTATATTGTGATATATTTTTGTAGAGAATGGATAACACATCTCTGTACATGGAGCTACTCTTTGAAACTTTAATCTTTCCTTTGTCACAAACCCTTAGAAAAATGTGTCAATGAGACATGAAAATCTAATGTTGGGCTTGCAAGGTTCATACTATCAAAAAAAGTAGGAGTATCCTCAGAACTAGACTAAGAGCAGTAAAACAAGAGAGGAAATAGTGGCATATTCTATCTGAAGAAACACTTGTAAAGGATGCACAAGGGATGCAAAAGGCACCACTTGGTATGCAACTGGGGACAGAATTTGAGAGCAGGGAAGCGATGTGACAAACGGATACAGTCAAAAAGTGAGGTGAACCCCTTGATTCAATCCAGCGAAAGTGTCAGTAAGGTCTGCTGCTTGAAAGATATGCCTGCAAGACAGACTGGGGGAGAAATCACAGCTGCAGCTTGCCCCTGAACTGTCATAACAATAAATAAGGTTATCTGTCACGATCAAGCCATCTGGAGAAGTACTATATATGGTCCTGCATAGATGCTACACATTTATCTAAGGTTACAAAAAATGCTTAATAGAATATATTGATTTGCTAGGAAATAGTTTGTGGTCCTATAATTAAAGGTAGTATCACAGTGACCATGCATGTAGAAATTGTAGCAAGAACATTGAAGGTATGTTGGTACTATTGATTTATAAGTGATTACACAAAATATTAAAAAAGAAAAAATGACAGTTAAAGAAATGCTGTATCTAACAGCTGTGACAGAGGTTTTCGGTGTAGTACTGAAAGTAGTGATCCAACCGTCACTGCTTGGATATTTTATTCCTTTTTATAGCAATTATTTAAAGCAGAGATCAGTTACATCCTCATATATGAGCAAGTCATATTTTAAAAAATAGTAAGCTACTCTGCAGGTAGAAATTCACAAAAAATGCTCTGTCCATCCTCTCCTTTTTCTTGCTATCAAGGCTGTGGGGGGATGCTCCCAGCTTCCCCCCTCCCCCCCCAATACACATTTGGTGCCAGTTACAAGTAGCCTGAATTCCTGTGTTTTACACTCCAAAAGGGAGGATGTCAAGACTTTGAGACAAGGCCTGCTTGGGCCTCAGGACCTTGAGAGACAAAAGCCTCCTCTCACTGCTGGGGCAGTGCTAATTGCTGTGGTCGGGACTGCCTCCTCCTCCTCCTCCTCCTCAGGACCCGGAGAGATAACACCTGCTTCCACTGCTGGGGCCCCATTGCGGACTGGAATTAACTCCTTCCTAGCCCAGCTACGGGATCTCTCCTTGGGACCCCCACTGCAAGAGTAAAGCAGTCATCCGCAGTCACTCACACTCCTCTCTTCAGTGCTCAAGAGTGCGCGAGGCAGCTAGCCTGCCCTTGGGGGTGTTCGGCCACCCCCCCCCCCCCCCCCAGCCCGTGACCGTGGGTGCGATGGTCATAACAAGGACGGAGGAGTTGAACCCTGCAGCAGCCAAGAGCCAGGGCCTGCGCCTGCCTGAAGAGAACTGCAACTGGCCTAGCGACTCCACCTCCACCTTCCCCCGAAGGGCATAAAGAGGTTGGCCCGGAGCCGCCTTGGGCTCTTCGCGGGTGACAGCGGGTCTGCCAACTTGCGGAGCCCCTCGGGACGGGGACGCCCTCCCGCAGCTGCTTCCCTGGGATTGAGTGTACGTTGGCCGCTGAGGCAACGCGTGGGTAAGATCGATCAGAATTGGTTTGCCTAGTTCATTCATTTGGGTATTCACAGTTAGTATAAATTAGCTATCCTTTTCTCTTTGCTAAGTAGTTACTGTTAGCATAACTTTTAGTGTAATTAGAAATAAGTATTGTACTTGAGCTGAGCTTCTGTTAACAAGAATTCTTGCTTTGTACCATTGCAGCTTCTGTAGTAAATTTTGGTCTTTGAAACAAGTTGTGGAGTCATGCAGTAAATGTCCTCTCCCCCTCCTCCCCTCCCTCGCGCCACACGAAATCCACACGGTCCGGGACTGCAAGATAGTCGGTCGTCCCGCGACAAAGGTATATAGTCAAGCTTCGTGATTAAGGGCATGTATGTGAAACCAGCTGACCACAGGACCATCTGTGGGACAAAAACTAAACTAAAACTGAAAGAAAAAAGCCAGATTTAGAAGTAGCCTTGCCCTACCCAGGCCCTTCTGCTGTAGAATGCAAAAGCTACGTTAAAGGAGACTTTTTCAGAAATGTGAATAGTCATTAAATCTATTTTTCTACTGTTATCTCTTTGAACCATCTTCAGTATAGTGCACCCGTGGCATGCTCCCTAATGTCATAATGGGAAAATAAACTACATATATAATTTCTAGTCTGGAAGCAGACAGGTGGACTGAGATGTATTATGTACTATACTGACAGTATACAGTGTGTGCAAGTGAAACCAGTACTGGAAATAATTCCAGTTCCTTTTATTTTTCTTTATGACCTCTTTGCTGACAGCCTCAAAATCCTCATAACTTTGCAAATGTAGAATATGAATGAACAGGACATACTTTGCTCCTATGAGAAAGATATGCTTGTTATCTGTTTTCCATATTAACTCTACCTCACTGCAGAAACCTTCTCTGGCAGCATTTTTATCTATAATCATAAGGCTGCTGCATCCTCAACTATAAATTCATAAAAGTGGCCCTTTCTATGGCTATCTTTTCTTTCCAGATAAACCTAGCATATTGAACACATTTTTATCTAACAGCATCCTTTTGTGGGATGCAACATGTAGGGCTTAATAACATGACATTAGACACTCTTAACCTGGCCTTTTTTGTTCTGCTTCACATTATAAAGTGACTCTTTCTGCTACTGACCTTCTGTGGCTCTCCCAAAGGAAAGAGCACCTTACTAGAGATTATTTTCTAACTAGTGGGCTCCAGATGAACAAGTCTTCACTGCAAATACAACATCTTCATAGATAAATCCCACCTTTGAGTTAAGGATGCAATTTAACAGAACAAAGACATTAAACTGAAACAATCTGAACCAGGTTAAATACTACTTGTTTCCTAGCCCTATAATCAAGGAGGTTAAGCAAGGCCACTGCAGCTTTTCTGTGCTACTGTTAGCACCCTTGAAACATTACCTACCCACTGGAAGATTCCCTTAACAATAGTAAACCAGAAATGAGTAATAAGTAATCAGTAATAACCCCATTTGGGTTGGCTAACTGATATATCAAGGGGAGGAAACACCTAACAAAAGTCACCTTTCTTCACCAGCAAGTACAGCTCAGGGCAGGGTAATATCCTTCGAATCTTTCTAGATAACAAAAGAAAAAAACTGGCTTTGCAAAGGGGCCACTTCCTGCAGTACAATTACATCTCTCTGGACTTTGGGGAAAATGCGAGCATCTTTTTCTCACACTCACCAGCTGATTTAACTTGCTGGAAGAGTGAACCTGCCCCTAGGGGATTTTCCCCAAGTTGCTTGCTGTAATTCATGGTTCCAATTCTCTCTCCATCCTTGGGAACATATGACTATCTCCCTCTCTGTGCCCCATCCTTCCCTCATGTATTCCCTCCTGGAATTCAAGCAGCAGAGCCACAGCTCTGGGTAGCAGGATGACTGAAGGCAGCGGCAAAACCATGTGACAAAGAGCAGGGTACAAAAGTAATATTATAAATACCATAGTACTGTGGTTGTATCAGGGCCTAACAATTAAGAATTGCGGAACTATTTTAGTATTAATGTATAATTGTAATGGGTGCTATAAAATCATGTTCAGCTGGGAGAAATTAATCTGGTTCTTGGCTATAGCACCTAGGAGAATTAAAAAAAAAAACAAACAAAAAAAACAAAACAAGCAAGCTCTTACTTATTCCTGTGGATTTTTAAACAACCCGATATATCACTAAGAAGGACTAGCTCATTATAAGATCTGTCTCACAGTTTGCAGAGTGAGACCCATAACATCAAGACCATGTGACAAAAATGATTAATCACAATAAATTCATTTTGAAATCTGGAAAAAAAATGTTTTGCTATTTTTTAATGCAAGTTAAGAAGAAGTTTCTGCTTATCTTTACCGTTTTTCACTGAATGGTGAACTTGAGGGAAAATTCTATATTTTCAAAATGAGGTGAGTTGTACATAGCATTTTTACTGCCAGCTGTTATGATTGGTCTAGAAAGTGCTGATAAAATACACCTTGTTTTTTTTTAAAAAAATACATTAGTTGACATATTTTACCAGAATTAAATTTTCTTTTTCTGCTATCACAGTTTTCTCTGCTTGAACTGAGTCCTGCAAGAACTTGAATATCTTGATACATGGCTTTCCAGCAGTACTGTATCCTCCTCTGGCCGTAGAAGAACCACAGTTCTGTGGTTCAGTGGACCACAACTATTCCCTTCCCCCAGCAATAGTGAAACCTGAAACATTTGAGGAAAAATTGTTGCTACTTTCCTCTACTCATGCACATTAATGTCTCCAAGCTTGGTGGTAGTATTTCAGTGGCTGCTCTGATGCAAACTAGTAACAAATTTAGCTTTTTTTTTTTTTAATTACTTCAATAGGCAGAATTATACTTTGTTTACTTATAGTTAATAAACATAGTCACAGCCCAAAGTCAAAGTGGAACTTGTTAACTCTATGTGTTTGTAGCATCAGTGCATAATAGATTTTTCTGAAGGGTTGGAAGAGCAGACAAAATTATCAACCTAACCTTGCAAAAGTCTTCACGCTGAATGTAGCAGTTATTTTTACAGTTGAATCTCAGTTGTCACCAGTCAAGTGCCACACTTCTGGTTCAGAGGCTACCCCAGCTTTGAGTCATGACTAAGGATCATATGACTATCATCTCTGTTGCAAATTAGTCATGTGGGCAGAAAATAGATTCTAGAAAGTCAAGGTTTCTCTTCCATATGCTGTTTTTCATATTTTTTCTGTCTAGACAACGTAGTAAAACATCTGGCTCATATTAAAGATTTTAAAAAGTGATCTGAATGATGATAGTGAAATTATTCTTTTAGACAAACCATGATCTACAAGAGTATCTGCTCCTTCTGATCATTGGAGTCAAACTTATCAGCTGTTTCCTCACAGAATCAAGCTAAAAATAGTCTAAAAGGGTTTTCAGTTTGACAAAAAATAAAGCAACTATGGAGTCCTTATACACCAGAAGAGAATATCAACAAAACCCATAATACATGAAACATACAGACTTGTATTTGTATCTGTTACAAGTGTAAAGTGATAATGAAAAAATAAATAAAGAAAATATATCTTTCTTACCCTTCACCCTATGGCTCACAGCAATTGTGATAAAATATTTCAGTGCGCATGACACTGTGTTTGCATAACTAATGACAGTGATATCCATACTCAACTTCCTGTTGCTAATACTAATAGGCTGGCTTGGTTTCTGCTTGCAAATATCTATTTACACATTTGTTATTACAGCTACTCTTATTCAGTCACTACCTAAGTCAACAGAATGATCTCCATCAAGACAGCTTGTATTTACCACACTTCATACACCTAAATCATATGTCACCCAATTAAGTAAAGTCCAAGCAAATTCTTGATTGATTCTGAAGTTAACCATATGGTTAGCTAGCAAGTCAGAAGAAAGTAAATTCAGTCACTTTCCTCTAATTATTATTAAATAGAATTGTTTTAATGCTTTTTGCAATTTTCAGTTGGCTTAAAATGGCAATAGTAATTTACTGGTCACCATTTGTAATCTACCCAAAGTGTACCAACACATTGAGAAAGGGCACAAATCCCAAAATAGTTCAGAGAGTTTCTTTTCTGACAGCTAGAGTGAAATAAAGCATGACTATGACACTATGTCACCCTGTATCTTTCATGGAAGCTCTAAGAAGTGAAACCAAGCTGTTCCTTACTTGCTGCTGGTTTCCACAGGAATGAATGTAAGGGCAGGGAACAAAATAAACCTAAATTGTATCACAACTCACTCCTCTCCTTGTAAGAAAAGGAAAAGCTCAAACCAAACTGAAATTAAATTCAAAGATTATTAGAGCTCTAAAAGCAAACTCTCAGAAATGAGATAAAACCAGATTTTACTTCCTTGGGCATATGCATTTTGATATATTCTTTATTTGCATGATCATATACTGGTTTTCCCCAGCTCCTCTGCCTCACTGAGCAAGGAATGTGCTCTGGGCACGAATGAAGATCACATAGTGAAGGAGGCTGTCACCTATTAGATCCTCCTCATCTTTCTGGTAGAATTTGCAAAATGTGTGATAAGCAAGCAGATGTTCTCAGAAGGGCTTTTTAAAATTAATTAAAATAGTGCTCTGTAGAACTGGATGCTGGCTCCTTCTATTTTAAACTTTCTAGAGGATACTGCACATCCCCTAAATTGCATTTCTCATAGCTGGGACCAAACGGTGTATGCCCTGTTTTCTGGGCAACAGAGGAGACTTGAAACATTGTAATCTATTTGAAGAAATGATGGACGTTCACAACTTCAAACATTAACATGACTTGAACAGGAAGTTGTGTCACGAACATAGAAAGAGTTATACAATATCGAATTTCCTCCCAAGCAAGTGTCAGCATCTTAAATTGTGTACCCCAAACTGGATGTTTTCTACCTTAGACTCTATGCTTGATTCACAGTGAGGGTTTCAGGCTCAGTCTTGTAATAATTAACTTCCTGGATTTCTGACTCTCGATGAAACTTGTAACCCCAGGCTAGGTGCTTAAAATTCTCTAATGAGTATTCTTAACGGTGTGGTAGGTAAAAGGGAAGCATCACCTTCTTGCTAGCTTGCATGTGGGTAGACAAGCTCTTAACACTGAACTGGATCAGGACAGAGTATAAGTCCTGCTAGCACAAAAGCATGAGACAGGTATTGAAATGTCAGGATCTTATGGGGCCAATTTCCTATACAATTCCACCAGGATCAAAGCAGGAGCACACATACTCAGCCACATGGGCACGAATTAAGGCACTGAGAAGACCTTATTCATAAAACCTTGGGGAACTCAGGAACTTTTAAGCACTGCAGGTTTTGGAATAAGTTTAAAGAATCTATGCTAGAATTCCTTGTGAATCCAGCTCTCTGTTCCCCGGCTCTTTCACCCAGCTTCATCCCTCTGTGCCAGCTCCTGCAAAAAAAAGGGACAATAACCTCCTACCCCACAGGTGGGTTTTGAAATAAAATTAAAAATAATTTGTGAGACTCATACAATACTGGTGAGTACCACAGGAAAGTTCTGGCAGAAATTAATAACTATACTGAATGCAGACTTGGAACTGTGCACAGTAAAAAATGCCTTGGGCCACTGTTTGTACAGGATGATCCAACAAAATATCAAAAAGCTGTTCAGTCACCCCAGCCTGCTCCTGTGGACTGAATACGGAAGGATTTGTGAAAAATAGTAAGGAATCATGTAGCTAAAGACTAGCATATGATATGTAGGAAGCATCTAATTAAAATTTACCTGGGCAAACTTAATTCTAGTATTTCTAAATCCTGACCATTTGATTTTGGAACTTTAATGTTCTTTTATTGGATATTTTTATCTGATAAGATAGATCATTTTTTTGAAAATGAACAGGACTTTACTAGGTGGTCTATTTTTATAGGAGCATTACAGGAAAGGGTACCCTGAAGAAACAGTTTAGCAAAGAACTTAAGGTATCTTTAACCTCATGAGCAATGACATTTTTTTCATGGAACTTCTCACTAGCATAACTTAAATTTATGTGTATATTTAAGCAGCCTAATAAATAACTGAAGCGTGAAGAGACCTGTTCCCTAGTGCACTGTTTTTTTCTAGTGACACTCATATTGAGAGAAGACAAGAGATGCAAGTGGAAGAAGGAAATAAAAAGAGAGATTATTCATGTTTTGCTGTGTACTTAAGCAAGCAAAGAAAACCCTTGGATCAAAAAGATAGAACTTGGAAACAATCAGTATATTGAAACGACTTTTTGGAATGTAAGCAGTGGAACACAAGATGACAAGCAAATAGATATGCCTTAAAAATCATTTTATAATTAAATACATAGTTTCAGAAGAATAAGCAATACTTACTATACCTGTATTTCAGGGGTTGGATCTAAATGCGAGTACATTTACATTCCAAATAAGCACAAATAAGAAAACATATTACAAAAGATTTGCAAATACTTTGTGCAATACTATCCACACTTCATAACTATGTGAATCAGGGATGTAGAGCAACTGTCTGTTTCATTTTTGGCTCTGAATTCCCTTGATTTTGATTCAGATTTGGGAATAAATTTGGAGAGACACTCTCTATTTGTGTATAAAATTAGGCTCTACAAAGAAATGTTTTTTTGCTGGTTGCTCCCCTTCTTAACAAAATAATGACTTGTATTTTGTAGATGATAATGAAAAAGAGGGACAGAATGCAAATGACATATATGGAAACTTAGCAATTGGATAAAACAGTAATAACATTCCTGCTTGCTCTGAATAATTTGAATTGAATCTTTGTGTTTTTTTTTTTTAATCAGAAAAGCAGTAATGTCAGGAGAAGCATGAGATTTTTTTCAAAAATATTTCTCTTGATTTACCTGACCTTTTTGCTTAATATAATACTTAGTCCTTCCTTTCTGAGACTCTAAGTCAGACATTCAATGCTTTTCTTGTACCTGTTTGTACAATACAGAATTTTGCACAACCAATTTTGCTATCTGTAATAGCACTCAGAGTTCTGCTGTGACTATCAAGGGAGCTGAAGGCTCTCTGTATCTTGCAGAGCTTCCTTTTACCTATGCAGTATAGAAACTTGAGGATTTGTATGTTTTGAAAATACTATGTACATTTATGATGTTACATGTTAATTAACAGACAAACATTCAGTTTTCTTTGAAAGAAGAAAAAAAAGATGACATATTGGAAGGACCTAAACCTAACAAAATAAAGGCAAATGTTCAGAAATAAACAGCATAAAACATGCATAAAATAGGAATGAATGTAACAAAGAGCCAGTCTTGTTAACTGCTGTTTGCTTATCCTAAGCAGCCCTGTGCTTCCAGCATGCAGCCCATAGAAGGTACCATGGGGATGTTCACTATTTCAGATGTAACAGTGGACAGTGTTATGTTTTGTGTCTCACAGACATACTGTGCTATACTCCAATTAAAGCTACACAAGAGGAAAGGAAAGAGAAATCCCTGATTCTTCCTATCTTCTGTGAAGCTAAATAAGAGCAAATTAAAAATTCGTATTTTAAAATCATTTATATCTTTGAGAACTGGCACTACTGATGTACCAGTCAAACACACACAGGCTTTTACTTAGTGTAGTTCAAACTCATTACATGTCAGATCCCACTTTGGACTGCTATGCTTATTGAGTTTTACAGCATCTGTGTTTGGTATCACTAAAGAAAACAAGATGTCACACTGGTGTGAGATTTATTTGATGGATAAAGTTTTGACATTTTGTTTTAAAAAGGGCATAATAATTTAGTACTTCTGAACAAACCTCATAACTGGGCTACAAACAAATAATAGATGTCATCCTGCCCTTCCAAAGGAGTATAGTTCAAAGCACATTGGGCAGTGCTGCTAATATTCAAGATTCACTCTGCAGACTAATTTTTGTATTGACTGTTTTAATTGCTGAGATGAAATCAGGAGGCCACTTGCTGCCATTTGATTAAGGACAATCAGGTATGTTAGGCTTGACTTTTGATAATATGCAATTCGTAAATGAATCAATCTAATTTATCAAAGACCAGATTTATTTATCAAAATATCATTTTGATAGCTATTATACATTCTCTTCTTTAAGTACTTTAAATTAGTTTTGCATTAGGATATTGTCCATTATTAGGACAATAGATACTGTCCATCTAAATTTTAAGCTTTTTTTAACTGCTATCCACAGTAATAGAGTCTGTCCTACAATGGTAGCTAAGGTGATACTATTCTTGTCTTTTTTAATTATTAGAGGTCTTTTAAGTTGTACTGAGAAAGACTACAAGGATATTCAGTGCAGAATGTTACAAGACAGAAAGGTACAGAATCAAAGACTTGCCTGCAGGCACCAAGGCCCCTTGTTACAGCAGTTCTTTTTTCTTGCACAATTAGAATACTTGTTCGAGCCTGATAAGATTTCAGTGCATATGGCATTTATTTCTATTTCATATTTATAGCCTGTGACAGCACTATTCATATGGAATTCACAGGGCTAATTTACTCATGTCCTAATATGAATATGTTGGTTGATGTCTCTTGTGATAAACTGTTATGCATTAATATTCTTTCCCTTGTATGAGGTTATAATTACACCACTGAGAGAGGACATTGCTAGGATCTTTAGACACAGTAAACATCTTATTTTCTCTAAGCATCCTCTGAGAAAAAAAAAAAATTAAGTGGAAAGGGATGAGAAGCATAAAGTTTAAAGAAAATGTTGAACATATTCAGCTGAAGTCTTTGACCTTCTACAAAGCACTATTTCAGCATATAATAAAACAGAAAAGCAGAAAACTTTGTTCTTCATACAGTAGTTTCCAGCTTTCTGAAAATACATGTTCTAGTAGCATGTTATAGAAAAAAAAATGTAATAGACAGTAAAGACCTCTGTAGTAGACCTCTGTAAAGGTCAAAAGAATTTTATCAAGGTAAAGGAGAAGGGAAACAAAAGAATCTGTACATTGCTAGTACGTGGTGCCATTATCTGTGGCAGGTCTTTAATTGTTGTAGACAAGCTGACAGAAACTCTATTATCATTTGTCTATAATATTTATATACCAGAGTCATTAGGACCCTTGAGCTTGATAAAAAATAATCTCATTAATGAATTCTCAATTTTCAGGCAGAAACTATATCCTAAAGCAATATTTTGACCTAAGTCTGTGATGCATAAGTGAATTAAATCTACCTAAAAGAATTACTGGGAAATCCCTTCAGGAGAGGAAACACTAGGGTAATGTAGAACAAGCTATGATGAATTTACCTGGTTTTTGCTTCTCTATGTGCAGAAGTTGTAATAGAAGAAGGTGGGATTTCTTCTCTTTTGATGATATAGTGGCTCAAAAAGCAATTACAAGTGGAAAAAGTTAAAGTAACTTGGCATTGTCACATTCTGGTAGTTGGCCAAAATTCTATTATGTTTCCAGGATTATGTAATATTCTAAAAGCTGAGGCGACATAGGTAATGATTTTGTGCAGATGGGCCTACAAATTTTAGAAATGTGTGATGAAAACAACACATAAAGACTAGAGTATGTCTAGTAAATTCCAAATTCCACAGTCCTTTTTGGGCAATGATTCTGCACAGCTTCAGGGGAAAAACAAACTCCTGGAAAACAGATTCCACTCTGGAACAAGACAGAAGTATAAGTACAAGTGAACTGAAAAATCTGGGAAAAAGTTTGAAGGAAGCACAAACTAAGAAGTGGTGACCCCTGTAGATTTCAGAGAAAGAATCTGGCACCTATGTAGGCTAAGTATAGAAGTTTGCCTGCTTTGAAGACATGTAATCTTCATCACCTAAGGGAAGCATTTGAAAGCAATGCAGCAGGGTGAATGTTCCAAAGTTTCTTGAGCTGTCTCTCTACATATTTTTACAAGGAAGGCTATGATAGGCTCTTGGTGACCCAGCACAAGCTGTTACCACAAACCATTGAAATAATAAAACCCATTTTGTAATCTACAGTTTGCAGAGATAAAGAATAGTTTTCTACTGTAAGATATTTGCATATATACTTACTTTTTAGATCATTCTTGTGCTTCTAATATGCGATCTAGCAAGATAGCCAACAAAATAATTATAAGAATGCTGGTGCTTGCATAAACTCCTATTTATTTAGAAGTCAGCAGGCAAACTCCACATTCAAATTTACACATCACTGAACATATAATGTGTGTGGAGGGATCAGAATCAAATCAAAGCTCTAAGTCGCAATATCAGAACCGGCTAAACAAGCCTAGTCTGTTTATCCACCAAAGTTAGGAAGAATATGTGTTAATAATCCAAAACTGAAAGAAACATTATGGAAAACAGATTTTGTTTTGGAGAAAAGAAAGTTTTACATAATATTATATTGTTTCCTGATGGAAAGCTACTTACTGTATAATTTTGATGTCTATACAGAGTGGCTTTATACTTTTGCAGTTGTCTTTTTAATAAGTTTTAAATGAATAATATATACTTTGTCATTACAGTATGATGAAAGCTCCCTAAATCATAACAGCCCATAGAGAAATCTGAAAGAAAAACTGGATATGCAAGTTCTGTTTTATTTACAGTATAATTAAAGTAATTATTGTACTTGGTACAGTAGTATACCTTCTACAATTTCATAGTAGAAGTGAGATCTTGGATAAATAAGGGCTATCCAATGAATTGTCTGGATACATTATTTATTTTTACAAGCTATTGATGACCTTATAATTCATTAGAGAAGCAAAACCACAAATGAGTTTGCAAAGGACATCAATAAATAGTGTAAATAAATAATGTATCCAGGTACAGGCTCAGTGGATATTTGTTTATTATACAGTAGAGGTTTTAATAATACTAATGCATGGTTCCACACATATACAAAAATTACCTACATTTTAAAGTACTAGTTTTAAACAGATCTATGTCTTTGTTTTTATTTTTCTTTTTTTTTAAATCAAATAGACAACTTCCCTCTTGATGCTCTGCTTTGCATGTGCTTTTGTCATAGAAGTAATTTTCACCTTTTATTGGCTTCTTCTAAAATGACTATGTCTCTGGAACTAACACATACATTGATTTTTTTCAAGTAATTAAACATGTCCTTAATATGAAACATATCCCCATATGATTGCAGTGAAATGACTCATATTTTTAGAGATAAGCAAATGTATCAAGGTTTTCAGTGTCTGACTATAATTACAGAGCACTTTCCATTAAAAGTTCATGATTCTAACAGTTATCAAACCCAAACAAATGAAAGGTTGCAGTGTTTCCCTAGCCCTAGGGAAAGCTGCAAGAATACAGTTGATACAAAACTATGGACTGTCGGTGTATTTTACCTTTCAAATGAGGGCCATTATACTCCAACAACCTTAAAATTCCACCTGGCAAAGGCAAAAAATGAGAGCCTTTTACATAGGGACTTGTGTAGTATTCAGCTGAATTCTCCTAACAAGGAAGATACTACTGTTCTTTGCGTTGCAGAGAGGGCAACAAAAATTTAGACAAAGAAAAAAAGCAGCCTTTCTTCAGTGTCCTTAAGAAAATAATTACTCTCTTTGCTAGCTATTACATTAAAATTTTGATGCTTAACTGAGTATTTGTTAAAATCTTTGATTGCAGCATCTCATAGGAATAGAAATAGAATATTTCGCATACTGTTCCCCTTCAAAAAAAATGTAGTTATTAAGATTTGATAGAAAAGAAGTTTATTCTTCCTAGAAAATAGCCTAGAAAATCTAGAAGACGAGCATAACTGTTCTTATTTTAACTGTTACTATTTAACAGTCAAAAAAGTGACTTCTGACATTGAATTGCTAAAGCAAAAAACATGAGAACATATTCACCTTGAAATATAATTTTCTGTCTACGAGTCTTATCAACACTGTGGTCATTGCTTTCTTCTCTGGGCTATGTTTTTAAAATTTCCCACTTGGAGGAAAGCAAATTGAATTTTTATTCAAAATGTGTTCAAACACAGAAGACTAGATAGAAACTGGATTGGCTTCTTCAGTTCCTTTCCTCAAACCTAACCTACAAAAGTTGTAGTCCAAAGATTTATCTTGCAGGTCCTCCAACATGTGGTGCAAAATTACGTTATCTTTTTTAAAGGAATGCCAAAAAGTCTTTCATGTTTGAAGATGAGTTTTGATTTGATCCTTTTCCTTACAAATCTTAACTAACTCATTTTTAGGCTTTGTCTCATTTTTTTTACATTTACCAGCTGTCAGCATAAGTACAACAAACAAGATTGCATCAGTGTAGCTATTCTCTACTTCTCTCCTTCAGGACCATGAGCCCAAGATACAGTTACAGCAATACAGTCAGTAAAATCAAACCTAGCATTTCATTTGTGTATCAAAGGGTTCCTGAGTGGCAGCTTTGACACTGCTATAATATCAATAAGTACATTCACCACTTTGTTTCATTTTATGAAAGTGCCAAGCTGTCTCTGTTGGAAGATTTTTCTTCTGGTATTCTGCTTTTTGAGAAAGATCTGAGAAGATTTACCTCATCAGGTCAGAAGGATAACCAAAATACCGTGCAAACAAATAGTTCCTACAGAAGAACCTGAACCACCCAGTATGAAAGGTTAAAAATTTAAAGAGTTACTTAATAAATCCTGAAGATATGCATAAAACTTCCAAGTATCCCTATCTTCTTATACTACATATCCACCTGGACATGTAGTATAATTGCCTCTCCTGAAAACGCAAGTTGGTTCCATGCATCCCAACCTTCCTGTAAAGCATTAAAACTATGCCATGTATTTTCTGGCTGAGCGCATATTTAACACTTTGGCATCCTCCAAAAAACTCCATGTATAATCTCCTCTCGTGCATTTTCCACTTTCCCTAAATCTTAGATTTCTCTGTCTTTTAAAAATATTCCTTCTTCACTCTCTCAGATAAAAATCACCTTTGTGGTGAAGGACCAAGACAGAACCTACGTATTCTAGAAAAACTGGCCTGAAATGTCACTCATATTACATAGGCAGGCCTCATAAAGTTTTTTCATACTACCCACTCTTGCACTCTCACCTAAAATTTCATCTGTATAACTACAAGCTTTAAATATAATTTAAAGATTACTTACTATATACCCTCAAACTTTGCTTTACTACAGTGACATCAATATGCAAGATTACACACTAGCATTAGCTCAAGAATGTGAAGAATGAAATAAAATTTTCTTACTGATGACTTACCTTTAAAAGAAAAAAAGCACTGCAAAAATTAATTACAATCATTCTTTATAATATTACATGTTATGTAAAATGGTCATTCCAAGAAGGATTGATGGCCCATTTATCATGTACCCTGCTTCCTAAAGTGGCTTCCCAGAGAAGAGTGCTCGAACAGGGCACGCATAGAGCAACACTATTCTATAATATGCTCTCAGCCTTCAGCAGTTTATAACTCAGGGACTTTCCAGTCAAAAGTGACTTTACTGTATTGAATAATTGTTGATAGTCTATTCTCTCTCAAAATTTTCCAGCTGTTTTTTGAACCATATAAAACTAAATTTTGAACTGTATGTGTGTATATAGATACAGACATATAAACTGCAAATAGTATACTGGATTGGGCTGATGTAAGCAGGCCTTACTCAAATAAACATGTCAATTTAGGTTAAGATGCCTTGGGTTAGCCTTAGGAATTCTATTCTGTAAGTCATTTATGAAGGAAAGGACCTTCTAATAGGCATTTCTCCTTACGTTTTCCACATATTGTGAAGTAAAAAGCAATAAATGAATGACAAAACTATTTCATTGACTATTGCCTTGTTGCCTGTTCAGTTTTTTAACCTAGACTAATTCTGAATAGCAGCTGAGAACTGCCGAATATCTTCAAAACATAATATGTAAAAACAAACAAAAATCCAAACTCTCCAAACTCTTCCTGCCCTTCTGCTTTATACCACATAATTAATTGGATTTTAGATTTTCTCTGATGTAATTCCTCTTAGAAATATGGCATCATTCTATTTAAAGTCACCTGTGCTGATTGACTATAGGTTGAAAACTGAAACAGTTCATGAACAATACAAAAACTGTTCTGTGCTATGAAAGGTAAACTCCTAACCCCCCTGAATAAAAGCAAAGAACAAACCCTTTGAATAATACGGACTTTACCAATTGTGGGAGGAGCCAAGAGACATATACTACAAACTACTTAAGAGTCCATTCTTAGTCTTTAGAGAGCACTACCTTCCTTATTAAGGGGTGGAGAGAAACGCTGGCAGAGAATATTCTACTAGCAGATGGTACTAAAGTTGGAATTAAATACTGCAACAGTATCACATTTGGATACCATTCAAAAATGAATGCTTCTATACAAGAAATGACTAAGTAAGACAGGACTTTTCAGGCTGGAAAAGAGACAACTGAGTGGGAATGTGATAGAAGTTCATGGGCATAGATACAGATTAATTCTTCAGTTTCTTTTCTGACAAAAATAAACTAGGAGGCATCAAATGAAGCTAGCAGGCATCATGTTCAACCGTTAAAATGAATATGGATGTGAGGGTTGCTAAATACAAAGAAGACATCTCTGGCTCAGGAAGTCTGGAAAAACTTAAATTTTGTCATGACCCAATACTAGAAAAAGGATAGAGTTTTCAGAAAATAAGGCACTTAAGGATCAGCAAAATCACCTCAACTGAAAAATGCTGTCATCATGCTTAGAAATGCCAGACCGAGTGAACCACGTTTTGCACAGTTCTAGAGAGCTTTTTTTATGCTTACTAACGTCAAGCTTTATTTTTGTATTATAGCTCAATGATTTTAGATCTGTGCAATTCTATTGCTGATTCTAATTGCTCAGATTAAATTAGAGTCAAGTCGAAAGTGGTATGTACCTGGGGAAAGTATGGTTTGGTACTATTATTTCCATTTGCAATGCAAATGATTACACTGTACATACTGACCCTATTTGTCTTTAAATAAAGACTTTTCATAATTGTTCATTATATAAGTTCTTCATGGATGCTAAGTAGTCATTTTTTCTATTTCACTCAATACATGTTCCTCAAGTTTAGTCTACATATTTTTGCATTCGCTATACTTTTGCTTTATCTGAATTATTCCATAGTACCATTACCCTCAATAATCGAGAACTGACTAAACTTACATTGCAACATATATATAAAAATAAGAAGCCTGAGAATAATTATAGTGCTTTTCTGTTTAATTTCAAATAAAATGTAAGTACTCTCAGTCATCTTTGAAAACAGCTTTTTGAAAATGTAGTTCTGCTGTAAGTTCTTAGTTGTTACATATTTGAAATGTGCTTTTTCATTAGGCTCGGGTCCTGAATTTTGCTTGACTTTGCACTATTTTTTTCCCTCTAAGTCACATGTTAAACCTATCTGAAAAATCCACATATAAAAACGTTTTTCATTACCAGCTGTTCTGCAATATAGATGACAGCGCTAAAACATCCACACTAAAACTATAGTTCACTTTGCTGTTGTCTTTAATTTTCTGAACAGGCAGCTCAGTAAGATAAAGATTTTTCACAAATGTAGGAATGCAATTCCATTTAGTTAGTAGCAATCAAATTCTGCCTTTTGCTGAGGAACACCCGAGCAAATCTCACTAAAATTCTAGCAGCTGCATATTGATGGCAAAAGAGAATTTGGCCACTTTTTGATTAAAATTTCATCTTTGGACAACATGACAAATGTGTAAACATCTGCTTCCATGGAATTACACTGGTATGTTTCTAAAACTCAGTTCATGTTTCAGTGAGGTTTAAAAGGTGCAGATGGAAATCAAGATAAATTTATTCTAGAAATTTCATAGGGGAAAGAAGAGCCACTCACACAGGTTCTGAGATAAAGGAAAATGGGTAAATTCTTTGTGAACTATGTTCTTAATGAAATATTTATTCAATATCATCATAAACAAACTTACACAGGAACGCATTTCCTACCACACATGCAAGTATGTCAGTGCACTCTGTTGTGACCTATGGCAATGTTGCAGCGGCTTAACATTATGAAAACTGATTTATTTCAGGATCAGACAATTTATATAGAATCTAACCGTGCTATGCAGGTAAAAGTATTTGCCCTTGGCTATTACTTAGCCCGACCACAGGGCTTTCTGGAAACAGCAAAAGCATTATAAGTGTCAGCTCATGGCTAAATCAGTGTTTATGCATGATGTACCTTTGAATAGCAAACACTTGCTGCCTGCAAGCTAAACAATGTTTTTATCTGTTTGCCTATTTCTGGTCCTTCAACCACAGCACAGGGTGTTGCAAATCGCATTTAGCAACAATTATCTGCTGGAATTTCATGAAGAGGAAAGTAGCATGATTAATGAAAAGTGACACACGGAGATTACTTTGCTATGCTAGTCTCCTTGGTGAACGGGTGACTCTGTTGAACTGAAGCCTGACCTTTGTTACTTCTAACGAGGTCAACGTGATTGCTAAATGCTTGAAAGATTAGCTACTACAAATGTTCCAGTATTACTTAATGATGCTGCCACTAATGAACTGCAGGTAGCCGATGAAATATAATGATGCAGTTTTCACCTCTCAAACAAAGGTTGAATAAAAACTGAAAGATGACAGGTTTCCTGTCAAGGTGTTTAAAATACAACCTCAAAACTCTTACAAGAGCATATTTTCCTTGTACATAGGTAACTAGGGTTTAAATTTGGATAAACTGAATTGTCCAGCTTTGAAGGAACTGCGTACCCAGTTCACCACTGAATTGTTGCTCAGTAGCTGTAGTGTTTGCATCTCATTTTCTTCCCCGATCAGCAGTGGCTCAACATCCTGCACTTTGCTGGAAAAGTGGGTGATGTTTTTATAAGCCGTGAAGTTCTTAACATAATTTTATTGTCACAGAACTAGCATCAGACTGCTTGTAGCAAAGCAGTGTAAATGTGAAGTAAAACTCGTGGTAAATGTTTGTAGAATAAAACCACTAGCAGGGTTAAATGTACTCTCTATATTGACTCTCATTAGCTGCCCATTAGTGTAGGTAAAGGTGACCAAAAAAAACTGAGAAGGGAAGTTTGAAATCACACCTTGAAGTTACAGATGACTAAAAACCCAGCAACACTCAGACATGAGGACAAATAAAACAAGCAGTTTCAGGATTATTTGTTCATAATTGTTTTCACACCTGTTAATAAATTTTTGTTCCCAGTGGGAACTAATAATAATATTTGTTCATTTCATCAGGCAGAGATTTCAGTGTTTTCATTGACATTCCAGCACCTTTTTCATAAACTGAGAAAATAATTTTCCTGCCACAAACCTTTATTAAATGTAAAACTCTGTCAAGAAATAACACCGCAAATGGAAGAATGCAAAGTATGTGAATGACTATTTCCAACAGGACACTGTTTACGATATAAGTGCATATATATTTATGAGTTTGTGCTACCAGATTCCATGGAAACATATGCAGTATACTATGATTTCAGTGAAGTTTATTACAACGTGAAGCACGCCCAGGACAAAACCAGGACAAAAGAGTATGTCCAACAAAACTCCCCGAAATGTAGAAAACCACATTCCTTATTTGTACTGTATCCTCATGATTTCTCTGTCTTTTGCAAAGACCAATAACCCTGCCACTGTTGGCAATGTCTCCACAATTTACCAGGATGTGACAGTGGGGTGGTACAGTTTCCTAGCCAATAACACATACAGCAGCATTAATTAAGTAGCATATGTGAAAGGCAAAGATGTGAAGCCATCACCTAGTA
Source organism: Apteryx mantelli (assembly GCF_036417845.1). Taxonomy (NCBI): domain Eukaryota; kingdom Metazoa; phylum Chordata; class Aves; order Apterygiformes; family Apterygidae; genus Apteryx; species Apteryx mantelli. Next base: position 49,556,816 of record NC_089982.1, on the reverse strand, counting down.
CTGATCTCCCCCATATAGATATGAAGAATTTGTTTCCATTAATCTCAAGTGTAAGAGATGGACCCATTAAGCAGAAAAAAACCTGTATTTATCCCACAATCTTATTTGGTAAGAGCCTGCTCCTCTCTGCTTTCGGTAGCAGAGGAAAGAACTAATGGTACCTACAGTGGTTTGTATGCAAGAAGACCAAACTGTAGAAGTTCATAATTACCATGGTCTTTCATACTAGAAAACAATTTCAGACTTTGAACACGCTGCTTGCAGTGTTTGCTCTGCATCCACAACCCTCTAAAAAGTCAGGCATAGCAAATCACTCACAATGTGCAGTTATAATCAGAGAACATTACTAAGTACACAGAGGTTCATATTCCATTAGCACTATTACCCCTACTGTGCAATATTTGCTGTTCATACAGCAGATATATCACAACGATATTACACAGCGCTAAACAGAGCAAGAAAGCAAACAGAATTAGAAACATGACATAGAGCAAGAGAGCTACATTAGTTTTTTTTTGTGAGACTTCAAAACCAGCCTGTCAAATGATAAAATTATAGTTTGTGTAAAAACTTCGTATCTTTTTATCTTTTACATCTTTTTTAAATCTAAGCACCAACATTACTGTAAATGACAATAAATATTTTTTATTATCATGTGAAAAGTAAAATGGTTATATGGTACTTTTACAGAACAAAGATTAAAAAGTAAAACAGAAGATGTATTGTAAATGACCGTAAAATGTCTTTTAGGTTTTACTGCCCCAAACGCAGCCACTAGCACAGAACTGCTACATGGGGTTCTCAAAATTTGCCTTTCTAGAGGCCTCCAACAATTTATTCAAGTTGCAGAGAAAGATTTGTTCTCTAAGCTGTAATTCAAATGGAGAGAAACAGCTTTGGGGCTCTTAACCAGAAGTCTTTTATGTTCAGACTGTGCCTAAAATTAAAATTAAGAATAAGCATCTAAAAATCTGTTAAGGAGTTCAAGCTCTCTGACTTTTAAACTGTAGCTTCTGAATATACATCTAAGTTACCTACCTGTTTTTTAGTAATTTACCTCAAGTTTTTATTTAATTGGAAATAAAGGCACAACACATCCATGATTTACATTATACTTCCACGTTTATCAGCATTTTGTACTACACAGGTAAAATTATTCAAAATCTCTTTCCTTCCAAACCTAATAATAAAAAATACCAGATTACTCAAAGTACCAATGGACGGATATCAAGGGCAAACGTTATTATACTTCATTGTTACCTTAACTAAAAACAATTACCAACTTTAAGTAAAAACTGAACATGGGCAATTTAATCCTAAATATGCCTCTTCTAAAGTATGTGAATATTTGAAAATAAATTATAATGGAAACAGCTTTGGAACTTTAACATTATTGACTGCTGCTGAAAGTCTGTTAAGATACCTTTTTTGCATACTGAACTGCTAGTTTTTATTATACATCACAGTTTTCTATTCTAACTACGTATAATAAACACTTATTCAACAATTACTCTTTTTTGGAGGACTGCTTGAATACTTTCATTTGAGAAATTTTTACATTGTTGATTATAACTGTGATATCTTACCTCTTAATACATTTAACAATTTGCACGTAATGGTTCCAAAAGAACTTGTAAATGACAGTAAATCATAAAATTCATTTTGCTTTGCATCAGTTCATTCATCCATGCTCCAACTAATCACCTCATTTCAAAATTCAATAAACCTAAATACCTGGATTTATGATGCTTTGTCAAAATTAACAAGGGAATATCAACAATGTGGAATTAGAAGTCTATTTCAACTTAAAGACAAGCACCTAGTTGAAAACAATTAAAAAGACTCTGCAGCAATAATTATATCCACAGAGATAGCAAATAAAATAAATTAAAACTGATTTTATTTCTGCTTTGGGAGATTGCAGGAAACACTAAAAAGCTTTAATTTAGTCACTTAAAACAATGAAGTTGAAGTAAAACTTCAAAGAGAATGAATTGAGCTTAGAGTATTAAGTATTCTTAATTGCACACAAAATGTTCATGTAGGTGTATTTTTAAAAGTACACTATTCCTATGCATTTTTCTACAGCTATAATGGATCTGAAGACTTTTATATCAACAGAAAACTTTTCGGTGATAAATAATATACTGCAGAATTATATTTAAGAGGAAGTAGCATTATATGTACTATTATATCAGTATGGAAAAATAAAAGTGCGACTAATATTTTAAAAAGATTGTAAATGCATTTATGAAATACATTGTGTTCATCTGGACTCAATACAAGTTTAGAATTCATTGTTTTTAAATTAATTAACTGCTGCATAAATACTGGTATATTTTTAAATTAATTAACTGCTGCATAAATACTGGTATATTTTTAAGCCACAACTCAAGGCACACTGTTAAGTTAGCTACAAGCTGTACAAATTCTGGAGATTTGCATTCATGTTCAGCATTAAAAAGGAGCTTTAATTTTATTTGGGGACAAAATTGTGATAAATCCAAGTATTTTCTTGCTTAAATTGGCATCTAGTTTTCAGATTGCATTTAGCATGTACCAAGTCTATAAGCAAAACTATATGCAAAAGTAAGAAAACATGCAGTTAGGAACATACAGCTTTTAAGTTATAAGTGTAAGTATGAATATGTGATTTAATTTCTTTTGAAAGGTTTTAAAAAGTACCAGATATTGTTACAATTACAAAAAGGTCTACAGTCCTCTGTTGCCTCTTAATTAAGTTCTTAGAAGTAATCAGATGCAAAACAATAACTGGTAAGAAGAGACTATGCCATGCTGAATAATTTTATCATTTATTTCTATAACTGTCAATCCAGAAAAGGCTGTTTTTTAATATAGCACATAAATCACTGGATATAGTACCTTTTTCAGTGATTCACGTTAGCCCTGTTCAATGATTTACTAGTAAATTATTTCCTTTCTCTTTCAGAGATATTTTGACTTCCTTTTTCTGATTAATCTCTCTGAATCTGAATGAGCAACTTTAGATGAGTATAGGGATTTTGTTGAATGTACATGCATATAGCCAGCTGTACTCACACATGTTATCTAAATATTCTTAGGAATACAATTATTAGTTTAAAACCTTGCATACAGCTCAGTTACATCTTTCTCCTTCCCTTATTGAATATGTGATTTTTTCTAATGAGCCATAAACAATACCATTTTCCCCTAATATCCTTTTCTATCTCCATTTAACCAACAGTATCCTAACCTGAGTTTTTTCCCTTCTGTATATAAAGAACAGATATATCGAAGTGCTTTAATGAGATCCAAGAAATAGTCTGACACTGCATTTGAGAATACCTGTGAAAATATCTCTGAGTATAATGTTCTAGCATTAATCTCCAGATTTTAGATTATGGCGAAGGATGACAGTTTTATCAGGGCTTATATCAGGTTCTTGTAGATCACATCAAGAATCTAGTCTCACTGTCCCAGTGCACACATTTAAGAAAATACCAGAATTTGTAGTTATGTTAGGTATTTTCATAACAAAGGTTTTCCCTATGCTCATATTAATATGCTCTTTAGTTAATGATATCAGTCACTATAGAATTAGCACTCTTGGAATAATTTAAACTAACTTACTAGAACAGATATGCTAACATGCAGGTCAGTATCTATACATATGCACACAGATGTAAAAAAGGGAGGCAGGTTCCAACGTATTTATGGTATTTTTAAAATTGAAGCTCCAGTCCTATGCTTGGAAGGAAAAAAATACAAAGTTTGATCTTTGTGATAGTTCTTAACAATAAAAATTATGATCCAAATCCTTTGATTGAATGGGGCGAAAACTGGTATTTTTCCAAGCCTTTGTTTAGGCCCCAGTCCATTGAAATATCAGATGCAAAATATAAAGGACTCTAACAATTTTCAAGTTAAACACCTGGCTATATGTTAAATAACAACCTTTTTGCTTCACAAAATTTTGCTTTCACCTCAGGCAAATTTCAGATTCTAAGCATAAGGTTAAGATGTTTTAATACTTGAAAATGAATGCAATTAAGAAATGGCTAGCAACATAAACAACCTGTGCCCAGAATGCGAACGTTCCTATCTCTCACTGTGCAAAGGCAGCTTGACCTACCACACAGCTGGACGTATTCTACTATAAGGCACATCACTGAGCCATTGATGGAGAGAAGCCAAGGAGGATTCAGTGCTGTGAAAAGGAGAAGTGGCTTGGAAACAGAAATGATAATCCTTGTGTTTTTCAAAAACTGTCCAGCAACTTCGTTCTGCTGTGATCTCCCGCTCAGTGGCTGATGACATGCTTTTAAATCCCGGGTGCTGCAGTTTCTCCTGACTGCACACATGCACACATTGTCTCAGGTCCCTCCTTCAGAAAAAGAAGTGTTATCCCATTGTCCATTTTACAACAGGAAATGTTGAAGTCAAGATGCTCAGTGGACCAGGGTGACATTTATGGGTCAAGATGCACATTCAAATGCAAGCTGATTTTCACAGCAGGGATGTGAGACACAATGACACCTATAAGCAAACCCCTAAGCACTGGTTCTGAACCAGCTCTTTTTTTTTTTTTTTTCCCCACAGGATACAGCATATCAGTTGGTTTCTCTTGGAAGAAATAACTTCACTTTGGGTGATTTCGGTTATGTGAAAACGGAGAAGAAGGTTTACGATTTCTATCATCTACTTGAAAAAAAAAGTCATGAAATTTTACTTGTATTATTTGCACTGTTGAGGCAAGCTGCACAGAAGAGTCAGACACTTTGTGACTTAGCTTGTGAGATCTCTGCCATTTGGCAGTTAAATCCGTGTCTTGCTGCTTGGTCCTTTCCACAGAAAGGATTTATCCGATCACCTCATTCTTCCAAAACAGACTACTGGTGACACTCTCAGGGAAAGTCTTGATCTGCTCCTTACCTAATGCAGTTTACAGAATCAGGGAATCAGAAAACAGGGACATGTAGTTGTCTTGAAGGAATCTCTTAATTTTTTATTCAAAATAACTCTAAAGGCAATTTTAGGAAAAGAAAATAAGGGATGAAAAGATGAAAATCTTGCTAGTGACAGAGAGAATGGTCACTAACCTTCATTTTCTGGTATTTTGTTTTGACTGGGTGTTTTGTTCATACAAAAAATAGTGTAAACATTCAAATAACATTAATATGTAATCATACCAAATGAGTGATTGGTAGGTGAAACTGAGGAATTTTATTGCAATAGAAAGGTGACTTAGGAAATACTTACTAGGCCTTGATGCTATCAGGAACGTATCTTCCACTTAGCATTTCCCATTAGGAAGAGTCTCCCTGGAACTGATTTTGGAATCAAGACTTTAGTGTGCCAAACTAACTCAGGAACCTACATGCCAATTTTTGAAAGTTCTGTCGGAAATGAGGAGCTTAATTTTCTCACTGGCTTTCAGTGAACCCTAGACACTTTGAACAAGTATTAGCTTTCCTAAAATTTAGAACTTTTATTTATTAGTATAACTTGAATTTATGCCAAATATTAAAGGTTAAAAACCTGTATGAATTTTACTTTTATTTTAAATGACTATCTTTCTTTTTCTCCTCCCACGTATTATCCTATTTTTTAAATAGACAGATATTTGGTGTATGAGGACAATATTTTCAATTTCATTTTTCTGCTGATATAGAAGCAGGAGTCTGAACAGCTTATTTTCTAATATTTTATAGCTTTTGATAATCTTATAAGGTTTTCTACTATCTTTTCGTATTTAACTCTGTAAAGTCACAAATGTTCTTTGAAAGTGTTTAGATCTATGCAAATAAATTGCAAGAAAGTTATCAAAAGAAATCAGCTTCTTTCTTCTGCTTGCAGAGTTTTTAAATGAAGAAAATGAAAAATGGCTATTCTTTAGTTTATTCCATTTTCAATTTATTTAAAATATTTATAATATTTCAGTGTTCTGTGAGCATTACGTTTTGTTACCACTACTGAAGCCATGTTTTGTTTCTATTCAATTAATCAAGAAGCTTGGAGGGACATAAGTTTCACTTCTGAGAATATCTGAATGTGGAACATGGCAGCATACTTTTAAAAAACATGAATGAAATCTGCACCATGTTCATGAAAACCAATGCAAAAAAAGAAAAAAATTGAAAAACCAAATCATTTTAGAAGTTCAAAACTCACAAAAAGTAACTTATATCCTTGTTGCAGGACTGTAACTTGATACTAGTTTCACTTTCATGAACAGAAGAGCTATATTAGAGTATTTTTTCCTCCCAACATAGAGATGTTAATTAGACAATAAGAAACTCAAACAAGGAACTTTTAAGCAGGTGATATCATTATTTTCCCTATAGAAAACTTACAGAATATAAAATAGAAATAATCTCTTTTTAAAATAATTAGATCAGGAAATGAGGGATAATCATGTCAGCAGCATAATTCTTTTTTCTTTTAGGCTGAGGAAGATGTCATATAGGAGGCATTGCCGAGCAAATTCCATTACAGATGAGATGATGCTGTACATTTGAAATCTAAAGAACCTTTCACATTTTAAGATGTCCAAACATCACTGCTTCAGTTATATGTAAACTGGAAAGAGGGGAAAAAAAGTTCTCTGCATAGTATATACATCTATTACAGTAAAAACAAATTTGGTGGGGCACCGGCAAGTTCACAGACTTCATGGGAACATTTTTAGCAGAACAATGTTGGTCATTTGGAGCTATGCTGCCAACATTTCTGCATAATGCTTATTGGTATTTGAGTCATTTCAGCAGCAAAGTTCAAAAGCCTGGCTCTAACAGCAGTCTTTATTGTACTAAGGTTGCAAAGAACAGTAAAACTAGTTTGCCCTCGCACAGCAAAGGGCACAGTGACTCAGAAGAATATGCATACTTATTCTACTTGGTTGATTTTCATTTGTCTCCAAAACAAAAACTCTCAATCACTAAAATGTCATGACAAGTCAGACAAATGGTAGCAATTCCCTGAAATCTATGTTTTAAAAATTAAAACTCATCTGACAAACACCCACTAACAGATGGCAAAATGTTTCTAGGATTTAGATTGTGTTTTGCGTGATATGCTCAACCTCTTAAAAAAAGCAAAACAAAACAGTCCATAGAAAACAATCAGGTTTATAATAATTTATCCTGTTCTTTAAATTAATGCAGGCAGTATGACAAAATTCTGAAAGGTACATCTTCATGTACACCTCACCTTGCCTGACAGTACACTGATAGACTGGATTGGTCAAGCATCCACACATTTTGTGGGCACTTCCAATATTTATATGTTTCATTTACTGCCCTTTTTTAAAAAAAAAACAGTGGATACATTTAATTATAAAATAGTCAACCATTTCATAGGGATTAAAAAACATTCCAGCTTCAGCATAATGAAAATATGATTTCCAGAAAAATATATGGACCTTCCTCCAAAACTGCAAAGCACCAGGACAGTAAAGAAAATGGAGGATAAGATTCCTTCTTGCACAACATCACTATCTGCAAGAGTATATGACATAGACAGAAATATTTTTGTCTCAACACCTACATATTCTCACCAGGTCCTCCTCAAAACACAAAACATAATATATTTTTATACATTAAATGATCTTTTGGTAATTTTTATAGCACATTCTCGTTCCTAGGGTGGCAAGTTATGGGACAGATTCTAAGCAAACATAAAAGCCAAGTCCACGGAGTTACTCTTTGTTTTTATGTGGGAGTGCTGGACCAAAGCATTTTAAGGAAATTACTTCCTTTTTTTATTGCCTAGCTCCCAGGATAGATTCAAAAAATTGATTTCAGTATTTAGGGAGTATTAGAAACTTCAGCAAGTTTCTTGAGCAAAGCTAGAAAGATTTAAGAGAAACCTAACTATCTGGGTGCATTAAAAATCAACCCTCCTGGCACTGGTGCCTGATTTGGGGCCTGGTTGGTATGTTTGTCCTGCAGATTAAAACAAAACAAAACAAAACAAGATCTAAGGTCCCATATTTTCTCCTGAGAAGAGGTGCCAGCAGGAGATCTGACAAAGAGTTTGGCAGTACAGAAAGCATCAGGGGGCAGCGGGAGCGGGGCTGCTCCGTAAAGGAGGGCGAGCCAGGGCTGAGGACGGCCAGAGCACAGGCCGGGCAGTGGCCTCACTGACAGGGTGCATCCCACGGTGCCAGAGGCAGGTGAGCAGAGCCAGGGTGACAGCAACGGGCCCTATCGACAGTCCAGCGAGCATCAGGGAAAGACAAGGGAATAAGCCAGGTCCCAGGTCCAGCCAGGAAATCAAAGAGCAACCCAGGAACAGGCCTAGGGGCAGATACACCCCCAGCGTAGCTCCCACAGGGACTGTAGTCCCAGCCTGAGCTGGGATGGCGCCCCTGCTCAGAGGGTGTGGGGGAGCCCCAGGTGAGGCTGGTCAGGGCAGTTAAGGCCAGTTAGCGCAGTCAGGGCTCTGACAGCAAGTTCTTTTAAAAAAATACAAAAGAGATGTAAGGGTACCATTTTCCACAATTTATTCGTTACAGCACTGGCCTAGGGGGTCCTCATTCAAAACTTTCTTCATCCTAGGATTGACAGAACAACACCAGTGTCAGTACCCTCTTCTACTCATATCTGGAATGGAAACGGCTACCGCTGTATTTCTGGGACAGCAGGGTCAGGAGGTAGGAAGCAGCAGTTTTCCAGTCCTATCTGTTCCCAGCAGTCATTCTTTAGAGTCAAGAGAGTTCTAAAAGCAGGCAGAGAGGTGCCTAATGATTTCTGGCATTACCAGGCGTAAGCAGCAGATCAGGGGAGGAATTTGGGTCATAAATTTAAGCTCGGGAGTAGGATTTAGCCAAAATACTGAATCAAGCCCCAAACCTTCAAGTAGAGGGGAATGAAATTAAGAGAAAGCGACATCACTAGTGCAAGAAGAATTTCCAAATCAAGATGTGACCACAAATAGGAAATAACTGAGGAGACCAGTAGGTTTTCGTTCCATGGCTTCACCATGATCGCGCCCTCTCCTGCTAAGCATGCACAGAGCAGGAACCTCCTGGAACAGAGCAAACAGGGATGCAGGTGGCAAACTTGCTCCGACACACTGCATTAATCTCTTGTGGGCATTATTAACAAACGGGGTAGTAAGTGACACCTGCTTGCACCCGCTACATTTCAGATGACCCAATACATTGCAGTTATTAGCAGATCACTGCATACAAATTGTGACTGACAAATTTACATCAAATCATGATGTAAATGACATGTCACAGCTCAACCCCATTAGTGCAAGAAAATAAGGCTTTTCTAGGAACAGCATCTGGGTTATATTTAGATAAAGATGAGCTCCGTATTACTATTATTAGATGTAATGACTTGGAAACCATAAACTACAAAACTAATGAGAGAAAGTGTATGCGTATGTGTGCAAGCACACTTGCTATGTAAGTGGTTTCAGAGGCAAGTAGGAAAAGGTGCTTGATTTGTGGACTTACGAGCACTCACCAGGGTGTCAGTTAGCTTCTAGCTAGCTTGCACATAGCCAATATTGTCTTGTAGTTAAAACAGTATCTTTTTGGCAGTAATATAAACAAATTCAGGAGCACTGAGTAATCTGCATTTCTATTTGTAAGCAACTTATACAGCAAGATGAATATATTTATCTACTAAAGGCTAATCTATTGATATATCAGAGGTATTATATTTGTGGTTAAGACACGCGGGTTATTTTATGTTACACTGCAACTGTGTATGTCTGGTTTAGGCTGTAAACTCTTGGAAGCAATAGCAGGCTCCTGTTTGCTTGCCCTTCCCCCTCGTTGCCTCCTTCCTCACCCTCCCACCCCCTCCACTGCCGGTTTCTGCTTTGTACAGTGCTGTATGAACTAATAATGCTTGGCAATACAAGCAAATAATCTTCTGATTCCGCATGGCGGGCACAGTAGCTGGGGAATTAAGTGGTTTGTATAACACTCCTAAACTAACCAAAGGCCTTATTTCAGAAAGACTGAGGTGAGCATCCTCGATAATTACAATGAAAATAAAATAAAAGTACATACAAAAGTTACCATGGTATTTCGTATATGCCCTATTCCGATTATCTCCTTAGCCTCTGATTCATATGGCATTCAGACTAAAAAAAATTCAATTTACATGTTGTATTTTTCTACCAGTTTTGCACAATCCTTTCCTTGTTACTTGTAATATTAGCAACTTCTGTTGCCAGCAAGGGCTCTAATACACTGTATTAATTTTTCTTGCTCTGCTCTTCTGGCAAAATAAACACAATCTCCTGGCAGCTTCCCTGTCAGATGAACAAAGGCAAGACAAGAGCTCTGGGGGACGTTTCTTTCTTAAAGGTCTGCCTTCCAAGCACTGATAAGAAAGGACACAGGACAGCTCAGAAAGTTTTCCCTGCACACACAAAGTATTTGAGCTATCACAGAACTGTGTCTCCTTAATCTAAGCCTTATAGGCAGTTCACAAAGGCACATTCCCTTCCGGATATGCCTGTAATTCCCATTATCATCAATGGGGGTTATAAGCAAGCAGTAACAAAGAATAAACCCTTGTGTGTTAGCACTGCCCCTGTTTAATAGTGTCTAAATTCAATACCAATGATTTGACAGTTTTACTTTCAATATATTCTTGCTCATTTGAAATTCAGTTTGCACGTAACTAATGAAAGAGTACATTTTAATCCTCCTAACCAAAGCATATAAAACAGCCTTTGGAGCCTGAACCAAACCCCGCGAAAGTCAATGGGAAACTTTCACTTCAGAGAACTTTGGATCCATCCCTTACTGAGTGACACAGAGTTCAGGTTCACAAAAAAGAAGAAGATTGTACATGGAATGCAAGGCTATCTTGACACTTAACCTGGCAAAACACAGCTGCTATTTTGAAAGAAGGTTTTCCATATATCCTATTCCAGACTTCAAAAACCATAAATAACAGCATACATTACATTGGGATTTAAAACACCAATATATCTGTGTGGGAGGGAGAAAATATTAAGGGAAATTAGAAATGTTATTGTTGTTCTTTTCCGGTGTCCTCTGTCCAACAAGTTTCTCCAAGCACAACCCTTATTATACTTCTTAAAAATACAGTAGACATCAGGCAGGAATAGAAAAAGAAAAATCAAAGAATGGACAACTATATGTTAAGACATTTGTACAGGGAATGGGGAGCTTTTTCCCTGATACAAGTCATTTTCCAAAATGCCACAGAAAGAATGAGGCAGGGAGGAATGTGTCTACACATTAGATTAGAAAATTATAACAGACTGAAAATATATAGTCTTTTCTGCTGTTTCAAAAGGAACTCACCGTCTTTCTGGATGTCAATAAATACAGCTGTTAAAGCAGCAGTGAGGCTAAGAGATTCATAAGAAGATTCTCACCAAATAAACATGAATGCAGAACTCATCTCTTGAAGATGGTCTTGCAATCTCAGTGTAATATGGGGCAGGGCTCCATTCCACTAACATAAAGAGATACACAAATTTGATGCAAAAGTGTTTCTAATTAGACACTTTGATATAATCTGGAATACAGGCAGTATCTCTGAAGTTTCAGCAGTAATCATACTTTTAAGCACTGATTGTTTTATTATTTGATGCTTCACACAAATTTTTAAAAGAAAATTATTGTACCTTTATTTTAGAAGGCAAATAAAAAATTTCACGGGCTGAAAAAGGAAAGTTAATACTGTTCTTTAAAAGGGCAGTTACCAATCTATGCCTTCGAAGTGCAGCTCTTGATTCAATTCAGTTTAAGTAACTGCTTCATTCCTTTAAAATTATTTTATTCTGAATGTATCTTTTCATAGAGAACATTACCTACACATGCTAGGAAATCACTGTCTATAAATTATGTACAACAGAAATAGTAGTGTATAATAGCTCTACTTAAATAAATACGTATTATTTACAGTGTCCCAGGTGAAGTACTAAAAGAAATGACACAGCCTGCCAAGAATCTTATTGCAAAAATAACTTGTCTGAAATGCAGAACATGTGTAGTACTAGCTTTTTTTTTTCTGCTATTTGGATATTTTTTGTAATAATGTAATAAAATATTTCAAAATAAACACTGCATTATTAATATACCTTTTATTCGCCTTAGGGCAGCTAAGGCATAAATCCATCATTTAAATTTTGTGCTCTTCTTACAATACATACAATGGAACTGGTCCTGATCTCATTTCTATTACCTTTTAAACTGATGGAACTTCACTAATGTTACAGAAACTACTCCTGATCTGCACCAGGTGAGGCGACAGACAATGAGGCTTAGCGCTTCCAAGGCTTTTCTACACAGGACTCTCTGTTATGTTTCTATTTCTAAATCAGTGCTGAAAGCTGAAGTGGCACATGCAGTATTTAATGTTCTAAAATTAACTCCAATCAATATTTTTGCCCTATATTTCTGCTGAAAACCGTATCAGCACTGTAACAGAGCAAAGCGCTTTTCTAGCATTGCCAGTATTTCACAAAAAAGAAAATGTTTTCTGATTAATTTACCTCTAATTATACAAATTCTTTATACTTTCAATACTTCATTGTTTGTGATTAAGAACAACAGAATCAGTCAGTTTAAAATGAGAATAAAGCATATGGATCTTAAATTACGTAATAGATCTCTTCCCTGTTCAGAGGGGATTAATCTATCAGTATCACTTTGTAGTTTGGGGTACTAATAATCTTGAACTCTCATTCAGGAAAGAAAAAATGGAAACAAATTGGTTGCTTTCCTCATTTGCTGCCACCATACTGATATTAAAAGGTAAAACTTAGAAAAAATGTATATATTTACCTGTATGCTCACTAAAAACATTTGTTCATTAATTAAAAGTGTGTAATGCTTCATTCTTTCAGATAGTAGAAATCCATAAATTCAGTACATTTGCTTGGAATTAGAAAACTCATAAATCAGCCTTCACTAAGAGAGCTCCTAGCTTTCTATATATTTTATAACTAAAAATACATTTGAATTTTTTTTATTAATAAGCTACAGCCTTAGAAGCATCAATACCATATAAAGATGCAGAAGCTGAAAAGCAAATTATAATTTTATCTGGTCCTTTTGAAGATCTCTTTTATTATTTTCTTTCTGGTTGCTAATGCCCTTAAAAATTAAAGGGCTCAAGGTCTGTTATGGCAATCTGCAGGTATCTCTCCAAGTTCTTGGCAGATCACTACAGGCAAGCAAAGCGATGGAAATCAATCCATGCAGAATTTGATGTGCACATCTGGAGGTTTCCAGATCTGCCATCTTCAGTGTTCAGCCAATCACTTACCCAGTATCTAAATTTAAAAACGTGCGATTGGTTCAAGGTGTCTTATTCTGGATGCCAACTGCACAGCAAGATATTTGGTAGTTTTCCAGCTCGATTTTCAGCGAATGGCCTCAATAATTGAGAACAGCATTATCTGAAGCACATTTGTAATTATACTGCTAGAGGACACCATAACAAATAATCTCAAAGACAGTCTGTAACTCATTAGCCAATTCTTCAAAGTTGGTTACACAGGTAAGATTATTAAGTTCCTTTGCAGTGCCCTCTAGCAAGCAGAGGCAGGACAACGTTCTGCTGCGGTCATGTCAGTGAAGTAAGGGTTTTGCCATACACCTGCATTCTGCCTATTGCACCAAACTCAGCATTTTAATATCACTCCATTTAAACTGTTATGCATGATCTAGGAAGCCAATGAATATAGAATACCCATCTAACATCCATTCCACTATAACGACAGTTTCAAAAATTAATAAAAAGAAGTGAATCAAGTTTCCTTATTTTGGAAGTAGTCTGCATTTTCGTAGGAGAAAATAACATGTAAAATGATTATGTATGTAATATTGAGCTTATTGTTGCTGAAAAGTTCCACCTCTCTTCTGAAATGTCATCTATTTGGTCTGAAAAAACAAGTACATTTTAACCTTTAAACAGCATGAGGTACATGAACTAGTAGAAGAATTTTATTTGTACTCTTGCTAAAAATGTTTCATGGAAATAAAATATTTTAAAGACTGGTCTAGATATGCATTACATTCCTCTGAATAACACCAGCCCAATAATTTTTGTGATAGGAGAACATGGGTTGAAAATTTCTGTTTAAAAACAATCTAATGGCTCTGTCTTGGAGAACACTGATTACACTTCAGATTTTTTACATTTCTAGTACAGCTTTCACATAAGCCGGTGACACAACAGGATGATACAATAAAATGAATTAATTATACTGTCTTTTGAAGACTTATTTTTCTAAACCAAGAATTTGAGCCCAAGTTTAAGCATACAGTTTAAACAAGGTAGCAGAGTGCTCTGCTCAGAGGTCTTTGCTTGGGTCTGCCTTCCATAGCTTGCCTGTAAGCCAGGTGTTTATCCAACCCAACTAAAGACTCTAGTTTATTCTCTTCAAGGAATTCCATACAACCCACCTCCCAGTTGATTCCAGAGTTCATTATCCACTCCACCCATGACAGATATTCAAATACTCATTGCAAGTCCCTTTGTCTGACATCCTTATAAGGGGCTTCCATGTGCATTCCTGTTAGGTCCTCTCCTTAACTTCAGGTGCTCTCTTGTCCCCTAGTCCCTTGCTGTCTTTGGAGTTCTGTAAGCCCACAGTTCATTCCTCCTTTATCCCTAGGTTGCTCACTCCCCCTCCTGCCAAGAACAAGAGCGCCCTGTTACCTTTCACTCCACATGCTCCTCTACATTTCCATCCTCATCCAGCTTTCCAATTTACTGCCTTCCACTACCAACAATCTTTTTTTTTTTCTTTTAGCATGGCAAAAAATTGTTGGGAAGATGGACAAAACTGACTGTTGCTATGCTGGAAAGCATTGAAGGAATGCCACTGAGTATTTCTTTGAGGCACTCACAATACCAAAAATACTTAAGCATATGGCTCTGCTATACAAGTATCAGAGTCCTGCATCTGTGACCCATTTTCCTTTTTCTTGTTTTACTTATTAATTGAAAGAGTAGGGTTCTGTTCACTGATACCTAGAACATTTCCTGAAACTTGGAATAGAGGTAATTCATAAATCGCCTTATAACAAACATACAGAGGCGTACTGTTGACCCAAGTACAAATTCAGCCAAATAGCTGAGTTGAAGAAAAGCATACTCAAGAAACATCATACTGCTAGACTCACAATAAAAAGAAAGCTGCATAAGTAAATAAACACCTTTTTTTGTTTTACTTCATACAGTTGAAAATACAGCTTACATATGACATTTCTCTACACCAGCTAACTTCCTAGTTCATATGTGATTTCCAAGCCTGTAAACATATCAGCAAAATGTTTTATTGAACCATACATAAATACTAAAAAATGATATTTGGAAACTTGTAATACCTTTTACAAGGAAGGACTGAATAAAACTTACGAGCTTTAAGAAGTGCTAGCTACCGCATGTCCTGTTTCCATTGTCTTCTGAAGAGAAACTGATTTCCATAAGTCTTCAGGATTCCCTCCCATTGTCTTCCAAACAATCATCTTTAAAAGCAGTGTTAATGTGTTTCAGCAAAATGTTCTATAAAATTGAGAAATCACCTCTCCTCTTTATTTGCCATTCTAATATTGTAGCAAAGTCTCAGATGGCACAAATTTTCCTCCAAACTGTTTTAAATAAATACCATATGAATCTGCCATGTCAGTCCAGGTAACTGAATACATTACTATTAACAATCTAAGAAATTTTTTTGCACAGGTACAGTGTTTCAACAAGAGTAAATATTTAGGAACTTAGACTATTATTTCCAGCATTACTAATTTTTACAAATGTATAATTAGTTTGGTGAATCTTGCTGATTTTCTTAAATCTCTAAAAATCTGAATTCCCATGACAGTTTCAGCTTTCATGATCCTCTCCTCCTACTCTCTTTCTCTCCAGAAAACCCTAAACAAAAACTCCAACAAGGGAATATTTTTAGCACTACTGCTTCAGGATAAGGAGTTGAAAATATAATAGTTAAGACTCAAAAGCTGGATATTTCAACAAATCTCATTATTCATCACTTTACAAAAATCTCAGGACGTTAAGCAATCTTACTATTTCTTCTCCAAACTTATGAAAGTTAACAACAGTAATTATTCTGTTTAGCTGTACAGTCCTCTTTGCTACATAATGTAGACAGGCAGTAAACAACAGTATATTAGTAGCAGTAGTTGTCTTTCTTTTACTATAGCTGATACAGACTGTACACTCTGCTCCATCAAGTTGTGTGTTGTTTGGCAAAAAGAAGAGGAGGGAGCAGAATTCTATGAACAAAAAAGCAACTGAAATGACCTGACTGGAATTAAAGTGTACAGCCCTCTCTGCTGAAATAAAGCTGCTAATTGTTTGCTGTTCTATGGAACATGCTGTCTTTCAGTATACACCAAGAAGTGGCCTTTATGAAAGATTATCAGAATTAACAAAAATGCAGTTTGTAAATTATGGACATAATCACCCATCACAATATAACACATGCATTAAAATCCTGAATCAGTGTTTGTTGAGCTAAAAAGATCCTTGGTCTATGAAAAAGGTGAGAAAGCAAAAGCACACAACAGGACTTTTGGGTTCTGCTGCCATAGTTGTAAGAAAAGCAATGCTTAATATATTATGCATATAAAACAAATAGGAAAGGACACACAGAGTAGGAATAAAAATTGGAAACTTATATGCAACAAACAAACAAACAAAAGGTTTTATCTTGTGGAAATGCTTTGCAGTGCTCAAATTCTGATCCACATAGAGACAGATATCTCAATAAAAACCTGAGAAGTCAAACACGGAACTAATTCCCAAGTTCCTTAACACTATAAGGCTGACAGATGATGTAATTTATTAATGATAATAATAAATAAATATTTTAAAAGGTTCCAAACACAGCATTATTAAAAGTTTTCTCAGCTATGAACAAAAATCACAGCAGCAAGTTGGGGAAGAGAGACCTAGACGGTTTAGCCTGCCTACCAGCTTTTGAAAATTTATTAAACAAATGGTGGTGCTTTACTCTCACTGTAAAAGCTCCTTTGTAACTAACCAAAAATGATAATGTGAACTGAAAAGTTTAAGAATTAAGCTATTAAATGCCATCCAAACAATCCTTTATCAGTTTGATAGGCATACAGTATACTGAAGTAGTTAACAGGGAGTTGAGATAGCATAAAAAAAAAAGATTTATCTCCCTGATAAAGCACTGCTACAGAGGTCCTTATTGCTGTTCTGAATGTGAATGTGAATCTGAATGAAAAGAGATTTTCTCCCCTATTTTTAATATTTTATTAATTAAAACCTCCCAATCTTTCTTTGCTTTCATTAAGGTTGGAAAAGCTTCATTAATATAGAAACAACCATAAGTTTCTGGCCCTTATAACAGCTTTCCCATGACAGCAATACTGACATATCAACAATCAGTATTCTGCATCCTAATGGTGGTTTTCAAGCAAGCCTCATAGTTCAGGTGGGGGCAGTAAAAGCTTACACTATCCCTTTAAGGCTTCCTTGATGTCTTCTGGCATTCTTTTATAATTACAGCTTTTACCCTAAGCATTGTACTGAAGGTATTGCGCTGCAACTGAAACCTGTAAAATGATTTGAGAACAGTGTAAACGCGAATTTTAAACAATTAAACTGGAGAACAGTTAACTTTCCTTTCAGAATATAAATGCAACTAGCGCAAATATGCAATTAGCTATCAAAATAAAGTGTTGGTCTGTGAGATTTGGACAATTTCCCCACAACTACAAAGAAACAACTCTGACCCTCTCCATCTCCAAATTCCCTCTAAAGTCTCCAAGCCAACGACAAATTATACCCCCAAATTTTAGCAGTTGTAAAAGATAGGTATATTGCAGAAAAAACCCTAAGTATGAGTACTTAAGAACTGAAGAAATGAGGTTTGAAAGAGATGAATATCTAAAATACTGGTGCTGTATGCCTAAATGTAATGCCTCAACAGGTATGAAACACACTGAATGAGGGTTTGCCAGTTAGATAGAAAGGATTGAGCAGATGTGCGTTGTACCAAATGATTTTAATATTTCAATGTGACAAAATAGATGAGCCACATAAAGCTTAATTTCAGTTGCAAATTGCAAGCTGGAATAAGTTCCAGAATAGTAAACAATTAGCAGCTTTATTTTCTTTTTAATAAGAGTAAATTACCAGATAATATCTACTGGCATCAACTTGGCTAATAAAAATCTGTTTAATAGGATTTGCCATTTTTCCAGTTGCTATCATGATCAGCTTTGCATTTTGATTATCTTTAAACTTTGCCTCAATTTTCTCATAGAAAAGCTCTCAGTAGTAATTGCTTTAACATTTATTCCAGGTCAAGTGGTTAAGTATGAATAATGATGTGTCAAAAATGTACAGTAGTGCTGTCAATAGAGCAATTACCATTTAGCTAGCGATTATTATGGCACAAGAGCACATTAGCTGGGCACAATAAACAGAACAACAAAGAAAGATGGGCAAAGGGACCAAATGTTTTCAAAACCTGCCAGTGTTATACAGGATGTGTTACTGACAGATATTAGTTCTTACATAAGAGCAATTAACTACGCAGTGAGCTTCACTCTGCAGTATTGGATTAGAATGTTCCCAATTATAACAGCAAGTTAAAAACCCATTTCTATAACATTGGTTTAGTTTTTTTTAAATAATCTCAAAGTGTCTTTGTTTTACCTTGCACACTTTGCACTGCTGTTTGGAAAATGTTCTCCAACAGCCATTATGCTTAGAGCTTAACCAAATAACTAGGAATCACACTAATAAAAATACAGTGCATGTCTGTCTCCAGTCATTGATGGTGCTGTAGAAGTTAAGACTTTTTTTCAAAAGGATTTTTATAGGAGGAACATTCTAATTTGATATCAACTTGCAATTTAATGCATTACTGACTATCCTGAAAAAAAAGTTTAATAGCAAGTCACAGGTTGAGATGGGTTTTTCTACAGCCTCTAATACCTAGCAATCTTTTTGGTATTATCCCTTTAATTATAGCAACATAAACACTATAAAATTCAGTCTACAAAAGCTATTTGTTCAGGTCTATCTTTAGGTAGACATCTAAGCCTATTCGAAGCATGAAAATTACAGTTTGGCAGAACACAAAAGCGTGACCTCTCAAAAACTGTCTTCTCCAAAAGCAAAAGCCATCTGTATTATCCAGTCTGGTCATGCTGGCTCGGGAACTAACTAACCTCTAGAACAACTCCCAAGTAAAAAACGTGTGTGCCATACAACCCTCAACTCCAGAATTAAAGTATTCAAAATGAATCTTGTATATAAAATCTTGCTTTCTGCACGTCTTATTATTCTAACTCCTCCTGTGATTGACACATGACAATTACAAGATGACCCAAACTAATGAGCATAGCTTGATTTGCCTCTTACAGGTAGCTAGGAAACTTAATGACGTTCCACTGCAGTTCCACTGCAGTAGATGAAAATATGAAGGCACTACTTCCACTGAGAAATTTACAGTATGTTCTACAATTAGAGAGTGATAAACATCAACATGGCAGTGGAACTAGAATTCCACTGGATTATCTCTAAATATCTGTAATTTCCATAACTGAACAGACCTTATGAGCTATGTCAAGTACTCACAGAATGAGCTGACAGTGGAAACCATTTCCAGGTGCAGGCTTCACTGGATATGCAATGCCTGGGCAATATGCTATGTCTTTGAGCTCCATGTCTTGGGACTACAAACAGTTCTCCCTATATTCAACTATAAATTACACTTTTAGAAAACCAAGAAATAAATTGAAAAAGTTAAAAATACAACTCTGTTGAAAAGGAGTATTTCACAGGAACATACAACTTTTTTTTGACAAGGAAGAGAAAAAGTCTTTATTTCTACTTGTGCTTCATTGTGACATTTTTCATTGCAGTATATCAATATAGAATATTTTACATGAGGCAGTTCAATGCTACTAAAACAGAACACTTAGTGGCCTTGAATTATGACTATCAACGTTTTTATCTTTAGGTAAATTATAAGATTTCAGGCCATGTAAGTACCATTCCCCCACTTCTTCAAGGGAACTGTAGCTTTTAATGACTTGAAAGCAATCTTTTTTCATGATGAATGCACTGAAAACTTGAGTTTTCCCTGCTCCACAGGCCATTAGGGTCTTCTGTGATACGTTTTCTGAATGTACCTCTCACAGAATCTGCAAATTTCCTTTAGCCCTCATGAATTGCTCATGCAATTACTCCATTTTTCTTCACACATCACCTGTCATAAGAACCATGATCCAATGACAAGCTTCTTTGAAATCACACTACCACACACTTTTTCTTGCTAACCCTTGTTATTACTGAAAACTATGGTTTTCACTACTGAGCTTGATCAGACTGCTCACATAGAACTTACACAATGAAAACTGAGACAATCAGATGTAAAATGTATGAAAAGTTAAAAATAATTTTCATGTATAAATTTTTAATGTATATATGTATTATAAATCAACTGCTGTCATTCAGCAACAATTTTAGTCGGACTATTTTCACTTGTATTACAATATTCTATGATTATAACTTTGCCTCTACTAAGGAAAGCAGTCAAGCTGTCTATTTTAACCTTCAAGAATGTTAAGGGTGGACTGCACTAGTCCACAGCCCAAATGATTTGAAAGACCAGGTAGCTGCTAATAACTAGAACACTAGGGAATATATTGCTGATTCAGATTCATGACTGAAGTGCTCATAAGCTTATGCAAAAATGTAAGAAGACACAAACTATAATTTAAAGAACAGTTAAAAAATAATTCTGTCTCATATATCCTGTTGCTCACTTCAGCACATCTATATAGGTTATATGAGTGACAATGAAAACTGAGTTTGGATTTCTTTAGAATTTGCCCAGGAATTTCTGTTGTGGCTTACCTCACCAAAGACAGACAGACAGATTTCACTCTCTTGATTGAAAATCAGTTAAAACAATTTGATTAATTATTTGATTAATAATTTCATTGTTATTTGGAGCTGTATATTTCAGAAACATTTGCAAAATTTGTCCCATGCTTTATAGACTTTACTGCAAAGAAACAAAGTAGGAACAATCCTAGCAGAGATGGGGCAGCTTAAGGTCAAGGTTGTGGGAAAACGATGAACAAAACAATTATTCACATAACATAAAAATAGATATAATAAATGTTTTAAATTGCACTAATAACAGGAATTAATGAGGCAATAATAGGAAAAAACAGTCTTAGAAAAACACTTCCATATTAATAATCCCATATAAGTCAATGGGACAATTCATATACTCAAGGATGATTCTAAAAGTGCTCATGTGCTTGTTTGGGCCTTACGTCCATCTTTCTATTTACAAGAGAGATTCAGTGCCTTATTGCAGTCATCTGATGTTTCATGGCAACTGTGATAGTTTATGACCCAGGAGATATAAACAATCTCAAACCATTAATTTACTGTCCTAATACATGGTCCTATTTAAACAGAATCACCAACCACATTACAAGAGCAAAAACTTCATGGCCATACAGTTAAACAGAGCAAAAAACTAAAATATTATGTTAAATAAGAAGATAGCTGCATGTCCCACTTCATGATTTGGAACAAAAATATTCTCCATTTGAGGAGACAAACTCACCCTAGCACGCTAGCAGTTTTCTCTCTAAAATGTACCTGATATGCCACTGCTTAAAATTCCATATATTTACCTCTGGAGAGTTTAATATATGAGCACTTGGAAGAAAACAAAGTAGAGATCAGAAGTTAAAATAAAAGGTGAGAAGCTCACTAAGCAGAAGATAGCTTAAGATTGTGTGATAGTATAAAGCAGAGCAGATTTGTACAATGATTACTTTGCTTAGCTTTATTTAATTATTTCATTTTTAGGTACTAACTTAGGTGCTAACTCAAAAAGTTAAAAATTCAATATCACTATCCTTTATTTTTTATTTTCTCACAGATCAGGCAATAGAATTGGATTAGCTGTTCTTTGCTTAAAAAATTCTCATCACTTTTAGATTCCTATGTTTACAGAACAGTACTTTCTACGGATAGGATGATGAACTGAGACATGGCAACACCAACACTGACAGGTTGCTCAGGGCTTTGCCCAGTCGGGCCTTGAAAACATCCAAGGAGGGAGCTCCCACACCCCCTCTGGGCAATTTGTCCAATGCCTAATGATCCTTGCAGAGAAAACTTTTTCTGTAAATCTAGTGAAAACCTGCCCTGCTTCAATTTATGAGTGTTATCTTTCGTCCTCACCGCTGTGAAGAGCTTCTTTCTGTCTTCTCAGTAACCTCCCCATTGGTACAGGCAGGCTGCTATTTGGTCCCCCCGAAGCCACCTCTTCTGCAGGCTGAACTAGCACAGTTCCCTCAGCCTGCCCTCAGAGCATCTTTAAAAGTAAATCTTTATTGTCTTTGAATCTGGTATCAATAGGGCTGTGTATACAGCCTCATATTCATATCCACTGAAGATGAATTGCTGTCAACAGCACGAAATTAAAAAATCATTTACTAAATTTCTTTAAAATGTCTGAACATTTTGAAAAATATCGTAATAAAACATTTTTGTGGTTAAGATGAAGAGTGCTACTTAGTCTTACTCATAAATCCTGTTTGCAAAATCAATGGTCCCACCTCGATCATGACTGCTTCCTAGTTTCCTCATTTAGATTACTGAATCACTGACAAAACCATTTCCATCAGTAATCCAAGCCTGGATGCATTTGAATTGTTCTTCCTTTTGAATACTAGTGGAAGAATAATTTCAAGACATTTGTGTGATTAGAAATACTATCCTTCCCAAATTGTTCTCCAACTGCCATTAAGTATGCTAGGTCATTACACAGAGAAACAGAGAAAGCACCAGTTCTGGTGATATTCACAGGGAACTAGTAAGAACCAGTAATCATCCAGTAAGTTCCTTCAACAACAGCAATTTTTAATAGAATATTTGCATCATTTGGGGAGCAATAAAGCTAAAAGCTGTTGTTACTACCTCTATGACCCACAAATTCTAAATACATTATTTCTGTAAAAACGAAAACCCGTTGTTAGACAAGGAACAAAAAAATTAATTGAGAAGTAGACCAAGATGCCTACCATCATGTACATAGACAGAATACATATTCAGTATTGGTGTTTTTTTGACCAGCTAACAAGATCTCACAATGCATATATTGAACCCATTCAATGTTAAGTACCTTGAATCTGGAAAACTTCTGAGATTATGCATTTGTCCTTTCAGTTTGTGTTACACAGAATGAATCTGTAAAGAAGGCAATAAAAGGATGAGGCTAGAGGGCCAGGTCTATGCTATCTTATGACTAAAATTTTTAAGATGAATAAAAGCACACCACCTTGTAGCTCGTAATAAACCAAGAACAAAGAATAGCTCCTAACACAGCATTACAACTTTAGTTAAAATTCAGTGCATCCAACATAGACAGCTGAAGAATCAACTCACTTCCACTTCTGCTTTTGACAGCTCTTTCCCCATTTCACTTTTAAACAGCAATTTATAAATTGTATGACCCTTACCAGTCAGGCATGTCTTTCAGCGATATGAACTGGCATGCATATTCTGATAAGAAAATATTTTTGTTTTGGTAAAAGCTAAATCACAGAAGCAATTAAACATTTTAGTGCTTACTAAGTGATTTTAGTAGAAGAAGAGCAGCAAATGTTCCTTAAATCTTTCTTAAAGGTGGCCCATTTTCTGTGGCCCAAATATTATTTTTGAGATTATTAAGTTCTACATTCATTTCAGAGTATCACAGAAATACTAAAACATAGACAACAGAAATCTGGTATTGTTCCTCACCTTGCTGGCAGATTACTTTGAAAATTATATTTTACTTAAAGGAAGTGATTTATTTTTATTTTTGAAAGTCTAAATACCTGAGAACGGCATTTTTCTGGAAAGTGCAAGATCATTCCTGCTTATGTGAAAAAAAAAAATGTTAGCAACTTAGTTTATTTTTTATTTTTTTTATTCAGATTCAGGCATCAATCATACTACTTTTTCAGCTCCCTAAGTCTGAATGGCTGTAGCTCTGTTTTAGGCTTACAATATCCAATAACGATTTTAAATGATCATATACATATTTGGAAATGTTCCTTTAGAAAAATGAGAACTGTCTGTTCATTCAGCTTTGCAGACTGGGAGTGGTATTGTCTTTGGTTATTTATTTAATATATTTATTATATAAATCCTTTAGAACCATTAGAATGTAGTTTGGAAATTGCAGATAAATGACACCTTTTCTATTCACTTATTCTGCCCGGTAGCTCAAGAATAACGAGTATCTAGAAGGTACAAAGACAGACAGTACATGAATAGAAACAGAGTTCTTAATGAAAGGTGATCTCAGGATTGGAAGCAGGTTTTTATATGTGTTTTGCAAAGTGTTAAAAACATAGCTAGTATTTATTACAAATGCAACAGCTACCAATGTTTTTAACTTATGATTCAACAGTCCCTGGATCTGATCCTGGAAATGACTTTGTGAAAGCAGATGCCTATACTCATATAAAGTCACTTGTGGTGCTGGGACTCTGCACCTAAATGGATGATTAGTACCTCAACAGATTTAAATAAAGGCATTAGCACATTTATACTTAGAAGTAACACCTCATTGAGAACTTATCCTGTAAAATGTCCTATCCTGTCAACAAAGACAGCAGGAATACATCAAACTTTGTAGTCATGGTCTGATCTCAGAAACCACAAAGCACAAACTGTATGCCTTGCAACAAAAAAAATCTATGGCACAAGTTAAGAAGCAGGTGGAAATTGCCTCCCTGACATCACTTCTCTGATTAGGAGTTGGATTTATAGTTTCAAGTTCCTAATAAAATCCTTTGGTTCCTGTGAGCTTCCAGGGTGGAAAAACAAAACAAAACAAAACAAAAAAACACCAAAACATTAAATTCAAGTTTAGCTCATTCAGAACCATTAAATTCTCTGTAACTTGAGACAATATTTTGACTTCTGCACCCATTTGTTTCCCATAAGGGAGGGCCCCTAAGGGAAAAAAGAAGTTATTCTGTTCTTTGCCATCTCTAATCCCAAACCATGCATTGAGGCTATCTTTCTTCCAGTCAGTTAGCACCAGCTTAGTCTTTGAATCCTTCGTTCCTGCAGATTATTACATGGGACTATTTTCAAGAGAGGCAGACTGCTCTGCTTTTGCATTGCTCCTAGATCTTTTGGGTCTATTGTCAGTAAGGGAGTGAAGGCAGAAATTAGAGAATTTCTCCAAGCATGTTATATTATTCAGGGTGGATAAGCAAAATTGTAATCTTTAAAACAAATGTCGGAGAGGCAGAAAGCGCCATAAAGGATTTTTTCCCAATTGTGCTTAAGTACCATATTTCCAAGAGAGAAACCCCATATCGATTAAAATTAATAAAGTCAGTTACTCATAAATATATAATTTTATACCTGAGAATATTATTTTGGTAGTTAATTCCTCTGTTTCCTTACAAATCTATTACCACTTCTTCAGAAAAAGATCTTGAGACACTGATTAGAAATTGTAACCTTTTATGAAAAATGAATTATGTCCCTATTGTGTCTCTAAATAATGAACAGACTTTACAGTAAATCTAAAACACCAAAGTTAGAATTTAAGAAGAGAGAAATGCCACAGCATCCACTCAAAAGTTTTAATTTTCATGCCAATTATTCTAAAACAGAGTTAATTGAGAAGTGGGCTTCCCAGCATTTTTCTGAGGATCCCTACTAGATCTGGATTTTGTGAAATAGCTAAAAGATTCTTGAAAATAGTGTATAGCTTTCTCAGCACTTATCAAACTTGGTAGTTATCATCTCTCCACTGTAAATACAAGGCAACAGATATGTGTGAGTCATTTACTGTAGCTATATTGCTGCTGCTAATGTATGGTGTAAATGATTTAACAATTACTATCAACACTAGAGCCTTAGGGAGCATTTGTCTGACATGTTTCCCTCCAACGATATACATCTATCTTCCTCTTGATGTGTAAGGAGCTTTAAGCAGCTGCATCATGACCCAACACTGATAATGTGGCTTACCTATGGAAAACCCCACATGTATCAACCGGAAAATAAAAGCCTTAAATTACGGAGATAACTCTTACATAGTTATGAAGCCTCAATTTAACAGTACAAGTCTGAAAAGGGAAAAATTATCTTCCTGAATCCCTCTATTGCTCTCTCTTCCTCTGCTTTTAAATGTATTTAACTCTTTGAAGTGTTTTGAGAACCCATTAAAATAGAAGATGAGATACAAAACATTGGCTGGTTTGTATGGTATTCATTGCAGGTATTTTTCTGATGCTTTGAAAAATAACATTACCTAGCTCTTACCTACTGTTTTGCTCATAAAGTTCTATTTTTCCTCCCACAGAGATAAGGCTGAATGTGGTTAATATTTAACAATAAAACCTTGTTCTTAAATGGCTTCATCAGCTAAGCAAAAATTATGCATATATAAAAAAATCAAAATAGTTATATTAAGCAAAAGACTGGAACAACCATAGCTGCATTGTTCTATGACAATCAAATGATACCATATTTATAAAATTCACTATGAAAGTACTCAAACTAAAAAACGATTGTAACTTTAATGTGGGTTATATGTTGTTTACTACAGATGAACAGCTCCTCTGCACATTAAGCTAAAACTGAAAGAAGAATATTTCATGGTTTCCTGGAAAGAAAATTAAAATCTGTATTTCTTCACATTTAAGACATCAGTAAGGTTAATACAGAATATCAAAGAAAACTGATGATATATGAATTCCTTTTATGGGGGATACTGTCTAAAAAGAGATTTCATTCCTATACACTACATTCTAAAGTTTACAAGGAAAGCCTCTGTAAAAAAACAAATTACAATGTTCATATAGAAAAATGTAGTATGAGCTACCGAGAAATTTCAAAGAAGAATCATTTGATCCTGAACACCGTGAGATTCTAGAGTCTGCATTAAATCTTATTTTTCACTAAGATATATAGCTAACTGCTTCCAGTTTGCCAAACTTTAAATTGAGTCCTAGGGAATAAATGAACTACAAGGAGACTGCCAAAATTTTAGATTATTAAAAAAGATAATTTCTACCTTAGAAATAATTATTCTGGAAATTCAGAAAGAAGGGATAATGTGTGTGAGAGTCTCCTAATGTATAGGAACATTACTTTGCATTGTAATGGGAGTTAGTAACATAGGGCCAATATGGATCACTTAAGTCAGTGAGTATAGTTCTCTAAAATTTCAGACCACAAAACAACATTTTTCTATTTCTGACTATCCACATCACCTTTTCTACATGTTTTCAGAATCCACAAAGCCTTTCCCAACATCTTATAATAAATTCAAGAAAAGCCCGAAAGCCAGAAACACTCTATGATACAGAAAGAGAGCAGGAGAGATTCAGGAGATTGCCAGAGTCTAAAGTTACTGCAACAGTGAAAAAATTGTTAAATAAAAGTCCTAGATGATACTAGGGAATATGGCATATTGTACATTTCAGAAAAAATGAAGTCTTTAAAATAGAGGTCCTTGAAAATATAAACAAGTGAAAAAATCCTTCAATCAAATCCAGTAGAATGTATCAGCCATACATAAAATTTAAAATTCAGTAGGAGCAACAGGGCATCCTATACATCTTTTTGGGTGTGGCCAACATCTATGCTTCAGGCACAAGAAAACATGACCTCTATCCTTTCCTCAAACCAAAATATACATCCAAGGGAAAATATCCTTTTTGCCCTGCCCATCTGAAGTATGCAATTATAATCAAAACACAATACAAATAACAATGCAGCCTCTTTTCAAAGCCCTTTGGATATATCAATACCTCAGAAATCCCCAAACTCATGTTGCAGGCTTACTTTTATATCTCTCAGAATTCTTCTGCTTTCTTCCATAATCCCCTCCACATGCTTATCAGATATCATCTAAAACAATTTTGGTATCTGGTGCCTACTACCCTATTTGGAAGATTATAGAAACTTCAGAACTTTGCTCTTCAGACAGTTAGAAACTTTCTTCTAATTCCAATCTAAATTTATTCATGCCAAATTTTATATGCTTTGATTTTGTGACAATTTTATCCTTTAACTCAAATAATTCTTATCCTGCCTCAGTACTTACCCTCCCCCAACATATATTCATGGATAATTATTTTATTCACTTTTCACCTGCATTTAGGTATGTTAAAGAAACTGACCTTTTAAAATATCTATCTAGAAAATAGGTATTCTTCTCATCATTGTGGCAGTCTTTCCTCTGCACTGCTCTCTGTTAATCTGAAGGTCTTTCTGTTTGTGTGCAGTTCTGGATCTGCACATAACACCCAAAATTAGAAATATGCAATGGTAGCTCCCTGTCTTTACTGAAAAATACCTTGCTAACACATCTTAGATTTGTTTTTTGCTTTTCCACAATTGCATCAAGCTGGCAATTCATAGTTACCCTCTGACTGGGCAAAACATCCTAATCTTTTTCTTTTCCATCATTCAATTACTGACCTTACAGCAGAAAATCTTTGGTGAATCTCTGATGTCTACATATATTACATTTCTGTAGTGCATCCATACAAGATTAAAATACTGCAATTTGCAATGTCTGTTTGCTGTTCCTGATTACTATTGATTTAAGGCATTATCTTGCACCAATCATAGGTACAGAAGAATAACCAGTCTTCAGCTTCTTTGAACCCTTCAATCTGCATCAATAAAGCTGGCAGCAGCATGGAAGGAAGAATGGGTTACAAAGTACGCACAGACAACATCTCCCATAAAACTCAGTTGCAAGGGATATCTTGCTTCCTTTTTTCATTTGAATTTTGAAGTCTTCTGTCACTAGGGTCTCACAAACAGTTTGTCAGAAACAAAGGAAACTAATGTGAATCTACTAAAAAGGCAGTTCAACGCACCTGTACCAAAGTGGACATCTGAATAAATTTCTGGCATTACACAGTAATGATGGATAAAAGCTGAACACCATTCATGCCAGCTATATAGATGTTACAAAAGGGGACCTCTTTGACAGAGGTTGCTAAGTCTGAGCACTGAATATGGTCTGTTCTTAGGAAGCTCCAATTAAGCTACATCATACACTAACTTGCTACAAAATGATGCCCATTATGAGATTTCATGGTTTATAATAGTAGCAAGTTCCTTTCATCAACCCGCAATGTAAATAAAAAATCTAGAGAAAAATCAGGGCGGGCTCATTCTGTGTAGGCAGAAAGGCACAGACAAATCATTTTATTTGTACAAAACTTTCATACCTTCAAATGAGTATGACTTCAGAAAGAATGCTGAAGAGGTAAGCTGATTCAAATGAAAATATGAAGCCATGTTGGAAGAAATGCAGAATATAATCTAAGTGTAATTCTATCTTTATTAAAAACTCTCAACAATTGTAAATTATAGTCTCAGTGTAATTCATCAGCTCTGTGTGCTGAAGCAATTGTCATGAGAGAAGCTGTTTTACTGCAAAAATGGAAATGATGCCATTGGTTCAACTGGAAATTCATAAAACTGGTGTGCATCAAATTAGGATCTCAGAAGGGTAGCAGTTCCCAAAAGAGGAAGAAGAAGAAGAAGAAGAAGAAGAAGAAGAAGAAGAAGAAGAAGAAGAAGAAGAAGAAGAAGAAAGGTGGAATCACTACTAAGTCAGTTTGATAATGAGGTGGAAGAATATTGGATGATACTGAGTTTAGAAGATTGAACAAAAGGTCAGCAGAAATCCAAACAGAAACATCCTCTGTGTCCTCGAGATCTATGAAGAGTCTGTGAATAAGCACTGGGAGAGGAGGTTGGGAAAATTTTCTGAAACAGAGCTGACTAATTTGTCTGCATTGCTTCCTCTCTGGCTTATTATTTGGCTATAGTGTTCCAGGCCTCCTGGAAACAAGAGAAGATTTTCCTAATAGGAATATGGGAATAGATACAGATTCTGCAAGGCAGGGTCCTTCAGATATGTTATTATAAGGTCGCTGCTTTTTTGCTAGAGGAACAAAATCCCTAGACATGTACGAGTAAATATGAATCTGTAAAGACTCTTTCATTTTATAATAAAACAAAACAAAAAGAATCCTCTCAGGAGAAAGTTCTTCTAACATGATCTGGACCCTTTTTGGCAAGCTTCAGGATTATAGGCAGACTGTGCCAACTCCTGACATAGGGCAGCTACCCAGACCTCAGTGCAGTGGCTATCATATTTGCTGTGCCTGAGGCTTGTAAAGATGTCCTTACTTTAGGTGACCTTTTGCAGTGAGCAAGCTAAAATCATCCCTGTGGGAAGAAGAAACCTAACCTAGAAATACAGAGACTTTAGTCCAGTTAAAATGGTCATGCTAGGAAAGAAAATCTGATTGATATCTATATAGAGCTGTATGCACAACAAAAAATACATTACTCAGCACTAATAAAGTTAACGCTTCTTTGACATTACATTTAAATAACACTATAGCCTTTTCCTGAGTTAATACAAAAAAATAAAATACCAGAGATGGAAATACAGGTCTACGCAAACTCTCCTTCTTGTCACCAGCATTGAAATAGATATCAAAAGCAGAAAAAATAGAAACAAGCACTTAAAGGAGGTATAAATATGACAAGATACAAATAGAATATACTGCCCACCTTCAATATGTTATAATTAGACCTTAGCAATCAGTATGAACTAGTTACTTAAGAATGGAAACTCATCCTCTTGAATGTAATGAATACTCTTAACATAAATAACTACAAGAAGAAACATATGAAGAAAATTCAGGATAGAATCAGAAGTACACAACCTGCTTTGACAGATGTTGTAGACAAAACAATACTCTTCATACGGCAGTTCTTTATCTACACTCTAATCTATTACAATCTAATCTATTTATCTACATTCTAATCTATAAACCAGGGGCAATTCCCTGTTTGTTGTTCTGTGTTCTCAGGACTATTTATTCATTTAACATTAAGTAATCACTGGACAATATACAAGGATTGGAAACCCAAGAGAACTCTTCTATCATGTCCCAGTCCTTGTCTTACAGAGCTCCCAACTCATGCTCCTTCTCTATGGCACAGCAATCATGACTTATTTTCTGCACAGTGACCCAGCAGAAAAAGGAGGAGTTATATCAGTTTTGTATCTATCAGGCTGTTAATCTGAGAAGACCGTGGAACCCAATGGTCTTCCCACCTGAGGAGGGACTGCCAGGCTGAAGAGAGAACGGAAGTATCTATATGACTTCTACATCCTAGTGACTTTTTCAGATAAAATCATATATTTATATGTATGTTCTCTCATGCACATAAGAAAAAAAAGCTTAACAGGAAAAAAGTGGTCTAGAACGCTGGGAACAAAGGGAACTTACACATAACAGGCATTTTGAGAACAATGATGGAATAACAAAATTAGTAGCAGTATAATGTAATACCTAACTGTGAACTACACAGGAAGGACAGATTAGGCTGAGGAATAACAATATCCATAAAATGTCATCAATCCTAAAAAAACCACATTAGTAATCTCCCTGCAAACTCATAGTTTTGCTTTACAGCACAAATGATAGTTTCTTCAGCCAGCTCTTTACCACCTTACTGGTTTTGTACTGATCCCCATTGTCTCATCTTTACTAATAATTTCAAATGAGGCAATACATCAAATGCTGTGCTGAAGTCCCCACAGATCATATATATGACACTTGCCTTGTTAAAAAAGAAAATCTCTTATAAGAGAGAAAAAAAAAGATAATTCTGGCAAAGACTCTGTCTATTAAAACCAACACCACATTTTATCCCATCCTCAGTTTGATGCTCATGAATCCTTGAATTGCTCTTTCCTATTCTTCTTTACTATTTAAAGCTTCCCAAATGATCTCTTTTCTCCTTATCCTTGCCCTTCCTGAATTTAGGTGCAGGCAATTCTCTCTCTTATCCACAGTGGGCTTTTCAAGTTTTCAGACTATCCAGTTTGTGGAGCCAGTGTAAGCTGAACAATTTAATGCAAATACAGTTTATACTTTTTGTGCAGGTAATTGTGGTGTAGTTAAGACTACATGATACTAGGCACAAACCAAGCATCTCTGCTGGACTGTTCTGGCTTCGTGCAGAGTCCACACAAATACCTCTGCATTGTGTTCCCAAGACTGCTGTGGACTACCCATTCATAAGCTGGTTGCGGAGAGTTTGAGTATCTCTGCTTTACACTTTCCTGTTCTTAATTGATTGAGGACAAATGAACACAGCAATACTGTGTTAGTTCCATGCAACGCCTAAACTAGGAAGCTTAATGCTGTTTTCTAAACTAATAAAGGTTCATAAGTAGGGGCACTACTAATGGGATGTGCAGTGCAGAAACTCCTCAGCTGGCAGCCAGAAACATGCTCTTTCATTATCTGGGGCATCCCAGCCCACATTAATTCAGGTAATGGAAACTGTGACTGAAATATTTGCTATTCTGCAATCATATTGTATGATACATGGCTCAACAGATTTATTAAAAATCCTTGTAACAGAGCGGCTATTTCTTTCCATACTGTTTTTATTCTGAATGAGGGATTATCTCATCTTCCTCAAACTATACACATTAAACTTCTGTTTTGCTGTCACCTCAAATGTGGCATCATTAATACTAAATTAAATTGCTATCATGGAGCTTTCTGAACTTTAAAAAGGGCTTTTTGAAATTAATGTTTTGATTCATTAGGGTTTGGCCTATCAGTCTAAATATATCTGGAGGATACTTCTAGGTTTACTTTAGGTCTCATTTCAAAGACAGTTTAATAGGAGGTGCATTCAGATGGCAGGAAGACGTTTAATGGAATTCTATAGGGAATTTTTTAAGTTGCCTTTGGGTTATTTTTCTTGTATTTGTATTTTATACTAAAGATGCGTTGCACTTATGATACTTCTTTTTTAGGTTTCCCTAAATCACAATAAAGATGGATGAGAAGATTCAAAACACGCATTAACGAATGAGAAATATAATGAAACTAACCAATAAGAATTTTTTTACAGTTGCCAAATTATTGCATGTTTGTCATGCAAAGGGAACACTGTACATTTCTCTAAGACCTCTGATGCTTTTCACTGGTGGAATGAGAACATTGGATGATACACACGCCAGTATGAGAATTTATTAATTCTTAATGACAAATACGTTTAGAAATCTAGGATGATTTAGAGAATCAGTCTTTGCACAATCTGTGAAAACATACAAGTCTGAAGTCCTGTGGATCAACTGTTTGCTGACAGATTGCAACACATATTCTTCAGTCCAAATACATAGGGGAACTGTTAACCTTAGCAACTGTTTTCTAACATTCAAACAATAAATATGTTAGAAAAGCATCTTAGGAAGGAGACCAGCTGTGTCAAGGTTGTTTGGAAAGAAAGGAGCTTCTGGAGACACGGAAAATTTGCAGTGATAGAAAGGGTAGTGTATACACTAGGATGAGACTTTTGGGGAGAAGAATAAATCAAAAATCTTCTGATTTTATAAAAGACATCTTCTTTATTTGCAGGACAAATCCTGCAAATGGCAGAAAGAGACAAACAATGACTGAAGGTGTTTAGGAAAGAAAGACCCTGGATATTCCAGAAATTCTCATAAGTCAGCAGACCACCTTATACTGGTGAAAAAAAAGACACATGGAAATGCATACATACGTACTTATTTTTTGTAGAACTATAAACTGGTAATTCAATTTAAATAAATATATGAGAACATATCAGAAAGTAAGAGAGAAAAAATTTTTGCTAAGTCTCCTATACTTATCCCAGTACTAGTAACAGGTCCTTATACAAAGGAATCCTAGTGCTGCTGGCTGACAAAAATTGGAACAGGAACTATTCTGTGGTTCCCTAACATACTGGAACAGGCCAGCTGGAATATCAAAAGTTAGTGCTTCTCCATGGAAGACTAATTCCACTTCAAGATCGCACCTGGACTTAGTTCAGTGCTTTTACATTCAAAAGTTGTTCTGTGCTAAAAAGAAACAACTTCTTCCAAAACAGAACTGTTTACCCAACCACTTCATTGTCAGCTTCGTTCAGACGGACAGATCAAACTTTTAGGTGTGCAAATCTCAATAAGTGACAGGCAGAAGGAGTTCACATAAAAGAAAATCCAGATGTTAGCAGGGCTTCAGGAGAGCATGCCTATGGAGAGATCTAGATCCCAGTGTGGTGCCTGGCACCTTTGAGAGGCAACATGCACAAATGTAGAGCCGTGATAGCCATATTGCCACAAAAGCACCCATGATCTGAGGAAAGGAATAACTATTTCACATTACAACCTTGAGATATAACAACTGAGTTTATCCTAAGAGCTACAAACGTCACAGAATTTAGCATTCTAACCCCAGGGACAAATAACAAAACTGCTAATAACAATGTGTCTCCTACTAATTTTTATCCTTGAAGTTTTTCATAGTACAACAGCTTTTACCTTCACATATATATGTGTGTGTGTGTGTGTGTGTATGTATACATGTATGTGAGCATATATATATCATATGAATATATGTATTATATGAATATACATGTGTGTGTATATATGTAAGATGAACTGTAGTTTAGGTAGATTTTTTAACCTAAAATTAAAATAATATTAAACAAAGTCATGGTGGAAAGACTACGACCTACAGTGTAGAATAATTCTGTTAATATCTCAGTATGTTCTGCTACTCCACCTGCTCTCACTGCAAAATATATGATCATATTGTAAAAAAAAGCAACAACAGAAAATAAGTCAGAAACTGTCATACCCTTGGCTGCTTGGAAAGAATAAAAGGAAGCGAAGATGTTAAATGTTCTCTGATTCCTCTCCCACATTTTACCTAAAGGATCATTGAGATCTCTAAGCTGTTTCTAATTAGTTGTTAATGACCTCAGAGTTGTGCAAGTTTAGCATCTTCTGTACCTCATTTGATTTCTCCTTTGGGCTAAAACAATATCAAGAGGGCTAAAATGAAGATAAAATACACCTCTATGATCCCTGTGGTTATTGGATCAGAGACATAAATACTGGAAAGTCTAAGGGGAAAGATCATCATCATCAGTGGTTTTATAACCTGTGTACGGAAGTGATTGTATTACTAAAGAGTCTATTCCTTTATACTTTTCAAAACTCATAGCCAGGTCCGTGAATGGGAAGGATTCTGTGTTTGGCCCTCATGTCTAAAAGGAAGTTCTTACAGCTCTTGAAAGAGATTGTGAAAATAGTTACACCGTCAGTGGCCATTTGTCAGCTACACTACTACACAGGAAAAAAAAGCTCACCAACATCCTATCTCAGGTGTGTTAAAAAAATCTGATAGGAAACAGACCTATATTTTTTATTCATTAGTTACTATTCGGTATCCTGAACAACTTAGCAGTTTAGGAAGTGATCTAAGTATGTAAGAAATTGGCACTGGCTTTAGAAAATGCATAAAACCCTCCAAGGTTTCAGAGTTAATTAGTTAAAGTATTAAAATAATCAAATTGCTGAATTTATTAATTTAATGACAGTAATATTTGTGCATACTATGGTTACATACCTGTTTCCTATTTGCAAATAAATGAAAAGAGGGTAATGTTAGTCTTCAGTAATCCTCAGTGCAACATTTTTTATTTGCTTTTTAAAATTTGGACTCATTATAGCTATATAATTGGTTATATATCATCCTAAGAACTCATTCAGTTGTAAAACATCTC
Source organism: Apteryx mantelli (assembly GCF_036417845.1). Classification (NCBI taxonomy): domain Eukaryota; kingdom Metazoa; phylum Chordata; class Aves; order Apterygiformes; family Apterygidae; genus Apteryx; species Apteryx mantelli. The sequence continues at coordinate 49,521,165 of NC_089982.1, read as the reverse complement.
CACATATTTTAACTAAGAACTGCCTCAAGGTGATGAAATAGCAGCAATACAAAATTTCAGGGTTGTAATGCAAGACAGAAAGTCTCTTTGAAGAGCTGTTAAATCTATAAATCTCACAAGCACTCTAAAATATGTCTTAAAATAAAGTGACCAAGCTTGTCATTTAAAAGGAAAAAATACTGACAATATGCCATTACAGCATATTGACTGAGAGTGTAAAGTCACCATGATTAAAATGGAGCAATTCACTTTGAACTAACTCTAGCTGACTCCTCTAATGTGCCTGAGGATTGTCTGTGGCAAGCCCAGAGGAAATCTTTTGTGCTTCAGTTAGCAATAATGCTTGCAAATCATTTTTCTTTCAAAAACTAACAGAGATTACTGAGCATACCAGTAATACTTGGGTTTTTGCTTGTACTTGAGCCTCTAGGAGTCCAATATACTGTTTAAATACATGAAGTTTTAAAGTTAGATTTCTTTTATAGAGGTGTTAATTTAAGTTGTATGTCCCTCTTAAGTCACAAGTAGGTGTGTCTCAACTAAAAAATAGAGGAGGTATTATTGTTCAAAAATCCACTAAATAAAAAAAATAAGAATGAAATTACTCAATGCAATTCACACAGTCTGCAATCCACTAGAAAACCATTATTATCAATAAAATCTGCAGCTAAACTGTTCATTTTGTTGTTTCAAAGGGATTGGCCACACATTATTACATTTTTTTGTTTTGTTTTGTGGAAATAGCAAGCAATCTGTTACAACCAGCTGTTTTGCAATCCTTTGGTGGCAGAACAGTGGCAGGATTAAGAAGCCCTTGTGATTCTTGTACTTCTTGCGCTGCACTGATAAACATGCAACTTCCATCACAAGCATACAGCTAGATGTCTGCATATCTGGCTACACACACTGTAAAAAGCAACTGGATAGTCTCTTGCCCCTTCTAGAGAAAAAACTGCTTTTATTTATGAAGTAATCTTACATCATATTTTTACAAGTTAGTTACTTTCTCATCTTTCATTTCTATGTTTTTAAAATGCATAAATGAATTTTTTATCTCTTCCTGTGTGGGATGAATACTCAGGCACTCATGTTAAAAACAGAGAGTTATGATAGGTAAACCTAAGTTAAAAAGCTTAGTATAGCTAAGATTTGGACTCTGCTAGGTTGACAAAGCCCGTAATTAAATTTAGTCACCTATGCAGAAGTATAATAAATAAATGAAAATACATATTATGGATCAATATAACTACAATAGTGTTGTTCTATGGAATATAAATAGCCAGGCTATCTTATATACACCTCACAAATGAAATAGCATTGAATTTCCAGGAGCTTACCTACACACAACAAGCACTGAATGAGGCCTATACTTACAGATTTTTCTCATTCAAACATACTGGGTTTGCAGAGGCAACTTATCAGTCAAAGATAGTACTCCATTTAAAGCTGCTGCAACATTAATGTTGTAGCTTGTCTCTATTTTTCAGCTAAATAGAGGTTTTCTTTTTCACATCACATAGAGTCTTCAACCAGCTCAAGTCTTCTAATAAATTGCAAAGTGTGTTACAGTATATCTTCTATTATGCTGCTTGTTACTTTAGTAAGACAGGAAATTAAAGCAATAAAACACTTTCAGAATGATAGGGCACACTCAGGAAGTCATTTTTCTTATGTTCCAGTATTATTCTTCAAAAGACCTGTTATGATACTAATATTAAATTCTTTGAAGTCTGAAGAATCTGTTGAAAGCGTTGAATTTCTAAGATATAAAGCTCAAATATTGCATTTACTCATGCATTTATTAAAACTGGGTTTGTGGGACGGAATTAAAAAAAGCCTAAAATGCAATACAACTAAATAATATATGACCTGATACATTTGAGATCCACATTAGAGAGTACATTGTGTGGAAATCTGATTTAATGCTAAGGAAAATCTATTTTGCTTTTGTCTCACCTTACGTGGCCAAATGCACAGCAGATGTGGTCATTCATATAAAAGGTTGGTAACTGCAAACTGAAGCACAGAAAACCAGACAAATACTATAATGGTCACTTATGCAGCATGTTCACATAAAGGAAATTGAATCAAGCTTATGAAGCTGTGTATCTGTTATTAACCCCATAGAAAAGGGTCGCATAGACTGCTTTGTTAATGGCACAAACACTCAAAAGATTGAAAGAGATTATGTAAAAGAAAAGCAAAGAAAATGCTAAATCTTCTAGCTTAAACATTTCCAAAATGAAATTAATAAAAATGTTTAAAAATTTATCTCATTGTTAAGAACTAAATAAATGTAATTAAACATATTTTGACTTCTGAAAAAAAGGAAGAAAAGGAAAAATAAAGAAAAAGGAAAAGAAAGAAAACAAGAAAATAAAAGTAAAAAGAAAAAAGAAATAAAAAGTAAAAAGGAAGCTAAGCTAAGTTATCAAAGATTGCTCTATATCTGTTAACTATTCATCATGATGTATTATCAAATATATGGTAAAAATGGATTCTTTGCTTATCAACTGTGCTGAGTGAAGGTGTTCAATTAAGAAGCCTCAGAGAACAGTGAATGTGCATCATATAAGTCATGATTTCTCTGGGATTTTAAGGTTTATATTCACTTTCAGTTTCACTGCAGCTATCAATTACTTTTCCAGTTTCATTTGATCTATTTTATATAGATTTTAAACAACCTCCGGTGAGAGTTCCAAGTTAGTACATGGACACTTTCATTTAGCAGAAGATAACAATATATGGTTAGCAGCTACACTATTGCCATTCTGATTAAAATTTACAGGTTCGAATTAAAAATAGATCTTCTACTACTTCTATACACTCATTCACCATGGAAATAAAGTGTAAATACATGAAATACAGAACCTAAATAGGCCATTTTGTCAATTCATTTTAGTTCTGCGGCAATCACTTTTTCCTTTTTCAGCACAATCTGATATTTTTCAAATTTTTTCATATACATCTGTCTAGAAATTAACTGGTCCAAGTCTAAGATATAACCACTCAATAACTTATGTTTCCTTTCTCATTTTTGACACATTTCTTCTCTGCTGGAATTCCAAAGCAATCAACTACCTGGGGATATATACTTCTCCAGAGATCTCCCCTCCAGTATATCAATTAACTCAAAAGCAGTTCTGGATACCTTCCAATATACTACCACCATCTGGTCTCCCTAAAGCCTCACAAGCTGGTGTAGACTTGAATTGGTCAAAATGATGCTAATTTTCTAAATTATTTACAAATTAGGCATGCTTCTACTCTGTTTCCTTTCTTCAGTTTGTTAAGAAATTTCCTAGCCATCTAAGCAATCCTTAGGGACCATTTTTAATACCTAAAACAAGTCTCAGAGACTGCATTAGGATTACCTGACTGGCTGCAGTGTGATACTTTTCAAGGGTTTAATGCCCTCACCATTCAGATGGAGGGAACTGTGAAAGTGCACTTCAGCTTCCACCTAGCCTGTGAACCTGGCTTCATTTTTATGAAAACAGAGCTTGGGGAGGAAAAAGTCTGCTCAGCGGTCTTATTTGATATGGAAAGAAGATGTGGCTGGGCAGCATGACAGGCCTAGAGAGCTAGGAGGCACTTTAAATTTAGCAATGCAGAGGCACCCAGGAAAGTCATTGTTCAGGGTTACAGAGAGGTCCCCCTCCAAAATTTGGCAAAATACACCTTTGCCCTCCTTTTCCTATTACAACACAAATCTCTTGCTCTCTTTAGGTTCTATAACATGTTCACCACTTGATGCATAAAGAAATATGACTAACGCCATATGATGCATGTTTTTCATTCTCTGCCCAAGTCTTCTCTCCACAGAAGCTCTTCTAGCTTTACTGGGAGGGAGGAAAGAGGAAAAGTAGAAAAGGCCATCTTCTTTATCTTATTCCATATCCTGCTTAGGTATTTTCATTTGAGATGGCAAGGAAATTTTGCATACCACTGATCAACCTTATGTGCTTCCCTGTTCCTAGATGACTCTAGGATGATGTCCTTCAGCTTTTGCTCCTTATTCTGGCCTCCTCCTACTGTCATACATAATAGATGAGAAATTTCTTCATAACTATCAGTCCCTCAAGGCCAATGTGTCTTCTATCACCAGATCAGAAAACTGAACTTTAATCATACATGCAGAATAGGAAAAACAACTGTGACTATAAAATCACTGGTAAAAATACAGTGTAAAGAATCTATCAGAAAAATTCTTTCTGTCACAGATGTGACCCTGTATGATTCTGAGAAAGGACCTATAAAACTTACAAGAACTGTCCTAATATGGGGATTTTCTAAGATCAGTAAGAGGAAAGACTCTGCTGTAGGGAATTGTTGGAAACCCTATAGCTCCTTGACTAACTACTAGAAAATCTCGAATTCCTAGGCATGCCCCAATGCCATTGGAGCTGCAAATGCTGTAAAAGCCATTTGTCTCGGTACTGAGGAAATACAAAATTATCTTGGAATCTTTTCTCTGAAAATATGGTGTAATCATTGGCCATTACCTAAACCTTCAAAAAGCAATATTGTGTGTGAACACAGGTGTGCATATATACATGTATATGTAAATATAAATATATATATGTTTGTCTGTGTGTCTGAGTGTGTATGTATGCACATGGGCAAATTTACTACTAAGTGTCAAATAAGTTATGAGAAATCATATTTCTTGGGTGTTCTTTTTTTCCCAAATCGATTTGGTAAATCCTTCCAAGAGCTGAGCACTGAGTGCATGGATGGAAGAAACCATGAAGTTGTACTAAAAGGAACACTAATTCGTTCATGTCATTATGTATCAAAATCCTTGAAAGGAAAAATACCAAGTGAAATAGAACACAAATCCCTTTTTGGGTTCGTATCTCCAAAAAAGACTAGAATAGGACAACCTATCCTGATTCTGAAAATCTGAAAGAAAAAAAAGATCAAAACTATCAGAAGTAATTCATAAAATAAAGTAAGTGTGGGCTATGTATCTCTTTGCTTTGCTGAGGTAATATGAGGTAATTTCCTGCTTAGAGCAAACGGCTGTGGGCAAAAGGATTCATAGTTCTAATTCCCACTGAGCCAACCTCAGGCAAGTCATTCAGCTTCCCTTTGCTTCAGTCAATCCAGTTTAAAAACTGAGCAAAAAGCAGGACCTTAGTGAAGCCAGATGCTGCATCTATGCTAAGCTATCTCTTGGGTAAACAAACTGAAAAAAATACATATTTGTAAGAAGCAGGCTATGTAAAAGAACGGAAAAAAAGATTCTTAATGGTTTGAAAGAGGTTGAACAGAGGCCAAATACACTGTCATGATGACAGGGAACATTTTCTAACAAAATTTGAGACGTTAGACTAAAGTATGCTCATTTGCTATTTAGATTTCTCTATATAACATTATTCTGCCCTGCATAAAAAATTTATTGTATTTTGATAATAATTTACTAATTAACAGTCAGGAATCAGGACCCCTCCAGAGGGAAAAATATTCTAAAAATACTTCAGTAACTTAAGATACCATCATTTTTAAAACAGAGGGATTCCTTCTCACACAAAATGAACCTACAAGTCATGGTTGTTCAATGAATTCCCCTCTGCCTCCAAACATTTTTCTAAAAAGATGAATATGAGAATAGCATCGACAGCTTTAGGGTGTGATACACAAATAAAAGATAATGAAAACTCGAACTAAATTCATGGGCTGCATTTGTTTTCTCTGCGTGCTTAATAGAGTCTCCCATTGTTAAGGACTCTGTAAGTAATCATAGATTTCTTATTTAGTCTACTGGAATAAAAAGTGAGGTACTATGTGGATTAAAATGATACAAATCAAAAAATAGATAAAATATTCTTGTATGGGCTACTCAGATGGTATTTCTTCTGCCAGCATGTAAAAAATTATAGATGCACTAAATATTTAAGAAATTATTCTCTTTACAGCATTATGTATGGAGCTGTCAGTTTTTGCTACCAATTTTTGTTGATTTATACCAAATACCTAATTTAAATATAAAAAGGATGGTTACATTTATTGCACACTTGAGTATTTAGGAATACTCACTGATATTGCAACACTTCATTTTTTTTAATCTTATAAAAGTAATCCATACACATAAACAGGAGCAACATCAATCAGCAGAAGAAACTATGATCATTCTTTGCTTTAGTTTACTGTAGTTTACTTAGTGAACATATATTGAAAGGTATTATTCTGCTGCAGACTCTAAATAAAACTTTGGCACTGAACTGCCAGTAAAGAATGAGATTAAATGATTTAATTATGATACTGATAAGACACATTTGCAGTAAGTCTTCAAGGATTCCTCAATGCTTGGGTATTTTTTTCCTCCTATCTGCTGAAAGATCACTGTAGTTCAGTCATGTGAACAGCCCCTTTTTCCTCCCAAGAAAAGCAGTGAGGAAAATGACAATAGCTATGTTATGACCCTGCATGGGGGGCTATGGGTTTGGAAGGAAAGAGGTGTGATTGGGGAGCAAGTGTGGACAAAAAAGTTACTCTCCTACCAACATGGTGCTATCGGAGCCCACTAAGTTGAGGTCTGGCACATCACTGATTTGAGAGAAGTGAATTAAATCAGACCAGAGAACAAGCTATCAGCTTAGAGAAAAATAACCCAAAAGGTACAGGTTTTTTGTTTACTTACAAATCTGCCATCAAAAGTAAAAGGAACTTGATTAATTGTCTCTAAACTTAGAAAGAAAACTGATTTGGACCCATCAGTAGGTCCCACACAGCATCACTGCCACTGCTACTCAATCTGTAGATACAAGAAAAAACTCCTTCCATTCCTTCATCTCCAGCCATTATGGGATTTTTGCTGTACAGAAGAAATGTGTCAGAACCAGCTGTCCCAAGGCCATAGGACCAGAACGGCTTACTCACCATAGACAGGAAAAATGCAGCTCTGACACAAGGAATCTGAACCAGTCATGCCTGCCACACATTCTCTGGGACTTCAGCAAGGTCCAAATTGGAGAACCTCAAAGAAATATTAATACTTTGCCCAAAGTTTGCTAGAGTTTAATTGTAGACACAGGTCACAGTAAGAAAACTTCCTGCTAGAAAGTTTGAAATGATGTAGGCTTAATTCATTTTCCTGAATACCTCTATGACCTCCCCACCAAGAGTAAATATTAGACATAATTTAAAAAACATTGTATGACAATATTAAATGAAAGTCATATGAAACAGGAAACACTGCCGAAGAACTGTCCTACTACACTTGGTTCCAGTGTCCACAGTCCTACTCTAGGTTCAAAGATGAATCAATTCTTTTACATAGTCCTATGTCAAGGCAGAGGTTTGGGAGTTACCTCAAGGTATGCATCCAGGAGGCAAAAAATAATCATTTGATTTGGTGTAGTCCCAGTATTTTCCCCAAAATATCACAAAAAGTACTCTGGCAGTGTATGTTCTCATTAGAATGTGTTTTGATAATCAAAGGTGTAAAACGTATCTAAGTTATTTGGCAAGTGACACAACACAAAGGAAAACAATAGAATTACTGATGAAGATGAAGAGATATGCTCATGCTTGCTAAAGACACCAATTGCAGGCATCTGGAACTGCTTATACATCTTCCATTCTGGACTGGTGAATATGAAAGGGTTAACAAATTAGGACTAAATTTAACTTTTCTATTTCTAAACCAAAACTGTTCAGGCATGCCACATGCACTTGTTCTCATCCAGGATTAACTATATGACAAGCTTGAACTTTTAACACCAACGTTTTTTGAGTTAAGGGAGAGCAAAACCAGGTTGCAACACTTTCACAAAACTGAAACGTAAATTTTTCACAGCATCATCATTCAAAAATGATTTCCCTTATTTTCTTCAAACTTTTCAAAATAATTCATCATTGATTTGAGACTAAGAATGAAAAATAACAGCTCAAATGTATATTTCCTCCTCCTTGGAAGTCCAACAGGCCCTGGAATACAGTAGTTCATGTAACCCTCACTCCAGAGTTGCCACCCAAACTACAGTGTAATAGCATCTAATTTGTATTCAGAGGCAACAGATAGACATTATCCAAGAACAAAACTGTGTGCTTCAGAAAAAGGAAAAGCTAGCTACCTACTTCTCTAGCTCATTTCAGAAGCTGGATTCAGGAACTGCCTGCAGATAGTTGTTTTGTCAAATAAATGACAATGATGAGGAAGGAATAGGGGGTAAAAGACAGGGGTGAGTTTGTTGCTACATCCCTGTCCTGCTGAACCACAAGTAGGAGATTGTTATAAAAAGATACATTTATTGCAAATTAATAAAGTTTGCCTTTTGTTCAATTCTCTATGAGGCTTTTCCAGGTATGATGCTAACTGTTAAATAGTAAATAAGCAAAGTACCAGATAAATATTTGAAATGATACAAATTAAAAACATTGGTGTCCTAAGATTTTTGGCTTGATCTACAGCACTTCAGTGTTTTTTTCCTGTATCTAACAGTGGGTTATGATACAGAGTGGTGCATCACTATAGTTCTCACATTCAAATCAAGTTTTGGTTCATTTTCCTTTTGTAAGTTTTCCTTTCCCATGGAAAAAAGTAGAGGAATATGGATATGAGGTGTTTGTTTAATTTGTTTGCAGTTTCTTGTGTTGAATAATATGACAGCTGCTGACTTTTTGACTGAGTGCATGAATGAGAAGAATAGTTACCTAAAGATAAGCTGGATGTAATAACTTTGAACTTTTCCAAAGGACTCTAACTTACCCTTCCTAAAATCCCCATAATTTTTCAGTATTTTCAATGCTAACATAACGGTGCGATTAATTATCAACTTCCCATGACTCTTTGCATTTAAACAAAAGTAGAAACCAAAAAGTAATTTTGCAAGATCATAAATGACTGACAAGTTACTAGAATGCAGAACCAAATTTGTCAAGTAAATATAGGGGTGGTAGGGATCTAAAACTCTTTGGAAGTCAGACTGAAACATGCTATGATTTTGGGATATTGTAAAATTTCTACTGAATGTATGCGACCAAAGCGATTAAATTTTCTGCCAGAAATCAACTAACAGTATTTTAATGACTTTTTATCAGATACACATGCGCATATTCCCCTTACTTTTTCCAAGGGGCAGGGGGAATCTTTTCCAAACTTGCAGTATTCTAATGTGAATCCACTACCGCAGGTATTGATAACAACCTTTTATCTTTCTCTATTCAATGTTACAAAACACTCTATTGTTTCTTAATATACTAATGGTCAGAGTATCATTGGTTGCCCTGCTGCTGCTCCGCATTGTTTTAGAATCAAATAGTGCATGCCTTACATGTTTATATCATGGATGACAGATAAAAATCATTGATTTCCTTCTTCCTGCTGTTTTTGATTCTCATGGTACTTTAGCAAGCATGTGATAGAGAATTAAGTATAAGAGTGTCGCGGTCCACGGGAGTGACGGGAATGAATCATACGCATTCACAGAATGCAGGTTCAATTCCATCTTTATTCAGCAATTTGCCTATTTTATAAGTACAGGTATTCGGCGCTCTGGCCCTTGATTTGTGGTTCATACAGATTATGTCACAGGTAGCCAATCATTGCACCGATCACGCACACAGCGGTCATGCCTTGTACCTTGCTGCTTGTTTAGCAAAGCTGTCTAGCCCTTAACCTTGGTTCCCACTGGCTTCTGCTAGTTTATCTGTACTTTCTCAGGATGTATCATTCCCAGCTGCACCAGTGTCCTTGGTAAACTACTTCAAAGCGCATAGCAGCGGCTACAGTCTGAGGCCTAAGGCTTCAGCAAATTTAGCTACTTATGCTAAGCAAGTTGTGCTAAGCAACTAATCCTAAACAGTGTAGTTCCACAATCTATATTTCATATAGATTGTTGTTCTGAAGTACCGCAAGGGCCCCAACATAAGAGTAATGACAAGAAACTATAATAGCACCAATTCATCAAAGCACAAAACTAGCATGTAAACAATCTACCTCCAGCTTTTCTCAAACTTGTTTATGCAGCTAGAATAATTTCAAGAAAATCTGCTCCCCAGAAAGCTTGGGTTATAGCTTCAGCAGTCTTCAGCTGTTTTCTCTAGTTGATATACTCCCTACTCACAACTAGAACTAGACACCAGGCTTTCTCATATTTTATGGACTACAGGAAAGGCACTGTTTCTTCATATGAACGGGACAGTTGAGTTTTTTAACTTACAATTTTTTTGGTTACAGCCCATTTTTGAGGGACAGACAACTTGGCAACATTTGCTAAGCTAGCTCTTAAAATGAGGTAGAAATGTCAAGATTTTTTTAAAGAATATTCATAAAATTCATAAAAGTTTTCCTTTGTGCTCCCTTCTCTATTCTAGCATCCCTTAATTCCAGCACAAAAATACAGCCAGCAGCACTGGCAGACCCCCATCTTCTATGCACTCTCTGCTGAACTGGGAGTTTTATGTAAAAGGCCAGATCTCTGACTGTTTCAAATGGAATATTTTCTCCAAGACTTTTGGTTTGGTACTGTAATGATGTTCATTTTCGTAAGTTTTTATGGCTGTCAACAAACTGATTGTTCACACTGTGACACAAGGATTCTATACACAGCAAGTAAGACCCACCAGAATATACTGAAAAAATATAACTGAGGAAGTTATATCCAAATCAAAATATTATGAAGCTACTTCATCTTTATTTAAGTATTACAAGAAATTCTGAATATCCAACTTTTTAAAAGAGAAAATGCTCTAAAAATATCAATACCTAGAATTTAATAAAATTCTGCTCAAGACACAATACTGCAGAGCGAATTGACAGTGCATGCTGAGAGTGAATAAGTAATATGTAGGGTGACAATTTATAAAAATAATGAATTAAATGCATAGGTCTTTACAATTATTTCTTATAGGTGACCATGAGATAGTTAGATATTTGCATACGAATCAACCCCTACTCTACTACAACTTTGAACTAGATAGACTACTGTCTATCACCCAAAAGTTAGTGTTTACTAAGAGTTAGTAGATATCCTTTTTATACCTTTTTGAATTCAAAGATAAGGGAGTACTTTCTAATGAACAAACATGTTAAGCTGATTTTTAATGCTTACCATTGCTAAGATCTAAAAGTCTTCTTATACCATTAACGCTTATTCTGAGTAGGGTTGGCATCTTTACCTTTAAAGCATATACAGCTTCTCTTTTCAATAAACAGCTCTACTGCTTTTTTGTCTATGTAAATTTAGAACTTTATCCCACTGCTGCCTGAATGGGTTCTTTCACCAGTAGATTATAAAGTAATTCCATGAATTTGGTATTCTTGTTTACACAGGGGACCAGCTTCAATAAAGTGCAAAATGTTCCAAAGACAAACTACAGTGCCGATTAAGAAGTCCAACCTCTCCTTGGATGCCCTGGTATATTTTCTATTGTTTAGCTATAGGTTTCTTCCTCAGCACATATGTTATCTTGTCATGGTACAGAAGTCTATACTTTTTTCATTGTGTGAGTAGCTGAGACACCTTATTTAGTTGGTGCCATGTTTAACTGTTACATTGTTTTAGTTAGGCAACTAGAGTGATTCATCTGGATCCTGGCCCAAAGCTCTGGCTTATATTTTTCTTGGTGATAGGTTGGGTGATGCACTTATTTGTTTTCTCCACCCATAAAGAAGACCTGGAGATTAATCTGCAAGAGAATGTCTACTCTGGACTTCTAAGATAGTAAATGAAGGAAAAGATTCTGATGATTTAACATTACTAAACACATAAACAAAGGAGATTCTAGGTGTGGATTATGCCCAGTGAATCCTCTGTATTTATGTAAAAATCCCTTGGATCTTTCTTCTACAGTAGAGGTTATCTATGACAACCCAAAGAGTTTCCTTTTTTTAGCAAAAGAGAAAATAATGTTGAAAAGCCTTGATAATTTAAGGCAGCAGATAGACTTTAGCGGGAGATTCAAATGATTCATTCCAAGGTGCACCATGCTGTGGTGGACTTATTCCAGAATCACAGAACTAACATTTCCAAAAGTTAGTGAAACTTGACATGAGTCCAAACCACAATTCTCAATCCGCACACACCCCTTAACCTCTGTGGACTTTGGAAAAATTTGTGATCAGGACTTTCTTTGATAATAGCATATTTACTTAGTATAAAAATAACACATTCATGTAACTCAGCAGTAAAAAGCAATACTGACTGCTGATGGCACTACTCATTGCTCACTGCTTCTAAATAAAATGTAAAGTTTAGAATTAAAATAGACCCAATTTTTTTTTCATTTTATTTTTAATTTCTATGCTTTACAAAATGATGCTTGGGAAGAATAGCCTGTAGCTACAGCTTGAAGGAAAACTAGTTGGTGTAAGGATGTCACAAATGTCTTGGCTTCATTTGTTTTGAATCCTGTTGCACAGTGATCAATTTGTTGACAGAACATCTGCTCATTTCAGCCCTTGCACGTTCAAATCTATATTCTGCTACTGCTCTGTTTTCAAGACAGAGTATCTCGACATATTTTTGGCTCTACAGTCACATTCAGTGTCAAGAGAAAGATTTCCATATTTGTCTGTTGCTCCTATGAAGCAATCATGGAATTGATGTTTCATACACATTTTCCCCAGATGTTATTTCAAAACCTGAATCATCTTAGATGTGTACGAACATCCAAATTAACTTCAAAAAGTCATTGAAGGCTTACACTTATCAACAGCAGGACATCTTTCGGAAACCACCGCCACTTTGGAATAAGTCCTAAGGCTGTATCTAACCAAACCCTTGAGCTATCAGACTGTCTGCATTGATAAATAAAACAGAGCCAGTGAGCGTTCTTTGGCTCTGAGGCTCAATAATGTAGTCTACCTGCATCTAAACAGCTTGCACTCCTCAATCGCTTTGGCAGCCCACGTCGTGTTCATGCGGTCCTATAACATTATTATTACTGTGTTTATTTTTTCAGAAGGCTGTATTGCTGTTCCTCAGAATGGGGCCTTGCTATCATGAAACTGAGGGCATGTGTTGGCACATAGGTGTGTTTAAAGGTCCCAAGCATGCTGGGAAAATAGTGCAGGACTGTACAAAGCAGAGGGACCCAAATCCGGTGCAGTTTGTCCTTATTTCTTACTAGGGCTGATCCCTGCCAAATAATATCACTGGACTATGCGCAGGCACTGTCTCAGATGGTGCCTCTCAGCTGGTTCAGGTCTCAACTGTTACAATAAAGATGCTACAAATAAAGCTGTATGAACGATCAGAAGTGCAGTGTTTGAGATTGCTATTTTATTTGTCAAGAAAGTACTGCTTTATTGATACGTTAACCTCTGTAGGACTTATTAAAAACAAATAATAATTTTTAATAACTGCTTTGCTCTTCCACAAGAATTCTTCAGATTTCTAAATAATTTAATAAACTTCATATTTAAGCAAAATGAGAAATTGAAATCTGAGTTTTTTAACATCAGCCATAATCTTATATTCATGTCAATGAAAAATGTTCAAGATTGTTTTGTGTGCATTTTGAAATTTAAAAAATAAATCACAATTTATAAACCAAGCACAATTCCAATTCGTAAATTAAAAAAAATTCTGAAGGAAAAAACAATCATTTCAAAGGTTCTATTTTGAAAAATGTTTCCGATCCGGAAATGTAACAAAACAGATCATTTCCCATTAACTAGTTGGTTTTTAACAAAGATATTTTCTGTTTCTGTTGACTTGTTAGACTTACAGCTTCAGTATGGTTCTCAGTATCATATTTTTCTCTTTCCTTGACACTTTGTCTACACCTTTGTTCTCTTTTCCTGTTCATTCCAGTTCACACTTCTGTTTCCACTCATCCAAATCAGTGCTTTTGAACTGATCCTAATCCTGTCTTTCACATTCTTCCTTTAAATCATTTGTTGCCTTTAACAAAAAAGTAGATTCAAAATTCCCATTCCCATTTTCAAGTTACTGACAAAGCTGAACTTCTGTTCTCATTTCTTTTCACTCCCCATTTTGCTTATGCCCCCACCAGTCTTCTCAGCTTTTGGCTTTACAATTTTTTCAAGTTGTCATCTCCAAATTCTGATCTGTCATTTCTGTACATATCCTTTATTAAAACATACTTCTTTGAATCTCTGTATATTTTATATCTTTGTATATTTACTCATTATCAGTCATATCTGAATCAGGGAAAAAGATCACGCAAAAATGTATCAGTTAATATATTGTTCTCAGTCTTATTTTAAAACACAAGTATAAAGAAGGTTTAACATTTTTAGAGAGTGCTAGCAATTTTGTTATCAATCCTAGAAAAAATTATGGAGAGGAAATATAAATCTTAAAAAAATAGCTATTTCTAGAAGTGTAGTACCATAAATTCTCATGGGTCTTTACAAAGCAAAAGGTAAGACATTCTGCCTAATCTAAAGATCTTGCAATCTGACTAAGGTATCAATTCAGGAATGTGCAAAGACTTAACCTTATTCAGGCCAGGAAAATCAGCCGTGTTTAAAAATTACATTAGTTAGTGTAGTTTCATTAGCTTATTTAAAAATACTATTGCAGACATGGTTAATATCATTGAAAATACATAATCTGGTTTTAGCCTTATTCTTAATGTTGGTTAAAAGACAATGACACCTGATACTCATTCAGATACATATGTGGATACAAGTAAACCAGCTGAGTCCAAAATTACAGGTTTGAAAACCCTATGGCCAAAGCATAAACCTGCCTAAACTCTTTGGAACCTCAGGTTTCAATATTGAGATTTTTCCTTGGTACTTCAGGTTATTTTTCTGTTTACATCCAAAAGCACCTATTCTTGAACTGGCATCATTCTCATGCTTAAATAGTCAGTATCCGTAAGAAAAAATTTGCTTTATGACTTCTGACTATGTCTGCCTGTTCTAGATCTTAGTTTATGCCTACAGGATCATGTTCTTCACTGAATATATTGAGTTTATAGCCTTCTTCTAAGTGTAAGTGGATGAGCCCCTCACATAACTGTTTATTTAATAGCTGACACTGCCAGGAGATACAGCACTGTGATTCTATTCTGTCTTTTGCCAAGAAGTTATCAATCCACCTCTCATAATCATCAATCTACTACTCTTTTGTTTTACAAGCACGCTTAACCCTTGCTGTTGTAGCATTCCACTTTACATAGAATAATTAAAGATCATAGTGTCAGAGAGAAGTTAGAACGAGAATACACTTCTAGCTTATTGGCTCAGCTACTGATATCCTTTCCACTAAAATGGCTAATTAAGAAAGTTCTATTAGGTAATCATTAACCAGCTGGTAAAATACATAAAAAAGTTTTTAACTAAAAATTGCAAACTAGCAACTTCCCTTACTGTACATACACTCTAGCTATTAGGACAGACTTTTACACTCACAGCTCTTGCCTTCTCTCTGAGCTAATTAATATTTATTTCACACATAGTAGAACATCTTAGATAAGACAATGGGAGTATCCCTGTCTCAAGATGTTTCATATGCTTCTCCTTAGAGCACTGTTTAGGGAGTACTCACACCTGTGTCTATCATTGCCTCAGGAAATTTTCTAATCATTGAACCTGCATACAGAAGGATATCCTATGCTTTAACAGAAACTTGGAGTAATTTCCAAATTCCAGATCTCCATCTCACTTTCTGGAAGCTCAGAATACTCTTCAGAAAATTAATTCTATAAGATTTGGCAATTTGTTTTATCCAGCTACAGCTAGGTCCTCATACTTCAGAGGAGACTTTGGGAATTTGCTAGTTTGCCTTTTGGTAGTGACACAAAAGAATGGAGTGTCTAACATGCACTGAGTGACTCATCTTCAATTTCATCACTAAGATTTAAGGATACAAGAATAAGTTTACTTACAAATAATGGGAAGAAAGCTATTAACTTAAAAGAATAGCACGCATTATAAATAGTATCCTCGGGAATAAGGATACGCCTTGGTTGCTACAGCATTTCAGCTAGATTTTGTGACCACATAATTGGTTTTCTGCTAGCTTCTCCAAAGCTATAAACTTGGAGCGTTTTTAAAGCAATGTTTTTGTGCTCTGATTGTTAAAGATGGCTACCAGAGCCACAAAAATAAGCAGTTTGAGCCACCTCCATTTTCTCTAGCCAGAGATGGAATGATCCAACCTTGTTTACCTGCACCTCTACAAAACTTGGCTTCCATGTTCATTGCTTGCAATAGAGCACTGAAATATCACAGGTTACTGTGAAGGATTAAGACATTACTCTTCTTTTCTTCCTTGAAGTGGCTTAATCAACATTTCTACTGGGTTGCTTATTTGTCCTACCTACGGCTGGTTTCCCCTGTTTCAGTCTTCTAAAGATGGTGATAAAACTTCATACATCATTTAATGAGAAATATTACATTCATAATCTCTGAACTAGTTAAAAAATATCCTCTTTCCAATAGCACTTTTTAAGATAAATCAGGGTTGGTTTATTTTTTAAAAGAATGCTCACAGGCACTAACATTCAAAGACAAACTTCAGGACTGTGAATTCTGAACAGAGTCTCCTATAGAATGTTCAAATTATATTCTCCAAATACAACGCCTAGAGTTGTGTACAATGTCAGGTTTGCCATAAGAATTATGCCAAATGCCTTCAAATGAGATCCACAGATAGCAGAATGCTTACAGAATTTGCCAATTGGTTTCCAAAGGTAGATCATAATTTTGCATGATGGCTTTTGTTAGCTCTCCATTCAGTATTTCCAAATAATATTTTTGGACATTTACACTCTGTATGGGACTGCACCGGGAACATAGTCTATTCAAATGTAAGAGAGATGAACACAAGCTTGAACAGGTGCTAAAAAGATGATCCAAGTAATAGAGAGCCTATCATACAAAGGAAGTGTAAAAGCACTTGTCTTGTTAAAGTTATCACAAGATGGCTCAGAAGACATATAATCACTTTCTAAAAATAAATATGTTTGGAAAAGAATTATATGCCATGAAAGGAGAAGGACTACTTAAACTAAAGGGCACTGTTGGCAGAAAAAATGTTATAAATTGACTGTGAATAAAATTAGGCTGGCGATTAAGAGTGTTCTTAATGATCAGATATCACTGAAGCTCCAGAACAGCCCCACAACAGCAATAGTAGGGTGAAGAAAAATAAAACACCAGCCAGCCAGTTCCCATTAAGATGGAGTCTGATCTGTTTATGAAAAGTATACAATAATATAGCACAATGGAAATTGGCTTCAGTGAACATTTTCAGCCCCATTTTCAATCCTGTTTTTCTGTTTCATCTAATTACTGTGCTAAGGACCAAAAGTTCAGTCTAGCAAGGCTTATTACTTTAGTGCTTTAGTCCTTTGTTGATTTGTCTCTTAATGCCTAAACAAGAACCTGTTTTTCTAACAGTTGTAGTTCCACATTTTTATCCCTCTAGATGTAAAAATGCTGCATAAGTGAAGATCTTTCAACCTGTTTTCTTTATCCAGTATGGAAAATCCCAAAGACTCTAAGCATATTACTTATGAATACATCTGCTGTCCCTCAATATGCAGGCTATTTCTATTATCGTTTCTGTTTTGAAAAAAAATTGCAGACATTTAAGTGTCACAATCTAAAAAAGCCAATATAAAATAAAAGCAGGCAGCTTTAAACATAAAATGTCATTAAATTAATTTTTGATGAGAACAGAAATATTGAAGAAATGAGACCTAAAAACTGGCCTGTGTGGCAGAAAATTAGCTCTTGGGAGCTGGGGAATGGGGAGAGGAGGTAGAACAGAATTTTTTATCTGCATTTGCTACAAAGATCACTGACAAGAACATCTATTAACTGCCTGATTTGCATAAACCACCTGCAACTGAAGCTCTAGTAAGCCTTAAGCATTTAATTCTGAATCATCTGATTCAGTATTTTTCAGCACCATATTTACTCCTTCATTCTCTCCCATTTTTTCCAGGCATACTGGTGGCAGCAATTGCCCTATTACACTGGTTAGGACTATCCTTCATGAAGTTTTCTGGAGTGATTTAGGTAAAAATAAAAATGTTCTGCTATTTACCCTTGGGAGAGTGTGAGTAGTTTCTTTGGTTTAAATAGGCTTTAACTACATCCCACAGAGTGATGCTTCACAGTGTATTATTAGTGTGATCAAAAAGAATGTTACTAGGAAGAACTGAGCACTAGCCAATGTTAAGCACTGCTATGTCTATTTCTCATCTACATTTTACAAATTCGGAGATTTCAAAGTGGAGTCTTTTTTTGCAACACTTACTTTGTTCTGTATTTTCGCTGGTGTTTTCTACTTGCTGATTTTTTTAAATTATACATTTTCAACAGTAATGTGCAAAGCCCACATCTTACATTTGCAAGTCCTTTTGAGAATAAGCACTAACGAAACCAGCTGCATGAATGTGCAGATTCTGTGATAAAAAGGGGAGGGATCTTCTGACACCTGAACATTGGATCAACTACTAGCAAAGGGTTTTGTTGCGATTTCTAAGACTGCTAAATTTCATAGATTCCTAAGATATATTTAAAATCTACTAGAAAAATAACTGGACATTATTTCTTGACATTGAAAATAAGTAAGCTTTCCTAAAAAAAAAAAAATCAGTTCTACTGAATATTTTGAAAGCATTCCCAATTATTTTATATGCAAAACAATATCAAGCAAGCTCCTTTTCTTTATTAAACAAAACAAATGGCCATGAGATTTGTTTTTTGGGACTACAGAACTAAAACATGGGCATAGTTCACTGCAGCTCCTAGGCAATTCATCTGTCACATGGTTTTCCACAGAGGCTCAGTGTCATTCAGTAATCCTTCTTCCAATAGTCATATACAGTCTGATAATCCATTTGTGCTCATTACCAAGCTTGATTCCTTGTGGGATTAATTCTCCTACACATAGTTCAAAGGACTGAACTGACTTATGGTTTAGTAATTATGTGTGAAATTCTCGGGAATACCTGGAACCAAAACACAGTGGGCCAAATTCATCCCTGGAATTGCTTTACTGATATCACTGCAGTTAAGCAAAAGATAAATCTGGCATTTTAACTTTAGGAATAATAGATGAAACATCATTACAAATGCTCAGTTGCTGTTTGAAATAACATTATGACCAGCTAATCATCCTTTAAGTATATCTTTCTGTTTGCAATAAAATCTTTGAAGTTAATTGGATTGTGCTAGTCTCATGTCTTCACTGTCTTCCAGAAATATGAAGGGTGGCTGTTAGACCTGTCTTAAATATGTTAAATATGTTAATGTCTTATAAAGAGATGCTGCAATTCTTGGCTAATCAAAAACATGCTACTGTATGATGTAACTATGAAAGCCCTTAGAGTATATTTGGGATCTTAAGGAAACGCATAAAGGATACTGTAGACCTACATGTTAGGGAATGTCTGTTTTAAAATAATTTAAGCTTTACAGCATGATAGTAAATCATTCAATATGACTGTTCTGAGTGGAACTTGAATTTCAATTGAGTTGTCTAGGAATATAAGGACATATTAGATGATAGGATTCTTTTGCAATAGTTTCAGTGGCAAAACTTAACAAAACAGAATTTCAGTGGATGCAGTGAAATTTTTGCATTACAGAGTTGTTGACTATGTTTTTATTTTGAATAATTTGTTCTTGGAAAGAGAGCACCTATGTGCAATGAACAGGCAACCAATGACTGGCATGGTTAGTTAAAACTGTTTGACATACTACTGAATAAGAAGGTTTTCAAAGCTGAGTTACTTGATAGCGCTTTAAAACATCCAGAAACAGAAAAGACTATCTTAAAAAAAGCAGATTTATAAAATGTAAAAATATAGGATGAGACACTCAGGGAATATCCTTAAAATCATTGCTCTTGTGAGCTAATGAACTCAACACAGACTAGCTGACATTAGGGTTACGGCCTCAACCGTTTCTCATTGGACAATAAAGGAAGTTATACTGCTACTACACTAAATGTTGGTGCACCAAATGGTAATTTTATTAGACGTTGGCTCAAAGTTTAACTCAGCTTAGCTTGCTCAGAAGTAGCTTACATATCTCTTCATGGTGCTATTCTGAGCCATTTGGAGATATCCAGTATATGTCTGGAATGCCTTATGAAGCTCCCTAGAACAGGACAATGCAGGCCAAATACATACATAAAGATCTCAGTCAATTCATTATTAATAAAAGATCTCTAGGTAATGATATTACTAATAACTATCTCTTGCATGATCTGATCGTTCACTTATATGTGTTATTTTGTGCATATGAAACATGTGAGCAATTTCTGCAGGCTCAGGTCAACAGTTATATTCTACTTGGATATATGCAATACTTCTCTGCTTTGGGCACTTATTTTTTACCTTTTGTCTTCATATTAAATTAAACTAAATTTATTACATACCAGATAAATTGAAGTAACTGAAGGGTAACTTTGGAAACACACACACATATACATTGATGTCAAAGAACCTCTGTCAAAAGTATTCTGAGAATCATATGAATCACATAGTACAATTTTTCACCCAGTGTGTTTTGTTTAAAATGGGGTTCATTGTAATTTTCAGTAGCTTCCTATGTACTTAATTTTAAAATATTACCATATGATTTTCTTTCAGCACTTCTTGAACTCCAGGACATGAGACACCTTTGTTAATGGTTTGAGTAACATTCTGTCATGTATTGATTAGATAATTAAATCACTGAACATTTTGTGGGATTCCGTGTTTCTAAATTAATTTGGTGGTCTAATCACAATTTACAGTAGAAATTCATTAATTTTCTTTTGCTTCTTCCATCACTATTCTTCCAATAGAACTTCCAGTTCTGTTTCAGAATTCTCCAGGCAAGTGATTCAATGTTGCATGTGCACTGGATTTGAAAGATAAAGACCTCCAGCTTTTTATCAGCTAAAACTTCTTTGCAGCAGTTCAATCACTGTATTTTATTTTATTCCACTATTGAAGTCCTGAAGAAAACTATGGACATGCTAGATAAATGGGGTCAATTTCAGTGGATTTTCTTCTGATTTACATCAGTGTAGATATGATAAGATTCAGGTTGCCAGACACTATTAGTATGCTGAGCCTAATAGTCTCTCAACCCTGATAAAACAGGGCATTAAACTTACTTTTAAAGCCTTTTCTTTTACCTTTTTAGCTATTTTAAAATTACTTTTATTTGGGGTACTTCTCTCTAGCTATTCTTTACCTTTTTCTAGACTCTGCTGCATGGGTGTTCACAAGTCCAAGCGTTTCATATGGGAAACCTTGTTAAGGCGATGATGCATAGGTATGGAGCAGACATTTCTGACTTAAAAGTTCTACGTATTTATTTACTAGCAAAATATGATGAGATAAACAGAACATACAGTGAGGATCTGAGGATTAAAAAAAAATCAGTCTCTCCTGAGAAAAACCTAATAACTTGCTCCAAAAGCTCTCATAAATTATTAGCTTTGAAATCACTCGAAGTGTCTGAAACCCTGTATGTCACTGATGTACTTGAAGTTCACCTAAGAAACTGTATAATCAAAATGTGCTGACAAAAAATGCCAGCAGCTACACCACCTTGCAATCAATCACATATCTGTTTCAGAGTTATAAAGTGTCAGAGAATGTAATTTCATCTGCTTCTGCTGCATACATTTAAATCTTCATATTACTGAGGAAGGAAGAAGACAAAAAACATTTGTCAGTTCTGTTTCTCTCCATCTGACTGACTGTAGTTTTTTCCATAAAGTATTTATGTTTTCTTGTAAATTAATACAATGTATATACAGATAAATAATTTAAATTTTCATTTGAAAGTATGAGTTGTGAGGAGTTAGTGTCTTTCATCACCTATACAGTCAATGAAGAAGTACAGAATGGTCAAATACCTCTTCAGGAAGAATTACTTAGCTGAGTATAAGGGAGACTGGAAAACTGGTCTCAGTGCTGAAAGTTAAGAATTGGTCATGTAGTGGAAATAAAGGCGACCGGCGTAAGCCAAAGGTAAAGCTGCTACTTACTTAAATGTAAGGTTCCATATTATTCTGATGAAACCTGTTATCTAAATTCTACCTGTGTCATCAAGTGTATACAAAAAAAAAAGAAAAGTATTTTGTATTTGGAATTTGACATAGTATTAGCCATTACCTAGTTAATGCAACCAGAACAAAACAAATACTACAGAAATAAGTAACCAAGTGTGAAGGAAACAGATCACCCTGTCTAATATTAAGTAAAATGCTTCATTTCCATGCTCAGTGAAATACAGAACAGCTAAAAGTAACCCATGCATTAAATTTCTTTCTTTCCTTTTCCCATAGCCTTTCTCCCTCCTCCCATTTCTCCCCATGAATACAGAGTACCAAAGTGCTTCCTGTTCTGAGCTACAGGACACATGCTGGGTGCAGCTCTTGAAGTTTGCTCAGCAAGGGCTAGAAGTAGGCAGCACAGTGAGTTAATGGAAGAATAATTTAAAATGAACTTGGGTGGCTGAAAAACGAACCCACACATAGTGGTAATAAGGTTTGTCTTTCTTGTTTCTGTTAGTAGCTGTTGATAATTTCAGATCTTTCCTTTCAAAATCTATTTCGAATCATGTCTGGAATAGTGAAGTGTGTTTAGCTCTTATCTGTCACTTTTTGATCATTTCTATTAACCTTCCTCTACATGTATTGATGATAACTATACAAAGAATGATTAAATGCAGTTAAGAATAGTAATTTGGAATATGTACATTTATTATTATAAAGATTTAAATAAATTATTTGATTTTTTCTTCTGCAATGGAGAATACTGCATTCATTACAGTTGCTGCATAAATCCAAGGACTGATGATATTCATTTTCTCTTTTTTTAAGAAACTTTCACCATTGCCTTTTTTTAGCCCAAGAGCATACTTAATCCCAGTGCAAATTTGTTCTGATACCATAGTAAAGATAACCCCCTCTTGACAATTGTGTTATCAAGAACTGTACTAATTCTGCTGATTTAGCATATCTTTCACTGCATATAAACAGATGTAATCTTTCATTTTAGGAAATTACTGTTTTCATACAGTCACTGAATACCTCCAGTACAAGCTGCCTTTTTGTTCTTCCTTAAATCTTGCTACCGAAAAACTATGCAAATTTGCAGATTTGCAAGTAAGTCCAGTGATAGACTGGTTTGTGCTGCAGCTGTGTAGAAGAACAACAGCATTCTGAATAGGTGCAGGTAGAGGAGACACTTTGGTCCAGAAGGGACACTTTGGACACATTTGCCTCTTAATCTCTTTTTTAAATTTATTTAAAAGGTTTGGGTGACATTATTACTTTCTCCATTGTTCTGGCCTCTCAGTCACAGAAGTATAAAACTGAATCTGAAATCAAGGGAAAAAATTAAACAATTAATGTAAACAATGGAAGTTCAACTCTCATATGAGGATGGAAATATACAGCTTACAACTTAAGAGGAGGACACCAAATACAGAGCTCTGGACAGGAAGCAAATCCAGGGAATCAGTGGATGCTACTCAGAACACTGCTGCCTGGATTTAAGATTGGAAAAACATTCCACAGTGTTACAAAAAGCCT
The DNA here is from genome assembly GCF_036417845.1 of Apteryx mantelli. Lineage (NCBI taxonomy): Eukaryota > Metazoa > Chordata > Aves > Apterygiformes > Apterygidae > Apteryx > Apteryx mantelli. The sequence continues at coordinate 49,497,682 of NC_089982.1, read as the reverse complement.
TCTCCTTTACCTCACTGAGGTGGGGGAAGTCAGCAATTTGCAGGAATGGTCTCAGAATAGAGACCATTAGAGATAGATAGAAATTTGTTGGTTTTGGGCAAAACAAACATGAGAGTGCAGTCAGAAACTTAAAACAAGTTGTTAGGGAAAATTAAAAAGTTTCAGCCCTCCTAATACAGTCTCTAATTTGCAACAAATTATATAAGGAAAGGGCCATAAAGCAAGGTTTCTTTGGAAATGGTTAGGCCATTAAGTTCAGAACATTTCCGAAGGTTTCACAACACAGGATAGAATGTCAGATCCTCAGTCAGAACTAGAGAATGAAATTATCAAACTGATAACATGCAGGTATCATAGCAGTTCAGTCTTCCACATACTATTGCAATAAAACAACTCATTTCTGATACGAGGAACCATGTTTAAGGGTAAGGGGATACTGCAGCTATTGGCTATTTGTTTGTGCTTTGAAGATCCAACAATGCTTCTAATTAGCACTGACTTTTGCTGTCCTACTAGTATTGCTATTTCTTTCTAGAGCTCTATCCTGTCACTTGCCTGGTTTTACACTGTAGTGAACATGCTTGCATGACAGGGATCCTTGCGGCTCACATAAGAGCAGTTCTGTGATTCTGTTGTGATAATACTGAGACCTTTTGAAAATACAGCCTGAGAGTGGGAACACATGCGTTCTTAATGCCAGATACAGAGTGGTGGAAGTGCAGTTTCAGAACTGTTTGCCCAAAGCTAGAAAGTTCTGTAAACATGTGAAATTGAAAAGAGTAATTCTAAAAATTAGCCCATCTTTTATAGTACTCAGAAAAGATTGGAGTAGGTTGAACTTCTCCAAGATTTGGAGTCGGGGTGGATATTCTTACTTTGCAGACTTGGCTTACCTACCTGCAAAAAATGTGAGAATGAAACAGGACAAGATATTATAGGTCTCCTGAAATGCAGATAAAAAAAAATCAGCTGCTTCATTTGATTACGTCAGCTCTCAGTCTTCTCAAGTTAACAGCTCTATTGTGTGTAACATCTCAGATTTTGAACTGAATCTACTTCTGCTCTAATTAGCTGGGTTTTAGTTAAACTTATGTCTTTTCACATGAGATTTCCAATATGCGGACTAGCAGCCATTAGTTATCTAGTTTTTTTTTTTAACTTAACAGTGAATCTTTGTAATCACAATCTTTTTATGCTCTAATCTATATTATGCAGAGCATCAAATACTCCAGCTGCAGTTTTACGGTTTCATGCTATTTAATGTATGCTTGTTTATTTTTGGTTCTGTACACAAAAAAAGATTCTAAGAGATCTTAATGAAGGCACTAATCTAGACTGGAGTAGGCTAAATGCTCATGGCTACACAAACTACACAAATCAGGCATCCAGATGAGAAGATGACTTTCAAACTAGAATGACAGGCAAAAACATCCAAAGAAATAGTGTTGTAAGAACACTCAAAATACTGAATCCAAATTAAGGATCCAGGGCCCAAACATACAATGAGTTACCTCCATACTTAAGAGCAAAATATTTATCAGCGACTTATTGGCCTTTCCATGTAGTGTTCAAGTTCTGCAAGATGACCTCATAAGCGAATTATTCCAAAGAACATTACATTTCAAGACAACCTTTTCCTGTGTGCATCAACAGACGCTGAAGATCAATTTCCCTTTCATGTTATGAAAAGTTATGCTTATGATAAAAAGCATTTCTTTTTCTATTACAAAGAGCATAAAAAAGAAATAATACCTTATTTCTGTTTTAAAAGTTCAGTGCCACCTCAAAATACTGTTGGATTAGCAAACTGCATGGTAAGATATTTTTTAAAGGGACTTTCAACAGCTTATGAGCATTGCTGGTCTGGCTTCATATACAGTTGAGGAAAAGAAATATAGAAAGTAGAGGACATAAGAGCACAACTTGGTTAGTACAACTTTAAGCAAAAATCTAAAACACTCTTTTTCACTGTGACAGCTTTCTGATGAGAGATTACTTCCCAAGATCATTACTGGAAATAAGTTCGCTGGTAAAAATTAATCTATTGGTGCCCACATAATACAAGATTTCAATTATTCATCCATCTTATTTATTACCTAATATGTGTAGGACCACTTAGTCATTTTGCTCTCCTGACTTAAAGAAGTATGTGTCTCTGGGCACACAGAAAGAAATAATAGTTTAATACATATTAGTTTGATATTTAGGATGCTGCCTTAAAACAAGATAATCATTGTATTTTTCCTATCCACTAGACAAATTAAGGAAACAATATATTCAATGCTTTTTTCAACTTGCTAAGGTTAGTGAACTATTAAAGAGAGCAATGCTTAATGTAGTAAAAATAGTAGATGAACACAGTTCTTTCAACTACAGTATTGTAAGCCCTTGAAAGTTTGCTTTTAATCCTTTAGTTTATGCTTTTTGCCAAATTTTTATAGCTGTTGGGTCTCCTACTATATTAGCTTGCCATCAGGAAATGAGGAATGTCAAGGTTTCCACACAGAAGTATTGCACAGGCAGAATTTAGTTATTTTGTTGCTTAACTTCAAGGTAAGATGAATATCATTTTCCCCCAGAGGTTTATGCCCCAGAGAGAAGATGAATATCATCCAAACCCACTGTTCTCATCCTTACCCTTGTCATACTGAACTAAACTAAAAAAAAAAAAAAAAGTTGTGAAATGCTGTTTTTAAGGAAATGCGACTACGTGATTCTATCTATCTCCTCTAATGATACAGCTTCATAACTTGCACATTTCAGCTTGGTAGCAGGGTCCCTAACCAGTCAAATACTATTCTGGACTTTATGTTTAAGACTAGAAGCCACAGTAAGGTTGATACAGATAAAATATTTTGTTCTACCGGTCTGCAACGAGATTTAAAAGTTTAGAGTAAAAAGTCTCATACTGTTGGCATTACTGTTGTTCTTCATTGTCATACAGTTTGACACCATCAGCACTGCAAGTTACAACTTATATTTACTAAAAAAAGGAAGGCTGGGAATTTTTTCAATATATCAGTATGGATAAATTTCACATCCACATCTGCTAAGATTAGAGGAGTGGAATGAGTGTACTGCCTCAGAAAATGTTTCTATTTAACAAGTAGTATAAAAGTGGCCCTCTCCACAGATAGGCATGCAATTATCATTTTTTTATAGCTGTCCCAGTTAGGAGATCTAGGCATCTTCTTCCAGCTCTTTTTTTCCTTTTCTTTTGCTTTTCTTCTTTTTTTTAAATCTTTATGCTCTTTCCTGTATCCTTTCCAAATATAAGATGGTTTGCACACTTTTGAGATGCATGGTTTACCTGCAAGATTAAACAGTAACTCAAAAAACGCCTAATGCTTTTTGTTTCTTTTGAGTTCTGTATCAAGCCATTTCCATCTCTGTTAAAGAATGTTCTAGCTGTCCTTTTTGTCAAGACTCTATTTTTTTTTTCTTGTTTGAGGTTAAAAAGTATGGTTTGATCTGATGAAGGCAGTTATGCACGAGAGACTGCTCTGTACTAAATTAGAAGGTTTCTCATGCCTTGCATTCCTGCTTTTAGATTGGTAGGATATGGGTTTTGATTTATTATTTAGCATCACTTTCATACTGTATATGAAATTTAAAGTTTTCAAAAATAAAAATTCAATTTAATATTATTTCAGTCACAAAAATGGTACATGTGTAAATATTGTGTGTACATATTCATCTGAAAAGAAGAATTCAACTCACCCTGTCCAAAGCACCATTTTTCAGTATTAGCTGCTTAACAAGACTTTAAAGAAAGGACAGAATCTTTTTTTTTTTTCATTTATATTAATAGTCAAAACAAATATCACATGGTCTATATTAAGGTCAGAATCTTTGTTACCTGGTATTTTGCCATTTACATTTCAATAAGCAAGTGTAAAAATGGGTGTGAAATGATTCTAAATTCAAGTGGAGAATTTTAAACCACTTTTTCACATATGTAAATGTCAGCAGAATTGGTACACAAACAACATCAGATAAAATCCTACAAATAAGTGATAGTGCTGGGTTGCAAAAGCCCATGACTGAGAAAAGAAGTCCAATGTCTAGATTCTAGGTCCAAAACAAAACTTCTTTACACATGCATTTTAGCTGACTTAACCTCAGGCTGATAGACCAATTTTAGTTTACCAGCTTTACAACTTTATTTAGAGTATGATAGGAGCAGTAATTCACTCAAACATCCACATAGCTAGATTCAGACATACACATCCTAGTTTTACTGTCTATTCATATTTTTTTATTATGGCTTCAGAACTGGACCTTATAAATTTTGCTTTCAAGTCTCCTCAAGAGCTTAATACCCTGCCAACTTTCTAAATGATATGAAAATTAACAGCAGTGGTCTGTACAGTAGCCCCTACTCTGATCTCACTTGCAACGGTTTTATTGTTGAACCCTAATAGGTCTAATTCTCACTCCACAAAAATCCCCTTATATCACTCAGGCCAAGTTAATTATATTTGTACACAATATAATTCCTTTATGTGGAAAGAAAGGTGAAGAGCTATTGTATAAATAAGAATCATAGCCTTCTGTGGGGATTACTTCTAGTTCACTCCTGATGACTCTTATTTTATATAGATATAAAAGTAGTATCAGCCCGATATTGGATGATTCAACATCAGACATTTCAGATCAGTGGTAGTATTGTAGTGTTTAAATAGGAGATTGCATTAGAAAGAAAATCATGGAAGCTAAAAAAAAAGAAAAAGAAATAGCAACATACACAAGATATACATTTTTTAACAAACAGGCAATGAATTTTAACAGAACAGCTGGCCTTTCTTGACATGAATGTTGGCGTTCCATGTCTGAACAGTTTAAGGGGCACCGTGCAACTTTGCTAACAATAGGGGTCTGCCAAACGGAGTCATGGCAATTATCCATACACAAGCAGTCGCTTTTCAACTCTGCTATGAGGCTTGAGCATACATGTTTGAACACTTTGCTTCCTGTTCTCTTCTCTCCTCTAAACCAACCTTTAATTAACAGTTACAAGCTTTTATATTTGCTGTGCTACATAGAAACAGCCTTTACAAAATATCCTGCACTACATAACTTGGATTACAAGGACCATATAATTTTAAAAATTAAACATCTGATTTGGGAATATACTTCCTTACATATAAACTAGAGCTTTCTGAGCCACTGGGAATACCCATATCTCTCAGAGCCAAAATGAACACTGTTAAACCTTCAAGGTTTGCCAGGTCTGCAGGGCTCCCAATCTGAACAGATGGATTGGTTAAAAGGACTGCATTTTAAGATTCCTGCTTTTTTTTTAAACAGCATACTCCCTACCTTGTAAACCAGCCTCCCAGCACAGAAAACAAAAAAATATATATTTAATGGCCCTCTGTTCTGTTTCATTATTTACACCTCTCACATGCATTTCCCCAGCTGAGTAATGCTCTTTGATGATTATATCTCCAAAGAACATTGCTGTGATAATGTAATATGCTGTGGAACCATAGATAATCAATCAAAATGAGAGAAACAGAGAAAGCAAATTTCTTACTTTTTAAAAACTGATTCGATCCTTATGAAAAATGCCAAATTGACAGCTTCTGAGATTCAAATACTCTTTTCAACAGCATGAATAGGAATAGTGCAGATCATACAACAATATTAAATGAATGTGTTCTACCCCTGAAGGGACCACTTTTACAAGCTACAGACTTCAGTCTCCACAGCTGGTTAGTCAAGGTCCTGATATGTTTCCTGAGATTTCCAGCATGGTAGCAACTCTGGTAGTGGTTCTGGCATACAGACATTAGCAGACTGGGAGATCTGGCAATTCAGACATCACCAATTTATTTCACACATTGTAAACCAGTAAATCTTTATCATCCTCAGCCTGATGAGATTCAAGCTTGTGACCTACTGTCCTCAAGAAGTGAAAATATTTCTATCCTATGCCTTAGAGGCTTACAGAGAAAACATCATTTTTTAAACATTAAACTGGTCAGCAATTTAGTCTATAGTTCAGGTTTGAAAGAAAATGTATTTATACGAGGAATTTGTACTAATACTACTAAAAGTGATATAAGGCTGTAAAAAAGGCATATATTGTAGACCTACTGGATGAAAGATATTGTATGAATCAGAGTGGTGATTCATCCTTAGAACAGTTGAAATGTGAGGAGAGAGAAAAACATAAGAAGAAAGTTGCAAAGAGATGCTTCACACGTAGAGTAACTTAGCCTTTACAATTGTAACTAAAACAACTTACTGAGTTTTATTTAATGAGATTTATCCTACTTTTGAATATTTGTAATGTTATCAATGCCCAAATTATATTTTTTCTTTTCTTCCTTTTCTCCACTCCACCCTTTTAATTTTACTCTGGTCTTTATCTTGGCATGAAGATGTAGGGCTGAAAAGCCACAGCTGCAGCTGCTGTACTACAACCAAAATCAATGTGGTGTGTTAAAAAAGATGAGCTTCTTCCAAAGTTTAACATGTTTTTAATTTTTTCCCAATTATTAGTGTGTGTGCTATCATAAACTGGTATTTTGAAAAAATGCCATACTTTTACAGTTCTGATTATGACACGAGATGTTTTGGGGGAAGCAGTTCAGTTTTGTTTTGTTTTGTTCAAAAATCAAAAATACAGAAGGCCCCAAATAGCCTGATTGAATTCAGTCTTTTGGAACCTCATGGCCAAACCTACTTTTGGGGCAGTGTCACTTGTCAGGCATGCTGCTCTCACAGGTCACATTACAAGCTTGCAGGACTAAGTGCCTACATCCATCAAGGAGTGTTAGGAGATTTATGCTCATACAGAGAAACACTACAAAGTGTTTGAAATAATTTGGAATTCACAGAATCATCCCACAGACCTCATCTGCCTTGTAAGAGGGATATCACAGACTTTTGTTCTCCTATGACCACCAGCGATAGCTGTACATTTGAACATAAGAAGCTAAACGAGTATGGCATCGTATTTTGTTTATGTTTGTAGGCTAGAAATGTGTTCATCTATATTACTGCAAATTTCACAGGACACATACTGATATAAAATCACAGTCAATGCTTAAGTTAAGCAGCAATCAACCCTTCCATTTCACTAAATTCATTCATTAAAGAGTGAACAGGATTCTGCAGGGAAGAGAACTGGCATAGAGCTGCATGAAAAATGTGACAGAGCTCCATTTTTACTTTTAAGAAGAAGCATTTGTGACTCAGTTTGACTATTTTATCTTGTATGACTTGTCATTTAATCTTATGGAGTCAGCTTCTTTTCAAAGAGACTCCTTAAAAATGAAAAGTAGTGTCTCTGGTAATCACAGCAATGTCTGGATAGAGTGTCATGCCATTTCAATGTTTGTGTACCAGCAATAAAATATATACCATGCAGAACATGGGCAGAGCAATTAAACTGTTTCTGTTGGGTTGACCTGTCACTGGATCTTGCATGTGAGTGGGATAAGCAAAAGAGTTGATCATCTGATGAATCTCATAAGGGAATCTCTAGACAAAGGAAAATGGGCATTGTAAATTTGGATAAGGCTTAAGTTTGGAGAAGCCAAGTAAAAGGAAAAATTCTGAGCTCCTTGAAGGAATTTGATTTTTAAACCCAACGTTCTCAAAAAACGAAGGAAACCTGAGTAGTAAAGTGTTTATTATTAGGTGTTCATTATTTTTCCCAAATGTCTCTGTTGGTTATGTGAACTAAAGTGAAGAATTTTTGGATAAGTTTTCTGGAACTTATCCAAAACTCAAATCTCTCCCTCTTTTCGCCAATATCTCTGAAGAAGTAAACTACAAAATCAAAATGATCGCAAAGCTTGATAACTCTGGAAAGACTCTGTTTAAGCTACCTTGGAAGTGTTAAAGAAGTCTGGATTGCATGCAAATGCCAGAAAAAAAATGCTGTGCAGGATCTAGTACCTCAGCAGAAAGGCAGCATGTATGCCACTCAATGTGCTGGAGAAGCTACAACTCAAAATGATGATTAGAGTCTGCAGAGTTGCAGTGAACCTTAGAACACACAGGTGATGAAATCTAAACACAGAGCTTAGGCAAATGTCCGCAAGGTTAGAATTTTATAGAGATTGTTCAGCCTGGGTGTACAATAAGTCTTTCTATGTCAGTTATCTATAATAAGAAGAAATATAATTAAGACTGAACAGAATATTGTGCCTCATTCAGTTTTCAAAATCTGTTTTTAAGTAGAGTTTACGAACACCAAGAATTTTATACATATTGTTTATGTGCCAATCTTTCTGACAAAGAAAAAGATTCTATGTAGCCTGTATTTCCTTTCATTATATGCCTTGTCATACAAATCTCCCTTCTTCTGAATCAAGTATTTCTAAGTATTAGAAGAAAAATGATTGCAAAAGACTGTTAAGTACAATCAAGTAATACATATGTGGTTTGGATGTGTGGCAAGCAAATGCTAAAACTATTTATGACATTTATAAGAGATACTGCTGCTGAAAGTAGTAAATGACACGCTGTTATGATTTTCATATAAAGGAATAATAAAAAACAAAACCAAACCCACCTGATATAAGAAAGGCTGGTGCATTTCAACAACTACAACACAAATGTAATTCACAGTAAGTCCTACAGGACATAGCTCAAGTGCTGCAGAGGCACTCAAGTAATGTATAACTGGGGTCACAGACTTAAACAGATGAATCTCTCTTTGGCCCATGGCTGCTCAGATTGTGCCTTTTGATTTAATCTGAAGCATTCAGATAAAAGGCCCTAGTGGCATATGCTTCCATTAAAGAAGCCTATTTTTTGAGCTGTTAAGAACTCCAGAGAGATATGAGTAAAACACGAGAACACACAAAGCACATCCTCTGGGATATTTGCTTTCCTACGTGCTAAAAGATTAAAGTATAAGAAAGTGCAGACATCAGTTGAACAGATAATTAATGAAGATTGATTTTTTTAATATTAATTTACACTGCAACTTTAATTCAGGTAAAAAAATGCTTGAAAACTTCCTGAGATGCCCAGGGTTTTGGTGTTCAAAATGCCCTGACATAATTTCAGTGGAAATGCAACCTTTGGTGTGCCCAAATTGTCAACATGAGAAGGCAAAAGGAAAGCTATTAACATTACATTTTCACAACACGGAGCTTTGGAGAAACAGTCCTTTCCTATGCAATTTTGCTTCACTCTTATCTGTCCTTTTTGTGCTAACCTTTATTATCAATACTTTAAAGGGGTAAATTCAGTTGCAGCCAGATTCCCGCTTGCTTGTAACTCGGTATGCACAAATTTAGCTGTGGCTGCTTTTTTTTACGTGCTCTTTGAGCTATCTGCTCAGTCATTCCACCAGATATTTGCTCTTTGCATTTTGCTTAATCACTAGGAGCTCTAATGGGGAAGTCATGACTGTAGTTTCTCATTGGTAGAAACATGCCAAAAAATGCCACAGAAGAAAGTATGTGAACATTTTCTCCGTTTTGTTAACACAGCACAACGTCAAGTTTTCTAGGTTGCTATTATGCATGTTGCGCCCCAGCAGAGGCAGCATTAAGCAAAACATTGAATCTTGTAGTTTACAACTGTAAGATTCTGGGGTTTCAGTTGCTTCACTGATTCTCCCTAAGGATGTCAGCTGAATCAAGTCACTGAATAATTACATTTTTAATATTGTTGTGGGAAAGCTGTTTGCCTGCCAAGCGGTAGCCAAGCATAAGAACAAAGTTAACCAACTATCAGGACTCCTGTTCTAGGGGTTATATTCAAGTGTATGTCTGGGCTTGTGTGTCTGTTCACATTTACCCCATTTATTATTTGAATTGGTATTGCATTACTGAAAAGCTTCATGTCTACTAAGTAAGCTCCTAAAAATTCATGGCTAAATCACAAGAATTCTGCCCTCCTTGTCTCATTTTCATTGTCATTGTTTCATTGTCATTTTATCCCCTTAGGGTGGAAAAGGTTAATGCAAGATCGCCTCTTGCTTATATGTGTCAGGCTGCCCGAGGGATGATATCCTCAAGACATTGATTAGCACCTCTGCACCCTGTGAAGAGAGTTTCTAGTCTGAGATTCTGACATAAGGCCTTAGATGGGGATCAAGAACAGATATGGGAAAGAGAAAAAGCTATGAGGTATGTTTGGGAATAGGTTAAAAACTGCTACAGAAAGTTATATTCTTCATAACTTTCTTTGATCCATACATGCATGATTGAAACATCCCAGCTTGCTACGGAACTCTACAGTCTGTATCATGTTCCACAAAAAGTGTGTCCTTTTGTCTATTAAATCTTAACAGTTGTTGGAATAAATTGTATCTGGTCTTATGTCTTAAATAGTTCAGGATTTTTCAAAGGACATCCTCTATTGGCTAAGTGAAGGGCCCATAACGCACCGTACATAAATATGCTTAGAGAGGATGTGATAGCTACCTTAATCCACATAAAAGGGGCTATACTGCCCCTAGTTTTGAAGAAATTAATATTGGTTTGTGCCTACCCCTTCACACCCTAAAAAAAAAAAAAAAGTTTTCAAAGGTGTTTAAGCAAATATCTTATTTAAAAATTAAGAAAATACAGAAATGTTATTTTTCACTCACCCAAGTATGCAGAGCACACTGTTTATTGTTAATATTTGCTTTTACTTGAAGTTTTGAAAGTAGCATTGCCACTAAGTCCAGAAGAACAGTGTAGTATTAACAATCCTATAATAAGAAGAACTAAATTTTTTCAGAATACTTCACAGTCCAGATTATGACCAAGAGTAAAAATCAGAATACCAGAACACTAGAAGTAACAGTCCTGTTCCTTCCTCACTGTATTCTTGGACAAGATATATGGACCACGAACCATTTCCATGGAGCAGTAAAGAAGCATTTACCTTCTCAATTGCCTCAGTTTGTGAAAGGCCAGGTTATCTCCGAGGATGATTTCTCTTACCTAACTTTATTTGTCTAAATATTGGATGTTTTGTGATGGGATGACTTGTCCTCTGGAGGTGCCTGTCTCTTTGCATTGACTCTAGAAGGAAGAATAAATGCCTAACTTTTGCAAGGGTAAAGTTGGGTTAAATTAATCTTATTGTTGAATACACATAGAAAGATTAGATGTCTAGTGCAAAAAGCTTTCTTCTAATGGACAAAGATTTTTTTGAAACATCATTTAAACATGATTAACATTACATAAAAAGCATTTGAGTTTTTTACTTTTATCAGTGTAACTTAAGCAAAAAGAAATTGTTGCTATTGAGGGAAAAAAAGAGATTAAGAAATGAAATCAATCCACTACACCAGATTATCACAACAGCAAAATGATTTATGATAGCCAAATGGGAATGTTTCTTTAAACTTCCTGTTTATATATAGTGAGGAGAGTTAATATTTGTAAAGTCATTGCTCCTTCAGACTAATGACTTAAAAATCCAGTATTTGTAACCACAGATACAGCTATGATCAATTATTTAAAATACCCTTCTCTTCCCTCTGCCTACCCTCCCTTTTTTGGCAGAATTCACTGTAGCACTCACTCAGACCCTGCTGGTACAAATCAGTTTTCACAGTGAGGAGGTGGTTTACCACTGGATGTGCTTGCCTATCTGCAGTTTTCCAAATTTTGGAAAATATTTTTTTTCCAAATATTTTGTGCAATTCTCCTTTGGCACTTCCAGTAAATATCTGATTTCCTTCTATGTCAAATGCATAGAGTGTTTCCTGTTAGTCCATCAGTTAATATTCCACAAACTGTTATACCGACCTGATGTCTTTATGAGTTTTTTTTTCCTCTCTTTACCTACTTAAATGATGACACTTGTAGCAGCAGTCAATTTTCTGGATTAGAAAGAAGCCACTGCTGAGTACTGAGCTCACAGAGATAGAATAAACCCTACAGTTTTAAATTATCCAGAGTTATGATATGGAAAAGGGAACTTTCCCTGACTGCTCCCAGTTCCAGTAGCTTGTTGCTGTTGGGAAGAATTAAGAACAAGAATTTCATGGTTCTAGGTAGAGGATACAGATATGAGAGAGACCATAGCCTGCAGGTAGGTATGTGGGAAAAGATGTGGAAATGTGGGTAGACTAGGGACTTGGCAGAGTTTGGTGGAAGACAGGGAGCAGTATTTCTACTACCATATGCAACGATAATTGAATAAAAGACTTTGGTATTGTGCAAGAAGTGAAATAAGAAGATGCAGGAATTGAATTTGCTGCCTTCTCTGTTTCAAATGCAATCAGCAAATATACCTATTATGTAGCCATAGAACCAAGAGAAAAGTAGAGATGAGCAGGTCATCCATCATCATCTAAATGAGGAAATGAAAGTTGTTGGGCGGGTTTTTTTTAGCTCTCATATACCCACTTAGGGATCCAGGGGTTAAACAAAGCTATTGCTACTACTCTAAAAGTAACTATATTATATAGCGCATACAGCATCCTTAATGGTTAGAGCATTTTTCTGTTCTAATTGTCTGGCAAGCAATGTATACGACCAGAAAAACAGGAATGATTCTCTATTATTAATAAAATAATGCCCAGAGTATGGAAAATATTGTTTGTTATCAGGATATGTAACATTTGTATTCAAGTTCCATGTCTAATTATATTTTAGAAGACTTAGAAACATTGACATTTACATTCCTCAGTGAGGAATACCCAGTTTGAAATTTTACCACAAAAGCTAATGACCGTGTTAACTCTAATTTGTTTACTCACTAGTCTGGAACAGTTTCTTCCACAGGTACCTCTTTGATGTTCAAAATTAAGCTTCCTAGAGGCTTGAGAAATTAAATGCTAAAGGAGGTCAATTATCCAACAGTTGCCTTAAAGATAAGGACTGCCCCTCCCACATTGTTTTAAAATGATTTTTTCGGATGAAAACAAAAACATGATTGCTAAACACGTCAGGCTCTCCCACAGGTTTCCTAGGACATAATAGGCAGTTGTAAGTTTGGCCAGTTTGGAGAGTGCCTAATTATATCAGGAAATATAAATACTGGATTATTTTACACTGAGATTTAATCTGTAATCAAAGAGCAAATGTAATTAAATTTTTTTTCGCAGTGTCTATTTTTAAGTTTGGAATTTGCATAATCTCTCAAACATAACCTTCCACAGCTCCTGGCTAGCACCAAGCACTTGCCATGATATATTTAGACAGAACCTACTTAATAATCAGCTTTACATTTATTCTTTGTTCTACTTAGTACCATCCACAAATACAACACCTACAGTGTTTGCTCCACTTGCAATATGTAATAATGTACTTGTTTGTAAAAAAAAAAAAAAAAAAAAGTGAAACCGAAAAGGTGCCCGTTTTTCAGCTTCAGTGTGAACAAAAACTCCTACATTTGTGATAGTTAGCTCCAGCTTATTGAACAGTTATGACTCTCTTAAATTCTCCAGCTGCGTATCAAATGGGATGGGGGGCGTGGGTTCAAACTCTATAGACAACAGTGGCTTTTAGCTTCCTAAGTGCAAACTGCTGGCTGTGACATGTTCCCCTGAATGAACCACTGGCTCCCACTGAATTTATAACTTAACATGAGCCTAGAGATTACTGCTAATCACTTTTTGCTAGATAAAAGAGGTGAAAGCTAGTGCCTCATACAAAGAGTAAACAACTTCTCCCAGCACAGGACAGGTGCTGAGAAAACCCAGCAGGATTCTCGTCCATGCATCTAGCTGCCGCTGCTGAAGCAGTGACGAGTGCAACCGTGCCCTTGCTGAATGTCTGCTTGCAATATGGAGCGGGTTCCTGAACAGGATCTGGAGTATACTGTGCAGTAGAAACTGTTAGTATGTTTCTGTTGGCATTCAGAATGCAGCCACTCATCTAAAATGCAGGGATATGGTATAGGACCATTTTTTTTAAAAAAAGGTAAACAGATTCTTAGAAGACTTCAGAAGACTACTATGCTTTCTCCAGCAAAAACTCTTTATCTGTGTTTAAAGAGCTTCAAGAGGTGCCAGACGGCTAGTCCCAGTTCGTACCTTTGCAAAAGAACATCCAGAATGTTCATCCTTAATTTGGTTCAGAGTTTTCTGGTGGATGGGAGGACTCAGTTTTTCCATCGTATTTTCATGAGAAGACTATTTATCATATGGCAATATCATGCATTGGTGGGTATGAAGAATCATATCACTTTCTCTTTTCAGAAGACTTCTGAATCCAAATCCAGCTACAACTAGTGGGTGAATGACGTCCTCCTGAAAATGTTAAAACAAATTCTGGGAAATCAGGCATGAAACTGAACTGCAGACAGGGAAACATAAGGTTAAGGAATTCTGAAAAGCCTTTCAGGTCTCATACAATCAGCTGGTGGTTGTGAGAAGGAAAATGGCTCTCTAACGTCACAGTGCCATGAGGAGTGATATAGTATCTGTGACATCCCAAAGACTGCTGAAACAAGTGAGATAGAGGGGTGTTCTGTATTAGGTATCCTTCCCTATCAAAATTTCATTTGTGATAAAATACATAGCTGAGGAAGAAAGGGCCAGGAACCATTAAAAACAAAAGGAAGATCCGGAGGCAATTTTAGAGATGAGAGAAAATGATTCTCCTCAAGAAAATGGAAATTCATCATCAATTCATTTGATTCACTTCAAAATTTGTTTTTAAACCCTAAATGCATTGGGACTTTTGAACATCAGTGGACTTTTGAATATCAAGATTCCAAGGTCTATGAAACCTGTTAGGCTTTTGAAAACAATAATAACTGGTTAAATGTTCTTGTTTTGCTTATTAGTAATACTGCAATGAAGAAAGTACTTTCTTACTCAGCATTCTTAATAAAAGTAATGCATGTAGTAATAGTGGAGTTTTACAGCTCTCTAATAAAGAGTTATCTGACATTTTTTTTAAGCTTCAAGCTGACTTGTGTAATGACAGTTGTGAACAGGAAAATGTTTGCCTAATTCCACACAAACTAGAACATCAATTGTAACATCATTTTTGAATTTTGACAATAAAACCAAAATATCAGGGTAATGTGAGGTGAACATCTAGAGCATTTATTTAGAATTCAGTAAGAAATCATTTTCATTCCAGATTGGGTACCTTCTGCTTCTTTACAAATCCTAACTAAGAGAGCTTTAAAGTGTGACTATCAGAAGTACAAAATTTCTAGAAACCTCAATATGGAGTGTTTCCTACTGCTCAGATTTAGCTTAACAACATCTCTTGTCTTGGAGGTTTGGATCCTACCTGTATAGCAGTCTGGAAAATGCTAGAGCTAAAGTGTAATTGGGATAACAACCTGAAAGAAAAATATACAGAGAATTTTCCTTTGTTTTTGAGTACAGTTTCAATTTAATACTACTACTTTCTTTCAGTTCAGAGGAATGCCTGCATAGCATTCCATCTTACACTAGAGGTTTTATAACTAAATATATCCTAAAATAGTTGTATATTAACACAGATTTACAAACTCCAGAATAATATTGACTTGTGTGTAATATACTGTTTAGAGAACAGAGAAGTAAATCAATAATTTACTGAAGAAGTAAATAAGGCTGCTGTATTCCTTTGTAGTTCTTTTTATCTTAAAGTTGCTAAACCAGGAACACTTCAAAATGCCACAGGTCCTACTTTCACAACATCCACTTCGTTTAAAGCAAGTTTGTGACTATCATAAACACTTCAGCTTGTTGATAAGACCCTAAGATTATGAAAAAACCCTTCTTTTTAAAGGCAACAACATGTGCTTTATGACCTTGGCTATTTTTCATTGTTTCCTGTTCACTTTGGTAAATATAATTACTACAAACAAGTCACTCCATAACATTTCTTAGCAGTATATGGTCTATGTAAAATACAGGCAGAAGGACAAAAAAAATTACATTCTGAAGCACTAAAAATTAGCAGATGTTCACAGTGAAGTGAGCCTACCTAGCTTATCTCAATCTGAAAACTTCAAAATCATAAATGTTGAATCATTTCAGAGAGTAATGTGTATGTCATAACATGCAAGGCTCAGTCAATAGTGTTCTCAGAAAAAAAATTCATGTGTTCACCTTATCACAAGAATTAAACACTTTGCATATAAGCACTGCTACAGTTATAAGGAATATCACATCTATAAAAAAACAGATGAATGTCATAGTTGTAACTTCATTACTTCTTACACAATATGTGGCTAGTTAGCTGTGGATAGGTTAGTGGAAAACATATATTTTTTTTAATTGTTGCCTTATCTTTGAGGATAGATATCCTTAGATTACTCCCATTTTCTATTTATGACCTCTTGCCCATTACATTCTTTCCCTAAGGAATTAGTCTTGCATCTTCCAGCCTCACATTTACCCTGAAGGCAGAGCAAGAGCTTCTTCCTGCACAGTTAGTTTGTGTCCCAGGATCACTTATATTTTGTTAAGCCACCAAGGTGCATCTGTGTGAAGACTCTTACTTTGCACCCAGCTCTTCAAGCCCTTGCAGGAGACAGGATACTAGAAGAACACCCCCACAATGTATTTTTCTTCCCACAATCTTCTAGAAGTGTAGCAAGGGGTGACCCCAACAACAAAGAGTAATTCTGTTAATGCTGACAAGATCTACAGCAATTTAGCTCAAGTTACTTCACAAAGCAGGGGTGGCTCTTATGTTGGGGAAGGCCCAAGCTGCTGTAAGTTTCAATACATACATGCAGAAACTATACTAACTAGAACATGTAGAAAATATACTAACTAGAACATGTAGAAACTATACTAACGCTGCAGTACATTACAGAGTTCTCATGCATTCATGTGACTGCACAATAGCCCCTTGTGAGCATTTTTCTGGCTATGCTGAAGCTCTCCGAAATAACCATGTAGCAATTTAGACTGAGCACAAAAAGGGGGTGTGCAAGGGAAAGTTGCAAGGTTCTTTACAAGGTAATGGCCAGTTTTTCTGTTTTCCAGCATATAACACCTAAATACTACTGCTCTTGCTTTGTACAGTGTTTTGCTGTTAAAATTCTGTTGCTGTATATGTGCGTGCATGTGTGCGTGCACACACACACACACACACACGGACACAAAGCCTACTACAAAATCTTCTGTTGAGATTCCCACCACACAAAAAAAGCGTTAGAGGTGCCTCTGTCACAAAGAGATGGAGGACAGTAAAAAGCAGCTCTCTTCAACCCACTCTATTCCGTCCCTCTCTTGCCAAAGTTAGTCTGAGTCCTGCTCTTACCAGGATTGTTTCCAAAACCTGTCCATTCACAATGCTGAAGACAAAATGGAATGATACTTTATATTAATTCTCTTTTCTATAAATGCCTACATATGGGGTCCATCTGAGCTGTGGTTGCTTCAGCCAGAAAAACGGATGAACTATGTAGGTTAAGGGCATGAACCTTTTCTTCTTTTTTCTTTTCCTTTTTAATGTGGGTTTTGTATTTTGTGGGGATGGGACAACTCTGACATTCTCATACTCAAAAACCCAAAAAAGCTTTAGGAATGAAGAACAGACCTTTAAGAAACACCTTTTTCAAAGTGATATAATAAACAGAAATTAATAAAAGCAGCATTTGATTTCAGCTTTGAAAGACCTTGTTGATTTTGTTTTCATTTTGCAATGCATTTCCATTTCCCTCAAGGTGGTGGTAGGTGGAGGTAAGGAGTTGGTACAGATATGGCTCAAACACATTGTCCCAGGTCTCACATTTTGATCAGACTTATATTCTGAATGATGGTATACATGAATATTTCCAGTTTTGGCTCATCACTTGCTATGCCTGGAAACGGCGGCTGACAATGAAAGCACCTCCTCAACAAAAATTATTGCGCCAGTGCTCTTCACTTGAACAGGAAGAAAAAGATGCTGAGATCAAAATAATAAAATAAAAGGTTAAAAGGAAATCAAACTTGAAAGAAGGAGAGAGAACAGTTAATTGGAGGGTCTGATTCAGATGTGCTCTTGCAGTGCTCGTTCCTAATTTACTGTCTACAACTCGTTTCTGCACAGCAGTCTAACAAGAATTCCACTGCCTCCTCGTTTCCCCCCAGCTGTGCCCCCTAGCTCAGACCTGCGCTCCAGTCTTACAGCATTTCCCCTGGCTTTCTTCTTCTATATTGAGCTTTGGGGCCTTTATACATTCACCATCATCCCTGCAATTTTAGGGCACCAGGCTTGGATGTTGGCACTGATGGCCTAAGGATTAGAATACTGTATAAGGCAGGTTTTTGACTTCGGTTCTGCGAACTCAGTTCTAACACTAGGGAGATACTTACAAAGGCATAAACAAAGGAGACAAATCTACACAAAGAAACTGTGAAATGGAGGGGGGGTGCAGAGAGTGGGAAGGACAAATCTAGGTATTTTAGACTAAGAAAAGTGCCAGCTACTTTTAAGGTCTCTAAACAAATGTTTGCAAGTAACTTGTTAATGTACGAAATTCTTGGAATAGCAGCAGATAAAGCTGCATTCATACAGAGAACTCTAATGCAGAGATTTGTTTCACATAGATCAAATTAAAATTCATATTATCACTTTGTTGAATCACTCAGAATCAACATCATTCACTTTTACCAATTTCAGGCTTTAGATGCTGTACCTCTAACTACAAAAAAGACTTCCCAGAATGTTTGTTTCGAAAGAGAGCATTGTTTTTTCAGATGACTCCTTTCCTTAAATAAACAGATTAACACAGGACACATTCCCATTTATTCCATATTCTTCTTTTTCTGCATGTTTCCAATTGACTGCTAAGTGCCTCACTTCCAGAGCCCGGTATACAATTAAAGCAACGCGCTCTAAACAATACAGAGCACACTGACAGAAAAAATAAAAGATTAGATTGCTCATGCTGATTTAACTTTGTCTTCAATTGCTTCTTCCCTGTTTTTACTGTTATCCTGTCCAGAAAGGTGTGGAAGTAATCTCCTTGACTGCCCTTGATGTCAAAGGTGCTTTATGACTCACAAAGAAGGATATGTTGGCTGCAAGTGATGTGAATAAGTAGTGGTTTGACCTTCCTGATATCAGCTGGACTACATGAAGACAGAGTAAGCTGCATGCAACATGGTAAAAATAGATTAGAAGTGGTATAAAATCTGGGATAGTACATTATTTGTCATCATTCAAATTTCTCCCTGGGGGCCATTAGCACTCTAACACTAGCCCAGAATGTCACCTTTTCTAACCGGGTAGACATTATAGCATTGCAAAAAAGGAAGTGTATGGCAGATAAAGTGTTACGCACAGAGGTAGTTAAAAGCATAAATAGTGAATTTAATTAAACAGCAAAATAAATAAATGAAATTTCAGGTTCTTTCTCGGCCTTTGCCCCACAGTCAACTTTAAAATACCTCATGTAAGGCATAATGGCCGCTTCAGTCATGTCCGCTGCTGATCATTAATTGCTTCAGAAAAAGACAATATTTTATCTGTCCTCTTTGGAGTTTGAGTATGAATGGTGAAGCAAAAGAGAGTGAAACTGAGTGAAACATGAAAAGCTTGATTTGTTAGGACCCCTGCTGTCTGAAAAGAGATCAAAGCTCAGGAGGAGGCTGTAAAACAGCCGAATGCACTGCACAGAAACTTGGCCTGTGGCAGCTGCTCTGGGCACGCTCTCACAACACAGGTGTACCTCCAAGTCTGCTCTGCCAGCTGAATCATGGGAGCAGGTTACCTCTTCTCTTTCTTCATTATTTCAACTGCAGTCACTGAGGAGATGTGGGCTCCATCCATCACAATGCACAAATTCACAGTGCGCAGATTCAGCACAGGCCTAATTAAAGCTTTTCCTTTCATTTGTGGAGATAATTAGACTTTCATCTCACCAGGAAGTTTCAGAAAGATCTATTTCTTTCTTCAATAAAAGCTACATCAAACAAAAGCAGATTTTAATCGCCTTTTCTTTGGGGCATGAGTCAATAATGAAAGATGTCATGGGTAACAAAAATTGTGTGCAGGAGGAAAAAAGGAGGGAAAAAAGCTCTAGCCATGTTCTTTAATTAACATCATGTTTGCAAACACCATTAATTTCTCTCATTTAAATGATTTTTATCTGCAACTGATTGTTGATAAAACAATCGATTTGAACATCTCATCCGTTTCACTGCTATGCAGGAACCCATCTGCTGTGCTGTAAAGCAGGAATCACGCAGACTGTTAAGCAACATGTGAGAACAATAAAAAATGCATATGTGTGTGTCAGGGATTTGTGAGGCTGACTGCAGGGCAAGGGCCACCTTTCCTCAGAACATGTATAAAAGTGACTTGGTGGCAGGCCAAAGGACAAAATGTCACAAAGATCAGAAGAGCATAAACAACAAATGAATTAATATGTGCAGGAAGAAAGGGTTCCATCTGTGTTAGGAAGCATTTGTAAATAGGTCCAGAAAAATATGAAAAGGAGGTTTTGTACACATTTAACACATTATTAGCTGCTGTGATGTAGCATTAGATGACAAACATGCAGACCTTACTATCTTTGCCTTTTTTATTATTATTAGCAGCATTAGAGCACAGGCTTCCTCTCCTACCACCTTTCCCACTGGTGCAAGGGGAGAGTATTTTGGCTTCAGGCCCACTGCACATTATTTATTTATTTAACCATTTGACACAGTGCTTCTGTATGGATTGGCTGGCACGCAGGCTCACAAAGATGGTGTAGCTGATGTCAGTGGGAATTGAAGTCTGGCAGTCTAGTGGGTGAATAAAACACTCTTCTACCCTATGGCTTAAAGCAGTCCCAAAGAACTGTTAGGCTTATTTCATGAAGACATTTAGTGTGGAGAGAGGGAGGCAGCTTGTTTAAGTACCTTTTTAATGATGATGCTTGCTTTGCAGCAGGCAGTGAACTGTTTTTAATATTGAATATCAACATTGGCAGTGAGGATGTGCCATGTCAGTGTGAAGCCCAGTGTCAGTCTGCTTAATGCCTTCCTGGACAGGATCAAGCGTTATGATTCATCAGAATCTGACCTGAACTTCCCCTAATGGCAAAATACCATCAAATCAGAAGGTTAAAAAAGAAATGAGATGGAAACAAAATAAATTCCGCCTGCCTGATCCTGAGAATTTGATTTGCATTACTGAGCACTCTACTACTGTTACGACATGCCTGGGAAACAGAGGAAATGAAAAGATTTAATGGAAAAATTTTTTAAATCTACAAGTATCTTTAAATCTCACAATTTTGGGGCTTGATTCATATGTCTTTATGCTAGCATATGGCAGTTGTTTTGGAAAGCAAAGTTTGTAGGAGCTTGACAGACATTTCTTCTTGATGCATTGAGCCAGTAAGATCCCTGGTGAGTATCCAGATTCTAACAGAGCTGCACATGTCTGTTCTTATGACTAAGAGATGGAAGTTTTTCCTGTTTGGGTTTCTCTTTCTCTAGTTCGTTCAATCACTTAAAAAGAAAAATTGCAAACTTCTGTATATCCTACTATCTTAAGCAGAAGATTTTATGCTAATACCCCTCCCCCCAATAATGAAGAATAATGTTTTTATTTTAAATTAAGACAAAAATATATGCACATTGCACTGCATTGATCCAGTCTGCTAGGATAGTCTAATGGGCTGAAAAATCTAGTACAGCTCAAGCTAGAAGGTTTAACAGAGGATTTTTCCACCTCTTCTTTGAGACCCTTAAAAAAAGAAGACAAAGCTTGAACCTTGTTCTGCTTCAGATAATTTTATCTCCATTTTCCAATATCCTATGATTGCAATTGGAGGCCAGATGTTGCTCCCATTTATGTCATTTTTACCACGTACCTCAGTGGCAGTCTTATCACTTCCAAGTTAAGCAGCAGGAAGGGGTAAACTCCAACTAGTCAATACTGATTGAATATTTTACTGGGAATTTACAAGGGCCCTTGAAGTCCATACCATATCTTGAACTTCTTGAACAAAAAACAGAAATGGAGATAGCAGTCTAAACATAGAATGGCAAAATATACAGCTAAAACTTGTACAGTCCGTTATTTCCAATCTTACTGTTAACCTGCCCTACCTTACTGTCAGGAGGCAAGCTGCATTTGCAACAACACAAGCTAATAGATGAGGTCTCTAGCAGACTCCAAATTAATGGACAAATTCCTCTGTTTCAGCAAATTTTCATATCTATTGTTCTAGCAGGCAAAGAATGGATTAAAACATCTGTGATGGATGGGGTCTTGGATGGTATAAACTGAGCACTGGAGCTACCCTACCTAGAAGAACTCAGGATCTCATTACTGTCATTGGCAGGACTCAACACAAGCAGTTTCTTTTTCATAAAAAAGACTTAATAAAAATTCTACCTGACAGTAATCTCATGGCTCTACAAAGTGTTAGTTCCCCCAAAGAAGCAAGCAACTGTGTCAATTAAGTGGATAAATCTGGCATAACATTTGGACTGGATACCAGTCTGTATACAAGCATGTTATCTGAGATTGTGGGAAGAGCAAAACAGTTGGTAGCTGTGAAGGATGAACAGCCTCAGTAAATGAAGGTGATCAAGATAAGAGCATGATCTCAACCATACCAGTGATTCTTGACTGTTGCTGGTAACACCCAGCAAAGAAAACAGAGGGCACAAGAGATGTATCTGGTATAAAAATGCATTTAGTGGGACCTGGACCACTGTGCAAAATTATATTTGCATTTATTGTGCATGCAGCTGAGGCAAAGTATTTCTAATATTATGTAGAACCCCTGTCTTACACATGTATGCTCATTAGGATTTCACTAGGAAAACTTATATTGAGGAAAACTCAAACAAAAACGGGAAATTATGGATTTTTGTGATTTGATACACTTTCTTACATTTCAGAAGATTTTCAAATACTAGGGAAAATTATATAATGCAACACTAACATATTACTTATCTTTATATACAGCTGTTCTTCAAAACTGAAAAAAATCCCAAGAAAAGGTGAACCTAAACTGAAATTTTTTCCTCGATTATCTCAGTGATGCTGGTCAGCTACCAATTGCCAACATCAAAGAAACTCCTTGCCTGGATGCTAGTTTTGCTCATTATTATATTTCAGATATTTCATTGGTAGGTCCTTATATAGTCAAAGAGGAGAGCCTGAGGTAGCTGAGCTACCAGAGGAGAAGGAACAGAAGAGAAATAGAAAAGACTGTGCTCAGTTTTAAGGGCAAAAATGCAAATGTATGCGTGTACTGCTTGCTTTAACCTTTGGATAGGTTGAACTCCTCCACTACTGTCAGCTGCAGAAGACTAGAGAGTTGCCACTGCTTCAAAGTATTTTCAGCAAGTATAGAGCCATATTTAGTTTCCAAAGAGCCTGTCACTTGTGCTGCAGGGACTGTGTGGGCACACAGCTGTTCCTAATGAACAAGGAGGTTGGAGGCGATGATATCTAAATGTTAAAAAAAAAAAAGGCATGAAATAATAGAAAAGGTGAAAAACTCACTCCCCCAACCCTTTCACATCAAAATATTATCCTGCATCCTGCATCTCTGCAAGGAGAGAACCCATTTTTATTTAATGGTTACATGAAATACAGACGAAAAACTGCCCAAAGACTGTACTTTTAGATTCCTCTACTAAAAGTAAGCAACTTCCCAAGTAAAGTGTACTCCATCAGTTAGCTACAATGAAACTAGGCTGGAAGCACTATGAATAGGACTGTAATTTATCAAGGAAACTCACAACAGGTGCTATATTTAATAAGAAGATTAATAAAGGCTTTTATTGCTTCCACTCAACTTCTATGAGAGAAATGTTGATACTCAACTATCCTTTGAATGGATAGCTTTCAAGTAATGTCAGAGATGCTAAAAAAGATGCTTTTCCAATGAAGTCCCATAACGATCAACTCATACAAAAGATGCACCATTCAAGACTCTTAGTGTCAGTTTTGAATACCTAGGTTACCTGAAATCACAAATGTCTAAATATCAGTATTTTTTAATCAGCCCAGCTATGATCGTCTTTCTGAGGAAAGGTTTTTAGTCCTGTTCCGTATTTCATACCAGTTGCATTTCTAATAAGAAAGGTTTAAGCACAGTACTTTGTTAAATTCCTCTGTTGACCATGGTTCCCATCTTATTACTGAGTCCCAACATAGTACTGCCACAGCCTAAAAATCTTGCATTATACCTCTTTCCAATCAGTGCAAGGAGTGCTGATAAGGTAGAGGGAGGTAAGGACAGATTCACTTAAACTGGGCAAGGGAATAGGAGATACAGCTTATGGAGAAAATAATGGCTTGCCCTGTGGCTACACTGGGTTCTGGGCAGCCCTGCAATTTCCCAGTGTTATGTGATAAATATTTGATTTATAAAATGGAAGCCAACACAATGTATAGATTGTAAATATCTCAAGTGTAAAAAGATTTGATTGATGATCTGGCTTTACTTACCCACACCCACATATGCAGCCTCCAAGCTCTGCATGCATAGCCATGTGCATGTGTGTACTCTGTGTGCACATGCGGTATCCTCAGCACCAGGCAGTATCTGCTCATCATTATGTAGAAGAATGTATAACATGCCAAGAATGTTTCTTAGTCAAAGCAGTGTATTTACCAGGTGGAACATTTCTAGATTTAGAGGGAGTTTCAGGATTACAATATTTTCTCTAAATTTATATTCAAAATACTGTTAAGCCATTTACTCTTTCTCTTTTAAATGGATAAATATCATGGGAAATTTGACATGAAGAGAATGTTTAATGGATGAAATTAAAAGAATGTGACTGATGGGTCATTTATCAACTCCAGTTAGATATAAATGGAATATCTCAGTGTTCATATGTGCATTACCTAATCATAAGCTTGGGTCTGGTCCTATAAAAATGAGGTACAATGAATTGCAATACCTAAACAATTAGCAACTTTGATTAACAACTTTTATTATATACATGTAGTTTATGAATGGCTTATTAGTTTGATCAATTATGATAAATTTAATGAAGATTACCTATAATACACACTACTGTTTTCTTTAAATCACTTCTAACACATGCTGGCTTAAGTCCAGAACTGTTTAAAAATATACCCCTAAAACAAAGCGTAACACACATTTGTAAGGGACATAACTCTCAGTCAGGTATTATTGTTTCTCATCCTCATTTGGAAAATGCAAAATTTGGACAGTTCATGAATCCGCTAACATATCTTGTCTTTTGGAGGAGAAAACAGATACCTGAACCTGGATAATGTGAGAAGAATATAAGCCTTTTCCTTTCTGGGTGACCAAGGCACTAAACAACTTTGAGATAAATAAGAATACTGTACAATTTATCAGCAAAGTATCATTAAGATATAATTTTCTATCTTCATTTTCAAGGAAATGGGAATGCGCTGTTCAAGTTCTGAAGCTCGAATCATTGTCTGATTAAATTGCCTTTGTATGAGTGTCTCCAAAAGAGGTTTTAGAAATCTGTCAAATGGCCGCATCCAATAGTGTGAGTTCTAGCGTGCACAAATCTGATTCCTAAATGGGTCTAAGATAAGCTGACTTTCTCTTGGCTAAAAAAAATCAAACAAACTAAAAAGTAACCAGAGGTTAGACTGCCTCATTTTTAGACTTTTCCCCTTCCCCATATGATGATCAGACTGTCTATATCTGTGTGTTTGTATTTGAGAAAGAGAAAGGTGACAGGTACATAGCAACATTCGCCTATACAACTGTATTACAAACTGTGGCCTGACTCAAATGCTATAATATTAGTCTCATTGTGGGAATGATGTTCTAAAAGGAGAAAGAGGTAAGGTTTGTAAAGAAGGACAGTATCTTTTATCAGGAGAATTGATAAAAGTTGGAAAAACGAGACAAAATTTGGGACACAAACTTTTCTTCAGAACTTCTGGATGTAACAAAAATTCAAACTCTATTTTTTCTCTCTCTCTGTATCTCTTTCCAAATTCTGACTCACATGGTTAAACCTTTCATTTCTATGGATCACCACACGGCTCCCAGAGTCTGCTTGCTTGGAATAGCTTACAACATTACCGTGTCATTTAAGAAAAGCAAACAAACACTCAGAGTACTTTGTCAAATAAAGTTTTCTTTCAAAATACAAAGGCCTAACCACAATAAAATTAGTTTTGTCTACTTTAAGAATTCACATGTGTGTGCATGTGTTAGATGACATTTTTAACAAGTGTACAATATTTGGGGAGAAAAACGTGTAACTTATTAGTTAATAATCTATGAAAAAATGGTTTCTCTTTTCAGTTCTGGTCACGTTCAGCTCTATTACTGTCACGGCAGGGCATATAAAATGTTGGATAAATAAACCGGCATATAATTTCTGAGCTCTGAATGAAAGCATACATTTTTAACAATGGTAGCCGCATAAACTTAACAGATCTAAATACCATAATAGACAAAACAAAACAACAACAAAGGAAAACTGAATTAGTCAGACCTGCAGAGACCATTTCTTAAATATCAAGCAGCAAGATAAATCTGAACAGATCAGGATGTCTACTAGCAGGCAGAAATCACTGGTATATTTCCCAGATAGAGAGCTATATACAGGAAAAAAACGAACAAAAAAAATGGGATGAATCTTTATTCAAAATCAACTTTGAATGTGGAACTAGTATGGAAAAAAAAAACACCTACTTAATCCTCCTTTAAGAACTGTAATCAAATGTACAAGAAATGCTGCAAGCCTAATTTAAGCCTAAAATGACTTTCCCAACTGAAAACTGGAAATGAAGATGATCTTTAGTAACCAGGTATCAATGAAATGTAAGTGCCCACCAGATTGCTGGGCCACCCATAGATTATTAATGCACAATTAATCTACTAGGGCAACTGTAGAGTGTCATTTAACTTCAGAGCCCATAAGTATAAAACAGCAACACACTGTGAAATTAATGGTAACACTTAGAGGTCCCATTGTTATTAATTCATTTGACATTCACTGTAATCACACTGGTCTTTAATGAATTCATTTGGTATGTGAATATTGCTTGTACTTTCAAACACATTCCAGAGCAAATCAGTGTTAATTAATGTCCTGAATTGAAATAATCTCCCTTTCTCTCCTTTTTTTTTTTTTTCAGTCTACCACATTTCTTTTGTTAAGGGTCTTTTCTCCAGCACAGTTTTTACATGACCTCAGCAAGCAAAAGCTCTTGTAATAATTAGTATTACTATGGAATGTCAATATAACATACAAAAATGACCTAAGGATATGAGGTTACTGAAGTTCTGCAGTAACTCATTCTAGGGCAATAAACTCCGAACATCGCAGAACTTCTGAATCTGCATATTGGCAGATAACAGGAAGAACTGTCTCTGTTGAATATTCATATCTTACAAATATTTGCAGTTTACTGTTCTCTTCAAATTGCCTGTCTTTGGCTTATATGGAAAGGACTGTGGCTACTGTCTGGTTGTCATTTTACCAGCCCAATCTTATATCAGGCACTGGCTGCACCTATCCTTGCTCTCCCTGCACATGGTGACTACAGCTGCGCATATGGAAAATATCTGTATCTGTGACAGTGGAAAGTGTCTCCTTCACTTCTGTATAAGCACTGCTCCCAAGAACTGTAGGATGCTGAGAAAATTCCTCCTAATGCCACATGCAATTGGTTAATTTGTTCCTAGTGAAAAAAGATTTTATAAATGGGTATGGAAGCTTGTCTTAGATAAAATACTCTAAATTAGAAAACCTCTCATGCCATTAGAATAGTAATACTGTTATAATTTATAAACTTCCTGGCATTTCCTGAGCTAGTTACTGACAATCTTCAGACGTTCTTGTCTCCCAGGAAATTAAGAAAGTCTCAAATGGGCCAAAAGAATCCCTGATGTCAAACCATTTTCTAAGATAAACTTTAAATGCCCCTTATAGCCTATGAACAGTGTATATTCCCAGTCTGGTCTTTAAATTAGAGGAATATAGGACTACAACACCTGGCATCACACTTTACAGAGAATTTGGCATCCATTCTTAAATACTGTAGACAAACAATAAAAATGCATGCTTAGGGTGCCCCAGATGTAACTACTTTTAGTGATGATATCAACAGCAATATGTAAATAGTATTCTTGTGTTAAAGTACAGGTAAACTAAACCAAAGCACATAGAATAAACATGTACTTACTGAATATTTCCTAAAAATTCTTGGTATTGCAAATAAGTCAGTTTTGAGAACTGTGACATAAGAAACCATTTCAAGCATTCCTGTCTGGGTTGAAAAATAACTAAACAGAGAAGAGCAACTGATTTCAGTTGCTATCTTAATATCATTATTTGCTGATCAAGGTACTTAAAATGTACTTTTTACTTTTTCACCTGAAAATTCCCATAATAAGTTTCTATTTTTTTCTTTTGTATTTTAGGAGAAAGTAAGAGAGCATCATTTAAATCCACATGACATAGTCCACAGGATGAAAACCATTTTTGTGGTCCTGAGTGACTCAGGGGATGCAGAATATCATAAAAAAGGAAATCATCTTCTAATTACTTCACAGAAATAGTCTCTCAGCTGACATGCAAGACTTTCCTAAGATCTGATTGCCAAGGAAGGCCCAATGAGTAAAGCTATTTTAAGAATGGAGATATACAGATCAATCAGAACTGCAAATTAGGAGTGTCTGGTCATGAAGCACCGATTAGAGTTAATAAGTATTTGCCTTTCCCCATTTTCTTTAATACATTCAGAATGATGAACATAGTGTAAATGGAAATGCGCAATGATTGCTCAGTCCTCGTCACTTGTCATCAATATCCTAAAGAACATATCTTGCAATCAAACTATATGTTTGGCATTACCTTATTTGGACAATGACTGAGTTTAGTCTTCCTTAGTCCAAAACTTTCTCTCTAATCTAGTCATCACTTTGTTAATGACTTTTGAGGAAAGAGGTTAATGTTTTAACAAGCTAGCACATTCCAATCATTAAAAACTCTCCCCCAAAACCTCAAAATAAACAGTCTTGTTTTATGTCAACATCAAGCAGCAATACATATAGAGAAGACTGTCAGCCACCTTCCATTCTGTAGAGCAGGCAAATGAAATCTGAAAAGGGGTGCCAATGGATTTTTTTATTGACCCTTTGAAAACTATCTAAAGTTGGACATGTTACTAGCCTCTGGGAATTTCAGTTTGCATAGGCTCACTAGAGACTTGTTAAGAATTTAGCAGCTAAATTATCTGAGGACTCTGTATAGTCAAGCATGTTTCAGCCCACGACTAAGAGCTGGCCTGGACTTTCTGTGTGATTGCTTTCTCATTAGTTAGGATCATTCTAGAACTGAAGAAGGAAAACTGTCTCTTTGGTTCCTGGAGGGGGAGGAAAGGCTGAGGAAAGTCATTCTGGCATGCAGAAGAATTAGAAAGACTCATTATCTCTTTGGGTAAACCACATCGTGCCAAGTGGCTTGACCATGAAGCAAAATCCCTAGTCTTGCAAGTATTTTCATACTGCTTCCATTTGGCTTCTGCTAGAGTATAGGATATGTGTAGCCATGCTTGGTATGTTCTCACCATAACTACAAATCCACACTGCCTTTGCATGAGGGTCCTTTCTTTTCAGTCTGGAACTGGCTTTACAATCTCACTGCCAAGGTAGAAGGCACAGCCTTGTAGCAGTGAGCAGATGGCTTAGACCCTCCTACCACTGCAAACAGATGAATGCTGGTGCAGGTGCAGATCTGGAGTGCTAATGAGTTTGCTTAAAGTCCTTGTCTGAGCCACAGGATAATGTTTCTACAATGCAGACATGGAAAGGGTTTGGGATGGAGCGGAAGCATATTTCCAGCATAATGTATGCTACATCTTCAACACACAGGATTCACAGCACTGTAGAAATGAGTAAGAGCTGTGTAATAAAGAAGGTTGTGTTTTATAGGATTTTTCACTCATTTTGTGCAAAAAATGGTTAAAGAGTGTTTAATGAAGGATTTCTACCAAACTTTCTATTTTTTTTTTTGGTTAATATTTGAAAGAATATACAAGAGAAAATATCCTGACTTCTCAGAATCTTGAGTAATCAAAATATGAACCTCCCAAAACATGAAATCTGTACAAAATATAACCTCACAGATACTGGCAGTTATTCACATCAAGAAATCAAGCAAATGTGATAATAATATACAAGGAATGTGGCACAGTGATTCTCCCAGTCATTTTCCAAAATGAAATGGAAAGATGGTCACAGATTACTGAGATTCTAAAATGAATTTAGCAAGCTTATTGTTATCTGAATGTTTATCAAAAACCTCTGAGGTTTTAAGAATTGCATACCTCTGGGAGTGCACAAAGTATTCTACATGAAAAAGATATTAGCTCTGATATCTTTGAAGAAAGGTGGATGAAGAAATTGGATTCTTCAATGGCAGAAATCTTCCTGGTTCAGCTGTTAGGAGAATTCTGCCATGCACAGACACCATTTTTCAAGTATGATTATGCTCAAGAAATTTTTGCTGCACCTTAACCTGAGCCATAAAGTAACCATTTTCAGGTGTACAGACAGCATAGCATGCAGAGATTCAACCAGCACAGACATAAAACCCCCCAAGGTTTTTTCAACATTAGGTCCCAGTTTTTGGCTCTCATGTCTGCTTAATTATACCGAGAAAACAAAATATATTTTGAACTGTGGGAAAAATGTACAGCTTAAGAAGCTATACACTCAGAGAGAGTGGTATACACAACAGAGTGACAGAGCATAAACCTGGTCTAAATAGTAGCCCCTCCCCCACCCATTTTATATAATTATGTACTTCTTCCTGAAGGAGATCAAGTTAACAGTTCCAGATTTCTTAGCAGATTCACGTCAATCTGAACAGTGCAATTCTTGGCAGTACAAACAAGTAGTAGAAGTAATTGGAACACAAATGGAGAGGGCAAATTTCCAAAGTAATGATGAAAATACTCTATTCACTCTTTAAAAATGATTTTCCATGAAGACAGTATCTCAATATTGTTAAAAGGGACAATTTTCACAAAAGAGGGTACACTGGTCTGTAATAAACATTCAGGCCTTCTCTGTTACCCACACAAAGCCATCCAGCTCTGATCTTACTGCTGCAATAACCTTACTCTCCCTCTTATTGTAATACTATACTCATTTCCACCCCTCCTTTCTCACCTCCCTTCTTGCAAGCAGCTTGTTCACCTCTTTCTCCCTCTTCCTGTAATACTGTCCACAAATCCCAATATATTCTGCATTTCCCCTCCCAAATATCAGAAGAAGGCGCAGAGGCTGCTTTGCCAGAAAACTGGGAAAGCAGACAAACAACAAATCTAACTACAAAAGAGTAATCCTCTTGTACAAAGGTAGCTCTATTATATTTATAAAGAGAAGGAACATGTCTGGACCAGCCAGAATATGAAAGTTCACTCGTTTCTGCACTTAATTAGCATGCACAAACTTTCTTCCTGGCTATCTGACTGGCCAGGCAGTTTGCATGCGACTTATGGACAGAATGCATTCAGCTGCATCTAGTGATGTCTGGCCAGTATGGGCCAGGAGCCATACATCTTGAGTGGTCAGCCAGGCAGGCAGGAGGCCCTCACAGCTTCTTGGCCCTCAGAGGACCAGAGCATGCGCATTTCTCCTCAGTTGCTAGTAACTGGTTTCAGATGGCAGTTGACTGCAAAGTCGCAGTACCTTTTCTTACAGAAAGATATCTGCAACTTGTATACCAGATAACCTTAGGATTTGCAAATGTAATTTAGGGACCTACATGTTCAGCTCTGCAAAACACAGTTCCCTTTCAATATCTAAGGTGGTCATATTCAGTAAATAATAATTTAAAAAAAGATTGCATTAAGGCAAGTTAGACTTATTAACTCCTTCAAATGATTTTAGCTGGATAATACTTTCTTCTCTTAATAACTGTGGCAGGAAGAATTTTTTGACCTTTTTGTATTATACCATGTTAGTCTAAATCATTTGCAAATGGGAGGATTGCAATCTTCGACAGTGAATTAGTCATGAGAAGGTACATATTCAGACTTTTAGCTTAAATGAGACTTTAGAAACCCAAGTAAGACAAGTTTCTTCTGTGATTACTGAATAGATCATACTGCTGTTTTCAAGGGCCTGACTTCACCTTAGAGAAAACAAGTGGTTGAAAGCTGAGAAGCAGGCAACTAGTGTCTGCAGAGTTTGTAAAACTATCAGAGCACATATTTTGGAATAAAAACCCTGTATTATAGTAATAAATAGGTATTATACAACCGAAGAAAAGCTGTTGAAAGACCAAGAAAAACACCTTTGCATATAGCTTGGATGTTTGACAGGAAGTCAGTGGACAACAGTAAATCATTAATTGTTTTTGTGCTTTGTTTATTAAAAGCATATACAGAATGTATTTTAATGTTTTCTTGGGAGGACTGATTTCAACAATGTTTTATTATAAAAATAAGCACTTAGGCTTTCACTGTATGAATGAAAATTGTTCATTAAATTTTAAATACTAAAATGTCTTTTTAGCTATAATACCACTATAACAGCAGAGATACTGGAAGTGTATGGAAATATAGTATATATGTCTGGTAGGAATTTATGAAAAATGCAAAATGTTCAAAAGCAGCTGACGTATCAACTGTACAGTGAGCTACTCTGCAATATTTCTACCTTTTTTGCTATTACGTGAATTGAACTTTTGAATGTGCTGATTCTGCCTTGGTCAGAAGTGACACAAATTTAAAAATGGAGAGTAAAGCAGTCTTACCATTTGATCACATTTATTTCTGGTGCCACTGAAGCAGAAATTCCACAATCTTGTGGAAAGTTTTACACTATTTAAGTCAGTGTAATGTTGGAAAAGCATCCACTATGTTTTTAGATAGAGAAACCGTTACTCTTTTTTCCTTTCACTTGCCACATGCAAATACAAAGGGAAAAATCTCATATTAGAAAAGACAGAGAATCACCTAATTATAAACTATCACAAGCCACAAATTACATATCCATATTCTCTTAACCTATCGTACCACATCTCCTTTCACTTTCCTATCACACAGATGCATACTTCTGTGAGAAAGACTGGCAGTAGCAGAAGGGCATGTTAGTTTTATTACAATGTTTGTTACTGTAGTGATATTTTATGACAACAAAACGATCCATTTATAAAGGAAAAAAATCCTTTCTCCAGTCATAGAGCATTGTTCTTGAGAATGCAAACAATATTATGTCATCAAGGGCACTTTACTTAACAGACAGTAATAAGATTCTAAGTTGCAATGAACAAAATTCCAAAAACCTGGTCTAATAAATCTTTGTATTTTTGAAGGCTAGAACATGAAGGTTACTGCAGGATACCCATTTAGAAACTGAAAAATGGTAGAACTCAGAAAAATATTTTGGAAGAAGAATAACCCCCCCAAACTATTTCAGATTTACATACTTCTGCTCCATGAAGAGTTAAAAAATTTAGATTAAAATTTGTTCAAATATAGCTCAAATAAAAGCTTGAGGGAATAGTGATGATGTCTTAGGTTCCCTACATTCCAAAAGCTTTGAAATTGTAACACAGAGACACAGAGATTCTGTGTTCAAAAGTCTAAAAGGGCCATTTTTCCCTTATTTTGTCCACAGTATTCTATAGGATTTAAGGTTTGTAAATAAGCTGGATGAGACCAAGGAAATTTTCGTGGTACATGAACAACATAAAATACACCTTCACATCCGTTAGACTTGAGTACAGCTTTGGTGGCTGCTCACACCTAGCCTGAATCTTTACAGTAGGTTTGAGGTAAGTTTCTTTGATTTTGTTTATTTCATTACATTTTATATACAACAGCCACATATATTTAATGACACAAAGTCAAGGCAGTATTCAGGCACTCATCTGTAGTCAGCCTATATTTCATCTGCAGCAGCAACAACAGCAACCGGTGAAGAGCAAGAGCAACCAACATTAGCAAACGGAGAGAGAATTCATGTGGAATGAGGACCTCGGAACTGAATCTGAATTTCAATTCAGATCTTTGAATTGAAAGAGAAGGAAATTGAATCTAGTTTTCCAAAATGTGAGTGAGCACCCTAATATTTAGACCACAAGGTAACAGGTAACAAGAAAATTGGAAAGAACATACTACCTTCCCTTTTCACTGTTGATTTTGTGAATTGTGCCTATGCTTACACTGTCATTGCTTTACCATGGTTGAACATATCCAAATGTAACAGGAATATTTTGCTTTAGGAAGAATGAGTTGTTTTACTAGTTTTCAAGGAATTGTGGATATAAAAAAGTACTTCTTTTTCAATACAGATCAATTTTGTATTTATTTTTGTGTTTTGCATGAAAAAAAGAATAGTCCTGAGTAGTTAAAAGTCTGACAGAATGCAGGATAACACAACCCTTAAATGTCACGTAATATCACTTCTCCTTTCCTTTCAACCTGTGTTGTGTCATCTGTGACTAGCCTGTCAAAAACACAGGGCATGTTGTCCTGGCCTGAGTCATGGAATGTCATGGAAAGTCAAGACATGAATCTGGCTCTCTCTGAGGTAGGAAATCACAAACATGTCTTATGCTGGTTCAAATTA
Organism: Apteryx mantelli; assembly: GCF_036417845.1. NCBI lineage: Eukaryota > Metazoa > Chordata > Aves > Apterygiformes > Apterygidae > Apteryx > Apteryx mantelli. The sequence continues at coordinate 49,463,299 of NC_089982.1, read as the reverse complement.
TTTTTTCTTGTCTGTTATATATAGAAAAAAATTTCATTACAGATTGAGCATATAACGTGAAATATTTTGACAACTTGAGGAGAACCAATGGAGTAGTTTGAAATTAGACAGGATTCTATTTGTTTAAACTCATTAAAAATATTGTTTAAAAAATTCCTCTTTTGACAGGAATTATTTTTGTTGTTTTAAGTTTCTTTTAACTCTAGCAAATGTCTGTAGATAATCTATAATCTTCACAAAATAGTAGCGCATAATAAAACTATGGTACAACATTAAAAACAGAGCTTCAAATTACAACAATATAAATTTGCTTTGCTAGAATATGGCACATTATAATGGCAAGTGTGTAAATCTGTCTTGGAAGACCAAAAATCATAAACATTTGCCTATTTCCTGCATTTTATTTTTTTAAGTGTGCAGGTAAACTAAAACCAGTTGTTATTAATTCTAGCATATACTTATTTTTTACTTTGTGTGTCTAGGCATTTCATAATGACATAGTAATCTGTGGTTTCCAAAGAATCTACTGTGTACCCTGATGAAGAAGGCTGTATTATCCATTCCAGTAAAGCTTTGCTGGAAGACTGAAAAAATAAAAAAATGGCTTTAAGCAAGCTCTGTGTTCTCTTATTCTGAGACCCAGCCTATCACTTTGGCCATCAGCCACAATTCAGCAAAATTTTGAGTACCTTCAACTGCCAGCGTTTCCTGAAAAGACATATTCCAAGGATCCTTATGACACAGAAATCTTCCTGCTAACCTAATTTTCTTGGGAATCTTTCCCAGATCAGCCTACAGAGATGCATGTAATGTGGCTTCTAATTTGGCAGTTCTATGTAGGAAAAAACAAAAAAGGTTGTGCAGAGTCTACTGCTGCTATATGCTAGGCATCACCCTCAATATTATACTATTTCATATAATGTACTTTAGTTATGCTGCAACTTATTAAAGGGCAAAAGAATGATAGAGTAAGAATAATGGCAAGTTTCCACGCTGAAATCATGCTTAACCATACTGATTAGAGGCTGCTTTTGCAGATAAGCTCGACTGACCCAGCAAAACTAGTAATCATTGGCAAAAAAAGTCTAGATGGAAGGGTGGCTCTAGGACTCTTTTAAATATCTTCTGCTTAAGTCTCCCTTTTCTGGAAAAACATTTTTGCAAAGGGTTAGCCATGGTAAAACCTGGCCTAGATAGAGTATGTTAAAAAATGGAACTGGTGGCTTATCTGCTGTCAGACTCCATGTACATAATTCTGTGTCTTTAAGTTTCACTACATTGTGTGGCCTTTTCCGAGTTTCTTCATCTCTTTCTTACTATTTTATTTTGCAGTTTTGTGTACCTGATCATACACACAGTATCTCCTTTCCCTTCTCTGTCTTTACTCCTTTCACACATAGCACAGTACTCTACATAGAGACATGTTAAAATTGTCCAGATGCTGTATTCCTTTTCCTTTCTTTGAAAAAAAATGACCTTTTACTTGAAATAGCAAGATTTGAAATTAATCTACTTGCTACAGTTGTGTTTTTTACCTGCCCAGTAAGCTGCACATTGACTTCCAGCTTTGAGAACTGTTTTTGATGGTGATGCATGTCAGTCTGTTGTAATGTTAATTCAGGCAGAAGTCGGCTATCATTTCTGAATGTAGGAAGTGTTCAGTGTGACACTGTGCAGTCTTATTCATAAAAGGATAAAGAGCTGGGGAAGCAGCATAGCTTAGGCTATAAGGGCCAAGACTGGGACCAAGAAATCTACATTCTATTCTAGCTTTACTCAGTGACGGCAAGAAAGACAACTTTTTAATGTATTTTGAGAGCTGCTTGCTGATTAAAAGATTAAAATAAGATTAGATATTATATATTTTCACAGTAAATATTGAGGTAGGTCAATACCTCTTCTCTTGTGTCTGTGTTTTATTTTTCTCTTCAGAAATAGGGGAACAAGACAATGACAAAATAATCCTTTTTCCTTTCTCTTTACTAGCACAGACAAAATACCTGAAAAGCATATCATCATATTCCTCACCTCCATGGCTTTTGTGTAAAAATCTCAGACAGGAATATTGCAATATCCAGACTCAGGAACATAAAATGAAGGAAAAGCATGACCAGGATACAGAATGGTTAATACCCCCCAAGTACCTATTAAACCCATTACAGCTGGGACACTAAAGAGAAAATTCTATTACTTTTGAGAAATCAGTATCTTGAGGTAAAAAATTTAATAAATTTAATAAAACACAAAGGTAGCTGGATTTTATAAGAAAATATGTTGTTCAGAAATATATTGAAATTACATTTCATACCAAGCCTTGTTCAGTACAGTGGCAGCTCTGTAGAGATGCAGTGCAAACAGAATTTTTAAAAGGCCTTATGATGGAGAAATGTAGTTCCTGAAACAGAACAAAACAGGAATTGTACATCTCTTTGCCAGCCTCGCTGCCTCTGACAATCATAAGTTACATCCTATGAAACCAGTCAGACAAGCTTTGTTCTTAAGACTGCTACAGATTTCCTATGAAAACAGGAAAATTATATTGTCCCTCTGTGCCTCAGTATTACACCTGTACACTACTTGTTGTGTTGTGGGGATTAAGTTATTACTATATTTATCTTACTTCACTTTGTTATTATAAAGCATACTTAAGACAATTACTTTGGAAAACATCATTGTTTTATTTGATCATTGTCTTGTTCCCAAGTGTCTGAAAAAGTGTAATTTTCCATAGGGATATGTCTCTCAGATTACCTTCCTGCTCCTTCTTCCTTGTCTGTTGAAACATAAAATTTTCCAAACTATCATAATTTGTCTCTCACACTTGCAGCAATAGCTCCCCTGGCATGCTCACTGACTGCACTAGGCCCTAATGGTATGCCACCACATGCACAGAGAATAAGAAGGAAACTGAGGGAGTTCAGGCTAGCTCCTGACCTCCAGTTACCTTTCCCCTCACTGCATAATCTCTTTACTTACATCTTCCTGTCTCCTGAGTGCACAATTCTCGGACAGCACACGTAGCACCACCAGACGTATCCCTCCAAGTGTTATAAGGTATGAGAAGGAGAAGGGAAAGGAAAGAGCAAGCAGGACTACTGGATCAGTTTGCCAGATATGGAAATTTGCCAGTCCCCCAAGAAAAGACCATTAAAGGCACCTCCAAAAAGACCAGGGAATGTCAAATTTAGTGTCCCTTGTTTAACCTTAATTTGGTCTCTGTATATATGCATTATGGTATTCAACTGCTTGGTTGAATGATCACTTATGCCTTCCCCACAAAACCAAGTGCAGGGTGTAAATGGAAGACGAATTGAGGTTGATTAGGCAACTGTAAAGTGGAATCATAATTACTGAAATCCAAGATGACTTTCTAAATGACCCTCCAGGATTAAAAAATTGGCATATTAGGAGTACCTTCTACTTCGAAATACCTTGTGCTTACCAGGGGCCAGGAGGATCACATAGGCAGCAAGATAAAAAACTATTATGCCATGGTAACTGGCTCCAGGGTGGTTTATTACTCAGTAAAAGAGGTGTAAACTTACTTGCAAAGGCTCTGAGATAAGAGTGTACAGACAGACTGTTGCCATGGAGCCACTGATGTATGGCAATTTGTTCCAATGGCTATACATCAAGTCAAAATGTTAATGGCAGATCTGGAGAATAACATAGAGTCCCTTCCAGCTTGTGACTTGTGCATGCTGTACCAGGCAATACTAACAAAAGAGGGGAGAAGTAGGAAGAAAGAAGCGCCTGCTCTTATTGGTAATTCATTCTTCCTAAATCTGCAACCTTATGGGATTTATCTACATTGAGATATTTTACGGATTAGGGAAATAAAATATTTGCTTGCTACACTTGAATCTTTTATAAATTAAAATACTAATTTTAACCAAGGTTTTCTTTGTATAAAATTGATGTTTACACATACTTTCTGTCACATATCTGTTCAGTTATAAAGACAAACATACTGTTTTTTATAGTTAGAATTTTTCTTTATTTCAGCTTCGAGACATCTTCAGTATGTAGTCATATACATTATTTCAAATTTTATCTCCTGGGGAAAAAATGCTATGAAGAAAATCTCACTGACTTATAATTTTTCTAACTCTTTAAATCAATATTTTACCAAGATGGATAATCATTTACAGGATTGCTTCCATGGCTATACATGAATTCAGGCAGGGTAGGAAATTGCTTTTATTACTGTCCTTTTCTGTTATCCTTTTCAAAGACTGAGAAATTAATTCATCTGTAGGGCTACATGTTAAAAAAAGATAGTTCTGATCTTTATATAGTAGTGTAATTTAAATTAGTACCTAATTCTCTAAAGTCCACAATTTAGGACAGCGCAGAATCCACTGCAGCAACTAATTAAACACTTACTGTAAGGTTAAGTTTTTCATTAAATCAATAGGCCCCTAGTGTCAGTTACAAAGCCCTAATTACTATGCTGTAAATTTAGATTGAATTTGAATTAAGGACTGATTTCAATCTAACCACAGCATGTAAATATTGTAAATTAACAGAACTACAGCTCAATAAAACTGAATGGATTTCACTTTAGAGAAACCAAATGCAAATGAGACAAAAAGACCTGCAGAGATTTCCCAAACATCTGCACAAGAGTCTTATACATGCAGCATATAGGATACTGGTTTGGCAAAGAGCATGTCAGAACTTCAAAATGCTGCCACCGTTTACTCTGACATGTTTTAAATATTTCATTATCTGTTCTGAAAATGAATAAATTTAATCTCTCCCAAGTGATCAAGTAAAATGATGGCTAATGTGCCCACTTACTGTGTTGCTTTAGTTTGATGACTGTATTGTTGTGCTAAAGCACAGTATGAAATCAGGTTATCAGGTTATAACTGGCAGGGATAAAAAAAAGCAGTGCTGGGAAACACAAAACAACCCGTTTTTGAGGCATGAATCACACACTTTGAAGATTCAAAAAAAAACCCTGTAAAAATTACAGACAATAACACTCTAATCAAACAAATACAAATTGAAAATAATTGGAAGTTTGTGGACTTTCATTCAGCTTCAAATAAGCACTGTATCCACAGGATATTAATAAAATTAGGAAACTGGGCAATATGCTAGGTTACAGAGAGCAGGAAAATAAGAAAATGCGTACATTGAGGGTCATGCATACTATTATTATGAGCTTTCTACTCACCTGCTTACATTATTTCAATATACAAGACCAAAAATTTTATTAGTAGTCTTAAGATGTCCTTAAAAAGTTCATGATAAGAACTTCGAATTTTTTATGCTTTATTCTTCATTAATTCAGTTACCCCAGCAAGACAAACTGAGATGGCTGAATAATAGCAGTTGACTTTAAAAATATAAAAAATATATATCTAATATTATAATGAAGGCTCAGAAAGGGCATAAATTAAGGAAATGAGTGATGATTTTAGTGACTTTGTGCTTTACAAATGAGGAACTTGAAATTAGAAATGAAGGGGGCAAACAATAAACCTCCTTCAAAAATAATACCCATTATTCACATTTCTGGCAGAAATACAATTATACCACCTGATTCTTTACTACAGTTATGGTTTTATTTCTTTTTTAGGAACATATTTTATGGGGTCTTCGATTTGTTCATGCCTGACAAAGCTAAATAGTGCCACTGTAGTCTGCAAGCATACTCTGTGTGTCTGATAATATACATGATGACAGCACCACACTTCCAAAACCTCTTATTTCCTGCGGATGTTAAAATTACACCTGAAACCAAAAAAGTGTTTTAATGACTCCATGTCATCAAGAAAGGTGATACTTTCCAGTTAAGCTTTATCTGCTGAGCACGGTAGCAAAAGGCAGTAAGTAATTTATTGTATTTGCCCTATGCAGACATTTCCTATTAGGAAAGCCAACCCATTCTCTAAGAGTGCTCATCTTAGCAGCCCATTGTAATGTTAAATTACTAAATGTTTAGGAAATATCATTTCTCTGAAGTCTGGAGTTTTGCACAAGTGGAACACATGGGGCCAAGCTGCAAAAAGCCACAAAGTGGATAAGAGGAAATGACTCACAACACTTTCCAGATTAGAAAAAATGATATGTTTAAACCATTTATAGCATGTATAGTGTATTGCTAAATTTGGGAGATAGGGTAGAGTGGATGAGGAACAGACATACAATTGTCCCTCATATCTCATAAGGGACCCTTTTTTTATAACAGCCTTCCACCTTCTCTTTGTACACTACAGGACAGGACGAGATGTTTTCTGCTGAGATTCTGTTTCTCTGAATCCCAGGTTGGAAATATCACCAGGCTTACCCTTTAAGCCCAGGAGAACCATCTATCCTCTAATGACTCTGCTGGAGCACAGGTAGGCAGTAAATATTAATGACTGGTCAAATAAACGGCTACCTGTTTGGATTCACAGAAGCTAGAGATGGAATTATTTGGATTTTGGTCTTTACACTGAAGACAGGTTCATATTTCCAGCTTGGAAATTTAGATGAAGTTACAAAATTACAGAAAATTTTGGGGCTTAGTTGTTTTCCTGATTGAGAAAATTTATTTGAGTGTCTTCTGTAAACTTATTTTTTTGTTATTCCTTCTAAGTTTATAGCTGCTAGGAATTCAAGTGTTCAGATCTGTATTTCATTCAGTCAAATGGAAGGCTGGCTGTTCCTTACTCAAGTTTCAGCTCATGTCTGAGTGATAATGAAGACATATAATAAGTCTAGCAGTCAATGGTTAGGGCCTATATGCAGTCATTGGTCACATAATTCACAGGCAAATATTTGCTCTCCTAAAATTATGCACGTTTTAACATCTGGCCTTATGAAATGTTTGAAGTTTGCCTTCATGTTACTATATTAGTACCTGTGATATCTGGGTATGCAATGGTACAATTAGAACTGTACAAGAAGAGAAAATTGCTTATAGAGTGCAGGACACAGAGCAGAAGCACGGAATTCAAAAAGGGAATCATTAACTGATGACACTCCTAACTGTGAGAAGTCAGAAGCCAACCAAAGAAAAACTCCACTTGCATTTTGCTTCCAAAGACTTGTCGTAGCAATTTATTTGTGGAATCAATCACAGAATAGAATCACAGATTAGTTTAGGTTGGAAGGGACCTGTGAAAGTATCTAGCCCAATCCTGTAATTAAAGCAGGGTCAACTCCAAAGTTATAACAAGTTGCCCAGGGCCTTGTCCAGTCCAGTTTCGAATATCTCTGAGGATGGACATTTCACATCCTCTTTGGGCAAGCTGTTCCAGCGCTTATCCTCTCTCTTGCTTGGCAAAAAAAATTCTTCTCACATTCAATCAGAACTTCCCTTGCTCCAACTTGTGACCATTACCTCTTGTCCTTTCACTATGCAACTCCTGAAAGAGCCTAGCTCCATCTTCTCAACTGTTAGACAGCTGAAGGCAGCAATGAGATCTTCACTTAGCTTTCTCTTCTGCAAGCTGAAGAAACTCAGCATCCTGAGCTTCCCTTTGTACAGCATATTCCAGTTTGTTAATCTCTCTCTTGCAGCTGGGGGCAGAACTGGACACTAGTCCAGCTGCAGCCTTACAAGCACTGAATAGAGAGGAATAATCACTTCCCTCAATCTGCTGGCTATTCTGTTGCTAATGCTGCCCAGTATGCGTTAAGCCTTCACTGCTACCAGGGTGATAACAAAACTAAAATCTTTGTTATCTAAGAAGGTATGATTAACGATCATTTATCTAGATGTGGAAACAATGGAAAGGTAAGTGACAACAACTTGACCCTGCTCTGTTTCATTTACCAAGCACATGATTTTAGATAGCAATGGGAATCAGTTCCATAATCTTTTACTGCAGAAGTTTAGAATTTTTTTAGTGTCCCATCATTAAACATTGAAATATCGATTGCTAACAGGAGTTCATTATTTTGTGTTATTATTATAAAGTGAGATATTCACATTTTATGAAAAGATCTAGCTCAAAATCTGTATCTTCCATGAACAGCAAGTGTATACAAAAAATAACTATTGCTACTGAAAACACCAGACAAAGTGCTTGGACATGCTATTTGATAATACCACTGTTTAAAAAAAGCCAACAAGCATCCAACAGTCTGAGACAAAGGTAACAATGGCAATACTCTTTTTCAATATATTTTGAAGTAACAGTTACTATAAATGTGAATTAAAATATACTTTAGGATAGGCATTAATTGGGCGCTCAGGCAACAAACGCATTGACGTTCTTTTCTGTCAGCTTTGGGTTATCTATGCATTTTAACATTTAACTTCACTGCATGCAAAATCTGGGAAAGAAAAATGTGCATAAAAATATACAGGGCATTACTTATTTATATGTAAAACCTTTATTCTATTTTGTTATTTTAGATTAAATCCTGTTTCAATTCTATTCTCTCAGGGAAGCACTAACAGTTTGAGCTCAGCGTGAAAGCCATCAAACACTTGAGCTGAAATTTAGATTGGGCAATTTTGCCTGGTGAAGTAGAAAAGGACATGTGGAATGGCAGAGAACAGAATGGCTTATGGAAAGGCAGATGTTTTAATAACTTGTTGTCTAGTGGGAGCCTCAAATATCTAAATTTAAACACTGCAATATATTAAAGGGTGTTACTGTAGGTGAAGGTATATTCTTTAACCAGAAGAACCAGTATAAATGTGCATATTAAATGTGTGTGCAGATAGTAACACAAAATTTATTATATAGTTGAAATCAGAATTAATTGGAAGATGTTAAAAGAAATGAGCACAGACTGCAAAGTCTGGATCAGGTCTGAATTGCAAAATATGGCAGGCCAGAGCTTAGGGAATTTTCAGTCTAGAGTTTTGATTTGAACCTATCTCTCTATGTGAGTGGACCGATTAGCTACTTGAGATGTCTTCCCTACTAAGATCCTCTTTGTTTCAACATATCAGTCTCCTGTTAATTCACACTGGGTTTTAAAGTATATTTATCCTTAAGCACATTGCTGGAAGTATGCAATGACTTTATCTAGGAAAATGTCCAGAGAGGCTAGAAACCTCCTATGTTAATTTCTTTACAGAACAAACAATCTCACAGAGTGGCTGCAAATAGCAATTTAACTCTAATTCACTCAGATAACTGCATAATTTACAACCTGGCAGAATTAAGATGACCAGGGAAGAAAAACCTTATTAATAAGCTAGCCTCCCATATGTTCATGAACAACTGGGTCCTCTTAAAGGACAATGAAGGCCTTGTCACTTGACTTTTGGAGATATGACTCCAGTTTTTATATAATATTTGGTGACACAGAATTCCTTCTAATTGACATCACCTTTCACATTTGTCATCTGATGTCCTGTAGCTGTTTTCTAGAAATATCAGCCTATATTTTACTTACGGATATGAAAACATATTAGGTGTATCAAACAGAAATAAGAAACAAGTAATTAAAAAAAAGATATAGTGCCTCATATCTAATACTGATGACTTTCATTTATGGTTTATCTAATAAGTGTATGCATTAAATAAAAAGATGGAAATGTACCTACAGACATGGTGACAAATAAAACTGGGGTAATACTTCAAGAAAGTCAGTGATTTATAGAGTATATTAGAATGATTTTTAAAGGTCATCAGTTGAACTACTGATTTGGCTTCATAATAATATTTACCTTATAGTAATTACTGGACGGAGGCAACAAAAGTCTACAAAAATGAAGACCAAATGAAGTCTTGCTAGTTTTGTATCTCTGCACATTTTCAGTCACATTTTTATTTCTGTTTCAGGGAGTGGATTGCCATGGTTAGCAGGACCTAAATTGTTCTAGAAGAAATGACTGTGTACACTTAAGGGAATGTTCTGACACAGAGATACCACTTCTAGATCAGGAAGTCCTTCAGCTGGACATTAGTGGAGACGGAAATAGTTTTCTGAAAAAAATAATTCTCTTTCTCTCTCTCAACTCTTCTGGACATCTGGTGTTGACCACTCATAGACACTATGTCAGACTACATAGATTTCAGGTCTGGTGTTCAGGTTCTTATAACACTGTGGTATTAGGCATGGTATAAGAGCCTATACAGAAGTCAAAGAAGAGGGACAAAGAAGCAACACTGTGCTGGAGCAAAGAAAAGTGGACAAGACTGTAAGAACTGACAAGAAGAAGCAGAGGGCACTCATGGACAGTTGCACAGGCCTTATATAATCTACTAGTGCCAATCCTAGAGGATTTACTTGCTCTATTAGTAAGAATTCTGTAAAAACTATGTATTATAAACCAGACGCTTCTTATGCCTGTGTTCAAGAGGACAGAGGAAACAAGGTGCTCAAAGCTGCTTTAAAATCTTTTTGTAAACAGATCACAATCGCTTTGTGTTCCATTGCCTACAATAGGGAAAGCAGCCTAGGATTTTTGCATGCTGCTGAACAGCACATAGACTGCAGCTGAAAAAAAATGCTCAAAACTTCACTCCTTTTTCAAATCCTCTTTTGTTGTATGGCAGTCTAGATGGCAAGATTCCTTTAAAACCTCTTGTTTCAGGAAAAAAATCTATCATTTTTGATCAATTCATAAAAACAGTGAAGGAAGGAATCTATGACAAATACTTTGCAATAATCATAATTAAAAGCACCTTATTTAAACCTCATCTGAAATAGTTAGGACTGCATTTGGGATCTGCCTGAATAACATCTGCCCCACTCATCTTCCATTTCAATTTAATATTCGTAGTGCTAGTGTTGCCTATATCATCAATGTCAAAAACTAAAAAGTCTTATCTCCAACTTTCATTTCAATGCTTCAAAAGAGCTTTGAATTTGCATCTTACTCTAGGGAAGATGTAGTTTAAAAACATTTTTGCCCAGCTTGCTCCATTAATTTCTGAGGAAAATGCACCTACTGCTGTGAATATGACAGTTCTCAACCTTGGTGTTTTTACAGGATGTCCCTCCCCAGGGAACGACCAACACCATTCTGACTTACCCTGCTGGAACTGCACCTCCTGCTGGGTAATCAGCTACTGCAGCAAGAAGGGAGAGACCTCAGTCTGATTAACTGAATGCCCCTTGTGAATGCTAAGGAAGAGGAGAGCAGCAAGTTTTCTAGGGGGAAAAAGTGCTTTCAGTAATCATCCATTTTCAGTTCAAGCAGCTAATTTACAGTTGCATAGAGTTGCTCAATTATCAGCAGCACTTAGTATTTTATACATCTCAGTAAGCTTTAAGTTAAAATAATATTCATCACACCTATCAAATATATTTTTCTCCCAATTATTTCTGTGAGTCAAGAACAAAATTCATTTTGTAATGATTATCTGACTGATTTTCTATTACTCTAGGCCAAAGCCACTGACAAGGGCACAAAAAGGATTATTTTTCAGCAGTTTTCAGCCTAGCTAAATCAGCAGATAATGCCATCTATGATGCAGAGTGAACCTGACCTAAAGCCCTCCTCATTGTTAATGTTTCTCACATCTCAAATACGCCTCGGTAGCAAAAAATATCCTATAGCCATCTTCTGAGGATCAAGAAAAAGCACTCTTTTAGAATTCTTTGGATTTTATGTTTTTAGTCAATGGATAGCATTTTCTCAATAGAGTCTTCAAGTCTTCTCTCATCCCAAGTTGCACTATCACATGGAGAAAAAACATTTGATATAGTCAGTGGTTGTAATTTAGTTTATCATTTTATTATATGCAGATCACCAAATACTCTTTGCACTCCCGGAAAACAAAAATCCCCAGAAATGAAATGTGAAAGAAAACTACAGTTATTCTGCCAAAGAGCAGAGAAAACAAAAGTTCATTGTTACTGTCTGGCATTCACATAAGTAGTTTCTTTTCATCATCAGTGAAAAAGCATGTGGACTTCAACTGAAAGTTTAATCTATAGTTGAATTTATTGTTTGAATTTTTAGATTATGACATTTAAAGTGAACCATTTTATGGTTTAAGACATTTTTAGTCATCAGTTACAAAAAAACTTCATTTTCTTCTTAGAAGTGTTAATCAATCATTTAGATACTTGCATTCCGTCTTTTTTGACATAAATACGTATTTTAGTATTAGTATCAAAGTGCCATGTAGCTGGGAGCTTTTCCATTCTGTCTTGTGTTCTCTTTCAACCCAAAGCTTTTAAATTTTCGTATGATTTTTGAATGTGCTTTATTATGGTGATTGTCATCAAAATCATCTGACAAAAATTGATGAATTGAACCTTACAGTGCCTCTGAGTAAGGGAAGAATTATTGATCTGCCTTAAACATGGGGAAGGTGAGTTACATAGCAACTTAAACAGCATCACAAGGTATTCTGTGGTTGAGCTGACACCAGAAAACAAACCTTTGTATAATTCTTCCAGAAGAATCCCCTACTGAAGTTATAATGGATATAAACATGAATTTTTCAGTGCTGCAGCATTTTAAAGTTATGTGATTACTCCTTAAAGGTAGCTATTTATTGTAAACAGGGCTTTATATCTTCTGATTCTCAGTACAGTGCCTTAAACAAAGAGCAGCAACCTTCTTTGGTTGGTTATTTGTGGAAGGAGGAGTTTCTAAAACGATATGAGCACACCTTTTATTCTTTTACTAGTCAAAATACTCTACTCATTAAATGCTCCCATTCACCCAGTGAATATACCTGTTGATGAGCTGAGACCTTTAAAATCACTCTGAAGTACGCTGAGAACCTCAGGCCTGTATGAATGTGGAGCTGACTGCTGTAGTTCCAGCAATAATGAGAATTAAGCTGTACCTAAGGGTTTTGAAGATCTGTTTCTACAAGAAAAAAATGAAAACATGTAGCAAGATTACTTTATGGAGCCAGTGAGGAATTTCTGACAAAACAATTTTCCTCAACGATAAAGGTGGTGTGCCAGTCACCTTGTTACAGAAGCACTGCTTTTTTATTTCTTGTATTATTATTTATAAAAGGAGCCAGCAGGATAGACTGAGAGGTTGTGCAACAGTGATTAATTATTCACAGAATACACTTTTCACTAAACATATAAGGAAGGATGCTACCAAACCTTCATGAAAATGGATGTTATAAAAAAAAGGTATGGTTCTCAGAATAAAGAACTGTGGAAATACATTCAAAGATGTGTAGAACAGATGAACACACTCAGAAACTAACTGAATAGCATGCAGGGAGTTGTCCAATGGAAAGATTTTCACTAGAACAAAACAGATGTTATGAAATAAACAATGTCCATCTTCATTGGAGTTAGGGAGTGATACCTTCTTAATATACCATATATGCTAGAAAGGGTGGCCAAGAGAGTCACCAAAGGTCACCTACGTTTGATGTGATCGGGTTCAGTGAAAGAGTTCAGTATGAAGAGACTGAATAAGTTATGAGAGACTGAGTTTTAGTTATGTAGATGAATAAGTCCCTTGTAGACATCTTTTTGCAAGATCAGTTAAACTTTGACAGTCTCTTCCCACCCTATTGTCTCCCATGTACTATGAAGATACCATTTTGTCCTTCAAAAATCCTCTTAAAAGTACTCCTTTTCCACATTCTGTGATACACACACACACACACACACACACGCACACTCACTCACTCACTCACTCACACAATACTTAGGTTACAACTGTCTGAGCCCAATTTCTATTATGTTGGCCAGTATTGTCTCATTGTTACCTTGAACTCCATGTCCATTTCCTAGTATTTCCTCTACAATTGACGACCTTGATAGCTAAAATAATGTCAGACTCTGCTGCCTCGGTGAGTCGCTTTTGGGGCTCAAGAATTTTGCATACCTTGGTACACAGCAACCCAGCTTGACCTAAGTAAGTTGTTTGGGGTGTACTGTATTATTCATACAAGACAATTTATTAATGAAAAGATCAGTGTAATATCTGCTAGTTTCTATGAGCAAAGAGCACTACACATACCATGGTAAAGGCTCTCTTGACTGTGATACTGAAAACTCACTTTTTCCTATATGTATAGGAAGGTCTCATCTTCTGACCTGAGGTTATTATAAATTACTATAAAAATGATTATTATGTGAATTATTAAAATAATAATCCAAAATCAGATTAGGGCCTCCTGAGGTCCCTTACAACCTGAATTATCTGATCATCTTAACAAAACTATGGATTTTTTATTTCTGAGCTAGACAGAGACCAGAGCAGACAGGCACTCCTTTTTTTGGTGCTGTTAACCTGTTCTCAATTTCTCGGAGCCACAGAGTACTTTATTTTACTCTACACACTTTGTAGGTTTGCCTACTGCCCCCAAAGTAAAAATGTTGCTATTTTTCTCTTCTCCTCTCCTTCCTTATTTTCCCTTTTGCCTTTTTTTACATTTGACCTTTCTTACCAGTCTGGTCCAAACTCTCAGCTCTCTTATAGTTGTAAACTCCTCTTCAATGACTGACTTCAGTCAATCAAAGCCACATTACTAAGACCTGGCTCATTGTTCCATCCAGGACACACTTCCTCACTTCTGGTAACTACTATAAATTATCTTTCTGGTTTTAATCTTTTGTCTTATTTATGCATACACAAGCTTTATCATCTGATTGCCCATTTTGCTTTCATTGCTTTTACCTTTATTTCCGCTGAACCCCCTACATACAGGGCATTCTTCCAGAAACAGCCCATACAGTCACTGTGGTGCAGTAAATAAAATCCCTGCTCAAAACCCACTTATTGTGATGTTCATGGAAAATTACCAGAAGATAATGGGCAAGCAGGTAACTACTCATGTTGTATTTGAATAATATAAATAATCTGGCATTTTCATTAAGGATTCCCTCTGCTGCATCTTCTGATTTTTGGCTCTTCCTGTTGGATCTATTTTTAGCAAGTGTTTAAACTTGCTGGTATATGGGCTATCTCTTACTCTGATTTTGGAAAAGTCATACCATGAATGGACTTACAGTGATCAGTAAACACTGCTGCATTACAAAAACTAAGACAACATTAGCTGGGTTAGCAGGCTGAGGAGAAGATGTTAAGATAAACGCAAGCTGCATAGCAATTGCATAGCAATTATTAGTGCCTGAAGACAGGAATGATATTTCTAGATACTAATAACTAATAATATTTTATGTAGCTTATTGGATAATGTTCATTAAAAATGAGTCAATAAAAAAAATCTTCCTACCAAAAGAACAAATGGAAATAGAGAAGCTGGTGGCATGGTGAAATGAATATATTTCTTAGTTATGGGTAAACTTACCCCACCAAAGGGGTGTATCCTAAAAACCACATTAGATCACTAATAAATTGAAATATACTTCTTTAAAACTCATCTATTTGATGCTTTCTCTCAATATAATGTCTGAAAAAAAATCAGCCCTCCCCCCACAAATCAGGATGGAAATTAAAAGGTATCTTTCTCTTCCTTCTAGATCTAGAAACATAATATACGCTGCCACTTGTCAGTCATACTGGGGTCAGCCAAAAGTCAGCTGACCTGCTCTGAGATCTCTATTAATTTTTAAAGTGTTTACTGATTGTCATAAAATGGAAAAAAAGGAATCAGTGAGTAGATGAGGATAAATGTTTGCAATTAAAGTTTTGGGTTGAGATGAAAATATTCTGATAAGGATGGAAAATGCGGCCTCTAACCTTTTATCATTATATCATTTTGCCATTAAGGTGATTATCCATCTGTGAAAATGATGAATTACTTACATTAAATGAGGAATACATTTAGTATTTACATGAACTCCTCCGTAAACTGTCTTTATCCTCATAGCAACTACTGGATGGAACTAAAGCCTTTTTTTTTTCTCATTGATTAAACCATTTCATAACAGAGCTCTATTACATGGCTTAGCGTCTCAAGTAGGACTGTGAATGCAGGTTACTGAAAGCCAGCTTCCTCCAAAAGAGATTGCCCTTCCAACCACTGGTGGCATGCACAGCAGGTCTCTACCCTCTGTCTCTATACCATACCTCTAAAACTACCTGTTGATCTTAGGCATAGTGATATCTGATGTCATAACTCCATCACGTTCATAAATTCTGTATAGTGTTTTGCACTAAGGTTAAGCAGTAAGGACTGTTTAAATGGATGGAAGGTGTTGGTATCCTTCAGATTTCTGGAGATAAGTGAGCAGGTTTTGGTACGTATGTTTGAGCAGATCAAAGCAATGACCAAGAGAGAAGAGAAGCTGAACTAATGAAACTAAGTTAGGAAAACAGAAAAGGAGAATAAAAATAGTGACCAAAGTGTAGGAAACATTCTGAAGTACTAGCATAAATTCACAAGATTTCTAAAAAGCTGGGGACTGCATGATTACAACCCCCCCCCCCAACATTTTGACTCATGACTACCACAGCAATAATACAGAATTAGCCAATTATGTAAAGTCACACTTTGTCTATTTGTTGACTGTAGAAGTGGGGAACAAAATTCAAATGCTTATGTTTCATATCACATACATTCATAAATTGCAGATAAAGAAATGGAAAAGAAGTTTAATAAAGTACTAGAAGTGGTACAGATGGTGCCCCACATCAGGCAGGATCTGTTATGGCTTAAGCTGATTTTAATGCCTGGTTGGAAATAAGCTTTGATGTGTGAGAAAAGTTCATGGGTTTACTCAGAACTGTTTAGGAAAATGACTAGTGAAGGCTAGATCTGTGCTAGCATTTTTACACTCAAAGCAGCTCTAACAAAATGTGAACTTCTTGCTAATTCTGATATGAAATATCTGGCATCTTACTTGATACTATTGCAGAAGCAAAGAGCATTTTTTCTGGGGGCGGGGAGAGGAAAGCAAAATACCAAAGATCAATCCTAAACTAGATGTCACTGTTGAATATCAAGTTTTTTAATTTTAACAATTTGTAAAAATAAAACTTTAATAATTTAACTGAGTGAAATGCAATAGCCCCATTCTACTGAAGTAATGTATTTGACTAAGCAATGATTTGGAAAAATTATAGACTTGTGTAGAACACCTGTTTATGAAACATATCTAAAAGATTTAAAGAAGGAAAGAGAAAAATTCCAATATTGCATTTTAAGCAAAACAAATTATGATAGCCTTTAAAAAATGTACCTGTGGAGGAAAATATGAAAATACCAAGCTCACTGAATATCTGATCACTACCTTGTAGTAAGCCTTTTAGTTGTAATTTTCTAAATAAAAAGTAAATGCTGCGGTGAGAAAAGCAAAACAGATATAAAAATGCAGGCTGGTAATCTGGTTAATTATCAATTATGTTAACAATTTTATTGCTGTTTTATTGCTTCTCTCTGTAGCCTGTTGCTTCTTGAGCTTTTCCAATAGTTCTGGAAAACCTGATGAAACTGCTGCTTTTTGGTCCTTTGGTCAAAGGAAAGTACTTCATATGAAATCAGACTGTGTTAAGAAATATAACATACACATAAGTAACTTTCTGATCTCTCTCTTAAGTTAGATAATAATGATACAAATTCCCAATATTCTGTCAGCAGACCAAAAGTAATCACTACACCTATTTCTATGATAGTTAAATTTACATGTACCCTATATTTCGCATTTGCTGTATTTTATGTTCAAATTGGATATATGAACTCCAGGGCTTAAAATAGAATCTTCAATATATTTTTTTCCAGAAAAAAATCTATGAAAAAGATTTCACAGAAAGAAATAAATCAATAAATAGATGAATAGATGGAAATGTATTTTTGCCCTTGGAGTTTCTAGTTGGTCAGTCTCCTGATTATTTTTCTAAGAAGATCTTTACTGACTTGGTGAAAATGCTTTGACATTTAAGCATTTTGTTCCCTTCAGGTTATATCAATGAAAATCAAATTAGGGTTGGTCCTAGCAGTTACTCCTTACAATCTGTCCCATCGCTGTGAGCTATTACATTGAAAACAGAACAGAAAAATTATCAAAAGCAGGGCCCTAAGAAACATGCAGAAGCAGGATAAAAATTCCAGAGGATAAAAATTACGGGCCATGTCCTGCAATTTAAGACTGAAAAGACGATACTGAGTCACCAGTTGGAAGTCCCAGTTTGGTCCATTGTGGGATTCTTAGTAGCCTCAAGGCATTTCTTTCTTATATTGGCCTCCTGCTGATCACGACACCAATGAAAAGAAATGGGGTACAAAACCTTTCCAGCTATATCCCTCCTACTTAATGAGGAAGGAGTTCATAAAGATCATATATTAACTGTCATTAGGTTTTAAAAGAATACCATAATGGACTATATAGCTAATGTGCAGAGAGATTTCAGCTACTTTTACCATACATTGTGGAACACTTAATGAGAATTAGACCTTGTCTTATATAGGAACTAACATATCTGTCATCATCTTTCTTCAAGGTGGAAATTTTCACTTTTACCATTTTATATTTAGACCTTGCTTTGCATTTTTGAGAATATATATATCATAAACTATCTTAAAATGCATAACATTATATTTTACCTCAACCAAAGTGAAACCAGAAAGCCAAATAAAATGCATAAAATAAGTAATTGAATAGGACTTCTTTTTCTAATGTAAAACAAGCTGAGTGAGTTTAAATAGTCTAAATAGTCATTACAGTCTGACTGTGATGTGTTCTTTCCTTTACACTTGCTGCGGCATTTCTTGTATTATTATAATGGTTTCTAGAGCAATAAATTATAGACACAGAACCAACTGCTGAAAAGTGTAGGCGGCTCACACAGCATGATGCAAATCACACTGTTGGATACTGTTTCTTTGTAACAACAATTCCATTAAGTTCCATGTGATGCTGCCCACCATAATACAATTTTACTACACAGCACAATGTCTGTTGGAGTAAAAGAATATGGAAGTTTCCATTGCTAAGGCCGTAGTTCTGCTATCAGCTATTTTGGTGCTTGAACTTTGTGCTCATGACTAGTCTTTTAGTCACTATGCATATACATAAAGTAAGCAATTAAATACTCAAATTCAGTAACCAAAAGGCATTGCCATCTGACAGCTGTTTAGTAGATTATGGTAAACAAATTGGTGGTTTCTCAGCCTAATTCCAAGTGAAGGGTTGAAAATATCACAAAATCCATGCTAATGAGGACCAGTTAACAAACAGAAGACATACAGTGAGTCATGTGATGAGGTAAAGAATAGTGGTAAATTGTTACCTTTTAAACCAAATTTCATTAAATTACGAGAAATTGTTGATTCCAAAAAGCTACTCTGCCTATTCCAGCAACCCAGACATTCACATCTGTTACTCTGTGCTAAGTAAATTTACATGTTCATTTAATTGAAACAAATGTGATGAAATATAAAAGGTCAAGATATCTTTTTAATACCATTCTACTTTAATAAAAATATGATAATAAAAAGACATTCAGAATTAAGGTTTTTCTACTACTTGAAATCACTATTAGGATTGGATTAGGATTCATACAAAATAGAATTAGAGATGTGACAAAAACCAATGATGAATGCCATGTAAAATTTGGCAGCTACATACTAATTTTGAAAAAAGGCCAAACTGACTTCAGAAGTTCATCTGGAAAAGATTTTTCTTTGAGAACATATGGCTTGCAACTGTCCATAAAAGTTTTATTTTATACTACAGAAGATGATACTTATAACATGCAGCATGTGTACATTTAAATAGGAGAACCAGATGTAACTGAACCTGCATCTCAGGATGTGGGAGAAGTCACAGAAATCCTTACGCCAGGACCAGCAGATAGAAATGGCAGTGGGATGTTTACTATCCATGCGCCAGTGCTGTTTGATACTCAACTGCATGGAGCATACTTCTCAGGTAGGCTTCTGAGGTGATAACCAGAATTATGGAAAACAATACTCACACTTCTTCTGACTTTCTGCAGAACCAAAACCTTTCTTCATCCCATCCTTCAGAAATCATTTGACATTAGGTACTTAAAAGTTTGGTTTGCAGGGGGTGGGGTATATTAACTCTTGGCTATTCTACATAGGGGCCCCAATTAACTGAGTTCACAAAGAATCTTTTTTTTTTTTTTTTTTTTATCTTTTCCATCCAGCACTGATTCATCAGTTTAGTTTTAATACAAGGAAAATGTAGTTGAAAATGTTGCCTTGTGGCATTAACAATTCTTGCCCTTTTCCTTCTGCTTTACTGACAGAATTTACATGATTTTACAATAATAATTATGCTTCCATTCACCACAGAAGTGAATTAGTACAACAACGCTACAGTTCTGTAGCAGATGCCTTTTCCACAGCACTTACAAATAGTCCATCAGCATGTTAGGGAAAGGGAAAGGGGAAGGGAGAGGGGAAGGGAGAAGGGAAGGGAGAGGGAGGGGGAGAGGGAGGGAAATGGAGGAGAGGGGAGGGGAGGCAAGCAAAGGGAAGGGAAGAAGGCATTTTAAAAGGATAATTAGGACAAAAGATACAGAAATGTATATTCTGGAAAAGATTATTTACTAAGCCCTCTACATATTATTTTCAGTAACTCAGCAGATACTCCACTCTTTTTCTAATTGGTAGTTTTATCCAGTATAGCTCCCTGTTGGATTGTTGTATTTACTGATCTTGTCAAAACTGACACAGTCTTTTTTAGTGGCACCACTAGAAAGACCACACAGTATACCAATGTTTGGTGCATCTTCATTTTGCTCCTGGTTACTGGAAATCATGTATGACTTTCAGATGCTTATGTTTAACCAGAGTTAACCTACTCTCTAGGACTGGGAGGAATTAAAATGTCAGGATTATTTTTTTGTATCCAATTGATTACAGGTCATGAGGTGCTAGACTCTGTTTTGGTTTTTGTTGCTTATCATTTGGTTTAGTTACCAATTATTATTCAACTCACCTTAATTTGAAGACACTGATGCAAAGCTGTAAATATGCCTAGAGCAGGTTTTTTTTTCATAAGCAAATAGTAAATTTCTAAAGAGCCTTCTTACTGACACTGAAAAATAGCTAGACATGCTGTAGCTTGATAAGCAATATGCTATAGCTCGATATGTTTCAGTTTAAGTGTAGAGTTTCTTTTTGTAATATTATATAGAATACATGCTTTGACTTGTGCAAGAAAAAATCAATAGCAACAGCATGTAAAACCCTTTGAAGTGCACTTTTGAGGAATCATGTCCTTACATTTTATATCACATAAACAATATACATTTATTGATTAATTACAACCATTTCGTGTTATCAGGATAATATAAATTTATCCAGGCTTTCCCAAAATCACAGGGTTTAATAAATGTTATCAGAGGGAATATAACCAAACCTTTCAGCTGTGGCTAAGAAACATGGATATGAGTAAATCTGATCTTTCAGTTTCCCCAGTACTGATCCTACTGTGGATCTTCTAGTATAATTTACAGCAGTTTGCAGATTATTCAATTTATGCTGGTTGCTAACAGATTTAAAAGGTCAGTGCATCAGCTAGAGATCAGAGGGATATAAGGAATCTTTCTTTTAACCCCAGCCATTGTCAGGCTCAAGGGAGGCCTTAAAGAGGTCTTAGGGCTCTCAACTAGGCATTGATTTACTGGGGGGACAGGGTGAGTGGCGCTCTCCATTGCAGTGCAGGTACTGCACATGCTTTGTCACCTAATAGGATACCAGTGCATACTGCTAGACGCAGCAGCACTTACCACAGATACTGTAGGCTGCCAAAGGAAGCAGAGTAACCACTCCTCTGGGTCTGCTATACTAGTTTCATAGACTTAATCAATAAGTGATGAGGCATGAGGCATTAGCCCCACTCTTGAGAATTTATCATTGTACTGTTTCTGTGTGTTACAATTCTAACAGTTTCAGCAATGAAAAAGAAACAAAAAAAAGCACTTAAACACATTTCATTAATTTTGAAATGACAAAAGAGCAGATAAACAGAATTGCAAAAAACATAACTGAATCTATCTTCTAGTATGGATATCCATTCCCAGATATTTTTCCTATCATTTCTTGATTTGGACAACCACAAGAATATCAGCCACAAAAAATATCATCAATTTCAGTATTTAAAAGTTAATCTTTTATAAAAGAAGGAGAAAGAAAAACGTAATTAAAAAGAATTAAAAAGGGAATAGCCAATAAAACTTTTAAAAGGATGGGTTTAATGCAACTCATTTTCACAAAAGCTTATAACAAAGCTTCAGTCCATAGTGAAATAAATTGAAAATTCTGTAAGGTGAAGCTGACATTCAATTTATTGTGAAAACTTGGAGACATCAAATATGTTTTGTTAAAAGAACACAAGGAGCAAAAAAGAATAAAAAAAGAGGAGCTTTACATATTTCAGATTCCTTGAAAAGAGCACATCTGCACTCTTGAGATGATGAGTTCTACCAGTTCCCTTTCAAGGGGGAAAGTGGAACAGCTTGGTTCTATGGGGTCACAAAGTAAAATCCAGTTAAGATGCTGCAATATTGCAAATAATTATTTAGTCTAAATAAGAAAATTCTGAAATTATTACTGCCAAAAGCACTGGATACTGAACTGTGTGGATCATATACTATTTATAAATGGAAAATGTTGATATTTGGGAAAAAACATGTATTCCCATATTAATAGCAATACTAAACAATACAGGTTTGTCCTCCCTCAATCACCAAACTCCAGTAATAATAAAAACAAAATTTAAAAGGAAAATACAGCTGCATTTTTTTTTCATTTGAAATATTATTGTCATTGATAAAGACATATAATTTCAAATAAAATTAAATGTCTGAGAGGATTATGTAGCAGTTCTCAGCGCTACAGAAAAAGGCAAAGCAAAAGAAACAGATTTTAAAAGGGGGCAATTCGATTTTCCCTGTGCTTTGAAGAATCTATGAAATTGCTATGAAAAGATATTAGAAAGACAGGAGGTGAGATGTTGACTTCCAGATGGAAATGCACAAGAAAATATTTGAGAGTGCTCAGCACTGACGTACAACAATCTAGAAATGGATTAACTCATGGAGACCATATGGGCAGAATTAACACGAGTTCTGTACGCCAACATAAATGTAGTAGGTTGAGGGAAGAAACAGAAGGGGTAAGAACTACCAAAAATAACTCTGACAGAGAGGTTTATAAAGCAGGAGAACAGTGAAAGGTCACTATCATGGAAGTCAATCCAGCAAGATTTTGAAATCCCTAAAGAAGGTGCACTTCCACTCTGCAAGACCTTAAAAATTCCCTGCAGCAGACAAGTTCTTACTATAAGTGATGAAGAATGTTTCTCATTTTTTCCCAATGATCATTGATCAACCAAATAGCTAAAAGGGACTTAGATGGCTAAAAGTTAAGCACTGTAATAATTAAAGTTTAGACAACTGGTCTGCTGTACAGAATTCAGATCCCTATATGAGGCATGGAGGCTTCTGATGCAGGGCATGAGAAGTTTGGTGCTTCAGAACAGGGCACAAGACAATTCAAACACTGAGCTGGTAGCTGCTTAGGGGAAACCCACTCTGTGTGTAGGTACCCACAGCTAGCTATTGGGGAAATGCTAAGACAGCATGTTTGCAACTTCTCTTTGTTGCCTAAAACCTCACCACACAAGGCTATAGTGAGGTTCCTACTTCAGTTTGGGATCTTAACTCTGAGAGCACCTTCAAAAGCTGGGGATGGAAGCCCTTCTTTCAACAAGTGAGGAAGAAGACAGTCATTTCTTTCTTCTTCAGTGCTATTTCAGGAAGATGCACTCCCTTCCTGTTTAATGTATGTTCTGGGAAGAAAAAAGTGTGCCTGTTTATTCAGGGGATTTGCCTCGAGGAGAGGAAGGAAGCAGAGAAGATCAAGGTGCTGACACACAGTACTTTTTATGTAGTCACTGCATAGAAAACAAACACCTCAAGGCCAAAGCTCTTTATTCCTGCCCTACTGTTCTTGTCATCAGGCTACAAATTTACACTTGTATTTTTGCAATTTTGCTGGCCCAGGGAACCTTGAATCCTTTTCTGCACAGTGCATACTTTTAGCAGGAGGAGAAATCATCTCAACCCAGAAACAGCTTGTAGTATCTAGTATTTAGGACACTCTTTAACTAGGTAGATGTGACAACCTGATTTCACTGACATGCAGAATGTAGCCTCAGAAGCTTTCATGGATTGATTGCCTTCTAGGACTCAGACCAAAGCACTGGCTACCTAAAAACGCTTCGGCATGAGCAAAATACAAAATTAATCTGTCCTCCTAGGCCAAGACACTTTAGTCATGCAAAGAAACAACAACTTTAGGTTCTTCAAACTTTAGGTCAAAAAACAGTATTTGAAGTTAAGGTGCCTCTAGAGTTAGGCAGTAAACTAAGGTCAGATTTTCAGAAGTGTATACTGGACACAGGGGCTTACATTTTTAGTAAGCAACACTTTGGGTACCCTTTTCAGACCTTGCTCTAATACTTTAACATACTATAGGTGAGGAAATATGCCTCAGGCAGCACTGTTAGACAAATTTATCTGTAGGGCTAGCAACAACATGTGTACCACATACACCTAGGATAACAACTGCCTAAGTCAAAGGGCTGAGTTCAGCTCTTGGAGGTTTTCTAGGAGTCCTACTACCAGGTTCTGTGCAGCTCACATCTAAAGAATTATAAGATCCTCTCACTTGTTCAGGAAACAAATATTTCCATAAGCAGCATGTTTCTAAAATAAAGTTTTCTGTGACTTTCATTCTAAGCATCTAACATCTAAGGAGATTCTCGAATTCCAGTAATATAGTTAAGCTCATTTTACACCATTTATCTAGCTGGGACATCAGTTTGGAACTCTCCCCTCTGCCCAGCCACCTATGTTCAGGAAACTTGCAGAAACATCCTTTTAGATTTCCACCCTTCTGTTTTATTTGACTAAAGTTGGTCAACAGGCTCAAAAGTTTTGATGCATTCAAAGCATGATGCAAAAATCTAAGATAAAAGTAAAGGTTACTTAATATCAGTGGAGGAAGCCTTGTGGGGTTTTAATCCAGACAGTGGCAGCACGTTGTCCAAAATCTTACTTTATTCAGTGTCTCCCATGCAAATCAATTAACAGCTCACTGTTAACAAAAGTGTGAAAACACACAAAGCATAAGATAATTTCAGGTGACAGATTTCTCGCTTCAGGGCTGTGCATGAAAAATTTAACAATTCTTAGGTAAACATTTATTCTAAATAGCACTTTCCTCTGGTAAAGTTATGCCTGAGCAGGGATTTTAGGTTCTTAGCATACTTGTTTTCTATACTATAACATTCACCATACTTATTTGCATCTAAACTTTGCTAAAAGTACCACCTTTTTGTTATTTAGGTCATAAAAAAATCACTTTTGTGTTCTTTAGCCAACAGAAGTAAGGAACCTATTATAGATATGCTGCTGTTGTTATAGAAAAGGGGGTAAATTTCATTTCTCTTAGTGAGATTTTGCCAATTAATGTACAGCATTTTATTGAAGATCATGTAAATGTCTTCAAAAATTCCTTGTTACTACTTATGCATACTCTAAACACATTATAAAATTTTCTTTCTAAATTATTTCTTTTGTGCTTTAAATATTTCCATTACTCACTTCAAAACAAAATTTATAGTATGAAATATCATAACCTTTGAACCAGATTAAAAATGCATATGCAGTTAAGAATAAACTGATATTCATTTACCTCTTGCTATTTTAACAACAGTTCTTATATCTGTCTATTCCAGTTCTGAAAATACCAGATGAGAGTTTTCATAGGGGCAACCTCTCTCTTTCTGTTTCAGATATGCAGTTGCAAAATTAAAATACAAACAGAACTAGAAGACTGATCCTCTAACGATATACATGTGTGAGGACCTGTGCCATCAGAGGGCATATCCTCCTGTGAAGGGACCCTTCGTTTTAGAAGTTGCTTTACACTGAGCATATGCGTTGTTTGTTTCTTTCTACCAATTACTTATCCATGCAAGGACCTTCCTCATGTCATGGCTGCTTAATTTCCCTAAAAGCCTTTGACAATGGGTTTTGTTAAAAGCCTTTTGGAAATCCAGATATGCAGTATCAACCAGATCAAGTTTATCCAGTCAGAATACATTTATCCACACTTCCATTTTTTTTATAATTCTTGCTTAATCTCACAAACAACAAAAGACACATCTAGTGAAAAAGCCCATTCACTGATAAAACTATCATGTTTTGTAGGAATGAACGGTTTTAAAATTACAGGTGTCATATTTCAATCAAAAGGTATTGGTTGCATCATCAACTTTTAATAGAGGTGTGAATTTAAAAATGCTACAATAGTCATCTTCTAAAAGTGACTACATACAGCTTTTAAAGTAATGCTAACTTCAGTATAGTGTTAGTAATCTCATCATTTTGGTAAGGGAAGAAGAGCTTTTAGTATGCAAATTAGCAAGAAAAACGTTTTGAAGAAATGCATCAGGTTAGAGATGTAAATGAGGCCTAAAATGTCTCATTAGGTTTTGAATTGCCCTTTTCTTTTGTTGGAATTTTTTTCTTTTTGTTTTCTAAGCACTATAAATCTTGTGGGCTTTGGGGGTAATTTTCTTGCTTGACTAAGCCAGCAAGGTCCTTTCCAATAATAAATTAGCAAAGCGCTTCTCCAAACTCAATTCTGCATGAAAATATATGGTGAGTTGAATAGAACTATTTAATTTCATTTATAGAATATTTCATGTTTTTCTCACCTAACATTTACTGATACTATTTTTTAATGACTCTGGCAAATTCTGTGCTACATTTGGTATGATTAATATTTTGTTTAAAGTGAAATCCAATATCTGAAGTTTAATACAACAAAAAATATATACCTAAAATTTATCTCTATTAAAAAAAGATATTTGAAATACACAATTTTTTAATTTATTAGAGAATGATTCTTTGCTAAGAAACCCATTTAGGTTAGTTACTACTTTTAAAAGGAATACTTACAAAGCTGGCTAAATATAACACTTCAAGTTTGCACATAATGTGAATTACTGTACATGACCCTACTTTTTCTTAATTTTTCACAAAATAAAAGTGTCTCAATGCAATATCATAATGTTGCTGTGAAGGTACTCTGACATATCCCAGGACTGTTACTAGGGTGACTTCTACTTTTAAAACTTCTATTTTAGAGTAGGCTGATACTGAAATACCTGTGGCATTTGTTACTTGCCCCCTTTTCTCAAAATAAATGTTTAGGACAGTTTATATATGGTTACAGCATATGCACTTGCTTACACACACACACACACACACACACACAAATCCTAAATACATTTTAAAAATTAATACTATGCTCCATAAATTGAATGAAAAGAAAGGTAACACCACAAATGAAAAGGGCTTATTGTGTTTCTTATGCCTGGTGTTTCAGGGTTCTGTGAAATAGTGTTTATAAAACAGCTGCAGATCACTTACATTTGTAATGGCCAATACCTGACAAGACTGCACTATGGTAAACAGCTGGATGCAGTTCTTTGTATGCAAAAGAGACTCTCCACATTATTGCAACTTGCAGAATCATAGCTTAAGCCATATTGGTTAAAATGAGTAAGTGAAGACTAATTTTTTTTTAACCGCAGCTTTATAAGCCAATCAAAACTCCATTATTCAGTAAAACAGTTCTGATGGTTCTAATTACTTCTAGCACTGTATTTTATTGATATATATGTATCTGTGCATTTGCACTCCCAAACAGACACACATATATAACACACAACAGTAAAATTTATCTTTCCCAAAATACTTAGCACAGGTCCATCATCTACTTAAATAAAATCAATCTATAGTGTGATCAGTTCAGATGTTTAATATAAATATTTTTTTTTCTCTTGATAGCTGTGGTCCTCTATTTAGTACACTTCTCAGCTTTTGGTGCAAATGCTTTTTTTCCTTAAAAGGTACTGTTCCTGTTTTTTCACCAAGAAGAAACTTTTTCTTTGACATATGATACTCAGTGGATTAAAGTTTCTTTCCTTTCTTCTTCTTCCCTTCATGCTTAGCAAATAGCTTGGAGCCTTAAATGAAAAATAGATATGAGAGATTGGAGTAATTTCTATGACTCTGGCCAAGCGATAATAAAGTGATTCTTTTTTTAGCTAATTGCCCACTTCCAAGGAAAACTCCTCCCATGAAATTTTTGCCTGGGGAGCATGTTATACTAGGAACCTAAGAAATGTGCTTACTTCTCAGTCAACGATACTGAGAACATCTAACTGATTCTCAAAGGGTAAAATCCTCTGATGGTATAAAATTTTGCAACTTACTGATTGAAATCTGCTGCATCATCTTTAGTGATTCTGTCTAGAGGGCCTGTGGCTCTTGCCTGGATATAATGGAATATGAAATTTTAAGAATATGAATTAATCCTTTAATGGTCTTGAAGTTAGAGCTGCTAACATGGAAACAATCAATATGTACTCTTCAGAGCAAAGAGAGAAGAAATAAGACTATGTCCTTGCAACCTCTAACATTTATTTCTATTCATAATCATATTGTAATGCAGAGATATGAAAAGAATCTAGGAAATCTTGTGAGGTACGTTTTAAAATGTTCCTTTGTAAACTTTTGTAAACTATTTAAAAATAAATCATACATATCTTAGTCCTGGACCAGCAAAGAGATTTGGATGAATAAACCTTTTCACCAGCGTAGGATCTTGCCTGAAGGTTTGAGAGTTAAAGGATATTACTCCTATTTAAACATCGGCATACCTTCCAGTTATGATAGGAAATCGAAGTGGATACAGACGTAATTAATATGGCTCCTAACCACAGCAAATTTTTTTTGTATAAATTTATTATTATTCTTTTGAAGTATTCAGTAAAAACGGTGTCCTCCACAGATAGAGACTTTCTTTCAGTTTCCTTTGCTAAATCAATTGTTCTTGTTCAAAAACTCTGCTGGATGTATTCATTTTTGCCACAGCCCATCACCAGGTATTCCAGTTATCTCACCAAGAGCTTTATAGGAACCTTTTGTTGGATACTGCACATATTTATTTTCAGACTTTTTTTCTCTTTATGAGATTGATCTCGTGAGGTCATGCTACCTACCGAGAGATGTTCAGCACACTGAAACCTCACTGGCTACAATGGGAGTTGAATTTTTGCAGTACGCCTCAGTATACTAAGCACGCTGTAAGACAAAGTCTGACAAAGAATATACTTAGTCATGTACATGCTTTCTATGCTTTCTTCCAGTGCCTCCTTTTATAAAATAAAAATTCAGTTACATTTTATGTTTTTAACTAGATGTTAGAAGTACAGTATACTTTTTTGGGGTCCAAGAGAGTCATGAACTTTCATTACTGTCAGGGGGGATTATTTAATGATTTTTTTAAAAAAATTCACTAATTAGGTAATGATAGGAAGCTTTCACAGTGCATCTCAGAACTTTGACAACTATTTAATCATTTGCTTCATACCACAAACAGCATAGAAACCAAATTCCATTTTGCCAGATGTACCTATAGAGGTACCTATATTTTTCCAGGAGTATACTCAAACGTTTCCGAAAGAGGATGGATACTTAAGGCTTAGGGCCCCAAAGCCACAAACCACAATATTCTTTGGGATCAGCATGTGTGGACAAAGGTCTAGAGGCCACTCAGTTAAAGACGTGACGCACCGAATGAGACAGGTGTTAAGTCTAATCTGTCAGATGCTACACGGCTAGTGGCAGCTGTTCCTGAAGGCAATTATAGAATGCTCTCCTCTGGCTTTTCCTATATTTTCCAATGTGAAGATGGAAATAAAAAATTGTTGCCCTTTGTCCACTCTTGTATTCAAAGGAAAATATGCTTCACTGCCATTAAAGTTTACATACCCCAGCAAGAGAGATAGGATAGGACAGCACAGAACAGCACAGGATGTAGTAAGATCAGATGTTTACTGTCTCAGAGCTGATGATAACAGATACAGCTTTGAATTCTGGGGTTAGTGATAAAATATTCTCATCCATAAACCCTTGCCACTTGATTTTATGCTGCCTGTTCTTTCACCAAACCTCAAATATACAGAACTTCAGATTGTGCCAGACATTTCTTTGTTCAATCAGGTATCTGGGTGAATAAAATCCATATTAGATATTTATTTCATATTGGGGAAAGACTTTAGGAATACTGAAATTTTTGGCTGAAGGCATTATTTCTTTAGAGACAACACATACACACACACACACACACACAGAGACATATGTATGGACACACTAATTAATTCAGAATTGGAGCTCACCGTGAATCTGTAGGAAATGAATCACTTACAGTACTCACAGGGAATACAGTGAGGATGCTTTATTTTGGATAATAAGAATCACAGATATGTATAAGGGATCCTTCAGGTTGATGCATTAATTACACTGAACATTCCTTGATGCCTGGTGTTTCAGTATTGCTGCAGAAGCATGTGCTGCTGTTCACAACAATCACACTTTACAGTCTTGGTTCTTGATACTGCCAAGGTGTGCCATGTTCAGTTCTGTTTTTAAATTATCAAAAGACATCAACTTGTAGGAAATCTCAGGCTCACATGTTTATTAGAATTGCTGGCTGACTGATTCCAATCCATTTTCAATACCTCCTCACTAGTACCCATCATTTTCAAGCCATCAAGTAGAAGGGGCACCACATGCTTCTCTCTTGCTTAGATTCATCAGAGCCTATTCTTTTAACAATACTGAACACCTTTGCTACCCCTATCTGCATTTCTCTGAAATTAGTCTTTGCAAATCCACATTCTAGGCATATTGATAGTGTCCATCATTGTGTCTTAAGTGCCAAAAGCTCTATAATTTTAAAATTTACTTTATTTTTAAACAGTTAAACTTGGAAAAATAAGAGATTGGTTTTAATTTTTAACAATGTAATTATAGTACAGTATGTTAAGAATATAGACATGAATCAATATTTACAGTCACAATGATTATTTTTACAAGCTGCCTCATTTCAACGTGGACTGAATATGCAAAATTCAAGAGGTTTTGTACCGGTATCAAAACATATCATCATAAGAAAGTGTTATGTGCTTTACAGTAACATTCCTATTTGAATTTAACTAACAGCTGCATAAAAATACTTCACTCTACTTTAATGAATTGAAAAAATACTTACAACAGTTGCTAAAGTTTCTGCATAAACAAAGATATTCAAGACCCTGCCCTGATTTTTCCATACTGATCAAATTTACCTACATTGGCATCCTAAATCTACCAAAAACAGCACAACAGGAGTGCAACAGATACATATAAACATATCAGTAAACCAGACTTCAGACTACAACTGAACAACTTCCACTTATTTAATTATAAATCTTGAGAAAGTTATATCATCACTGTTGCAGAGAGACTATTTCTTACTCCTTTTATATTAAACCAAGCAATACATCCGATTCCTGATTAAAAAATATATAGCAAACTCAGACTAAGTATCAGGATCACTAAATAGCCTTATTTTAAATGCCCAATACAAAGGGCTAAGTGTCTTTTGCAATAAGCAGTCCAGCTGAAATCAATGATTTCAATAGGGCTGTGCTATTTAGCAGCCTGCAGAAGGAAGGCAAGCTCTCAGAGACAGCAACTGGAGGAAGTAGGTGGTCAGATGAGGCAATTGTGGCTAGGGATTAAGGTGATTAAGGTTATTGTGGTACCATACAGGTCATTCAGCACAGACTTTCTTGCTATGCACTTTGTGGATTTTATTCTTTGAACAGTCAGTTTCAATTATTGTAAAGGGCAAAACTAGTCAAAAAAGGTATCAGTTAAAAAAAATACAGTGAATTTTCCTAAATGAAGATGTTCTTGTAAAACTTGAGAAATACTCTGTTTATTTGAAAAAACAATCTGAGTGCTTTAAGGCCCTAGGTGCTACAAGCAGTGGGATTTATTCCCATTTGCCTTCCCCTCTGCCTTTTTCTCAAGAGCAGTGCATTACCTATGCTCCAAAAAAATGACAGGAGTTCTAAGTTCAACTACAATTTTGCCCCTCGCAACATGACAAAAATGCTACCTGAACCACATCCATAACATCTCACGTAAGGTCAAGGATATTCATACATAACAAGCTTTCTTGGAGGCTAGTTTGATGTCATCTAATGTACCTGCTCAAAACAGTGAGTTTGAAACAAGGTATCAAATTGATCACTAAGTCAGAGGAAGCTGGACCTTGTAAAGAGCAAGCACAGTCTCTCAGGGAAAGAGTTTGACTGTTGCATTCGTAAGCACCCCTTGCTGGCTACAGTCAAGAACTTGTCACTAGCTGTAAAAGCAGCATGCATTTTACTGACACCACCTCCAATCAGGGAAAAAATATACTGATGGCCATTCTCAAAGGATAAGATGTTATAAAAATATTTATAAAATAAATAAATAAATAATACTAAAGCTTTCTGTTGCAAAGTGCCAAGAATTTCAGAAGGGCATGCAGTTTTGGATCACATTGCTCCTATTTCTTTTCCCAACATTTTGACAGTCTCTTCAGAATCTGGTGAAAAAACTCATACTGAGCTTCATCACAAAGAATAGCACCCAAAATCACAGCACAAGAAGTAATAACACTGTGGAGTATAGCTCTTTGGGAAATAAGTGAGATTCTGGTCTGGTTAACTGATCAGATGAGAGATCTCGATAACTACTTAGGAACCTGAAGTGCTGTTCAGGCAGAATTCAGGTATTCAGAGCCAACACTGCCATTGCCAAGAACCATGCCTCATCCCTTGGACAGTTCAGAGGTGGTGAGCACCTACAGTTCTGTTACTCTCTATGGCCTTAGATATTACTGTCTTGGCAGAGTGAAGCACCTCCTTTTGTATTTCTCAGGACCCTACTGTCCTGTGATGGTCTTATTTCCATGTAAAGAAGCCCTGGCTGCCAGAGTTTGCTCCACAAACTGCTTATGCTTTTTGCACAAACAGAAAGGAGAAAGGTGAAAGAACTCCTGCCTGAAAAAGGATTTCAGTGTTTTCCTCATAACTACTGCTGCACATTCCTGTACAACCAGCACAACACTGGACTAAGGAGACTTTTTTTTCCCCAAGTGTCTACCACTGGCTGATAAATCACACTGGCCAATTTATTGCTCTGATTCTGCCTTTTTTTTTTTCTTAATCTTGGGAATTTAATGTTTTGGTTTTTTTATCTGTGGTACAGTAATTCATACTTCTCAGGATAAGCTATCACACACAATGAAGGTACTTTCAAAACAGCAACAGAATATAAAGATTTGCACACCATCCCAGATAGAAATGAAATAAAAATATTGTTATGGCTACACCCAAGTGCTACTTTTTTGCAAGCAAAAAGGGCTTTTTTTCTTTTCTAGGAAAGTAGTTAGACTGAAGGAAGAAGATCTTACTAATTTACTCCCAAGAAGAGATGACACTACTCAGTTAAAGTAGGTTTAAACTAGATTTGATCAAGGTTTGGAGGCTGAGTTGCAAGCTTGTGACAAAGGACTGAATCTCAGAAAGGCAAGCTTTGCTTATGGCTCTGTCTCAACAGCTGGCCACCAAGTGATTAGAAAGGGATTTTGTATGGGATTTTATTATTTTACCTGAAATTTCATGACTTTGAAATGCTTATAGAGTAAACAAGATAAAGGTCCTTGAAGCCTCTAACATAAAGTATATGAAATCCAAAGTTTGTATCCAGTTACAACAGCTGACACCACTGGCAAAGAAAAGGTTTCTGGCTCTTACTTTAATAGGAGGGAAGACAGGTGAACTTGTGGGTCAGGCTGAATTTGCAAGGGTGAGGAAGAGACAGGGGAAAAGTATAGTGTAGTGGAAAGGAGGAGCCTGTGAAAAATTCAAAGGGCACAGATCAGCAGCAATAAAGCAAATTTAGCAAGAATTTTTAAAAAGGGACAGGATATGGAAGAAGGGGGAAGAGAAAGCTTTTAACAATAATGATGATAGAGGACAAGATTGCAAAAGTAATTTTCTTTAGTTTTTCTGCTAGATTTTAAGCAAATTCCCAAATTCAGAGATTGGCAGTTATGCGGTACTTTCAAATAAATGCCATTAATGGCTGAAATAATCATTCTGATTTTTATAATTTATGAAAGATTAAAAAAAAAATCACTTCTTTTTAAAACAGCAGCATCCAAAAAGCTTTTAACTGTTTTATAGGGCATATATTGGAATTGACTTACCAATATACCTGTGTGGCGCTCTGGATTTTCTTGAATGTTTATTCTATTACTGTGACTTTGTGGAACTTAAACTGATCAAAAACTACATGAAGTCTCCAGGACATAAAGGAATGCCCAAGGTTGGTTATAGAATTAGGATGTGATTCAGTTGCCTAAACAAAGGCATCTAATGCCGTTTGAGATGCCCCAATGTATGCTGGCCTCCAGCTGTTACACCAAAAAATGTAGACCTGAAAGCCCCATGTGGGTACCTCTGATACCCTTAAGCATCTCAAATGGCACTAGACACCTATATTTATGCAACTGATTTGTTCCCGAAATGTCAAAAAGCCCTGAATATGACAGTATGGAAGATTAATTCCTATATACTGAATGAGAAGAATCTTCCCACAATGATCTGCTTAATTTTAAATTGCTCCAATGTCTGCAACATTCATGATCATGCTTATATTTAAAATTTTAAATTGCTCATTTATGGGGAAAACAGAATTTCAAGGTGAAAAATAGGGATTCTTCCAGAGAAGGAAAGTTCAGTGAGCTGTGAATAGAAACATATTCTGGGAACGCTTTCTGGACCATAAAACTATCCAAAATTATATGTAATCTGATAAAATATTGCTTTTTCACACAAATGTGATGATGGGTCAGGTTTTTTGTGAAGCAGATGACAGAATAGAGAATTTCCAACTGCTGAATACAGTATTTTGAATGTATAGTAATAATTCTCAGTCCAGGAAAAAACATTCAGATGAATAAATTGACTCTGTGACTCAGTCTTCCCAACCGTAGAAATCAGGCAATACTTTTCATTATAGAAGCCTTTGAATTTAAAAGAAGAAAAATAAAATGTAAAGGTCCCCTAATCTCACAAATTTTTACCATGATGAGAAGACTTCATGTGAATGACTGAATTTTTCAAATTAGCGTGTTACTGAATAATCAAAGAAAAAACAAGGATAAAAAAGTACTAAAAGTATATGGTAAATTTATTTCTAGCTATGTTTCAATTTATTATTTTTGACATATTCTTTTAAAAGTTGGAGCAAACCTTCAGTAGTATATGCTATGAAATTTTGAGACCACGCTCAACCTATTTAACAAAGTAAATCTTTTTTTGATGTTAAAAGTGTAGTATATAGTTTCAAAGGGAAACTATTTTTTGAATCACTGTTATGATAATTGGCACTATTATCTGTAGTATTTTGCTAGTGAGAGATTGAAAACAATTAGTATTAATAAAACATACAGTTCACAATAATTAAAATTCACAATAAATAACTTTTAAATGAAATCGTCAAACTGACAAGCTTGGGACTGTTATTTAAATGAAAATTCAAAACAATCAGATCATAAAGCAATAAAGTACTCCTTATCAACAACAACTAAATCTCCAAAGCCTGAATGGTACAGTAGCAGAATTATCCTAAATAAGCATGGATGAACAGCTATCCCCCTACATTAGTTTGGAAAATTATACATTTTTTTCTCAGGCAACAGTCTTTACCACAATGTGCAATTAAAAGGAAAAATTTATCATAGAATCTTGAACATAGTGTTTATAAAATTTCAGTAAATCTCTTGAGTTATGCTACACCATGGAGTATGGTAGCAGAAATATTATGACTGAAATTAGTTTTTGGCATATGAGGTAGAACTATGCCTTCAATCTACAATAATTTAATTTACAGCTTAATTGATTGGATATAGCATTTAACATCATTTTGGAGGTTTAAGAATTGCAAAAGCAATAATCCTCTGGGTATTTTGATCACTAGCACACAAGCATGTAATATACTTTGTGTTCAAGGGGAACCTTTATCCAGGATGCAAAGCTGGAGCTGAATTATAATCACCTTCAAAAAGGTTGCAGGCCTGTGGGTATTAAGCTTTGCACTCACCAAGCTCAACCAAAAAGATTTATGCAATCTACTCTGGGACCTGAAACGTATTCATACAGTAGTTCTGATAAGTGCACTCTGAGACCTTGAAGTTTATTCTCCTCAGAAGTTTTGCATTCAAGGACTCAACCATTAGACCTTTTTAGTGTTGATCAAAAGTGCTTCATCATGAGCTCAAACACAGACACTGTACAAGTATATAATATTTCTAAAAAAAATAAGAAGAGCCTTGTACCTCTCAAAATGAAAATGAATCTTGAAAACCTAAAAATAAGCTCTGATATTTCAGACAGCAGTCAAGATTTTCTTTGCTTTTGTTTGTGGAAATGATTTGTCATATATGTCTGCTTTCCAATTTCAGATTGTTTATATGACAGAGGACATCTGCATCGAAAGACAATAAACTATATATTTTGTAACTTTATGGTATCCAGTGAATCAGAAAGCTAATTCTGCGCAAGCCAGTATTGCCCAAACAAAGTGAAGATCAACCATCTCATGAGTAAATTAACAGAAAGAAGAATTTTATTAGGCACTTACTTATACTTAACCATTTTCCTCCTTCTAGATAGAAAATCTCATGGATCATTTTTCTATACTGAATTCTTTTTATCTTTAATTCTTTTATTTTTACCAATGGAGAGCTCAAGGCATCTGAATATAGTCTTTCTGTCAGCTTTCCAGGATCACATTCAGAGCTTAAAATTAAGCCTTTTAAAACTAATGTAATTTTTCAAGAGTGCAATTGTTTACATTGTTTTTCCTTCTTGACACATTGTAACAACAGCACGTGCTGTTAATAGCTGTGATGTTTCAGGTTCAATAAATGGCACTTGGTGTGCCTGATAGGCACTTCAGGTGTGCCTATCCAGTCCAGAATTACAGATTTTTTTCTTGTGGTCACAATAAATGAAAAAAATTCTGTAGAAAAGTGGACTCTTCAGATTCATACAACTTACACAGCTGAGCAAATGTTTCCTTGTTAGCACTTTCTAGACAGATCTGAAAAATCTGTTGGAAAAGCAAAATAAATATATTGCTAAGCTATGAAATGTATCATGGGAAGTTTTCACTGCTCTGAGCCATGAACTCAGGACACTGATTTATTTTAAGTGAAGTATTGAGTTTTTCCACTACCTCTTAAACTGCAGTTTTTCCCAGAGCAAATGTCATTTCTCACCCCTATCTTATGAAGCTGAGAGAAGAAAGTCCATGAGCAATTTCAGCTAATTCTTAGAGATGGAGAATACCACTTTTGTGGCAACTCTGGCAAAGTCTGCTCAGAGAGTAAAAGTTCAAAACAACTACAAAATCTGAATCTTATGTAACAAGAGGAGGCAGTAGCCATCACATTGGCTCAATTCACTAATTCAGTCTTCAAGTTCAAATATTCATTATTTCTGTCAAGTCCTCATTTTGAAAGATGCCTTTTTTTCCTCTTTGATCTACCGTGCTTATATTCTATGCTTTATTGCTTTGATGTTTGGTGAAGAATGGTAATTGTTATTGCAAGGTAGAGGATGGCCATTTAAATGAAATACATTTTGATGAATATCCTCTTAAATTAGTCGTATACACTAATACTTACAGATTTGTACTACACATTCTCTTATCTTCCTAAAAAAGCTTTCTATAGACTAATAAAAAAACCAACTAGTTTGTAATAGCTTATTTCACAGTTAAATCTGGCAAACTGGCTGCTTTTAAGGTCTATTTAGAGTTATTATTTTGGAAACCAAATATAGTATATGCTCTGTGGTGGCAGGCCAAAAAGACCATTTTGTCATGGTGGTAATGTATCATATACCAGGGAGCATATTCTGTGTTCCTATATATCAATTACAAATGCCATTTATATACAACAATTTTTCTGCTGAAAGTTGAATGATTACAGTGACAATCAATTATCACACTTAGAATTACCATTGACTGTGTCAGATGTATCCCACCTGCTGTACAGCAGTTCTTCCAGAGCAAGATCACAGAACAGAAATCAACAGCCATTTGCCATTACATTGAAAAGGGATGCCGAAGTATTGAAAAGGGATGCTGAGACTTTGCATCAGCATTTAAAACAAGGATTAACATGTACCAATATGTCTTAAGACCTAAACTAACTCTAATTCTCAGTTGGTGAATTTTAGCCACTAGTTTGTGACTAAAGGTGCAGGCCCTTTTTAATCAAAAACTCATTAGTCAGGAAACAGCCAACAGAAACTGTTAGCTGCAGAAACTACTAGAAGACAACAGAAGCAACTAAAAGCAGAAATCTAGCTTAACGTAAGCAAAAAATCAAAACAAAGACAAAAGCAGAGCAAGAAAAACAACAAAAAACAGCCCACAAACAACTGCTAAAAAAGCCCATAAAAATGTCAAAATAAATGAAAGATCACAAACAAACCACTGAATACTGAAGGAAATAAAGGAAAAAGGAAAAAAAAATTCCAGACCAACAGCCTGAAAACAGAAAGGATAAAACTCCACCAGCTGCCGAAAAATGTGAGAAAAACACCACTATTGCCAATCTCCCCTTACCCCCTCCACCAAAAAACTTCTCTGCCAAAACATTCAAAACCACGTTATTTTGCATGTTTGTCAAAACAAACAAACATTTGTCCCTCTAACTGCTGAAGTTTCTCTTTGCTGTGCTCTTGGACCTGCATTCCTGCTTGACACCAAAATAGCTGTTTTTCTCTTAACATTACTTTTTAGTCATGCCTTGTGAGTTAAATGCAAATTTGAGCTGTGTGCACTTGCCATTGCATGTTGCACGGTTGTGCAAATACATCAAGGGACTGCATTTTCTTTAACGTACAGCAAGAGATTGTGTTGTGCAAACAGGAATAATACACATTTTCTATTGCTTAGTCAGTCTTTGCAGGTGATGACTTTTTCTATTTGATCATTTGATTAAATTATCTTGTTTGTGAAAATAACAAAGTACATCTTGATTAGTATGTATCAGGGATGAATGATTTACAAGTCAGATAAAAGCTGCCTTTTTGACAATCATTATTTTGAAGAAATGATCATTTATGGAGATAAGTAAAATAAGGTTTGCAGGGAAAAGCAGTATTTTTATTCAATCTAATGAAATTATGGCTCCAAAAGACCCACTGAACCAACTGAACAGTTTTCACAGTCATTAAAGGTGAGAGTTCTCATTCCTCTATTCCATGCTCCCCATTACAATGCTAGCATTGGACCCCTCTGAAAGCAAGCTGAACTCACTAAAGTGGCAGGAAAACACAGTAAACCCAGATAAAATTCGGCTGTTTTTATTAAAGAGTTCAATAGCTCAGAAAAGGGTTAAACAAATACCACAGCTAATGAAAGGGATGGGACAGGGTTGCATAGCTGGAAGCTGGGGAAGAAAGAATAAGTATGGGAGAGCAGGAGAGGAAAGAGCTGAATGCTGCCTCCCCTCCCTTTTGTGACAGGGAGAACCTGCAGCTGAGAAAAAACCCAGGCACCTGTGTTGTATGCACCCTTTTCAGTTCTGACGAGCACCTGTCGAAGGCGCAGCATAATTATATTTAAGCAATATTAGGTTTTCAAACAAATCTAGTTTTAGAATAACCACATTTTTAATAATTACAGGTTACTAAACAAATTTTCAGGGAAAAATCTGTTGATTTTGAGGAGATACATATAAGATCCTTATCCACTTTCATCCCCAAAATGTCATATTCTAAATCTGGAGCCTCAGGTTGACGGGGCCAATTTAAATGGTTCAAAATCAGTCACACGTTAGTGGGATTTCTGACAGAATACAGCCAGTAGAGTTTGAACAGTTGTTCATGTGGACACAAATGCTCTAGCTTATTTTTCTAAAAATAACTTTACTTTTGTTGCCTCATTTGTTTATGAGTTTGGAAAAGCTTGTATTTGAGAGAAGCAAGGAATTATTTTAATCTGCTAGATTAAACAGAGAATAGATCACAGCCAGGAATGTAACAACTTGTCTTAAATTGTTGCAACTCTCTTTATATCGCTAAAAACACACAGCACCATAGTTTAAAAGGTCAAGTTTGACTAAAATACAATGCTATATCCCTAAAACATCCGGGATATGCCATTCTTTCTCTTTCCTGATGAAAACAAAAACAACCCTCTTATTGAGATCTTTGTAAGGAGATGAAATCCATGGAAAGAGGGAAGGTGAAAGACTACCTTAAAACTATTCAATCACCTGCACAGCAGACTGATGTTAAAAGATACTTTGATCAAAAGAAAATAAAACCATGCCATTGTAAAGACACATTATCTCTGTTCCTGTGATTATTCTTTCTACATAATCATATATGTCTGGGTTTTTGGTCTCTGCATAGTACATGTGTAATTTCTCTTGTAATTAATTTGTAGCAATAAAATCAAGCATTATCTTATTATGAAAACGGCACAAAGGTTGCTAGCTGCAATTCAAAGGGTAAATTAACAAACCATCAAAGGCAAAACCGGAGCTGTAATGAAAAGAAACAACATTAAGCTGTTGCTTGATATTTGAGGTCCTTTAAGAAATCTGACCACATGGAGATACTGTCATTTTTAATGTCTCTTTTGAAAATAACTTCCATAAAATAAGGATTTTATAAACAATAATACTATACATACATACGTATACACATATATAAATGCACACACACCCATGAATACATCCTTGAATATCTGACAACTAATGAAAATGGTTTGCAAGTGTTACAGAAGACACAATTTCCAGACTGAAACAATCTATAAAATTACAACAGG
The DNA here is from genome assembly GCF_036417845.1 of Apteryx mantelli. Taxonomy (NCBI): domain Eukaryota; kingdom Metazoa; phylum Chordata; class Aves; order Apterygiformes; family Apterygidae; genus Apteryx; species Apteryx mantelli. The sequence continues at coordinate 49,422,702 of NC_089982.1, read as the reverse complement.
ATACCTTTATGCTATTGTAGAAGTCCTAAGTGAAATATTAAACTGAACATTTGTCCCTTCATGATTAAAGTTATTTCTATGCCTCAGAGCAGTAGCGGTGAGATTAAGAAGTTGATCAAATACTTTGATCAGTGATATCTTGCTTAGGCAAGAATGAGCAACTGCATGACAGGGATTATTTTGCTGATAATTCTGTAAAAGGGATTCTGGGGTGACAGAGGAACGCATGCTCAACACGAGCCAACAAATATTATGCTGCTATGAAGAAGGTAATCAGATTGGGAACAAGAATTGAATGATAGTTTGCAAGACACATCAAATAAACCTTCCATTCTGCCTGGTACTGGGAATGCCCCAGCTGAGCAGGGCTGAAGTTTTAGGAATGGAACTTCAAGAAGGATGTGGGCCTGTTGATACAACTTGGGCCTAGAAAACATGAATTTAGAAAAAGAAGAAGGATAAAAAGTTAGCTTGAGGAGTGAAGAGTGAGGGGGAACACATGAACACAGAGAAAGGAAATATTCTTCTGAATTTAAACTGTAGCAAGAAAGATTCAAGTTAGACATTAGGAAAAAGCTTTCAAACGATAAGTATTGTAAGGCATCATAATAATTTGTCTGAAGAGGTTAGAGGTTTTTAAGAACAGATCAGAAAAATGTCTGACAATAATGACATGAGCGTAGCAGATTCTGCCATGGACAGTAGATTAAATGACCTCTTGAAGCACTTCAAGCCATATTATTCCAACATTTATATGGTAGTGGGAAAGACAATAGAAAAAGAAAGTTTTCAAGATCACCTTAAACAAAGTAATTCATAAGAAGCTACATAGACACAGAATTTTTGAAAACAAGGTTGACATCATTATTTGCTTGATGCTGCTTTTTATGGTGAAAACATGGGTGATACTGTATTACTATAATGGACTTTGAAGAGAAGAGATACAACATTAACAAGTGAAATGCAAAATTAGGTGAGCAGCCACGAAAAGCAAGGCACCATGGAAGGATATCAAGGAAAAACTCATTTACTAGTATTGCTATGCCAAAATATCTCTTACAGTTATTTCTGAAAAAGTAAGACTTTTTTGGTAAAACATATTTTGTTGCATCTTCAAAAATAAACTTGTGATTATTAGATTGAGGTGGACTTTGAACTCCACCTTTCAGAAAAGGAGAGAGAAGGAAAGACAAAGTGAACACAGGTCATATAATCTGGTGTAAGGGAAGACAGACCAAGAGCAAGGGAAAAAAAGAAATGCATATACTTTAGCACAGCCACTTGGTAGAAAACATGGTTTTCTGCTTTGTATTCCAACAGTGAATTGCTTCACAATTCTCTCTTGACATAAAAGTTCCATGGGGAGTTGTGGAGAATGTAGTCTAATTTATTTTAATGATCAGAGCAGTCAATTAAGTGCCTAAACTTATAAGAGAAGGACTTTTTATGCCTGGTCATTTTCTTAATAAAGATTTTTCTAAACATGGGCCTACTGGCGTTTGGGAAATGTGAGTAGCCATTATTCTCTTAATGACTAGTAAATTCAATACAGGTATTGTAATTGTGTCCTTCAAAATGAGACTCTTTGTTTTAGGCTCTTATGATTTTTACAAAAGCCCAGTGTTTTGTCACAGTTTTCATAATGTATTCTGTCTAAACCTCTTCTACTTAAGTATCTGCTAGATACAGTCTGTTGAAACAGGAAATTCTATTTCTGAGCAAAAAAAACCCCAAATGCAAATGTTTGTTTTCATTCCAAAATGCTTGGAAGTGATTCGTTTTAAACATTTGTTCATGTTTTCCTCCAGGTTTTAATTGAAAAATATATTTGAGAAGGTGAATGTCTTTTAAATGATGCTCATTACAATGTTGAAGAAAATATAAAAAGGACAACTTTTTTTGAGAAAATATTGAAAACTCACTGAGTTTGTAAAACTGAGAAAGGGCTGCACGTGTATGTTTTGCTTTAAGGACCAGACACTTAAAAGATTAATTTCATATCAGTAGGATGCTGGCCTATCACCTACCATGGCAGCTGAGCAGATTCACCTAAACAGAACCAGAGACTCTTTACGGTGTACCTCTTGCAGGCATATGAGCTGCAAGATTCAAAGTGGATGATCAAAGAACAGTGAGCCCTCAACAGCAACAGACTTCACCAACAATAAGCTAAGAGCAGCCTTCAGCTGGTGGAAATCACATCTAGTCAAAATATTTTTAGAACTCCTAAATGTTAATGACCCAGAAGTTATGATTTACAGGCTCTCTTTGGGCATTTTCAAGACTGAATGGTTGCTTTCCCAAACACTTCTTGCATTAGTCCCTGATTCTCGCTAATGTGCTGCAATAAGAGGAACTTGTGTTTTAGCACAATAGAGCAGATCCTTTTACCTCATCAATCTCAGACAACAGATGCTGGCAGGTAGGGAATATGTAGGTGTTACAGAGCATCTGAGTCTTCCCCTTATCCTCTTTCCCATGACACTTGCTCTCCCACTTTTTTGGTGATGCCTTGTCATATCATGTCATATTCTCCTTCCTGCTTTAGCTCTCAACATAAGGTGTGCATCTGTCTTTGATGGTCCCCCTGCTCTCTTTTATTTTTCTCTTGTTCCTATTAATGTACCCCACTATTTATGTCCATTTCACTTCACTCTTCATAATACAAGTAAATGAATACACAAGTAAATATAAGTTAGTGAAAAATGCAGTAAATTAGCAAGATATGTTTCAGTTCTCTTATTATCTGCTTTTGTGTTTCTTCATAACACTACCCTGCTTTTTGTCTTTCCACATATTATATATTGTCCAATTCCTTACTATGTTACAATGTTAGCATACTACTAATGCATCAGAAAAATAAAAGGCAAATGCAAGATTTAAATGGAATTAACATTTTAATGTCAAAGAACTTACAACTGGGAATGCCAAAAATTAAAACTAATCTAAAAATGCTAATTCGTGCATTTAAACTAATGAAAAAAAACTAATACCTTTTAAAATATATCATCACTTGCTATTTGGATATCTACTTCATTTCAGTGAATATACAGCCATTCAATAAAACATTTTATCTTCCTCAAGTAGCATGTCTCCTGATTCAAACTGGTTGGAATTGACAACTTCTACCTGAACAATTTAAATTTGCCGTAAGTTATAAGGAGATGAAACTAAAGTCTTATATGCAAATAGAGGCAATTAAATGTAATGCTATGTGGTCTACCTATGATTAAAAAGTCATCTGAACAGTCATGCAGGTGTGAATCTGTACCACAGATTCTCACCAAATATTTCTCTTGGGTATGAGTCTTCTGAACAGTCTTCCCTACAATCAAAACAGAAATATGTGGGAAGTTTAGGCTGGTTTAGGCTGAATAAGGCTGAACAAGCAAATTTAGGATTTTCCTCTTTCTTAAGCATTGAAGAAAACTTTTCCTTTGCTCATTCCCTTGGTCCCTGTTGCAGAAATGCTTGTCTTTCTCCAAAGACAGAGGTGTAGTTCTGAGACGTTACTTAAAGAGATGATACTTCTGTTTGTGCAAATGTTAAGAGTCACTCTCAAACTATACATCCAAATGCCTTGGGTCAGTATGCAAAATGCTGAGTTGCACATTATCTTTTATACCATGACAGTAAGTCCAAATAACTTGATAATTTCCAGTTGACATATATGTCTAATGGATTGTCTAACTAAAATTTACAATATGGCACAGCTACTTACTTCTGCAAGGTAGCAGTCCAACTCAGTTTTGAACATACACAACATAATTAAGACTTTTAAAATAAAATAAAGAATAATTCTTTTAACTTTCATGAAAATCTTCCTCTTATATACACTCAATAATACCCAATCTAGAAGCAATAATAATTTTAAATCTAAATATGCCTATTACAAATGCACTCAGCCACAGCAAAAGAAAAATTATTCTCTGGGAAATGGATTTTACTCATTAGTGAAATTTCACTCATTAGAATTTACTCTACAAAACAACGATAAATCAGCAAGTTGATTTTTCTTAATGAGACATTTAACTGCACTAAAATATTGCAGAGCAACACCATTACATACTACACCATCAAACTCAGAAAGAATTTAATTTTTTTAACATAATGCAATGATTCAAATCAGCCTTTTATTTCGGCATTCTTTATATGCAACATTTTCCAACTATATTAACAGTACACTAATTCATTTTTAATTGGTCAGATTCTGAGAGTTGCCACACAATCTTAACTCTCTCAAGTCAGTGGGATCCTCGGTGTTACTATGCAGAAATTAATTTGTTGCATATTTGATCGTAACTATTATGATTGTTTACATGCAACTGGACTAATGACAAGTAAGAATATAGGCAGATTACTGCTTTCAGTACAGTATGAAAAAAAATACATATAAAAAAATAACAGAACAGAAATTCATGTCAACAATTACATCATATATCTTGGGCATTACTGAAAAGGTATTTCTTTGCATATGCACAAAGAAAACAATAGCAATTAGTTATGGTAGCACTGATAATGCATTTTCCAGTTATAAATCAGGCAAAATCTCTGCCTTCAGGAGCTCATTCTGTGGCCTCAGTCCTGTAGCTTAATCTGTGCTGGCAGACCAACTTGAAATGTCAAAAAGTTTAAAGTTAGAAAAGAAGGAGTTTTTACATAAGACCATGGTCATTAACGAAAGCTAACTATTGTACCAGTAAAGGTACAAAAGCATGTATTCCAAAGGGTGTGAAAGGGGACCAGACTGCATTACAGGTATACAACAAGCAAGGGGAACATAATGAAAGCTCAGAGGAAATAGGGAGAGTAACTCACTAAGAGGAGGAAAGATAGGCTAAAGAGAACGTTTGTCTCAGTCCTCACTGAAAATCATAATGAAAAATAGATTCTTATAATGGTAGTTAATGAGGAAAGGAGTCATGAGAAAGTCTTAAGAAGGACAGCAGATTAAAGACTATTTAGACAACTTGAATGTATTAAAATTAGCAGGCCCAGTGAAATTCAGCCTGTCATGCTAAAAAGGATAAGCATTAGTGGCATACAAACTATTAGCAGTTAGATGAAATACCAGTGGAGTGAATGGCCAATGAAAGCATGTACTACTGGAAGAAAAAGCAAACACAATTTAGGAATAGAGGATTTGCTTCCAATACCTTGCAAATTGCTGGAATAATTAAACCATTTTAGTTTAAACTAGGCAAAAGTGAAAATACTAAGTGATATTGGTTTATTTAAAGAAGATTATGCAAAACTAACCCAATTTATTTCTGAAGAAGACAAAATCATTGGAAAAATAAACCTAGGAAGCCTTAGAGTTCAACTTCGGTGACGCATGTAATACTCAGTCTTGCTGAAGTCAATTCCCTACTGAATTGCCTAAGATCAAACTCAGAATCACCGGCATACTGATGTCATGCCATAGGTCTGTTACAGAAATATGAATGTAAAAAATGATGCTGTAAGACATATTAGGGTGAAATAGACACAGATTAGTGATTATCTATTTGGTTTCAAGTTTAAAAGGGAAATTTCAGTAAGCTCCAGTTGCACAGTTCTGCACCCACTAATAGAGACTACTCTTTGCTACCAAACTGTTCAGTTCTTTTCAAGCAGAAGGTATGCACTATTCTAGCTAAAATCCTGTGTGATTCCAAGCTGAGAGTAATCACAGCTGCTTTGAAGAACAGAATTAAAATAAAGATCAATGTTGAGAAAAGGGCTGAATTGAAACAAAGAAACTTCTATAAGTAAGCGTACTCCTGTCACAATCATAATTGACAGATATCTGGGTCATTTAACATGTACATTTTTTAACACTAACACATATCCAAAAGAATCTGAGTCAAAATGCTGGTTGGATTCCACTACCAACTTACACCACATCTGTCTATTTTTATAAAACTTATAATACAAGTGCTATCTTTTTACTATGTAACATACCGTTTTGAGCATTTTTTAATCTCCAAATTGAAAATATAGTAACTTTGGAGAACTCAGGAAGCTTAGCCACCTAAAGTGGGTTTGGGGTTGAAGTTTATGCATTTTAGTTCAAAACTAGACTAGTAAAAATGGCTGCGGAGATGCCATGTATTCTCAAAAGTGCCCCAAATCTATGCAAGCCTCTGATGTGCATTCTTTCGCACACACCTAGAACAGCCCCTCTCTTGAAGTCCTCAGTACTTCATTTGGGACCCATCATGACTTACTGCAGAATTCAGGTCTTTCTCTAAAGGTCTGAAACCAGTTCAGACCACCTACAAACACACACCTTAGGGACTGGTTTCCACAAAATATTTGATGAGAAAATATGATGTTTACTTTTAAAATGTGCCACAAAGGGGATAAATACTGCTTCCTCCCACCCCCCTCTTCCTGATATCATCTATGGGATAGCCTAGAGTACTAACCAAGATGGGGTAGTCTCCATGTTCAATTTAGAGTCCAAAATTTGAATCTCAAATTGCTTTTTCCTAGCCCCTCCTTTTTGCCCTCTAAGCAATTTATAGGTTGGGGAATGGAATGATACACAGGGCCAAAAAGCAAAGACAGACATGGGAGGAAAGATGACACTGTAGGCTAGGAGTTAGCATTTACCTTTGCAGAAGGGAAGAGGGAGAACCTAAAATTCAGGCTTTGCATTGTAGGTTCCTAAGTCCTTTGTTGTATTTGGCACCTTTTATTATATCACTGGGTCCAGATAATGATAAATAGATTTATATTTATTGCAGCCATCTAGTCTAAAAAACTGGTGCAAGTATTTGATTAATAGCATCATATAACAATATAAGTTATTTTTACTTATTTCCTTCAGCTTTCAGCATCTTGATTTTAACAGAACAATGCCCTTGTTTTATATTTAGATCATAAGAGTTTGACTATAACCAGAAGATACACCATGAAAAGTCAGTGTGTGGACTAAGCCCTACTCAGCATGGAGGCAGGTCTCTACTACAAAAGAAAGCAGCACTACGTTTTGGAATAGTACGTATATTCAGAAGTTGTGTGTTTTGGAAAGGAGACAAAGCCCCTAAGGAGGGATGACACCACAAATGTACACTGAGCTCAATGTGTCCTTTACATGACTAGAAAAGTCCTTTCTGGCTGATGTTAGTTTCTCTCTCACCTGAATTATCGAGGAATATTTCTACAGATGAGCTAGGCAACTCCAGTAGAACTGGACAACAGAACTGAACTCCAGAGAACAGAAGACACATAATAGCAAATAAAAACGAGGAGAGCTCATATGCTGTGAATACCATTCTCTTAGTAGTGTTCCCAGTCCCCAGTCTCTCAGTTTGTTTATTAATCTGGAACATCTAACTTTTCCTAGAAATAGGTGGGCCTATTCAGAGCAAATATCCATACCTTTCTATTACTTTCACGTCTGGTCGGTAAGAATCCTAAAAATATTTATATTTCAGTAAACTTAATATTTAACTTAATGTATAGTCAGTAGAGAAAGAAATTTTATCCCTGCTTACATGAAGTGGAGAAAAACAGCTGAATACTATTTTAATATCATTAGCTGAATTTATTTGAAAAAAAAATTAGGCTGAATTTTGATTATTGGGATATTCTCAGAAGGACTTTTATTTAAAATATTATGTTTCCAGGATGTGACATTAGGCGAAACTGAAGCTACAGACTGGAATCTGTCACATTTTAAAGTACTTAATTCTGCTCCCTTTGCTTTCCTTTTCACTATTTTTACAGCTACTCTAAGTCAGAATGATAACTAAAGCAATTCTGAGACAACAAATTAAAGAAAACTAGTGGAAGACTGGCAAGAGCTTCATATGGTAACTTTTTTGCTAACAAAGCCAAATCTCAAGAAAAGGATGGAATGTCAAAATTTTGATGCTATCAAGTATTCAGGCTTTGTTTAGTAACAGAAAAGACAAAAGACATTTACAAATGACCAAAGCTTACTGACCACACGACAGTCCTTTGAAACGTGATTTATATTTCTATGTATCAATCATACTTGTGCAAAAACTGCTACATTTACACATGCAGATATTTCTGTGTCTTTGCAATGGAAATATTTTTATTTTTTCATATATAAACAACTCATTTCAAAAATATCTGAACATAATAAACCAATGATTAAGAAATAAAATAGGATCTATATAGGAGAAATCAGATTACATTGTATACTAGATAGCTCAGATAGCTCAATGAAACCTGGTAAACTTTGTTTTACTTGACCACACTTTATAATCTTTTCTTGTTTTGTTAATCTCTAGCCGTGGCAATGCACAGGGTAACAGACACTTCCAGCTGTTTCTTTTGTAGTGAATTTTAATTAAAAGTGAGTAAGAAGCATTCCTCCATACTGTTTAATGCAACACAGAAACACTCAAGAAGCCTTCACTTCCCTTTCTGGTATTTGGTATATATTCTGTGACACAGAATCTTTCAGCTGAAATTCAGACCTGGAGTGAGAGTCCTCTTTCACCGCACTCGCTGCTCTCTTCATTCTTCTCCCAAGGATATTTGTAATGTCACCTCATAATGGGTAATTCATATTCAAATCCCCATTCAGGCAGTTTCAGCGTCAAAAATACCACCAGCCACTGCAAGGACTTGTTTTTACTTCCAGAAAATGTAAATGTGATCATTAGCTCAGCACATAAAATAAACTGGGGGTGACAGGAGAAGGCGGAAACAGCACTGTCCTGTGGTTCGCCAGAGTGCGCACTAACTGCTAGGATTCCTCTTCTTCTCCTGCTTCTTTGTAATGAGAAAAGACAAGAGATCAGAATTCTTGGAGGACTGTTTTTTTTTCTTATTTGGAAAAGGGAATTACATTTTTAGTATCCAAATCCTAAAAAATGGACCTTATAAAATGTCTGATCTAAAGCGTAAAGGGAGACTAGACGGTAAACTTGGGATTAGTCTTGCTTATACTGGGAGACAGGTCCCTTGTTGCCTTCAGCATATTGCTGAAAATGCATAAACATAACTTTCCTGTGTTAGTACTCATTCCATTACTGTAAGATCATGAATTCACATTTCCTGCCTTATTTTTGACTGGGATCTGAATGAACCTGATGATACAAATCAAGGGTTACTTCAAGGGTTTTCTTATAAAGTTCTCTTGAAAAGAGAAGTATCTGCAATACATTACAATAAAGAGAAAAAAAGGTTCAGAACCTTCAACTACCATCCTTTGAAACAGAACAGGTATATTGCTAAAGTCAAAGAGGCACAGCAAATGTGTGCTTTTGTCCTTCATAAAAACATAAAGAAGTACTTCACAGAAAAGAAAATAAAAATTTCCTGAGATGAAAGTCCGTTATCTTAGGGCCTGACCCTGTCCCCACTGAAATCAGCCGGAAGCAAGCCAAACATACAGGAGTATTGTACATAAGTTATCTTGTGTATAATATTCTTAAATTGCATATGAACTGGCTAATGCAACGTTTACCCCTTCTCTTATGTTTTTAGCTTTACAAACAACAGTTGTTTAAGACAACACAGTGAAAATAAGTTCTTGATTACATTTTTGGAGCAAGTTTCACATGAGTTATCAACTAGTATAAAACTCTGAGTATAAACAGCTTTTATAAATGTCTTGAAATGTCTTAGATAAATATAGTGATACTGTAGACTTCAGTGATTTCAAAAGGATCTAGTCATTGCAAGGCCATCTTTTCAATATGACATGATGCATGATATTTCTGAAGAGGCAGAGAAAAAGGAAGGCATTGCCTGAGGAAGTAAAACTGAGTCACTTTTCACACTGCTATGCTTTTTCATGACTGTCAGGTGGAAACTCTTCAGGATTAATGCTTTATAATTCTCATATGGCTGATACTTTAGAACTTCAAAGTGTAGTAGAACATTTCAAATTTTCTTCAGCCCATGAGGAAAAACCTTGTCATTGAAAGTTGCTGTCAATTGGAAACTTGAATTTAATACTGTACAACTACACATTTTATGAAGATTAAAATTATACACAACGTGTGCAGAGATGTCCTGGTAATGCAAGTTTGTTTCAGTATAAAAAATGCCCGCCTTAGAACTGAAAATTACACAGAGCTATACTTCATATTTTTCAGTATTCCACAGGAAAAGTTTTCTCAACCATTCTTAATTTATAAACAGGATTTCCTTGAATATAATTATGTCTTCTTTCACCAATAAACAGAAAAAATATCCCTTATTAAAAAGATAAGTAATCAGTAGTTATTATGAGGAAAATGAAATGAAAATCCATATATGGTTCCTGAGGAAGAGACTTATACATTTTAAATTTGAATTCTAATAGTGGCAAGTCATGAATATAGAATTTGCCACTGTAAAAATAATCTGTTTGCTGTAAAACTGGAACCATCCCTAGTTATCTAATACTTCAAGATACAGTGTATTAGCACCTTCTCTGAATCTGTGTGAAGCTGGCCCCCTTTGGCAACTAAAAGAGCTCTTTGAACCATAGAACAGATGTAATGAAAATTGGTTCCATTAAATGCAGCTGGCAAATTATAAACTGAAAAATTAATGCACCATACCAAGACTCTGGGGGCTAGAATGAATCAAGGTGTGGTTGCCAGATGCTAACAGTTCTTTTTTGCTCCTCTTTTACTTCAAAATAAAAAATATTTTTATAAATGTACACTAAAACAGGAACTATAACTACAACATAATATTAAAATCAAGCCAACAAGAACAGTAAGATCAAAAGAAACTTCCATTGCTACAGTCCAAACCTGCATGCCACAGCATGGACAAATGCAAAGGACATGACATGGACAGATTCATAGAAGAAAAATTAATCAAGGGCTATTAAATTCAAAAATACAACTTCTGGCTCAGGAATTTCTCTAAGCTGTAGATTTCTGCAAGCTAAGGGTAGTAGTTCTGCTCTTTTACTCTTTTCCTAAGCATCCACTACTGAGCACAATTAGAACAAGGTACTTGCCTGGTAGGATGGCTTTGCTCTGACCCAGTTAGTCTATTCTTTTGTGTGTATTACTTGAGTACTTAATCCTCATCCTGAGAGAGACCTGGCTTGAAAGCCACTCATCTGAAAAGTTCTTTGTTAGCTCAGAGCTGTAGCCATTAGTAATACAGTCAACAGCAATCTCAACTTGCCACATATTCATTTACTTTCATGGTCTTACGTTTTCCCACATGATTTTTCCACCTAAAGGAAGAATAAATCAAAGTACAGGTCAAACATATCTGGCCATATATGAAGCCACACTGCAATTAATGTTCAACAGAAACTTCCCTCCAGTGGGAAATTTCAGTTTTCTTACCTAATGCCCCCCCCCAAAGGAAGAAAAATCAAATATTGCAACTTTTTACTTAACAAAAGTTCAGTAAAAATTGACTGATAAGCATTAAGATGTTTTGCTTTAAAATATTAATCTCTATGACTACCAGAGTTGCTACAGTGCCTCAAAGTTGTTTAGTTCTGAGTCCTTCATGCTTATAGTCTCCCTTCTGGGTTGAATGCTTTGGCTAGACTACATCTCCTATGATGCACTTTAGTTTTTGAATGTGGTTGAGTCAATAGGGAAATGTTTCATTAAACAGTTTTTACTGGCAGTAATTGCAATTAGTCATGTAACTTCTATTGCCTAATCAATCATACCTTCAATAAAGTATATGGTAGTTTTTAATACTGAACCACACCACAATAATGCATTGGGACAGTGCTGAAAAAGGAAGAAAGAGGTATAAACTGCATCTGAATAAATTCAGGAAATGAGAAGAAGATTTCCATGCATTAAATTGGCGATTTCTGAAACACTCTTTGACTTAAAGAGCAGCATGAAAAAAAAGTATTACTTCCGTGGTAATGGAACTAGCAGACTTATCCTTTGGATAATGTGGCTTGGTGCCTGAAGTATTAAGAGACAGGACACAAGTACTTAATCCTCTCAATAAGTACTATTGACAGAGCAATATGAGCACCAGCTTTATTTATTCACTGAAGGAAAAGATGGCATCAAAAGACTATTCTGCCACTTCAAAACCTGAATATGAATAAAGGAAAGGGTGTGTCCTCAGGTGTTGCAGCTTTTGCAAAACACTGAAAAGATGACTTTTAAAAAACATATAAAGGTGTAGTCACTCTAATCACTTTTTCCTTTGTGTGCGATTATGTTCATGTAGACTTGTGAAACGTCTTGAGAAACCAGTGGTATATCACAGTTAGTAGCAGGGGAACTAGAGAAATAAAAAATAACATACTGTGCATACATGTAATACACATATGGCAGCATAAAGTCTGCAGAATGGGTTCTGTCATAATCTGAAGCATCTGTCAATCTACAAGCACTGGCATTTCCTGATGTTTCTAGCCTACTCCAGCATTATTGCTGAATTTCAAGGCTTATTTGACCAAGTGAAGTTTAAATATTTTTAAATAATACCTTACTGCAATACCTTATTGCAATCAGCACATCTTTATGTCCATCTTTGTTATGCACTGTCTTGCTGTATGTGCATGATCAGGCATAAAAATGCCTCCAAAATTAGATGTTAATAAAAATGAAGGTTGATGGAAATAAATTGCTAGGTCACTTTCAAAAATTAGTACATGTAAAGGCTGTCTGTAATAACAGTGAAGATAGATGTAATCAAACTGAAACATCCCTTATCCAGAAAAACACTAAGAGGAGCGTTCACAGTTTGCAGGCTTCTCTGTAAGTTTGATCTCCCTGCCTGTTCTCTCAGTAAGTAGGGTCTACTTCTTCAGTGTGCCTGGAAGCACACCATACTCCAGTATGCCTGTGAACACAGCTACTTATTTGGTAGTGTGCATAAATTGATATTTCTATTTTAAGGGAATCTCACTCTATCACAAGCTCTGCTATTGGTTTGCTTGATGGCTTTAACCCACTAGCATCAGTCAAGAGGATGGCAAGGCAAATGCTTTTGTAAACTATCCAAGGGTATTTTCTTTTCTTCCCTTTCTTGACAATCCTAACGCTTTTATTTATGGTTGTCCAAACTGTCTTTATTACTTGGAATTCACATTATTTTAGGCTGCCTGAAGTTCAAATACCAATATAAATCTGCTGTTGTCAATGGCCAGCTAGTCAAAGGGTTTGAATTCACTGCCTTGCTAAATGGTGAAGTTACAGTGTCCTTAAATGATGGATTTGGGGAATACAGTATCTCATAATATCAATGCCATTTCCCCCCCTAGAGGCCGTCATATCCAGTTTCAGCCATAATGAACGACAAGCAGTAATGTCAATTACTTATTTTATCAAGCTTATTTGCTGAGGTAAGAAATATGTTGGTCAGCAGATGGAGAAACTTGAAAGCTACACACTGAGTCAGTTTAGTGAGGAATTTAACCTATAGCTAAGTCAAATAGTGACATTAAGTACCAGAGGTGACACCTCATATGTCAAACTCTCTTCTGCATCTCCAAAAATAGACTGTTAAAACTACAGGTGAAAAGGGAAAGGAACAAAACAAATTCAAGCTGATTGTACCTCTGAAGGATTCTAAGAGAGAGTGGTTATATAGTCTCTACTCCTGAGGACTAACACCCCAGATGAAATTGTAAATAAGTAAACAATTTGAAGATAATGTCACTCCTCCAGGTGAATGATAAACCTAAAATCCAAGGTTTACAGGAGTCAGTTTAACAACTGCCCAGCTCCCAAATACTTTATCACAAGCTATGCAAAGGATACACAAGCAGCATGAAGTGTTGAGATACAGGCTCAAGGCATGATAAGCCCATAACCTAACTCAACCATACAAAGTAAAAAGCAATGATTTAAAGCTGGTAAAGTTGGGAATTCCTATACAAGGAGTACAAGGTGCAGAGTTCTCCCTTATTGCTTTATACTATGAAGATCATAAAGGGAAAACAGGGGATGACAACCTGTTGCACACAGACAGAGCCCATACAGATCACTGAAATAAACTGTCACTTGAAAAGGGGACACAAGATACAGAATGTGGTTTATGAATGTAATTGAAATAGTGTCTTAGTGAACATGGTCAAAAGAGCAGTTTCTATTACATGATAATCTAGCTTACACAAAGTAATGAAAGCCAAACTACATTCTTGGGGAATGTATTGCCTCTTATTCAATCTGAATAGGGTTGATAGCATAGGATATGAATTAAATTAAATTTACTGAAAGTGCTCCCATGAGTTTCTTATTTGGAAAAAGTAAGGATATTAAAATTGTCATAATTAATTAAAAGGAGCGAGTGTTCAGAAGTGCCCAAGACAAGGAAAAGCTGCAGCGTTTATTGAGAAATAAGCTATATTATGGCTTATTATACAATTACTGTGCAGTGACACTAACATTTCAGGCTTATATGGCAAATCCAGCACAAAAATAATTTCCATTCATACGGCATGTCAAAACCTTCTTAAAAAGCTATGAATCTAACTTATTGTTACACATCTGTTTACAGATGCACTTACCATCAGTATTTGTATTATTTGTTTCATAAGGGATAGAAAGAAATCATTCAGTTGAGTTCTCTTAGACTTGGCCACTAACTAAATGCAAAAATCTACAAAATTCCTACAGAATGGCACTGATATTTTTAGGGACTGTTTGGATTCCTTCCTACATCACTGCTCAAAATTAGCCCCATTTTAGCAACAATGAAAGTTTTAGAGAAAAAATGATCTAAAATAATGCATATATATTTGTCCAACCATCTAAAATAATGTATGGCTCCCTCAATTCTCCTGTTTTAAAAATGAGAATTTGCTCAGAATTTGCTAAAACTATTAAAATTTTAAGGCCATTCAGGGTGCTTGGAAAAACCCAGCCGCTAGTGCAGCCTGGTTTCTAAGAAAGAATTCTGCAGAGAGCGGATTCAACAATTCTTACATTAAAAAAAAAATACATAACAATTTAAAGTGAGAAAACAAATTTACACTAACCAGTAAGTTTATTTATGTTTTGACTGGATGGCAATTAAGAGTTATGTACCAGCAGACACAACAAAAAAGAAAAGAAAATAGCACATTAGAAACCATGCATAATTGTTCCAGACAGCTGTAGATACCAGGCACAGAAAAACAAAACAAAAGAAAACAAAGTAAGAAAATAACCACTGGTCTTAGCAACAGAAAATTTATTCTTTGGTTTGGAAGCACAGCATCCATTTTCAGCTATGCTTCAGCCATAATTAGTTTGGAGCAAGAATAATGCAGTAATACTGATCTGATAAAATTTTCTAAGAATATGTGAGGCAAAAGGGAAAGTATAGCTTTTCAGTGGTTCTATTCATGTACTATGTATCAGCAACTCCTTCTCAAAAATTAGGAGCATAGTAAGAACAGAATTCTCAAATACATTGTCACAAATTCCTTACAGACTTTGAGTAAATGGCATCGACATTCTGTATACAGAATCGCTAGGGCCAACCGATAACTGTTTTATGTGCAATTAATGAACTTGTAATGAAAATTTCTAGAACCGGGGATTCGTTACTGGTAGTCTAGGCTAGTAGGTTTTAGATGTTTCTTTCTTATATTTACATTTTTTAATGCCATTCATATATATGAGTTATGTGTGCAAATATTAAAGGGACAATGGAATAGACTCAATGATGTTCAGCAACTGCTATACCATACTACAAAGAGTTTGTACAGAAAAAGTCCAACTTGATTTTCTTTCTTACCATGAAATCCAATCAAACTCATAATTCCACTATCTTCATTTTCATGTGACCCTCTGAACTTCAATTGTGAGGAATGAGCTACAGAGGAGGAAAGGTAAAAGAAAGCAATAGTAGCAGTATTATTTGATAATAAGTAGTGACTAGGGATTGTATAAAGCAATGAATATTGCCTTCAAGATCATTCAAACAAACATACAGATGGTCACTGAAGAGATAATTAAAAAGCTAAATATTATATTTTTGCAGTCAAGCCATGACTCTAGTCATAAATATTCAAAAAAAATTGTGATTATAAGATGTGCTTATTACTATTTCTTGTGTGCAAATCACTCCAAACCAATCATGCTGAAGAAATTAACTTTAAAAGTACAGCTATTCATTTTGTTCTGTATTAAGTTGTAAGCACTAGAATTGTGCTTGTAATAAAAAATCAGTCTATTTTGCCTTCAGAAAATGAAATTAGTAGTTATACAGATGACATCAGATCACCTGGCTTTACAAAACAAAACACATACTGGTGGAAATATTTTTATATGAGAAATGTTTACTGTACACTGCATTAATTTCACATTTATTTAATTTAGATTTTAAAATATTAAATATAATATCAACTAAGTTTATTATAGATGGCTCCTATTAATTTCCCGACATTTCTTACAGTTTTTTTCTTTAAAAATGAATCAGAAATGTCTCTTTATAGCATTCTCTAAAGCAAAAATAAAAAGTTTCCTATATTATAAATTCCTATGATTTGCACTAGATCATCTTTCTGCCATTAATTATGAGAACTAGGAATTATAATGAAATTCAAACAAGACAGGAAACAATCTGCCAGGGTGCTGGGAATTTCAGGTGCAGATACAATGCAAAACAAAGTTCGGAGAAACAAAATCAAAGTGTAAATATCTACTCCTTAGGCAGCTACAGAAGAAGAAACTTTTCTCTTAAGCTAAGGTCAGATATAAAGCTGCCTTGCATCTGTCTCAGCAGACACAAGGCAGTTCTTTTTTCAATGGGAAAGACAATGAGAATTACGCATAGCAATGAATAATGTGCTTTCTTTGCAGTCAATCCCTTTGATTTACTCCTCTTCAAATTCTGGGTAAAAGCGCTCATAATATATCCACAGAAATTTGGACAGATTTACATTTAGTAGTTTGGGCACACTTCCATGTTTTTCTAGTATGTGATCTTCTGTTGTTTTTACACTGCTCCATTTACTTTCTCTCAGTCCAAAAATCAAATTCAAAAACAGATATCTTCTAGTAAATTTAAAGAAATTATATAAATACAGTAATAACTGGTGAATGGATTACTGTGATCTTTCTTCACTCCTGATGATACTTTTGCACTAAATCAGAGCAGAGAAAAAGATGGTGGTCCACCAATTCCAGTCGTCACCTTGCTTCTGGCAGTGACCTATAACTGGTACTTGATAGGAAGACAGAAAAGCCCATGATGTATCTGCCCTGTTATACCATGAGAGAGAGACAGAATTCTTCCTGAGTCTCTGATGGCAATTATTTTATATCCTGAAGCAAGATGATCAATATCCCTCGTAACTTAACGAGTGTATAAGCAAAACCTATCTTGAGTCTTATACAAATCTAAACATTTATTTTTAATTCCTGCTGAACTGCTGATGGGGGAGAAAATGCCTATTACTGTATATTTATCACTAAAAATGTATTTTCTTCATGTATTAATGTAACAGCATTTGCTTGTTTTGTGCATTACAGGTCAGCTAGGCAAACTATTCAAAATATTCAGGTTCTAATGAGGCATTCATTATTTTTACACTCTCTCTAAGGTCTCTTCTGGTATTGGTAACCACCAATATGTTTTTCTGATTACGTAATTTTTAGCAAAACGGCCGCAAAGTGACTAGAAAAGCAAATTAAGGATTTGGAGCAAATACAAAGAAATCAAATAATTATACATACATAATACATACATATGTATGTATAATTAAAAGAGGGGGATTATATATATATATACACACATATACATCCCCCTCTTTTTTAAAATTGCATGCTTTCTAATGAAAACACCTCTTTTTTTCGAAAGGGTTTATGGAAAAGACTGAAAAACAATCCTAATTTTGATGCCTTAAACCAAAAATTAATTTTAACAAACATGGATCTTGTTACAGGCTGTTTATTCTATACAGTTTTAACTCTGGCCCCTTTTACTTATTTCTGGTAATGATTCTACTTTTTGTACTTTATCATGGCAAATCAATTTCCTAACATATATCTCCACAGACTTTGCAAGCAGAAATTCCACTGATAAACTGATAATATGTGTAATTTAAAAGTACTGCATTTATATTCCACCTGTCTTGCAATATTCCTTCTTTATGCAGGATTATTGCCACACTCCTCCCTGCCCCCAAGCATTTAAGCATATCTAATACACAAAGATTTAACTAACTAAAATCACAAAGAAAACTCCCCAAATATTTAGGAATCTGTCAATATAAAAACTGTTTATAAAGGAACACTTATTTAAACAGCCAAACCGCCCACTTGATAGATCAATATATGATACAGGAGGACTTTAAGAGTTCTCTGTGTATCAGTATATGCATGTACACAAACAAGTATCTGTTTCTTGTATTAATGTGCAGTGCATGTGATTTAAATGCTATTTATACAATAGTTAACATGAGTAAGATACCTGATTGCAAGCTACTCAGGAGTCAAGCAAATTGACCTTTCTTTTTTCTTATCAAACAAAGCTATAACCTTCTTAAAATAAATTACCCAATACTGCTTGACAGAAACCCTCTCCACAAAAACAGACAGCGCTTTTGCAATTTTTCTTTTTTGTTTCTTTTAAAAAATATTCCATATAAGACATCTTAGCAAATGTCTGAATCAAAAAACACAGTACTTCAGTGATATTCTTAAGTAAACAGGGCGGGACATGCTGCTTGAGAGTTAGTATCACAAGGATCTGGACTGGAAGAAGAGTTTTCCAACAATTCATGACAACTGGAAAAATCCTTTGGCAGGAGGTACATGCCCGAACTCCTAAGGCTCCAAGAGAACTCATGACATACCTACGTTACTAAGGAAATTAGCATTTCACGTATAGCAAAAGAAAGGCAAAGCTCTTCTGTCAGGGTGTAACTTCATTGAATGTAGAAGAGCAATAATTTAATTAATAAGCAAAAACATTCCTAGAAACAAACACCATGTTCAAAATTTTTTTAAACCTACATTTTATAACTTGGATCCTAATTAAACTAGATCATTAAATCATGTTTATATAACTGCTGCCTTCTACCTCCTTCTTCCAGGCAAAAGATGTTTTCCTCTATCAAACAAAACAAAACTTTAGAAAGCAAAGTAGGGGGAAAAAACAGTGACAGGGAGCAACTGCAGTCCACTGCCAGTGTCATATTTCTGCTCCCAAAAGGCAAACAGTGTTTACTTGGTTGGTCTAATAGACAGTATCACTAACTATGCCCACGTGCAGAGAGGGAGAAGGAGGAAGTCAGTCACACAGAACACAACAATCCGCTGGGACACAAGGTCACATCTAGTAGTGTGACAAAAGAAATCATTCCAATCAGGTTGTTTTGAAGTGAAATAGCTTGTGCCCTAGTGGAACCTAGTCGGTTCCATATGACAATGGCCAAGTTGGTAATTCAATAAAAAGTAACACGAGATCTGATTTCCAGCCTGTTTTCCTGTAGCTCGCTGTTGTTACTTACTGAATCTTCTCTACTGTTGACCAAACATGGCAATGGATCAAAATTAATTAATAGAAATACCACTCACTGACTGAGCTTGCTGCCCTTGCTTTTTGTGTATATCAACAAGGAACTATAACCAGAAGATCTGTACGTCACTATGAATTTCTTGATTTGCCTCTGTCTTGTATCTTGTCCTGCCATTTACTCCTGCAGTATGTGTGCAATGCTATCATGTTAATACCTACACATTCATTCCCAATGCAGTCACAAACAGACAAGATACAAGGCAAAAAATCAAACATGATACAAGATAGAATTATACTGTTTTAACAATAATGGAACAAAATATAAAAATCTCCTAGCAAAACCCATGTAGTACATAACATTTTGGAACAGAGTAAGTCTGTGAAAGAAAGAGGTTTTGTCAAATTGACTCAGAGAACATTTAGATTAACTATAACTTTTCATTCATTAATACTCTGTGGATATTTGTCTAAAAGCTTACAGTAAAAATACAAAAAATAACTGTTAGTTTTAAAAAAGACTTTCTTTCTGTTTCTCCTCTTTGTTTAAAAACATTCAGTGATCCACTTGCTATATTGCTACATACAAAACCAGATATTCTCAAAAATACCCCCATATATTTATAATGTATGTATGTGTGTATATACATAAACACGTGCACACACATGCATACACACACACACACACACACAGAGTGATGTGTGATAACCTATGGAACACTGAAGGGAGACACAAATGTTGCAAGAGTGGGGACTTTGATGGAAAAAGCAGAAAGTCTGCTAATTTGTATATGACCCTTTCATGGTACCACCCAGAATGAAAGATAAAACCTGTTGCTAGTGGTTGGTTTAGTGGAAGCTAGAATAACAGAAAGCCATTACAACTAACAGAAAACTGCCAAAGAGGCAGGTTGAGGGAGTCAGACCCCCAGAAAACTTGTCAAAAAGTGGTTTTGTGACGAAGTATCATTAGAAGCCAAGAAAGCTCATAAAATATCTCATTGTTTCATAGACTTGATTAAACCTTAGGTAGTAAAGAGGCCAAAAGGAAGGGAGGGAGTGCATAAAAGAACCTAAAAGAGGAGATGCTTGTTTTGTCTACGTTCCTACTTAGAGGGAGGTAGGACTGCTCACTGCTTGTCCCTGGTTTCCTAAGTTCAGTTTTAGCCAGACTTTTGCATGTCTCATTCAGCTGTGTTGGTATATAGAGCTGAAGACAAGGAATTAAGATAAGACAATGAAGCTAAAGCTTTTTAGCACCTTACTGAGGAAAAAAGGGGTAAGTAAGATGCTAGAAATATGAACCAAATGCTGGAAGCACTGTAGTCTCAGTGTAGTTCCTGGGATATAATAAGATTGTCCAGATACTTGTATTTTAAAACCTAAAAACAAAACCAAAATAAATATCAGTTACAGAGCTGAGATCTTTGGCAAGTAAAAATGAATTTAAGGATGTGAAAAATCTACTAATTAGAAGTCATGGAACACTTAGCTCCAACGTATATGGGAGACAGGGCAGAAAAGCATATCTAATCCTGCAGAAATGTCTTCAAATAAGAAGAGAAACTGAAATTTCTTGGTAAAGGAGCAAACACTGACAACCATTAGCACATTGCAGTGATACTGCAAGTTAATGTAGCCCAGGAAACAGTGAGTTATTTTGTGGAAAGGATACTGCTGCTCTGTGCATTTCAAATCGTTTATCATCTGTTATTGCTAGTGATCTCTGGAAAACTTTTTTTTTCCTGATGCTTATGTGATACAGGGAGAACAGAAAAATGCTAATACTGTAGTGGAACTGGGTCACCAAATTGATTTAGCAGCTTAGCCCCACTTCTTATTCTCTTTATTTGCCTGTGTGTCTGGGGTATACAGATTGTTTCTGACTGCTAGAGCATAACCTATATGAGACCTATTAAGATAAAGCAGAGCTTCAGGATTTACTCAAAGATTATAGAAAAGCAGGCATGGCTGATATAAGAACACAAAACTAACTGTATAGAAATTTTTGAAGTGTATCTATCTGTTTTGTAGATACTATTTTAGGGGGCATATGCTATGCATTTCTGTTTAAGTTTACTTAATAGAAATTGTGGAGCCAAAACCTTGGATTTAGATTTGGAGGTCAAAATGCTAAAAGGAATTAGCAATTCCATTTCATTTCAAAAGAACCTTGTCTTCTACCTTGACTAGAGCTGAAATTGCTCATACAGACACACTTTTTGTTAATGAAAAACATGATTCTCCTGATTTTTTTTAAGGTTCTTTGTGTGTTTTACTATATGGAACCTCTCTAGGTATCAAAACAGCTTTACGGTGTTACAAAATGTCTTGATGAATAGCTGTAAATATCTCTGATGGATAACAGATAAATCTTGACGGAAGGACGTTTCTATGGCTCAGAAAACCCCTTCAATTCTCACTTAGCTGGGGAGGGAGGGTCTACTGATTAGGAAAAATAAATTTTCATATATATCAGAACAATAGATCTGGAATCCCTGTGATCATACACCTGAAGTGTAATCCTAGGTCAAACGCAGGGTGGCGTGAAGCTGTTTTAAATTTAACTTTTAAACTAGTTACAAGAAGCATGTTATCATACCAGTGGAAAAATTCAGACAGGTACTTAGGATACAATCAACTGCAGGGTACAGCTTGTATGGTAACCAGCAATCCACAGCTTTAATCAGAGGAAAGATTTGAAAGGGTTATTTGCAAACTGTCTAATAATAAGTAATTTTAGATGTCTCAAGGCCAGTCATAGGGAGTATGCGGTCTTTTATAGTTTTATAATCTTTGTGACATGGTGCCCTCCAGCAAGCACAGAATGGGTCCTATTTCAGTTGTTTTAAAAGACCAGAATGTATCAGAATAAAGTTGGTCTCAGCATGTTAAAACAGCATGAAATACATTCCCTTGCAAATTGTTTACAGAAAAAACGTGTTTATGGAAATGTATCACTGATTAAAATTACTAAAGGTAAAAGACTCTCTCTGAGTCTTTTAATTGTATTTCTTCCTAGAGTGTAGCTAGTAAGGATGCTATGCTAAACTCTCACTATGACAAATAATAATAAAGTATTTTTTTGAACTACTATTTTTTCTTTCTAACTACTTTGAAAGTTGTTGTAAATTCTAGGTTTTAAAAAAACTCATGGTTTCCTTGATGAACAAAACCCCAACCCCTACTCTGCTCCTGCAGTTTTGGTTTTGTGAACAGCCGTAGATCTTTTATTCCCCGAGAACAGAACCTACTGGAATTTTATCTTAAAGCCACCTTAATGAAGAAGACAATGTTTGTATTCTGAAGAAGATTGGTTATGGTTGCTCAGTACTGAGACAGAGCATGGAAACTTGGGTAGTGTGAAATCAACAAAACAGAATTTAAAGAAAAGTGGTAGAGAAAGGAAGTTGAGACCTCAAATATATTCCTATTGCAATTAGTCAAAAACTGACAATTACTTTAAGAACTTTTTTGTTGGAAACAGAGATGTTTTACAGTAAATGAAATAAACTTTCCTCATTTGTAAATTTCTTCTCTTAATTTAAGCAGTTATAACTGACACAATTAGATAATTCACTTAGTTTAATACAATTAGTCAGAAGTTCAAAGGTTTGAATTAGAATGGTGTGATTGGTGCAATTATTTTTCTGTTAAGCCAAGAAGCAGCAAAATTCTGATTTGCATCTAAGAAAACTGAAACACACTGCTATTCATTTGAAAAAGAAATTATATCTGTTTTTAATCCACTGCCTGATCAAGGCAGTATCAGGAGTGGGACTTGGCCCTGTTTCTCTTCAGAAGGTGACTGGAAAAAGCCAACATGGGGAACGAGGATCTGTGTCCTGTGACCAAAATATCATATTGCAAATGTTGCACAGTTCCTGTTTGTTTACAATCCCTCTAAAATTTAGTCACACTACAGAAGTGGTGTGAAATATTTTTTCTGCAAAAGCTTTTTGAGTGAAAAAAGTATGTAAAAAATCTGAGTATTGTCATTGAACTGACTGAGCTATGATTTTTTTCAAGTTGAAACATTTGACTTTCATATTTTTAAATGGAAAATCTAATTTCCTCAAATTAAACATTTTTGATTTGTTTTGCCTTTCACTCAGAGATTAAATCTTTAAAATGATCTGTCTCAAATTACTTTTATTTAGTTTCCAGTTTGAAAAAAACACCAAAATCAGCTATTTATACAGCTTTATGCAAAGACACTCTTTAAAAGCTGTTCAAACTCTTCAGACTTCACTGTGTGCATCCCATGTAGAGAAAAGGAGTGTGTCTGGGGAGCTTGTGTGGTATGATCTTTAAAAAGCAAAATAGTTGTTCTGCTCTGGTGTAAAAAAAATGCAGCCAAACCAAATTCCTGAAAGTCTTACGGATACATAGACAAGATAGAGTCAAACATGCTCAGAAAGGGCAAAATGTGCCAAGTGAGTTCACAGGAGCAGCATTATTGCAAATTGAAGATAATTTTTACATCTTACATTCTTAGTACTAAGACATTTACAAGTAAACTACTAAATATAAAAGATTACAAGTTCACTGAATCAGAAGAGCCTCAGCTTTTGCTATGATTAAGTTTTAATTGTATTTTTCCTCAGGGATCACTAGTAGCTAATAAGCTCATTAAAATAGGTCTTTAAATAGTACTAGTAGTAAAAGTCACTTCATGCACCATATTTTGATATGCTTGGCTGCCTAAGGCATCCTACTGCCTGCCATTTCAAGAGTTCAGTTTTCATCAATGAAATATCTAAGATGTATCTAAATCCTTATTTTTGAAGTGACAACTGCTTGGTATATCTTCAGTATATCATGTACCTTTTGTGAATCACAGATATGAAGCTACTGTATCTTTCTTCTTACTTTTACTGTGGTTTGTTTGTTAGAAACACTTGTGAGCCACGAGTTCTGAATCACACACTTCTCATTTAATGATATGCATCTCCCTGTCTGATAACAGTGATTGCAGTGATAACAGTGATTTGTGATTGCTGCTATAAGCATACAGAGTAACTTTTGGCCTTACAAATATTCTTTTGCTACGTTTTTTGAGACTATTGAGTTGTTCTGCTAACTAGTACAAATTTGTTCACACCCTTTTCTCACCAGGATCAAGGAACTCTGTCTTGACTGTGGAGAGAATGTGCTACGTCCAGGAAGGCAGCAAGCAGAGCTCATGCACAGCTGACCTATGTACAAAATATGTGCCAGACCAGAGACGGGAGGCATCGCTCTGAAAGCAAAAAGAGTGGAACATAAACAAAACCACACCTGGGCTATAAATAGGTAGGAAGTAAAGGAAGATAACTTCTTTCTTCTGGGGATTTACCTTTTTTTTTCCTTTCTCCA
Source organism: Apteryx mantelli (assembly GCF_036417845.1). Taxonomy (NCBI): domain Eukaryota; kingdom Metazoa; phylum Chordata; class Aves; order Apterygiformes; family Apterygidae; genus Apteryx; species Apteryx mantelli. The sequence continues at coordinate 49,397,988 of NC_089982.1, read as the reverse complement.
GGTGCTTCTAAATGCAACCAGTTAAAAACATGGCACCTAATATGAAATGAGTCTATACTGTTTGGCTTAATGGCTAATTAAATTAAATTATAACCCGCCATTAAAATCCTTTTGAGGATTCCCCCCTGTATATCCTAACCAATATCTCATTTGCAAATTCAAATAAGGCCTTCATTCATTTATAATGTTTAATTTGAATGGTCATATCAGAAATGTTTCTGCATAATTTGAGACAATATAATTGCATTTCTGTAACTACATTTCTGCAACTAAAAATAGATGAAAATCTTGCACATACAAACATGCAGAAAGAATAAATAGTTTTTATAATATAACCATTAATATCTATAAAAATATATTAATTGGACTGAGGAACATGACATTAATAAAGGAAGGGTATCCTCCAAATCATCAAAGAGATAAAATAAAGATTATAGTACCACTTTAATTGTTTTATTAATTAATGACGATAGACTTTTCCCCCATAACAATTTGGTTTGTACTATCAGAAAATTGATACCAGCATATGACAACTGAGATGCAGAGGAATGACTTATGGAACATCAAGGCCAAGAATTTATTAAATGCAGAGAAAAATAACAGCACCAGTACATTCAGCTTCAGAATTAACTAAATCCCACAGACTTGCGGGGCTCCAAGGCACTATAACAGGTGCAACAATTATGTATGGCACAACTTGAGGGACATACCATCCAGTCTTTCGGGAGCTCTGCAGTTTTGATGAGAGAATGAACTGTTAATTAACAAATATTAAGATCCCAACTTGTCAAGCAAAATTAAACTCAAGGGATGAAGCATGGCTGCCCAAGAGAAACCAAGCTATCAACACTAAACCAGGTCAGAACTAGTGAACACTTTTTGGAAAACTGAAGGGAATATTTCTGCAGTTTTATACCGTGTGGTTCACATTTTCATTTTATGTGAAATTTCAAGAGCTCATGGACATAATGGAAATAAAAATGAAACTGCAAAATAGCTCAGTTCATCTTTTTTTCTGAAGGCTCCTGAATATGCTATTTTGTTAAAGTCCAGAGATGTACATTGCTTCTGTGCTGGCAAGAGAGGTGGGCATCTTCCCCTTCTAACAAGACTCCATTGCATTTGTCATCCTGGGCATTTCTCTCTAACACTGAAAGGATTTGAAGGACAGTCTTACTGCTTAGGAAAATTATCCTTTCTGAAGATGTGTACCTCACGATCTTGAATTATACAGCTTCCCAAACACAACTGCTGCCCTGCACAGATGATATGAAAAGACATTTCCGTAATCTGAAGATAGAAAAGATAGTGCCACAGATGTAACAGTTTCCCTAAGTGGAGGGCACTTCCTTTGTTGTGTGGATCTGAGTATAAATTACTCCCTGCATTATGTGAAGCTGTATACAATATATGCACAACTGTGTTAAGATGCATACTCCTGCATGAAGCCCCTGCATTGTGTGAGGCTGAAGTGGAATTCTGAAAACTAAATATTGCAAGCAAAGTCATTCATCTGGTATTTCTACAAATAAAGAAGAATAGTAAATTTTGCAAAGAAATATGTTTATTTTAGATTTTATCCCTAGATTTAGAGATTTGACAGTTTAAATATTAACCTGAAACAAAATCCTAGCACCCCAAAATCTATGTGCTTTTGCAAGTGTCCTCAACGAGACAATGATTTCACTTTTTTCTTTTGAGTGCATTCTGAAATCAAAGTAAAGTCCAGCATCACCTTGTTTTATTTGATCTAGCCTGGATATTCTGTCGGTTAGTACTTAATTTTCCCATCTCTCGAGGTGACCTATTGAAATTTACACAACTTTTCTATAGAAAATGCAAGCTTGCTTAAAGAAACATACCAGAGTACACCCTGGTTTCCTTTTTAAAAGGTAGTATGCATGAACTAGACATTTAATAAATTTACATCTGTGAACGCACATGATGTAAGTGTATTTCAGGTCTACTGTCTACCATTATTATTGCCACTAAAACTAACACAATACACAGAACATCATGCGAAAAAAAAGCAGCAGCACTGTTCAGCCACTTAGCTGAAAAAATAGGGATGATTTTTACCTGTTCCTGCAGTGGACTGAATTTCAGCAAATCTCTGCTTCTCTGAAGTAAATGTTTCCTTTCAAATAAAATAATTCAGAAGACTGAAAATGCACAAAACTGGGGCAAAATTAACTTTCTGAATATATTTTTTCTGCTTTTGCTTTTAGCATTTATCAATAAGCTGACAAGTTCCATTTAATACATCCAAAATTATCATGAATGTAAAACACTGCTTCTGCTGAAGATCAAATCAGATTATTTGAAGTGTTGCTTCACAGTCCAAATACTTGACTGGGTTCGTTCTGTGGGCACTTCTGAATATGATATAACAGTGCACAACCACTCCATTTTAAGTTGTATTTGGATGTGATAAATAAAATTAAATGGGTTATTTCTTCCATATTTGACTAGATACCTGGCTCAATGATATTCACCAATTCATTAAGAAGGGTAATACTTCCTATTTTCAGGAAAAGACTGAAATTAACAGATAAAAAGCACATAAGAATATGTCTTTTAGGCTTGCCTCTGAAATGTTTGACAGTAAATTATTGTGGCTGAAAAGAAAGTGCCTTAAAAGATATGAAGGAATGTTTAATAGATTTTAATAAGATGGATACTGGAAAAACATGCCCACAGCTAAAATCTAAAAGACTGCATTTGTTTGTACATGAAGGCAACACTGAAAATTCATGGGAATGTTAAGATCACATCCAGCAAGCAAAACGAACGTGCGCGCGTGCACACACACACACACACACACACTTTCTGCTATTAAAAGCCAAACTCCTCTGTGTGACAATCGGCATGTTTTTAAATGACAATAACAAAGGCTGGCAAACTGACACCCCACTAGTTCACAACCTAAGTGATATAACCTACAAATAAGCTTCCCCATAATGCACTGCAAATTATGTCACTAATGTTCATCTGGAGGCAATGCCTCTCTCCAGTTATGAGAGCCAATTCAGATCTTCAGCTACCTCAGATCTAGGTCTCTCCACAGTAGGGAAGGACAATTGTGCCAAATTGTGCTGAATTAATTGCAATTATTTGGTGGCACCTCTTGCTACTTACTAAGGTAGAAATGAATGTAGTAAAATCACTGATTTGCTCTCTTTTTATGTCCTATATACCATACCAGCTGCAAGCTCACTAAATTCTCAAGATCACTGATCGCATGTTACTATGTTTTTAAAAACAAAAAAGGTTTTCTTCATGTGTTACCAACTGATTCACTGAGCTACAGAAACTTTCTCATTGAAATGATAAAAAACCTTAATTTTACTTTCTTATGAAGAAAAAATGCAAAAACTTCATTCTCTGAATCACATCAGACATGCATGGAACTTCGGCTTCAGTCAGACACAAGCATTGCCAACCTGTTGAAAATTCTCTTTGATTTCAACTTGACTGGCTCAAAATGATCCCATGTTGCCTTTTATCTGAATGTTTATGTCTGAAAGCAGCAACAGCAAAAACTCTGCCATATTCTTTGAAGGAAATATCTTTAATCAAAATAGCAATAGAAGAACACACATGAATACATTTTAGTTCATCTTTACTCTTTTAGAGGCTACCTAGACAGCTCGGTTTCTGGCATGGGTTTCTTCTGTGTGTACATAAAGGCTTTGTATTTCAGGAGGGCAACTTTAAATCTGATCAGTTCTGAAAGCTGTTGAAATAGTGCATCAAGCACACCCATAAAAATTCACTATCCTCTGCTTTTGTGAGTGTCACCAGACAAAGAACTTAAGGTAAACAGAAAGAAAAAATGAGCTGGAACAAAAGGAGAGTAATAAGTGAGGCAGGAAACAGGACAGCAAGCTGGAGGCTTTAATAAGTATCTGAAGCTAAAGAAGAAAGACCTTCTCTCTTCCTCCCCTCCCCCAAATAAACAAAAAATGATGAAAGAATATCTGAACTAAAGAGATAGATTCTTGTAAAACAACAGAGAAAATTTAAGACGAGAGAAATCTCTTTATACTGCCTTGAGCAGGGTCTAACATCATAGATTTTGGATGTGTGTCGTGGAAAAGATGAACTCTCCTTCTTTGTCCTGTTTTCTTTATGCCCTGTAGAAGATTCTGTGTGAAAGAAGAAGAGATAGGCCGGTTCTACTGAAAAAAATATGCACGTGCAATCTGCCTATTTGCTGAAAACTTACAGTGATAGAGATTTCCTGCTGCTGGGGAAGATGTCAACAGTTCATAGGGGAAAAAAATATGGAGCAGCTTTTTCATTTGCACTAGATGAACACTGTCAGAAATTGAGCACAGAGCAGAGGAGTTTCTACATACCATTGAAGTGACTAGGCTACAAGATGTATAATGTAACATCAGTAGTTCCTGGCTCTCTAGCTCAAAGTAAATGTAAAAAGGTAAAGCATGAGGCAGATCCTTCTGTCAAGTATGGATAAATGACACTGTAGCAGAACAGAATGACATGACATGGGTGTTATTTCATTACTGAAGGTTCAAAAATTCAACCTGCATGCTTTATATATCATTCTATCTTCTACAGAAAATCAAATGCATTTCCACTTATAATTGTAAGAATTTCTATTACACTTTTTTGCCTTCAGGATCCCTAATAGAGAAAAGACATGAACTAAAGAGTTAACTGAAAGCTCAGTTGGTGGATTTCTATACATTAACAGTCTCTTACTATCTTGAAAATTCTGTAATATTCAATGTCCTGAAAAGCTATGGTCAGCACTATCAATCTAAAATTAGATATGCAAAATTATATTTAGGCAAATAATTACATAGCCTAGTTTTGAGACATATAGAGACTTCGACTTCTTCTTCTGAAGCAATAACCCCCCCTTTGGCACCTACTTAAAGTGTCTAAATAATACAAATAGACAGTTTTAAACATATATTGACTATCTGGATTTACAGTTTTACTTAGAGATAGGTGTTGTAAAAAAAGTACGAGCAAATCTCATTTCTTTATATATGATTCTTCCCTTGCCAAACCTTACTTATTGTGTCTCACAGCTATCTCTCCAGGCAGCCTGCTATCTCTTGCAAAACTACTCATTTGACCTAGGCCACCCTCCCCTCTTTGGGAAGTTCTCGTTTCTTTAGTGGTGTAGACATCTCCACCGCCTGTTCTTTTACCAGGCAGTTTCTAGTATCAAAGTGCAATCCAGGCTCCAGCATGTTAATAATGGAGTTGGGGAGTGCTGGGGCTATAGGTGTAGAAATGTTTTAGCTGATGCATGGGTCCATCCAGAGAAAGAGTATTTTTTGGTTTTGCCATTCTATTGTACAACAGTAGGAATGAAGAGCATTATGTAAACTATTTTTTATTCCTGAGAAAATAAGCATATAAGGATTTGGTAAAAGCATTTGCATTTTTCCTACGTGTTTACTTTTAAATGTTTGGGGTTTTGTTTTAACTGAGAAATAATATCTGATGTGGACAACACTGTGAAACTGTTAAAACCAAGAAAACTATATTTACTATGTTCAGGCCACTTTACAAGCCAGAATACATGCATTTTTATATTAAACAGCTTCTGCTGCTGTTTGAAATACATATTTATTTTTGAAGGCAGTTCATAATAAGGTTATTCTTATAGATTATTTAAAGGATTTTTATTTTATTGGAAAATGCATTTTGAAGCTATGGACAATAATACAAATGCACAATGTTACATCGAGAAGTCCTGATGTACAGGCTTATGTTTTTCAATATTGCATTTTTAGTAAGTGATCATAAAATTATAGCATTATTTTTCAAATATATAAATCTAAGGAAGATTTGTACAGCAATAGTAGTTGTACAACAATATTTTAAAACACAAATCTGTTTGGAGAGCTTTTATATTACACCTTATCTAAAAATATTTAGAACTAAACTAACACTCTTTTAATTATCCAGGGGAAAATGGACTTTTGTTAAGAGAAGAATAATTCCCAAAGAGTAACTATTGCGCTGTTAGAACTTTTCCAGGCTTGCCAGTGTAGGCATCTGTCATACGAACTTCCCCTTGCTACCCAACAAATGGCTTGAATTTAATTCAGGAGGGAACATCCAAGCTGTCAAGTCTTACAAAAGCTATTTATGATCACCAAGAAAATGAACAGATATATGCACAAAGCTTTACATACTTTTCCAGTGAAAACATAGTAATGTCAGAAGTTTAAATATTAAAGGAAACGTTCCGCTTTGCATGTAAACCATGAGAACTAGTGCTTCACAGTTTTTGAATGAAAACAGTAACGTGATGAGGAAAAATAATTTTTAGCACTTTCCTATATTTGTGATAATTCAGGGATGACTTCTGACCCTAATTAGACTTCCTGAGGCATTTATATCTAATAAGATTCTAATATTTCATGTATATTCCATAAATGTATTAGTGAAATATCACAACAGCAGTATGATTAGAACAACTTCCAGATAAAGATAAGGTGTCCAGACGTGTTATTCTTGACTTCTTTTGAGTCAGAAACAAATAATAATTTGTAAAGATATTTAGCAATGGACATATTAAAGCAAGGTCAGCACCTTTGGGAATTCAAAGGGGAGTCTAATTCACTTTTTTTGCATGTGCCAGAGGATATCATAATAAAAAATAATGAAATAAAAATTCCCAGATTTGTCACAGAGTTTCTTAAACACATATTGTGGAATAATTGCAAAAAATATGCATGCCCTTAAGCAAGAAAAGGTGGAAAAAGGAGACAATCATTACAATGAAAAACAAGGTTCAAGATTTACACTTAGAAGCCCACAGAAAGAAGCATAGAGATATATATGTTTAAAGCTTTAACTTATAAAACTTAAATTTGATCCCGCAGTAACAAGCATAGCTAACAACGAATTGTTCCGTGTCTGTGATATGTAATCATGGGTGATTTCACCTTTGACAGACACCTGTGGAATATCTCTTGAAGTCAGGATCAAAATAACCTTATAATTCTTGAGAAAAATGAATAATAATTTCTGCTAATAAAATCTGCTTCTCCAGTTGGAGTGAGTTCAGCATTTGACTCACTTAGATGGACAACAAAGTAGTAACCACTGACTGAAAAGTTAGCAGTTTTCTGGATTTCAATGGCCTAATTATATTTATTTTATGCAAATGAAATATGGCACCAATAAATACTATGTGTATTACTAAGTATTCACAATAGATGAAATTCAAAATTATATCTATCATAATTGAAAATATAATGAATTTGTATTTTAACATGTAACATTTTGGGAACTGAAAAGGACTATTTCTCCAAGGCTTAGGCCTATTAGTCAGCCTAACTGACAGGGAAACATAAACACACAGCACAGCTTACAGGCATCCTGCTGGCTGCACCAGTCATAATTCCACAGATGGAATAAAGTCAAGCATGGCAAGAAGCTATCTTTGTTAAGGAGATGGACAAACAATAATGATAAATTGGCATTCACAACTAGGAGCATAACACTGGTTAAGACAGACTAATGCTTTGAACTAGTAAGGCACATCTTTCTTATGATGTCTTTCTCACCTCTTTAGATTGCCAGACTTGAGGATGAGAAGAAATCTTCCTTCACATTCAACTGGCCAAGACCTTGGAATTTTTGTATTTTCCTAAACTGAATGCAAAATCAGATAACCAGCAGAATCACCTGGGTACAATTTGCTGATTTGAAAAGCCATTGGGTGTCGTTTTGTCTTTCAGTGTAAGGAAATCTTGTTGAAATAGATACCTTGTGATATCTGGCAGATAAGCTCTTCAAGTCCTATGAAAGTATGTTGGCAAACCACGAGATGCCTGATTTGCAGATTTTTACACAACTGTTTGCATTGCAAGAAAAGATACTATGGAATTTCAAAAAGCAATAAGAAATCTATGTGAAGAGGCAATATTATAGCAAATGAAATTCAGCTTTGAAAAAATCTGAATTAATGTTAGTGGAGCAAACAACAGGAATTATTCACTCACACTGCTAAATTCAAAACCAACTGTAATCTCTCAGAAAGAAAAAAATCCTAATAAAAAATGTCTTCACAATAAGCTGTGACAGTCAATCCAGCACACAAAACAAGGAAATAAAAATACTATTTAAAAATAATGATGCATTGCTGTCTGAAATTGTGTGTTCCATTCTGTCATCTGAGATCAGAAAAAGAAAGATTTTAGACACAGGTGGCAAAACTGGAGAGATCAAAAACATCGCAATAGAAATGATGCTAGCTTTAGCATTGAGACAAATGACAGAATGTGATCAAAGGATACAAAGTAAAGAATAAAAATCAAGCAGACCTATTTGTTCTTTCAGTCCAAGAACATGGAGACACTTGATTACATGTCATACTTACAAAGGTTAATCGTAACGCTTATAACAGTTAATCTTTCTCATATGCATTATTATTAATCTGAGATACTTATTGACATAGGACATTTCAGAAGCAATGAGTTACAAAAAGATGAGAGCTAACAAGAACTTCTACAGTATACTGTGTTAACAGATTACACTAATCTGTTCATCCTTTCCTTCACAGGCAGCACAAAGTAGAGGGGTCCTGGATAGAAATAACCGAGATTTTAATTCCTCCTGTGAAATTCTCACTGGTTTGATGTTAATGGAGGAGTTGGACCTGACTTCTACACTAAACAATGAAGTGAAGGGGGGTCTGGAGTGGATCAGGCAGTGATAATGCTCTCCTGTTATGACTGTTTGCTCTGTTGACTGACTGCAAATACAAGCATCTTTTTCTTTAAAAAAGCAAAACAACCCCTCCCTGCCTTCCAAAAGAACTCAGAGAACAAAAAATAAAAACCCTTCTTAAATGCTTTAGCACATATCAATTATTGAGAATTAAAGTTTGAAAGAAACTTGTGTCTGAGGTTAACTTATTCCTGGCAATTTTGGCAGTCTTGCACATTCATCTGAAATATCTGGTGCTGGAAGTATATGTCAGAAGCAGAATACTGGATTACATGAACCATGGAGCTAATACAGTATTCCACTTGATGTTTAAAGATGATATATAGATCAATATAACCATTACAATGCAATAAGTAAAATATATTTACCTGCTTTGAGGACTGTTGATGGGGGAAGAACTTTGGGCAAGGATGCAAATAACATCTCCTCTTATTAAAAGTGACAGACCATCTTTAACATCTACCTAATGGGAGAAGACACCAGACCTTTTAAAAAGTTTTTTCTGAATACTTTGGGGACTGTAAATTGCAGAGAATCAATGGATTATGCCATGGAAAGATGGAGGGCTGAGTTTCAGCCCTTTCTAGTAATGTAAGTGAAGTATCTGTGCCTATTCTGTGGATAAACAGATAATATGATTTTCTCAGTACCTTCAGGAAGAGTGGATTAAAAGTACATTACCCTGTTTTGTTAAAGAAGATATGTAATCTTAGCAACAGCTGTATACCACTGCCAGACATGAACAATCAATAGGATATAAAGACATGTTACCTTGCAATCTTTTGTAAATAGGTATTATCTGTAAGTCAGTTCACACTGCGGCTACCAATGCACTAGCATTGATGTTCAACACTGTTTACCTTAGCAATATCCATAAAGCCACTTTCCAAGCCCTGTGCACCCCTGTGTGCTATCCACAGAGTAACAGAAGAGGCAGACCATATTCCTTGTCCTTAGTTTCTCCAAGCTGATGCAGCTGAGAAGTTAGATAAGACTTTGAGGTGGAAAGTCAGGTGGGAGAACTCTGAATATACATATAGACATCCTGAAGAGTAACAATTTCAGGTGAGTAATTCACCTTTCTGTTTGGAGTGATTGTCCCATTGTACACTTAGGTGTGTGTATATATATTTTAAGTAGCATCCCTTACAATATGCAGACCCTTACAACTGGAGGAGGTCCTCACACTCTCTAGTTAAGTAAAGACAGAATTGAACCTCCCAAAGACTGCATCTTTTCTAGACACTTCAGGAAGTGCATAACATTCAGCAAAAGTGTGAAAGGAGCTCCAGGTGGGTGCACCGCAAATGTCAAATACTAGGAAGTTCATGGGAAAGCCACTGTTTCTGCTTGAATTGCAGTCAAGTGGACCTTTCAGATTTAGTAATTTTGATAGTGTTCTTTCACACACCAGACATCTTTGAGAGACTGGCAGTTCTGTGGGTCTTTAAGCTTCTGCTGAAAAAAGACTGTTCTTGTAAGGTCATGTCCGCATTATATATAACATCTAATTTTGGGAGATTTGTTTCCAGAAAAGAAGTGTGAAGTTTAAGAAAGAAGGGTAAGTTAACTTCCTTCAATACATGAAAGTTAGAATTCTCTTTAGGTAAAAGCTTCAGATGGATGCTGCCACTTGTCCTTATGGAAAACAATGCAAAAGAATTAACTGTGAGAGCTTGAATCTCAGCTATCCTTGTTGCAGAAGAGAGATCATAAAGGCTGTTTTCACAGATAAATGCAGAAGACAGCATTCAAAAGATTCAAAAGGCTGCCACATAAGAAGATAAAGGACATGAATCGTTCATTCCTGACAATAGGCTAAGAGTAGTCTAGCATGATTTGAAGGTATTTCTGACGTGAAAACTGAGCTATGGAAGCTCCTATAGGCTGAGAGTTGCAAAACAACCTGCCTTGTGGAAGCAAGGGGGTTACTGAACTTCAGTTTAAACGTTTAGATTCTTAAGTTTGAAATATGTCTTCTGCACCCATTGCTTTTTGTAAATACAGGTAAGGTAGTTGCTGTAAAATCCTAAATACAGTTAAGATTGCATTTGTGCCAAAGCAGGCCTCTGCAAGGTTTCTGAGAGAGACAGAGCTAGAAGATGATATCTCCAGAAACTGGACTGTACAGCTGTGGGCTACTGTAGGCAAAACCTGTTTGTCAGATATATTAGACTTCCACAGGTGATGCAATTTTGACAGACAGTCTGGAAAACTGCAGAACACTTGAAAAAAAGAGAATATAATGGTGGTTGCAGTAAGAGGTAAAATAGAGTTCTCCACTGTGCCTTTAAGAATTTTTGCACTGGTGCCATGGTTTGCAGCACTGATATTATAAGCGTCAAAGAACACCTGGGACCGAACTTTAGTTACTGAACATAGGAATTTGAATTGCTTTGTCTGGGCAGAATTTATATCAGAAAAGCTATAACCCATACAGATATAAGGGAGATGATTCCTCTTGATGGGAGCACAATGAAAGATCTCCAGGTTACGACTGTTGCAGAATGCAGCCTCAAGACCCTTGGGTGTTAAACTGGTCTTTAATATGAAAGAGGAGACTTTTTACATGGGATAGTGCGTTCTGAGGAAATGTCTTCTCAGGGCAACTGCTGCCACTATTGACCAAGCCACAGTGTCAAAGGCATCAACTGCACCCTCAAGCAGTATCCTAGAGACAAGTTTACTTTAAAGTAGGATAGATTCAAAGTGTCTTCTAAAGGCTGGTGGAATGAGACTGGAAAAGAACTTACCTGGAACAGTAATTTTATTTATACATCATTAGCAATTCCATTTCCAATGTGGAATTGAAGAGCAGTCAAAAATTACATTAGCAAAATCTCGATTTGTTTATATCCCTTTACAGGAATAGGTCTAGCTTCTTTACGTTTGGCAGGAACTGTAGATAATTAAGAAAGAAAACACGTTTCTTCTACTGATTTAGTCTAGCTTTTCTTTTAGATATGGTCCAGCAAGAAGCTGGGCTTTATCGAATGACCTATGCAGGGTCCAGGACAGCACAGATATTTCTGTCTTCAGGGTGATGATCTTTTATCTACAAGGGATAAAGAAGTGGTAGAGAATATCCGTGAATAAGTGAGATGATTTCAAGGAAAGCTTAAGGAAGATGCAACTCTTCTTTTCAGTTCCTGGAAGGGCTTGTAGGTTCTCCTGAATTTGAGACCTGGGTTGCACAGCACTGACAGTCAGCTCTCCTCCAAGAAGATGCTAGGTTAGAAGAGGAGAAAGGCATGGGTGATGACTCCCTCAGCTCCATTTCTACATCAAATGTGGTCAAATGATTTGGCAGCTGAGGGCTGGAACAGGCAGCATCCTCACAGACAAGCAAAGAATTTGCAGAAGGAGGTCAAAGCATTCAGTGAATGAGCACTGCTGGATTTTCAGACCATGCACACTGACATAAAAGTGATAAATATGTGTGTGTACATGTGCATGTGTGGGGAATAGCTTTGGTACACAGCTGGGGGATTTCTTATGAAATTTCCTCTGGAGGAATTCTGTGGTCTCAGAAGAATTACAAGGGAGTATTGTTAGTAAAGGAAGTAGGGTTTTATGCCTCATTTTGTGTTTCCTCTTTCCACGTGCCAGTAACTTATTCTTAAACTAGGAGGTTTTTTGTGGTTTTTGAAGTGGCTCAGATGCCAACATCTCTTCATGTCCTGTTCCAAAGATGGCATGACAGAGTTAAGACAAAGGGTCAAGAAACACCACTAGTTTCCCTGATTCCATCAAAGAAATTGGAGCAGGTTGCGGGGGGGGGGGGGGGGGGGGAGTTCTTCAAAGAGTCACACAGCATCAAAGGCACATGTATGAAACCAGAAATTCAGTTTGGTTTAAAAGAGAAGACAGGAAAAGGATTGTATAGGACTGAGAAGGAAAAGCAAATAGCTAATGTAGTATCATAAAGGTGTTACAGAAAGAGTCTACAAAGAAACAGTGGACTACAGCAGACTTCAAGGACAGGAAGAAGGAAAGCTCTGATCTGGCCAAGCAGTAAGAGGAATTAGGATGAAACTGGAGCTCTGATCACTGTGAGGATAGCATGCAAAGGGACAGGGCTTCGAAGTGCTCCCTCATGGATACTGCTTACATAAAAATGCCATGATGCTACTAGTATACTGCTATCCAGAGTATATTGGTATGCAGATATTAATAATCACACAAAGGAGACTGTTAAGATTGTAGGTAATTTGTCACCATAATTATTTCCTTCAATGGAGCTAGTCACATGTAGTCTGATGTTTTGTATGTTAACTAATCACATTTTAAAAATATCCTTCCAACTATCTGATTTTGTTTCCTTTATTTCTTACAGATATCGCATCAACAGTTTGCCATAATAACACTTACCAAATCATAATTATAAGTTAAATAGTAAAGACCATTTAGATTTTCTTCACGGCAATACGTATTTCTGGGAGTGACAAGTTTTTAAAACCATATTCCAAAATAAATAGCCATAGGAAGGTAAGTGTTCATAATGCCTTATATGTTCTTAGTTATACTTTTTAATCATTTTTAAAAGCTATTTAAAAACAATGTCTCTACTGCATTCAAAAGCATTACTACAGCTCATTCAGAGAAATCAAAGCTCACTTTAAATGAGAGGCACACAGGGGGCCTGGCTGAACCATATCCATGTTCCAACAAGCATCTAGCATTTTGGAGAAGGGTTAATGAATGGAGTTGTAAAAAGCACTATGAAGTTGACACAAAACCCACAACTGACCACAAGGGAATGATAAGAAATTCATTGCATCCTTTCTTTTGCCTCAGGTTCAGTTCTGAAAGCACTGACTACAACATGGAGTATCAGTCAATTCTCACATTAGTAAGAAAAGGGAATGCATATTGTCTTATATTTTTGCATTAACAATGTGGCTTGTTTTAGTAAAAAAAAATTCCTTGCTAACACATTCTCATAGCACAGTGAAGCTAAGTGACTTCCTCAAGGTCACAAGCAACTTCTAGTAAAAAGAATCTAAGACAAAACTACTATTAAGGAAAGAGGCAAAGTGCAGCAGATCACTGCATAGTCAGCTTCCAGCGTCAAAGAGTTCTAATTCACTACCAGTAATTTGTTAATTGGTATAATAAGGGATTAAAACAGACAGCTTATTTTTATCTGAAATTGTATCAGTCACATGTTTAAAGAGATTTAAACAGTTTAAAAGTTATAAATTCAGAGCTGTTTGGCAACAGGACAGTTATGTGGAAGGTACTAGGGAAAAACAGAAAGAAAGAAATGCAGAAAAATTACAAATGGTACTACAAGACATGCAATGTCTCTTGAAAAACCACATGTGATATATGAATTGTGCCTGTAGCTGCCTGAAAAAAAAAAACAACAAATGTTTTTGATCTGGTGAATGTTAATATCTCCTGAAGGTAATTTTTCTATTATATTTGGATTTAATACTCATTCAGATTTATTATTATTATGTGATGCAAAGTTTTTAGCAGGGTGATTCAATTTTCTTCACTGTGAAATACTTTAGGTTCTATTTTTTATTGACTACCTGAATTGCAGTAATAGGAATATCATTGAATTTTTGGTGCTCCTGTTGATTAAAATATTCTTGTGCTGCAGAGTAGAACTACAACAGTAAAGTACTTATACTTACCGACCTTAATTTAACAGAGTTCAGTTTGGTGCACATACATTCACTCCTGCAGCACTGAAGCAAAAACGGTTTCTTCAATCAATACTTGTTCTAACTCTGTAGCAGCCCCATTAAAAGTGTAGTTGCCAGTTTTTACTAACTAAGTCAATTTATGATCTTATGAATGTCAAGTCTAAAATCCTAACAGTCCTAAATGTGGAAGTACTAATACTCCTCCTCATTGACAGCATAGACTTTCTCTTCTTGATGGTCTAATCTTGAGAGAAGCTGAGTGTCCTGAAGTCAATGGCGAAGGAACCAGCTAACATCCAGCCCATTGCAATCTCACGTAATTAATTACAGCCTTTTGGGCACAGAGAGTTTTTCAAACCTCAGGCAGAAAATAAAACTTTAAGTATGGATGTAAATGGTTGAGTTTAACTTAAATATGACAAGTAACTAGATGGAGAGGTGGGAGGAGAGGAACCTCATGAAGTTCAACAAAGGCAAGTGCAGGGTCCTGCTGGAAAGCAGCTCTGCAGAGAAGGACCTGGGAGTGCTGGTGGACACCAAGTTAAGCATGAGGCAGCAATGTGCCCTTGTGGCCAAGAAGGCCAATGGTATCCTGGGGTGCATCAGGAAGAGTGTTGCCAGCAGGTCGAGGGAGGTGATTCTCCCCCTCTCCTCAGCCCTGGGGAGGCCACATCTGGAGTACTGCATCCAGTTCTGGGCTCCCCAGTACAAGAGGGATGTGGCACTACTGGAGCAAGTCCAGCAAAGGGCTACAAGGATGATTAGGGGACTGGAGCATCTCTCTTATGAGGAAAGACTGAGAGAGCTGGGCCTGTTTAGCCTGGAGAAGAGAAGGCTGAGAGGAGATCTTATCAACGTGTACAAATATCTGAAGGGAGGGTGTCAAGAGGATGGAGCCAGACTCTTTTCAGTGGTGCCCAGCGACAGGACATGAGGCAACGGGCACAAACTGAAACACAGACAGTTCCATCTGAACATGAGGAAAAACTTTTTCACTGTGAGGGTGACAGAGCACTGGAACAGGTTGCCCAGAGAGGTTGTGGAGTCTCCTTCTCTGGAGATATTCAAAACCTGCCTGGACGCGATCCAGTGCAACGTGCTCTAGGTGACCGTGCTTGAGCAGGGGGGTTGGACTAGATGATCTCCAGAGGTCCCTTCCAACCTCCGCGATTCTGTGATTCTGTGATTCTGTGTAACTTGTTTTAATTTGGAGGTGGATCAGATAAACGCAAGAATAGTCATTTAAAAACAGGCAACTGTGGACAATAGCTGAAATAATAGCCAGCTTCTCACCCAGTAGGTTTTGGGTTCGTCTGCTACTTCCTTTAAAACTCAAAATGTTCTTCAGAACAGCACTAGAAAAACAGATCAATCTTTTTTTTTTTTTTCTAATTAGGCAGCAATATTCTCTCTGTTATCTTTAATACAAGGTACAGTGGGTACGTTCCAGGTTTTCCTAGAAAAAAGGTTGTACAGAGAACTGCTCTTTTAAGGGCTAAAGGAACTGCTGTCTTGCTATGTGTATATTATTAGTATTTCTGTTGGCATCGGAAGGTATTACAGGCTCTAATATATGTCTAACTCAGCCACAAAACCACTCACGAACTAGGTATACAATAGTGACACATGAGAATAGCCTCATTTGAGAGAGTTCCTCCTTGATTTCTCTGTTGAATCAAGAAGAGTCCACTGCTACCTCACTAAAATGAGTGTAGCTTCTTCCTGTGATGTTCCAGGGCATCTTTTGGGGGCAGGTATGGATATAAGGAGTGTACAATCTGTATGTCTCCAGAGGAACTGAACAAAAGAATTATCTTCATTTCATTAAATGCTGAAACTGCATTTGTCTATGGATCTTCTGAAGCCCAAACATTGGAAAGGCCTCATGCAGCCTTCCTCTTCCCATTTCCAATGGCCAGGTAACAAGAACAATACAAACTGATACGAAATGAAAATTACATGCTTGTGGAAACTGAGTGATTTAGGTATTTATGTGACCACAGCTCTTCATGGCACATTAATCCTAAAAGCACTCAAGGAATATAAGTCACATATTGCATAAAGGAAACAGAGGCTCACAAAGAGCATACAATTTACAAAAGGAAATCAGTGATAGAGAGACTGAACTACATCTCCTCATCCATAAGGATAGAGTCCTGCCAATTCTTTCTTCTCTGAATTGAAGGTTAATTCAGATTCTGATCAATTTGGAATCATACTTTAAAAACAGATTAGATACAGATTCTTTAGATTTCGTACCTTAGAAGTTTTAGTGTCATCCAATATGATTTAAATGTATTTAAATTATTTTTTCTTAATAATAAACAAAAACCACAAGTGTATCTACAAGATTATGGTCAAAGAATAGACTGGACAGCAATATAGTTACTGTGTGCCTCACCTCTCCCTCCCTGCTCTATATCCAGTAATACAGTACAAAATCAAAGAGGATCATTCTGTATCTGAAAGTAGTAGCAATATCCAGCTGAGCCAAAAGAAAGCTCCATTGGGCTGGTTGGCAGGCGGAGAAAGGGTGTGTATAGGTTGTCTCCACAGAGTCAGATTTTATTCTCACAGAAAAGAGGTGAAAAATCTTACATTTTATCTTTCTTTTATTCTCCCTGAGAGCCTACAGTTCTCTGCTAAATACTTTACAGTCTGTTCCTTGCTATAAACAATATAAATGCTTTTTAAAAAAATTATTAAAGGCAGGCTAGAAGAAAAAGAAGAAAATACAGTGTTTGTAAAAGTTTGAAAATAACATAGAAAGTTAAATGTATCTGTGCTTACTCTCCTATTCTCAAATAAATCATTTATAGATACAAATATTGAAAGATGTATCATTTAGTGTTCAGTCATGAAGTGATGTTTTAATTGCATGTAGAAAACATACCTGGTAACTAGGTAAAGGCAGTACAAATGACAAAATACTTATGGAAAAATAAAATATCATTATAAAGCTGCCTTGATACAAATCTCAAATTATTTCTGCTGGAAGCAACTTAATGTATCTTATCACATGAAACACACTGATTGTTTTCCTGTTACTTTAAACAGTGTATATGTGTTGTGAAAAATAATTTCTAAGTCTGTATTGTGTACTGGGATAGATCACCCCTTCAGAAAATCTGTTCCATTGGAAACACAGAACTGCCCTCTTGTTATTTTTGTAGGGTCCAGAAACTTGAGTTGGCCTGGTAGTGATTTTTAAAAGTAACTAAAGCTAAAATAAAAAGAAAAAAAAAAGTGAGGGAAGGTGAATAAGAAGCAGAGAAGTTAGAGAAAAAAGAAGTATCATTCAAAGTGCATGGCAAGATGCCTTCTGAGTTGTAAGAGGCAGTGCATTAGATTTGCTCAATGGAAATGTTTATCCACTTGAATACACTGAATTTTGACCCTTTTGCTCTCTCTCCTCCAGCTAAGCTGTTCAAGTATCAGACTTAAGTTCTCTAGCAAAGCTGCTGCAGTTTGATTCATTTGCTGATTACAACCACACCTGCAGATCAAAATGTCAGAGAGAAACATTTTTAGCTTTCAAAGTTTGGCCTAATTTTAACCTGTTTTGAACTCTATCAGACACTTTAACATCTGCAGTGAGTCCTGAAAAACTTTAAAAGATCATTGTTTCATGAAACAGAGAAATCTCATTTTCAAATTATAATACTATACTAGTAACACATGAGAATTTTCCAGCTATGCTTTAGATAATATTATCTTTGTATTCACAGTATCATTATGAATACTGAGGAACTGTTATTTTGTCATCAAGGAAAGGTCGTACATTTTAAAATGTGATCCTTGTATAAATTATGTCCCATAAGGGTCAGTAGGAGACTGTTGTAAATTTTAGTGGTAATTGAACGTGGCTGTGCTGTCCCAAAGGGTGTAGAAATCATGTATAAGCCCCCCACCCCACCCCCAGTGACTACCATTAGCATGTGAAGTGTCTTTGTCAGGTATAAGTTATGTGCCAGTGTTCTGAGATCAGAGGAAACTGGAGTACCTGTATGCCCCAGCTAATAGCAACTGAAGCTTCCTTCTGGCCTGTGGTAGCTAAGGGTACAATAAGCCCTGCCACTCGTGACTGACATTCCCTTAGGGGCTACAACAGCATAGGAAACACCTCAGGGCAATCATAAGGACTACGCTAGCCTATGTCAGATAACCAGCACTGGTCTGTCATACATGCTGAAGAAGGATGCCTGTCCTGTCCCCGTGTACCCCAATGCCTTGAAAATTAGTCCTGAAAGAGAAAGGCATGGCCTGATAGTCACATTATAAGATTGTGAACTCTGTTTTAAGCAGAACTGGTTGAGAGTACAATCTCTAACATTTAAAGAACATTTCTAAACTTGCATCTGAAACACGGTCCCTCTGGGGTCTTCAGATGTATCACTTTCCTTTCCTGTATATGAAATGGTAACTCTCTATGCAAAAGTTTGCCAGAACACCAGGAAATAAATTAGTCAGCAGACAACTAGGTACTTTCAAAATATGAAAGTGCTATTATTATTATCCATAATGCTTATTTAACATAATATAATTTAGGATTAATACATTTTTCAAAATCAAAGATTAATCAAGAAAAACTTTTCTGATTTTGCTTGTGAATTGTAATCATTGTATAAGGGTAAGTATGAAGTAATGGAATTCGGTTGAAGGTCTAAGTTGAATACATCCTGAACTTCTTGTAAAGTGTCCAGTGTGTTTCCTTACATGGAAAAGAGAAGTGGTCAGTTTTGGAGGTATTTTGACCAGTTCTAAAGCTTCATAAATACTATGAAGTATTTATATGTAGCAAACAAGAGAATCCAGACTCAGGGATGAGGTCATCAGGTTAAAGCAGCATGAGGTCAAAGCAGCAAAAGCACCATAGATAGTTGAAAATACCCTTTTAAAGCTTTTGGAAATGTAAGTTCCTAAAGTTTCTAAAAGAATATCTCAGTTGAATAGAAGAGCATGACAGGAATGTTATTGGGTAAGCAATGTTCCAACATGAGGAATTTTGATGTTCTACTTAATTTTATTTAAAACGATATATTCACAATTATAAAATGCTCTTCTCTAAATTAGACAACTTAAAATCCAAACTAAACAGATAATGAAAATTTGTTCAAAATGAAATAAAGCAGATTTTCTGAAATTTCATTACATGAAATGGTTTTTATCTTACTGCACTCATTATGTCAGTTACGTAAACAGCTCAAAAGACTTTTAATCTATTTCTTCAATATATTTCTTACTGCATATATGTGCATATTCTTTGCACTGAAATAACATAGGTCTTAAAATAGGCCTTGGACTATTCTACCCTGCTGTTGAAATTTCACAGCACAGAACTGTGCTTTTAATGGTTGCCTTTTACTAGTTCCCTTTTGCAGCTACAGATTAATAAGCAGAAGCAAGATAGGCCAAATACAAATTAAAAATATGGGATCAGTTTGCACCAAAATAAAATGGAATATAAATGCAAGCAAAGAGTCGTTGCCTTGAAGCAGTGCAGTATGCCAATGAGACAGCAGCAGCTCCAGTTGCAGCTCACAGGAACATTCTACAAATGACACAGGCCCACCTGCTGTATGTCATTCTACAGCAGTATCAGAAGCATTTGAATACAATAGAATGTGCGTCGACCTCACGTAAAATGCGTGACAAAAGGCCCTCTACTTAAGTTGCATATTACCATGAGCAGGAATAAGGTAATTTTCTTTTTTCTATAGTTTGTATAAGAATAAAACAGCTATAAAGCCTATACTGAAGTTACTTAGCATTATTCATTTTGCAAAAGTTTTGTATATTGGAGTGGAAAATGGAAATATGGCAAGATGGTATTCCCAGAGTCTGTGATTTGCCTTTTTTGAGCTCATGCAAACTCATTTAGGTTCAAGATTATCAGAATATTGGATTAAATATAAGGACACAATAGGACATGACAAAGAAAGTATAAGGAAAACCTTTCAAATGCATAACAAAAAAGAAAAATCCCCTTTTTCCTCCAGCATATCAAGAGCAGGTCGTATCAGTGAGCCTGTAGAACCAACAGGTGTTGAAGTTGCAAAAGTAGCATTTATAGAAGATGAAGCCAAAAATGAGTGACCCATTATTATCAGGTTTTGCTCTGTCAACTGCAGCATGTAATTTATTGGTTAAAACTTAAAACTTTCTTATATAAGATGAATGAAAAGTGGGAACCATGATGCTATCAAGAGTTTTGGGAATCAACAAAGAGTGAATCTTAAGTCTATGAGGCAAACAGTAAAACATATAATAAAGAACAGAATTAAAGAACAATTGTACAAAAATATTGGAAAGCCAAGGAAATTCATGATTAATGAGCTCTTTGAAGGTATCAATGAGTATACGAATAGGACAAATCTGATGGATATAGTCTGCTTCAGTTTGGAAAAGGCATTTGGATCAAACTTGGAGCAAACTGCTTTAGGCTGGAAGACTAGTATCTTAAAGAAACCAGGCTATTATAGAATAAGAATGAAGTCTCTCTCATGTGTAAATAACTGGTTGAAAAACAGAAAACAAAGTGTAGGAGTATGTATTCAGTCTTTTCGGTAAGGAGGAGCACAGCAGGTGAATACCACAGAAATTTATGCTGAAGACTGATATTCAACATATTAAAGATCACCAACAGAATGGGAGAAAGAGAGAGTGCTGATGATATCACTTTGTGCAAAGTAGCAAAGATAAGTCAGATACAAAAAAATGCATCAAGAGAATGAACCGGCAATAGAATGGCAATGAAATTGGGCTGATAAAAGCACAATAATTGTCAGGAAAAAGATTCCTAACTTCATATAAAAAAACAATGGATTCTGGACAAGCTGTCGCTCTCAGGAGCAAGCACTTGGTGTTCTAATCCTACATTTTGCATACTGCATGCAGTACAGTTCCCATCTCAAGAGGAATACAGTAAACTTGAAAAGCTGTAAAGAAACTAAAGTAGAATTCCTTCTGTGGGAGAAATGACTATAGGAAAAAGGAAAAAAAAAGAGAGCATAAGAAACATAGAAATACACCTGAGAGATGGATGTACCCTGTTCTGTTCCATCATCCTGTTAATATGCAAAACTATCATAATAGCAAAGTAATTATTTGCTGTTACGCTAACAGTGTCTATTATTATTATTTTGATTGGAGAGTTTTTTGGTAATCAGGAATTCCATGTTGTTCCTGTCTCTACAAGGACAAGTAAACTTGTATACTTGGATGACTAGTAAATGAGGATATTTTACTATAAATAGGATTATTTTTCATTCCCTTTATAATCGTGTTCTTGTATTTCACATATGTATAAAAAGGGGCATCAACATGCAGAGGGCAAATATCCAAATGTAGCCCATGACTCACAGATACATAACACGCTAAATTTTTATAGGGTTGTGCTATTACTATAATTTGTGAGTGCCAGATTCTACAAGGGACATGAAGAAAGCAATAGAATGTGTCCTGGGTATTCCTTCCATTCTGGAAAGATGAGCTTCAAAATCAGATACTACAAGAAGTAGGGCTTCACTCTCTTTACAACTGTCATTATTAATGATATATGGCAGTTCTCTGGCTTGAAGATGTATAATCCAGTTGCTGTTATGATTTACAGACACAATCTGGATCACAGTTTACACATAGTGTGGCAAAATTCGAGACACCAGAAATAGGTTTTGTTTCCTAAGAGCTATGATGAGCTGTAAAAGTAATGAGATATCTTCATCTGCTTCTACCACATCCAGAGTGAACACCACCTTCAAAACGCCTAGCAAATCTCATTATGAAGTTAGTGAAGTTGTGTTAGTTCTACTACATCTGGACTAAATCTCAACGGGAAAAGGGCATGGGTAGCTGTACAAAGGCAGTGTGTGGCTAAGACTGGCCAGATGTGGGAAAAGGAAGTGGCCAATGCCCTTCTTAACCCATCTGCAATTACATGACTGCAGTTCTGTCAGATCCTTGTTGCTCTTATCTCAGTCCTAAAGTATATTTATGGTTACTTTTTCATACCAGTTGGTGTTTGCTTCATAAACACAGTCTTTTACATAATTCACACACACATACAGAATGATAAATATTCCTAATTCTTATTGTTTACTGGAGTTTTGTGAGAATGGTCCCTGACAAACAACACTCAAAAAATTCCTGAGCACAATCTGGAGGATAACATGGGCTGGGGACCATGCCCTCTAGATATTCCCGGTGGTCCTTATGTTCAGCATCTTGTTTGGTGGCAGATACTATCAAATGTATGCCCACAAACAGAAGTTCGTATTGCTGTGGTTGCATTGACTGTTTCATTGTTTGGCACTAATTTATCCCAGATGACTCAAATATTTGAGTATATTTTTACCAGATTGATTTATTGTAATTCCAATAACTTTGTGAGGTGATCAGATGGAGGAAAAGCTTGGTGGCAAGATTAGGAAGGGACAGAATTCAGTAGCAGAGGCAGGACTGGAAAAACTGACTTGTTTAGGCATTGCAAAAAAATGGCACAAGGGAATGGGAAGGCCATTTTCCCCCTACCTCTCCTTTTTTTTTTTTTTTTTTTTTCTATTCCCCAAAATACACAGAGAAGTTGATCATTCAGGAAAGAGGGGTCAAAGAAGACACCCTCTCCCTAATGGGTCATGAAGTAAATCAACTTTTGCTAAATCAACAGTACTATATTGTCCCTACCCTATGAAAACAGCTTGAGAGAAAAATTTCCATTTTTGAGGAAGGAGTATGTGTCCTAAAAGAAGAATATAAAAAAGTCTCAGTGTCATGTCTCTGTGTCTCTCTCAAAGCCAAGCTCAGGAACTCCTTCCATTTCTGATCCCAAAGAAGATACAGAAAAACAGAGGAGTTTGTACAACCCTGTACCATACAGAACTACTACTGCTGCACACTAACTGAAATGAAAATGACTTCTCTAGTACACACCATCTGAGAAACAAAAAAATACTTAGCTTCACAAAATTAATATTAACAGTTCTTTATTATCTTCTGCCTGTGTATCTGTATATCACACAAGGATTGCCCTACTGAAATGATGTTTTCATGCTATTCCAGATACAGGAGAGAAGCTCCCTCAGTGTTGGAGTGTATAGGTATCAATGCTGAACTGGCTACCTACCTGGGAAGAGGCAGAGAGATCCTATATATTTCCTTCCACATTGAACTCCACTGCTATATAGGAAAACGTTATTACTGAACATTACTGTTATCTTCTGTATTCTGTCTTGTACTATGTTTTTAAAAAATAGTAATGCAAAAATCCACACCTCTGCCTCTGTGAGAAACTAATATTGATAGTCCTTTCAATTTTAGACTCATTCATTCAGTTTTGTGGAACACAGAATTTTTACTTTTCTCATACAAGATTTCAAAGATTTAACTTTACTGTAAAGACCTAACCATTTTGGTATTTAAAAACAACAGAACATAATCGTATTACTGAAAATTAGGAAGTGCTTTCACATCCCATACTTTACATGCATTTTTAATAACCATTTGTTATTACTGTTCTGTAATATGGAAATCCATACTATTGTTAATATTGTACAAATTCACAGCTAATCACATTATAGTACCAAAGGAACAATTACAGTATGTGAATATGTATAAAGATTAATATACATATCCTAATAAATCTCAGCTGACCCATTAATGTATAATGGGCCCAAAGGAAGCCTCATATCCTTAGTATATAAATGGCACATTTCTTTCCCCCTCCACTCCTTTCTTCATTTTGTTTTATATGTACAAACTGCCATAAAAAGGAAAATTAAGCCATACAAAAACATTCTCAAACATCAAGAGGCTAATCAAAAGCACAAACCACTTTTCTTATTATACTAGAAGAATCATGCTAATATTTGACATGCATATACAGTGAGCTTGTATTTTTCCTTGACTCTCCCTGTTGTGCATAAGGCTTCTGAAGTGGTAAACAGACATCCATACTGCATTGTGCCCTGCAATGTACAGCCATTATAGGTGAGTAAAAGGACGAACTTTCAGTTTTAATTGTAAATTATAATGCCTTTTTCTTGGTTCAGGGTACACCTTCAGCTTTTTCAATTAAATCTCTTGTAGTTTAAAGTGACAGAAAAAAGAGACAAATGATCCTTTTTGTTATGTAAGATATGCTTTACAATATCTCTACATAGTGACAATTCCTTGTCCTCCTGTCACATTCTGTCCCTTAGACCATGCTGCAGAAAAGCAATTTTCTGCCTCAAAAGCACTCTTATTTTTTTAACGTTCGTCTCTGGGCAATTTTCAGGTCTACTAGAGCTTCACAACTGTATACAGATGAGAAAGACCCAAAATAGGGCAATTTATTTGATTCCTCCTCTTCAAAACATTTAGCTGAGATTGCATATCCAACAGAGAAACCCCAACAAGAATATTCAGAGATGACCTGCAGTGACACAGATCTTTTTTTAAAAAAGAATTTGCATTAAACATCTTCTCCAGACTCTTCAGATAGTCTAGATCTGCCTTTTGTTTAATATGACCTTTAACACAAATATTTCCTAGGATATTAACAACTAATTTTTTTTTAAAGGAAATCGTACAAACTAGTCAGTTAAATAAAACACTAATGGAGTTTTTCAGAGGAAGAATAGCTTCTTTTTAATATGTGCATTCATTTGAATCCAGTTTCTGTCTTGTTAGAGAGTACAAAACCACTTAGATGGGAAAATACATTCTTCCAATGTTCAGTTCCTGGTAACTTAGCATTTATCAATGCCTGAAGCTAGCTCGACCTCAGTATTCTCCTGATACAGTTCTGCCCTAACACAGTAAGGGCATTTCACAATGGAACAAAGGCCTCCCCTTTTTAACTGTCCACATCTTGAAAACGATTTTACCTCTGTGTAAGTCCTTAAGGAATTATTATACTTGCAGGATTTGGACCTTGTTTTGCTGTGAATGTTTCATTCACGTATAGTATGATTAAAAAAAAAACTTGATAAGATTTTTGAAAGTTCTCAAGCAACTAGTTCAATTTCAAACCCGAAAATGAGTGGATCACAGGCTCTTAAATGTCTAAATTCAGTTTCAAAATGGGTGTAGGCACTTTTGAAAATTTTAAACCAGACTGATGGCTCATTTAGCCCTAAAGACCCAATTTTCTCAATTTTATTTTTCTATTGCTGTTTTTTTTTCAATTGAAAGTTTAGCACATTTAACTTCATCTCAAAATTTCATGCTGACATATAAATTAATCATGTGTTAATAATCACTATTAATATTGACACCAGAAAATAATAAGGCATAAATCCTATCTATATCTGTACATGGTTCTGATTAGCAGGTCAGACCCCACTGGCTGAAGCAGAAATTCTCTTTGCTAATACAATAAATATACATTCTCTTCCACTATATACAATACATTCTCTTGTACTACAGCAATAAATTAGCATAATTCACTGGATTAACCTTTGTGCCAGAAATACTACCATGGGCCAGGGCAACATCTATAAGATCATGCACATGGCCCTGAAGATGGAGTTTGGCTTCTGTTATGTCTGTCTAAATTTGCCTTCTATGCTGGCCCATAAAGTGGGAACGTGTATACACAAACTGGATTGTTGTGGAGACAAGCCAATTTCAGCACAAACAGAATGGAGAACAGAGAATATAACTTGAGAGCAGGATTGGAATCCTTTCTTTCTTCACTAGTACACTAACCATGAGGCTACAGTTATGCTTTTTCTGCTCCTTCCATTCCCTTCTATTTTCCCAGCATCAGTGAGGAAATAAAGGAGAATACTGTACGGCTGATGTCTAGACTGTATGCAAGGGAAGATGAAGCTCATTCAGAAGCTTGCTTCCCTCATGTTCTTGGCTCTGGGAAGGTCTGTGCCTGCAGTCAAAGACTGGCAAGGGCCAGAAATCTAAAATTAGGAATGGTCAGCGAGGTAGGGCTTAAACTCAGATATGAGCATGGACACCTGTAACTTCCCAATGTTAATCTACTCATTAGCTGCGACTCCTGCTCTGACAATGAAGCCTCTCGGCAGCCTGAGACCACGAAACTTACAGCATACCTTTTTTCCATATTTTCTACCTGCCAGTGGACCTGACTCCTGACTCAGTCCCTTTTATGCTGAAACACCTCACCTAGCTCCAAGCATGCAATACATAATTGTGGATGCTAGTCCAAGCAGCAGCTGCTTGAAAGTTAAGCAGTGCGATTCTCCATGATGCTCATACAGAAGTCCCTTTGTACAGTAACTATAGAATCTTAAAATTCACAATTTGATAATTCCAATTCCATTTTAAAAATGCATCTAACCTGAACCAAAATTAAAATTAAATTAAATTTCTCTGTTATATGCCTAAAAGCAAAAAGAGAAACCAAAAAAATAGAAACCAAAAGAAGGCACCAAAAGAAATTTCTGAAACGTTCTCTCCACCATTCTCTTGCCATAAGCTATTTCATGAACAATACTGAAAAATATTTTATTTGAACTTTGCCAAGTAACCGTAACAAAGTAACAAGAATATGTGCATAATAACTTCGACCTGGATGTTTGAAAAACAGACAAGACAGCTACTTAGTTACCTGAAGTGCTGCCGCATGATCAGCTGGTGCTTCCTAAATGCTGTCAGTCAAAATGTTTTTGGCACATCTTCAGAGACCTCTCATTTGCTTCCTTTACACAACAGCTTTCCATACTAAGCCCAGTTTGCCCCAGTGTTTCATGAGGGAAATAGTACATCAGTCTCATTTTGTAGTTTCTTTTGGAGTTTCTATTGTACTCAAACAAATCGTATTAACAAAATGCAGCTCGAGTAGGAAAAACTTACTTTCATGATTTCCATGTGTATATCTCATTTTTCATTTTTTTATTTTTCATTTTTGCTTGTAATGTGCTAAAAATAATTTTAATGGTATGTTTACCTGACGAACTGCAGATATGTGTTATTCAAGTATCTAACAGAAAGTTTGTGATATTTTTACTATTCAGAATTATCTGTGAATTTCCTTGAGCTCTGAACATTGTATACAAATAATCAGTGGTTGGTGTTCTATATTCTTATCAGTAAATTATACTGGCTCATGAGCAATTGGAATGATTTAGTTAAACAATCACTGTAAAATCTCAGCCCAACATCAGTAATGCACTTTCATATATTTTCTAAGTTAAAAACTTTGGGGGGAATTGTTTGTTTTATTTGGTGTTTGAACGAAAAAAAGTTCAAACAAGGAATTAAGAGTGATAAGTAGAGTTCATCAAAATTTGCTTTTTAATTATGAGAAATATTTGTGGAAAAATTCTCTACTATTGAGTTGTCCCTTACTTTCAACTGGAGCATATGCATCCCAGTTACTTGTTTGATTTTTTCACTGCCTGCACATTTTAGCCTTATCTAAGGATACGCATGTTTGGCCTGTCTCCCTTTCTCTTCCTCAACAATTTTTCAGCAGAGTGATTGTCAAAAGTTAACCCAATCAGAAAAAGGAAGTCTTAAAGATAATTAAGTTCCTACAAGTTTCAGATCCAAATTACTATCCCCAGGGAGAGAAAGAAATAGGGGTAGAATTCAGGCATTTTGACAGAAGCTGTCTGGCCTGCTCACTGTTCAGAGAGCTGCGGACTAACCACAGATCTTTTGTTTCTCAGCCAAAGAGGGTAATAGGAGATAAGAGGAATAGGGAAATTGGGGTTGCGGTTGAGATGCGTGATCTTAAACTACAAAGAAAAAAACATTTCCGCAGGAAATCTGGCTTTGTTAGTTCTAGCTCCTGGAGCAGTTTGTTTCCCCTAGCTGGCAGTTTGTAACTTTTTATTTAAAAATAAATGTATTACATGCCCATTTTTGTCAGAGTCCTAAGAGTTTAGGAAGGAACAAGAAAATGGTATCAAAAATGAGAGAAAACTTACAGATGAAAAGAAAAATGTATATCCTTTTAGAGAAAAATCCTTTACTTAGGGAGAGTGACACTGTTTAAGACTGATGATAGTTTATACTACTAGATGTTAATGTAGTGTGCACAATCAATCAATATTTGAACCAAGCTGCAAGGAAGTGTCCTCATTAAGCCTTCATATGTAGTTCAGAGCTACCGGCTTCAAAGGGGTAAACTTGTCTTTAAAGCTTTCTGTGTTAGAGCTTAGACAGGATTTTTCCAAAAACTTCTGAAAAGTAGTCAAGGCTTAAAAAAAAATAAAATAGTAATCAGAGGTGGATTAACTCTGCTTATAACCAGTAATGTGTTGAAACCCACCTTCTTCACATAAAGGCAAGAATTATAAATATATATAAATATGTAATATCTAATATATTTATTTCTCACTCTCTCGTCCTGTTTTCTTAAAGTAAGTCCCCTCACCCTTTCTATAATGTCAAACTGAAACAAAATACCAAATACATGCAAAATGCAATGGAAACAGACTTTTACTGACTCTAGAACCATCTGGCATATCAGACTGAAGTACATGATTGTATCAAAGAGAAATTTAAACTGCAAAACATAATATCAGAAATTATTGGCATGCTTTGCCATTTCTTTTTAATGCTGGATGTAGTCACAAGTAAGTAAACCACTATTTTTTTGAGAGCTGACTGGTAAGCAGTTGACATATCCTGGGATCTATCAGAAATACTCTGATAAATAAACAGTCAAAATGATGATCCTCTCTGGTCACATCCTAGGTTCTACAAAGCTGCTGTATTCTCTTACTGAGGATACAGCAGTTGACATGGGCCCAAAAGAGCCTACAATCATCCCATTACCTATTATTAGTATACCAGCTGTTCTGATGGGAGTTCCAAAAATGTCATTATAATTTAAAATAATGAGTTGTGATCTGTATGCTTATACCTGGAATCTTGCATGGAAAACAAAAAAATTCTGAGGATCTATATATGTCTTTAACTATTGGTTGAGGACTGTCAATAGCTCTGTTTTATTCGGTTTTAAGGAAAGCAGCTATATGTGCAAAATTTCAAAAATGATCAAGCAGTAAGTTGTTCAGTATAGCTACTGTAAAGCTATATTACATCCTGTAAAAAAATAAAATGAGTTGATAGATAACTTTAGAATTGCACCACTGTTAAAGAAGGACTTTTTCAAAGTCAAAATGTTTTGAAACTTCACCTTCTCTCATGTTTTAAGCGGTACACAACCTTAACATCATACATCACTGAACTAGAAGTTGTAGAATATGGTTCTGACTAGCATGATGTTACTAGATATAAAGCTGTAGAAAATGTATTCATCCAATACCATATTTATTTATTCTTTCATTTTTTGAAATCATTATTTCAAGGACCCCCGAACAGGATGAAGACTAAAGTCAGTTCTAAGAGAGCCACATAAATGCTCAAAACCAAAGCTGATACTGATTTAGCTGTATACCCCAGTGTTAACACAAAAATAAGCAAGACTCCATGACATAGTTATTATAGAAAGAGAAAGAAAGAAAGAAAAGGAAAGAACGAATGAACGAACATTGATAGAACATAGTCATTTATGCATTGCTGCTAAATTTTTGCCCTCTTCCTTCTCTTCTCCACTCTATCCCCTAATTATTCATTACTAGTAGCCAGGGAAATCAGTTACAATCCTAACAGATAGCTGAGGAACTTCTAAATGCTACCACTCCTCATTCTTTACACAAGAGACACATACACTACGTATACCAGACTTTCCTTTTGCCGGAAGTGTTCCTTTGATGAAAAGGCATTATTTTGTTAGGCTGGTGCCATGATGACTCTCCAATTAATATTTCTTTTGAAGCTGCTAAGTTCCTTAAAATTGACATACTTCACGTACACCCGTGGTTAAGAAAAAAAAATCAAACATTACTTATCATATAGTGATAAATGATACATCACAGTTATCTTACTGTAGTCTGAATAGGAGCTAATTACAATAACAGATAATACTGAATGGCAGCTGGCTAAGTGACTCTTTTATGGCAACATTTGTAGAATAAATATCTGTATAATAATTTCCAGTCTTAGATTCTCCATGGATTTACAGCTTCTAAACTATTCCAAGCCAGGTTAAATATTTTTTTGTATGTGTGTACTTTGTAGTGTTCTGTATTATAGTACTGTGAATATTCCTAAATTAAGGTCATGGATGGCATTTTCACTATCGACACATCTGTTATCAACACCGAAAACCCCTTTAGGCATACAGCATGTCTCGATCAGGATAAATCAGCTGGGATAGCCTCAAATGGTCTGAAAATTTTTTCAGTACTAAAGTTTATAATTTAGAACAGCCTTGTGGAACTATTACAGTTACTACAGCTTTCCTGGACCGCCCTGTGGGTATCAGAATTTCTGCAGAGCTGTGATTCCACTCTAGACATGCTTCCCACACCAGAAGAGTCCCCCAAAGCAGCCTATGGCTTTCTTTCTTAATTCCTACACTTAGAAAGTCTCATCTTGCCAGAATCGGTGTGTTATAATAAAGTTATATAATTCCAGACCACTTAGCCAGCACAAAGCAAAAGATTCAAGTTTGCTCAAGTGCAGAGAAATAAATGTTGTTAAATACCTCAAGTTATTATTAAAGAGAAAAAAACTGCATATGCTTGTTTATACTTTGAAAAATGGAAAACCCTCAGGTCACCATCACTTTTTTGAAACAAGTTCCTCTGCACCAAGGAACTGCTTTCCCCATGTGATCACTCACCAATATTTATAAGGGAAGGTCACTTTGAATGCCACCAGGAGATGAAAAAACAGGAGGGAAGGAGGGTTTTTCTGTCTTCACTGAGCTGGCTGATTCTGCCAAAGTGATAGCCGACATTGACATTACACAAGGGAAAGGTTGTTGTTGTCTCACAGTCCCAGCTCTGCTGCAGAAACAAAACAAAACAAAACAAAAACAGAAAGGAAAACATATGTGTATACTTTTCAAATAAAAGTAACGCAAAAACATTAAAACTCTGATCTCTGGAATATAAGTAAGACTCTAATCTTGGCTTTGAAACAGTTATCTCAAATCTACTTTAAAAATTAAGATTTAAAAAGACCCCTAAGAAATTGAATATCCTTCTGTAAAATTAATCAATCACTTTGAGGGTTTAGTGGAAGGAAATGGCCATAAACATGTTATGTACTCAATCGGTGGTCGAAGGCAGACAGAAATGACAATTCTGTTAAAAATAGGGAAAAACTGAGATTTGAAGTAAAGATTGTATGCAGAATATGTGACAAAGAATGACAGGGAATTTTATAGGTGCACATGGTCTACAGAAAGCTTAAGGGAAAGGTGAAGGATTAATGAGGGATCCCTATTTATTTATTTATTTAATACATTTTTCTATCATCTATGTGAATTATTACCTATATGCCTGATACGTCCTAAAAGAAAAAACTGTGATGAATAAATAAACAGCTCTAGAAATCTTCAATAGGGTCCTTTACCTTGCAGGGAATATTATCATTGGCTTTTGATACAATTTCTGCTGCAGGGAAAGACTTTCAAAGCGCAGAATGCTGAAGTATTGCCAGGCACTCAAAGACCCCCTGCTGTGCACGTCAAACTAAGAAATCTCTCTGAACTTGTCGAATTAAAAGTCATCCCTCTCTCTCTGCAACCCCTGCGTGAGCTGGGAAGCTCTGTCCTCATTTTTTTAGGCCTTCTACGATAAACAAATGGAGCCTGGAGCATCTTTATTCTTTTCAGGCACATAATTAAAATTCTTTAAAAAATGTAAAAGGCAATGAATTTCAAAAGGAGGTTCTAGTTAACAACCAGGCTAGAACAGTTTGAGTGGGCCATGTTACTTTACCATTCAATTGTGTTTCAAAGGTAAAAGCAAAACAGCTTAAGATCCTCAGTAATTGTCTTTTTTTTATTTATTTTGTTTGTACATCAAGAGGTTGCTCCAAACTTAAATATCTCAGCAGGATTTATGCTTTCTGGAATGTCATAAGACTTAATTACTAAAGCAGCAAAGAGAAGTAAACTATTAAATACGAACAAAGCAGAAAGGATTCTTAGTTTCTGGAAATCATTATTTATATATCCCCTAAGAAAATTAAAGAATATATTTATTGAAGAATTATATTTGGTTTTTTTTTGGTAATTGTCCTTTATTCACCCAAAGCATTGTAAATATTCACAACTTTGCAAAAGTTTTTGAATCTGATAATGCAGAAAATGCTAATTTTCTGTGATCACTATTGCTGTGGAGCTTTATAATGATTATGTCTAAAAGGTTAGGCACAGCCACGAAAAGAGCAAGTAACAATACAATGAATAATTTCAAATGAATAGAAAAGGAAAGAAAAAGTATCTCTTTGGATTTGAATACCAGGGATTATAAAGCAACATTAACTAAAAGGCAGTAGAAGACAAGACAGCGTTTCAGAAAATCCTCTGTACAATGACTTCCTAGAGAGCTCAAAATCTAAACCCAGTGTTATTGGACATGTCTTCTTGGGTGACTTTCCCCCTCTATGGAAAACAAAAAGCTTCAGTTTTCACCTGCTTCTTCCATACTTTGTGTTTAAACTGGTACTTCTGACTATAAATGACCATACAAGATGTGTTATTTTTAGGGTTTTCCCTAGACAGACTGGAGATTGAGATGTTCTATGGAAAGTTATTTATAATTCCTGTAGCATTAGAGAAAGACTGTGCAGCAAAGCGGCACCACTCCCACAACTTCTGGGTAGCGCTCTGCTTGTGATACTCACAATGCCTCTGGGAGACCTGAGACAACACAGCTGCTTTTCAGTCTCAGGGGGGAGTGTAGCATGTATTCTGCACGGGTCAACAATTATTATGACTGGTAGAGAGGTAGCAACAGGATCTGGTTAACTCTCCTGAGTAAGGCAATACCAGTGTAGATGTAGCAGGAGCAAACTAAGGCTTTGTCTATACTATCAACTAACAGCCCTGCAGTTCAGTTCCAAGGCCTGATAACTTTTTCATCCATGTTACTTAAATATTATTTCTTTCCTGGGCTCTTTCTTGAGAGTAAAAACTGGTGCAGCTTAGGGAATAGTCCATTGCAGGGGTCACACTGAATAGCTAGTATAGACAACAGAGCACCAAGTTTGGCCCTCTTTATATTCCACAGTTGTCTAGCATTACCTGAGCAGGCTTTAAACGCTCTAACTCCCACATGCCTTCACGTCACACCCAGAATATGCAACATATAGCTTCAGTTTTATATTGTGCACACAGTACTTTCACAGTCTGCAAAAAGCCCACCCATTATGCTCTGAGCTGGACACACACAACAAATAATTACAATATCTTAGATCCAGCAAGATGCCATATAGGTACAAGAGGAGAAGCAGGACCAAGGGCTACGTAGTTTGTTTCTACCACTATGTCATTTTGCAGTATGTAGTCTACAGCTACAAACAGCCAAAAAATAAGGCAGCCCCCATTATGCCTTTTGCATTCCTCTATCTTTGCTGGGCAAAAGTGAACTCTTCTTGGCCTTCTCTTCAGAAATACTAAGGTGAGCATACTTATCATCTTTATTTTTAATTGTATACAATATCTTAATGTATCATGAAAACAAACAACCCACTATTATAAAATAAAACAAATGCAGGGAAATTAGTATCTTCAAACTTGCTTTCTACTATAAAATTAAATTAATGAAAACATTGTAATTACAAAAGTAACTCATCTTTCACCTAATTTTGCTCTGCAGAATGTGAAATACACTGGACAAAAGGAACTGTAACAAAGAGAGTTTATCTGAGGTTTTAAGAAAAAATCAGCATGGCCCAGCATGAGTATTAAATGTCTGTCTGCAGAATGAGTAAAGGCTGCCTTAAGTTCACTGAGCACACACTGTAAAGTTTAGAGAAGATCAGTAGCTTAGAAAAAAGACACTACTGAAATATGAGTCACGTCTATGAACAAAAATGATCAAAGTCTATTTGGCTGCCAGAGCGTCTTCAGTTTATTCCATTGCAGTACCTATATTATCTGATTGAGAGGTGTGTGGATATAAGTGAGCCAGGTCTCTCTATTATCATGTGGCCTGAAATTCTCATTTGTTATGTCTGACTTACTTCATTAATTTCTTTTTCCAAAGAAGCAGCAGCTGAAGACATTTTTTATAACATCTGGGAACACATTTACATCAGATTAAGTTCATATGAATTCTCCTCTCCCTTCCTAGTGTAACTGTTACTTAAAGAGCTGCGATAAATTCAGAATTTTCTATAGTTTGTTTCCACCCGTATGCTGATACAACAACAATCATGTTGTACATTCTTACATATCTTGAGGATCTCAAGCACATTCTTTAGTGGAGAAAAAAAATCTTCTTATACCACTGTCATATAAGAGGTTAAGATGGGTAATTTCACAGAACAATCTTTAAAGACTTTTTCTACTTAAAAGCACTTACCTCTTATTTGCCATGAAAATAACATCTAACTCAGGTAGTAAATTAAGTTTCCTGTAGCAAAACTCTCCAAGACAGTTTTGATCCAGTGGTTCAGAGTACTGCAGACAAAACTGTTGACAAGTGTTGCCTTGATAATTTGATATAAGGTACTGCTATTTCAGAAGATGGCAGAAGAGGGAGTAAGTGAATGTAAATCTAAATTATGAGTTCAAAGAGAAGTACAAGAGCAAGGCCAGGCAGAGTATTTCAGCTGCTATCTCTTTTCCAAAATAGCTTCACTTTGATTTCATAAGATACAATGGCTTTCCTACACACTTTACAAAGTTAGAGTACATCAGAAGTCACCATTTAAAATTTCTAGAGACTGGCACACTCCTCTTTAAGACTCCTTGTGTCTTGATTATACAGATTAATATGAATTCATGCCCTTTTCACTGTGCTCTTAGATCAGAGCATACATTCTGTAATTACAACAAAGCATAACTTTCTATGTTAGATTTACAGTAGAGATAAACCAGAACCATTGCAGGGGGTAGAGAGGAAGAGAGGGAGGAAGAAACTTCTTTAAGGAAGTTTGCTATGTAACAAGCAGTATGGATGGAGTTAAAAATGGGTTAAAAAGTGGGTGCTTAAGTCTGATTAACAGTTTCAATCCCTTACATCAGTGCTGACTTTAATGCTCCAAATGAGACAGTAACCACAAAATAACTTTTCAAGAGCTTTTTTTTTTTTGTCTGGGCCTAGATAATAAATGATCCTCTCCCTGGAAACAATAAATATTGGAAATTATCTGAAGTACTTGAAAATTTCACTTACCATATATTTTGACTGAGATATTAGTAGATGGCATAATCAGGAAAATAGATAATCAGAAAAATCCATCTGTTTTAATTATCAGGCACCTGACCCACTCTTAGCACCATACCTCAAAATCAAATTTAGAATAGGAAAGGAAAAAAATATGGATTTTCTGGCAATTGTATCTGTATCAAATTACAATATTGCAAGTGCTTATAAATGATATGAAGTAAAATCTTTGACCAAAATCTGACAATTTCTTAGAGGATCCATTAAGCTAGAATGCCATCATATGTAGGTGCATATTAGAGAGTCCAGAAAGTCTGACTCCCTTTTCTCTGCAAAAGCAAAGAAATAAATTAATAACGCTTGTGGGAAAAAGATAAGACCTTATGCAATAAGTTTTTGACCAGATCTTTTGACCAAGCTTAAACTGAAATAGATCTTAAACAAATGAAACAAGAAAACAAGAAATAGTATCACATTTCTTTTTACACTACAAAAATCCAGTACATGTTCCAGGGAGAGGAACTACAATCACCTGCAATACGGATTCAAAACTAACAATTTCCTTTACTATCCAAAAAAGCTAACATTATTCCTTTCTTTTTCTCAATATCGCTTTGATGTATTTACTAAGGTTTGCCACTGGAGTTCTTGTACATTGGCTGCTATAGGAAGCATACTAATGAACCACAATAACACTATTTTTTCCTTTAGCATGTCCTCCATTGCTTTTAAGAAATCCTGCACCGAGCTCAAACTTCGTGGACAACAAAGTAAAGGCGTCTCATAGATTGTGATGAAATCATTAAGATTAACACCTTGATTTAAAAAGCAGTGATGATGGCTGTCTCACTGGGGCAATATGTTCCCTATGAAAATTTCATTTACTAAGCAGAAAATATAATGTACAAACACCTAAAAAAGTCTTACCAAGCACAAAATGAGAACGCTTCTGGTTACTTGCTACAATATGCATATATATCACAGGAGACCAAACAAAATCATGCAAAGTGTGTCATTATTGATGATACCATCTTAAATAACTAGAACCACTGCTTGTACTGCCAGTTCATATATTTAACAGATATTCTAAAACAAATATACAGATAGACTATATATATTATGTAACTACATAACACACTACACGGATGCAGACACACTATACTAGTCAGCTGTATCCTTGCAAGTACCCCAAGGATCCCAATGTCCAACAGCAGAATAATTGTTTAGGTTTGGGAAAACAAATATAACTTCAAAAAAATTAAAATATTAATAAAATACCATGGGTCCAATGGAATCTTTGGGGTGTTTTTCCATATTAACACTGCTCATGTGCCCATTAAAAGTAATTCCCTCAGATTTTTTGTTTTCCCTCAGAACTGTAAATTTTAAGGAATATTCTAATACTTACATTTTATTTATCTGATATAAAGATATCTTTACAAACATTCTCTTTACAAAAGTTAGTTTCCTTTGTTTTACTCCAGTGCTATTGTGTTTTATCCACATACACTAGGCTCTGCGTCAAAGTAACTCATTCCCATAACATCTTGAGGTACTAGCTGCTTTTTTGGGGTTGTTATTCTTCCATGAACATCCCTTTCTTTCCACCTGTGTGGCAGTTCTGTGGTCCCTAATTCCTCCTGTTCCTAAATTTCTTCGTTGCTTATTTTGCTGAAATCCATGTAGTCTGTCTCTTATTGAGTCTCATTCTGTGCTCTTCCTGAAAGCTATCACCTGTCGGATGCTTAAAGAGCTTTGACAACAACTAAGACTTCCATTCAAGCAAAAGTATTCTGGATCCTTTCAGTGATGTGAACGGAACTGTTTGGATATGAAAGCACAGTAGCCTGACAGGTAAGATTCTGCTTTATTTTCAGTTAGAAGGGAAGGAAATCTACATTGCTAACAAACAGTTTTCAGCTTTTAAAGCTTGATGATAGGGTTATTTCATTTATTATATCTAAAATGACGCAGATCTGGTGGGACAGAAAGCCTTCAAAAAGGGTGAAGAAAAACAAAGAGCATAGCAGAGGTGTACTGTGGCTATGAGCTTGCCTGTGGGCTGGGAATGGACCCACTCCATCCTTCAGAATATTCCTTCAGAATATTCATCGGTCTCTCTGTACAAAGCCCAATTCACTCAGGCATCTTACAGGGAAGCTGAAGTCTACCCTCTTGCTATAAATGTTCTTTAAATAGTAAAAAATCAATTGTAAAAAGTTCTCACACATGAAGTCTTTATACTGCTATTCATTCTCATATTTGCAATGCAGAAAACAGAACTTGCAGAAAAGTAATATATTGATAAATCAAAGACACTTTGTATATTTGTTCTCTTAAAAAAAAAAAATCACTGCTGTTCTTAAACTAAGTTTATAATTGCAGTCTTCTTTTCCATGGTTATATTCTCTATTTTTACAGTCAATTTAGAAGTTCTTTGAAAAAAAATTGCATTTGCAGCTTCCCATTTACAGTTCAGACAAAACCACTGATTGCATAGAGTATATTGGTCAAATCCAGGACTAAAGAACAGAACAGGAAACTGGCACAGTCGTGACAAGCAAGCACTTTGTACTGGGAAAGAACTTTACTTTGTTGACTATTGCCTACTGTTAGAATGATGTGTTTTGTGTTCATGTTGCATAACAACATGTTAAAAATAAAATCTCTAAATAAAACCACAATAAAAATATTCAATTCTGAATATCTTTGTAGACAGAACTAAGTCTTGAGGCAACTTAAAGAAAATGAAACATCCCTTAAAATGATCCCATTTTGTATTGTAATGCTAATATTTGTATTTGATGAAACAATGGCACAAAGAATTGCTGTATGTAATAAACTAAAAGTTTTAATATTTTACATTTGAATTCCAAATTTATGTGAATTTCTTATTTTGAATTAATAACTAATATGGATATCTCACATACTGCTTTTCTTGATGTCAAAATGTTCTAAAAAGCAGATCGGTGTAATTTCCAGTTTTATGGAAGAAGCTGGATCTCAGTTCCTAAGAATCCCCCCTCCATCTCCCGCGCATTACCTGGAGTTACTACACTGTAACTGTTCTGATTCCTTGAAATCTGAGGGCCATAAATTTAAGCAAAAGCAAGATGTTTAGCAGCTTCCTCATAAAAACGGATTAGTCCCAGAAAATCAATGGACAAAGGAAAAAATACCTATGTTCTGATCTTAAAGTTACTGTATACTGTATCAGTGGCACTTAATAACTTGCTAATTTTTAAGGATGGGAAGTTTAATACACTAGATGTTTTAAACTAACCTAGCAGATGCCCTAGGATATATATTTATATGTTATCTCCTGCACAATTACTGTTCTTAAAATTCATCATCTCTCAGAACATTCCCTCTGATCTTGAACCAATATCTCAAAAAAGCTTCCTAATCTTTTAAAGCACAATTTTTGAGTGAAAGAGAACTTCTGGATTTTTTAAATCAATTTTTGTAAGCAAATGCAAAGGAGAATTATGTCTTTGTACCTTGTCATCCAAAAACTGTAATTGCAAGATATTTTTAGGTGCTTGAGATGATGGAACAGACCTTACTGTGGATAAGCTGCTTTGACATCAGGAATGCTAGAACTGGCTCCAGTATGGACAGATCAGTGAAAAGAGCACAAGTAGAAGTTGACTACAACGCATGGTAAGTGCAGCTTGCCCTACAGCTTTTACTATCACATACGAATGTTGTCCATATCCACTACACACTAAATACATAAGCATGAGTTAGCGTTCCATGTACAGCACTCTTGCAAATTTCATCTAACCATTCTTTTGCTATATTAATGTGTTGCTGAAGAATCCACTCACAGTTTAAATAACTGTCAATGTACAAATTGGGGTGCTCTATTCCCATATATTCTTGAATTCAACAATGTCATCTCTAGAGTATGAAGATAAGATTCAAGGAGACCATATTATATTGTTCTTCACATAGTGACACTTCTATTCTTAGAGATTTGCTTGTTGGTGTTTCTATAATTATTTTATTTTGGGATATTATTTCAATAAATTAATTTGCTCAGGATCACATACAGGAGAGCTGCTCACTGGCAATATTTTGGCATTCATTTTGTTTTCATTTCAGTTTGTCATTTCGTTTTAGGTATGCATATGCTCAATTTGATAGAGGCAAGCATAATTTACTGACATTTTAGAACTGTAATATTTGTTTGCCATAACTTCATACTGTGCTATATGTAATAGTGGGAAAACAAACTTTATACAGAGTGAGGCTTTTAGTCAAAACTTTTTTTGTAAGGGTTAGAAATGTTCTGTGGCCTATGATAAATGAAAGCATACAGAGTGAATTTCTACAGAGCCTTTTGGACTCAATATATATTGCACAAGTAGCAGTGAATGTGAGGATTAGACTCAGCTGATTCTTCCTGCCTTACATTCCTTTGGTTTCCATCATGCTTTCTCAAATTCCACTCTTTTAAAATACTTGCAGTCTAAAAACCATTTAAAATTTGAATTAAACTAAATAAAGCATAAAAGTGAGTACAATTTATCAGATATTTATCATTATAAAACAGAACTATTTTTGTTTTTCTGAACTCAACAGATATAGTAGGGATCACACAATGAAACAGTTTATCTGTTACTCATAGGAACAGTAATTCAGTAGCATGTTTCTCCAAAACTGTAACATATGAAGAAATCTGTTATGATTTTGTTTATGGTATCTGGAAAAACTTACACACTAAACAAGACATTAAAAATCTTGAACCAAAGAAAGTTTCAAGACATGGAAAAAAGGATAAGAGATTTCTGCAGATTGTGTTAGGTCAAGCTCATACTTTTTAAGCAAGGTAAAGTTTTTAAATAAAAGAAATGCGGCAGATTTGTTATCTGGACCTTGTTAAGCTTTTCATAACAGCCTCATAGGAACTTAAGATGAAGATGGTGATGGTGAGAAGAATTATAATGTGGAGAAGAATACAGTTGGAGCCTGAAGGAAGATTACTAGTGAAGATCTTTAAAATGAGGTGGATCTTATAAAATGCAGTGTATCAATGAAATTTGCTGATGCTATTTTAGTATTTTCAATACACAGGAGTGGAAGATCCTACAGGAAGACCTTTGTGAGTTTGTGCACTACAGTAACAGAAACATAAAGAAATGGAATGAAATCTATAAATTCAAAATTCAGAGTCATGCACTTACGATTTAAACACCTAGAATGTATGCATTAAGTACTGGGTTCATGAATTAGAAAAAAAAAAGATAAATGGCTGCTTATGCTAGTTAATCAGTATATTTGCAAGTGATTTGCTTAGCCAACTGAAATGAAATCTGAGAAGGAACATGATTACTGCATATACCAGTAAATAAATGCCATGGAAGAAAGGTTAAGCCTAAGCCATGAGAACAAATATGTATAACTGGCTATCGATAATGTAAGTGGAAACCCAGAGGAAAAATTTTAGCCATCATAGCTTAGAATTCTGGAACACTACTTCAGCCAGAATACTGAAAACAAAATCCTGATCAGTGAGATCCATTCACATAAAGTCATTTCCTGGGATAGCAGGAGCTGACAGCTTTGTGAACCTGTCCAGATCTACCCTGTCATTTTTAGCTCCCTGAGGAAAGGAGAAGAAAGCAGAGAGAATATGTGTAAAGATGCTTTAAAAAGACTCATTATCAAAGACACCACACATATATTTGTAGGCATGTTTTCTATTTGTGGTCTCTGGCATGGTGGATGTTCCTACATCTGAGGTTGCAATCCCTTCAGGCAGCAGATTTGGACTGGGATTTCATTTGCCCTGCTTCCGAAGTATTGCATTGTCTTTGCTCTTTACAATTTACTAAACAGCATGTCTTATTGCTACATTTGTTCCCTTCACTCAGTTCCACCTTTTTCCTTACTAGGGAGAACAGTGTCATAAGAAACCTGCTGTAAACTGTACATATTTTCTAATTTTTACTTTACCTGAGCAACTATGGCAAACTAAGACCCTGTTCAATATAAAAAATATAAACAAACCTCTCTTACAAATTAATCTCTATAAACTACGGAAATCTGGAATACTTATTCCAAGATGATAGCATTAAACTGTTGTCAAACTCCATTCTTTGTTCATTATATATTATTTTTCCCCTTCATCTTGTCATTCTAAGCCTTAAAAGCTAAATAAAGTCAGGAAAAGTCATCCTCTTACTCAGAAGACTAGACTGGTGCTTACTAGCATCAGAGCGTATGATTGTTAATCTCCATAACATGCTGTCATGTTTATCCAGTCCAGTTCTTATTATGACACCTCAAATCTTTCAAGTTCTTTTTATGAGGCACAATTTAAAACCAGATTCGCAACAGATTACTGGGTCTTTGCCAGCAGGAGTGAATTCTTTCTCCGTTTACATGCTAGCTGGGTGTAGCAGCTGGAATAGTTGTGCTCCCCATAGTTCATTATCCTATTTCAGACTACTGAGGATTTGTAGATTCATGACATGGCCTTTGTGTATTCCAAGACATTGGACTACATCAGTGATCTAATGTATACTGGCTTATTGTTTTACATTACAGTAATACTTTGTGGCTGGTCAAAAAAAAAAAAAAGTGTTTGCAGCTGTATTTTACAAATATGATCAAAATGAAGGAATATAACAACATGTTTATTCATTAGTTAAGCAATACTCCCAGCTGTGACTGAAAGTCTGCTGTAAACAAAAGGCAACATTATGCCTAACAACCAAAATCATGCTGTCTCCGGCACTCACAGCATTCCATGGAAGCAGAACCATGCACTTTCACAGAAACAAGAGTGTGTTTTAATTCTCTGTTATATTTGTTTCAAATTAATTTAACACAGGCAAATTTGCCATCTTCTGTCTTAACATTTCCCTTTTATATCACAGTCTTGTCAAATATTAATAGCTTTATGCTGCTTAGCAGAAAACAGAGCAATTCTAAAGGAAATCAGGAAACTGATTTGGAATCAGATGTAGTGACAGAACCAAAATTCTATGCTAAACAAATTTTTACTCACTTTACAAGAGGATATGATAAACTTATGGGGAAAAAATGTACCTCCATATAATAATTAATGCTTGGCTTAGGAAGGGACCTTCAGGACTATCACATCCAGTCACTTGCTTCTACAGAACTTAAATCCCTTTCCTAGAGTTCTATCTTAAGAGAAATTAGGGCTTTTTCATTCTAATCAGTTTGACTCTTGCTCCAAGAAGACAGGTACTTTACATTTTCAGCTAGGCAGTATGAGAGTATTGGTAACTGCTGAGAATCATTTGCTTAGGAAAGCATGACTGGGTAACATGAAACAGTCAGGAAACAATCAAGACTATACTCAAGAAACCAACTACTGATTTTAAAAATGATTCTCTGTGCTTGAATATTTTCCTTTCAAAGCACGTTCATAAAATGTTAGGTAGAATTATAGAGTCTACAGTCTGCCCACATCAGTGGTAGCTCACTGACTTTTTAACTGGACTTCAGGTGGTATCAGTACAAAAGAATAAATTCTTTAAATAATTTTCAGAGTTAAATGTCCACATTAATTTTAACAGTGTTGCATATAGTAATACAAACTGCTGTACAAGTTTATGCAAGGCCTAATAAATGTGGCAAGAGTTAATTTCAAATGGCTACCTTTAAAAACAGAAACCTAATGACAGTGAGGACTCTCACTGAGGGTTTAGTGTTGTAATTTCTCATGCTTCACGGTTGCATGGGGCACTCAGACTACAAATATTACAAGCTAGGAAAAAAATTGCTGGTGACACTAGTTCTAGATAAATATATGCTTTTCCTATGGCCAAATATGAATAAAGTATCCTAACATACATTAAAATCTCCAACTGGGAAAATATACACCACTTTTAAAGAGAAAGAGTGTTTAGTTAGTGCCATCTCTGCACGAGTAATTACATGTAGACTATAAAATGAATCATGATTAAAATATACCTGAACTCTTTTACTGAGACATTTCCAGACAACAGGTTATTTTATGTAAAACTCCAAGTGACTTTATTTGGAATTGTACACGTAGAACCATAATGCTGGTACTACAAATATTTACTCTAAATGTAGGAGTAACTCTGCAGTGATCTAAATAATAAATATCCATCCACTTATTATATGCATAAAATTTAAATATGTGAGAAATTTAAGCCCCTGAACACTTCAGAAAACTTCTGCAAAATCTTTACAAATCACAAGGACATTTTAGTACCTAGAGAAATAATAGTACTATGTTTAATTAGCTCTTACATTATTCTCTCCATTCAAGAATTTCATGGCTTCATTAATAATAGGGGTATGTTGCACAACACTTACTGCTGTGAGCATTCACTTCCAGCAGAAATATTTGAGCAATTCCTGCTACCTGCACAAAACTACTACAAAAATGTCCTAAGAATTTTTCTACTTTTCTTTCTACTGAGTTAGGAGGGCATTTTGCTGTGGCTATTAACTGAATAAATCAAGCCTAAGCACTTCTGAAAACTGCAGCCATAAAGACAAATCATCATAGCAACTCTGTGAAAAATATATGATATTAATCTTGATCTTAATTCACTGAATTACTCAGGGCATGCCTATGTGATGTAGTAGAGCACTATGTTTAGGCATTCTAAAGTCAGTTCTATGAGAGCTGGTATATATGCATGGCAGAGTGCATGCTATGCATAGTCACCAGCTTTCATCTTTCATCATTTTAATCTGGCACTGTACAGAGCCTAAGTAGTGTTGACTCTTAGAAACGGAAATTCACCTGCAATAAGACCGCACTCTATTTCTCCAGCTATACTGTTTCCAGTTACGGAAGTAGCACCTTGTAGCACTAACTGAGGGCTCTGCACAGTGTTCCATATCCTCTGTGTCCTAGTCTCCACACTAAAACCAAAATTTTCAAAAGAGCCTAAGTACTTTCAGTACTTACTGAAAGTAAATACAATTCAAGCTACCAAACAATGTTGGCAATATGGAATATTTTTCTAGGTTATAACGCCTCTGTTGCTTAGCAAGAACACCCTTACAGTGTACAGCTAGTTTGGACAGCTAGCTAGACACCTAACATAGAAACTCTACCCAATCTCCCAATACCTCATGACTATTATTGAGAGATAATCTTTCTATTTCTGTAATTCTATTTTGCTGTTAAAATGACTCTAAATAGAATGCTTATATTAATTTGAGCTAATTTATTCCTTTTCATAAAAGTGTGCAAAGGATGAACTTTTATCTCTTAGATAATCCTTCTCATTCACCACAGCAATATACAGTGGAAGGGCCATTTCATGTGATACAACTTACTTCAAATTACAAGTTTGGAACCAA
Source organism: Apteryx mantelli (assembly GCF_036417845.1). Classification (NCBI taxonomy): domain Eukaryota; kingdom Metazoa; phylum Chordata; class Aves; order Apterygiformes; family Apterygidae; genus Apteryx; species Apteryx mantelli. The sequence goes on along the minus strand of NC_089982.1, from coordinate 49,353,116 downwards.
AAAGATGAGTCACAGCAATGGTCTTCAACATCTGTTTTCCTTTTGACAAACATGTATGTGAAGACTAACATCTCATTATAAAACTGACTATCAATATTTTCTTCAAGTAGTCTGTTTTGTTTTTTGTTGCCTTTCCTGAATTACACACAGCTGAAAGACGGTATCAATTCCTATTCAGAACACAACAATGAGAGATTATTAAAAGAGATTATATAAAATGGGAAGACAAGATACCAGAAAGAGATTGTTTGATAACCACATATTTAAATAAACTGGAAAATATATCTAATAAATACAGCCCTGATTTTGAATGTTGAAAAGTTACATGTAACTGAGAGAAATATATATGTCAGCAGTGTTTCCTTTTGCTGCAAATTTTACAATAATCATCTGCAAGGAAAAAATCCCTTTCCTCCATAACGTGTGTGCACTTAAAGGATCAGAGTCATCAAAATACTTCAGCAAATGCTGAACTGAATCCAAGATTAATTAAAATCAAGATGTTGTAAAAGCAGTTTTGCACGGTTGTATATTATTGTATCAGTGCTTAGACAGTTGAGGCCAAACACTTTGCAATGTCTTAATCTATTGCATGATTTTGGGGGGATTTTTGCTTTTCTTGGCACCTTAAATATACTTCTGAGGCCTCCATCAAAGAAGCAAGTGGCACAATGTAGTGCCAACCAAACAGATAAGTTAGACATTAGCAGGAACAGTGTTAGAAGCAAATCATAAAACAAAATTTTGAAAATACAAAAAAATGTCCCTACCAGCAATTCCTGGAGAAGCTTGAGTTTAATTCCACAGAGTACATGCAACTGAATTTTTCTGTAGGTCATACACATGTACATTCTTGTAATTGGGCAAATATTGCAAAATAATTTTTAACAATATCTTCCTTAATTTTAAAATAGTTGAACTATATTGATGACTTCAAAAAATTTTACATAATAGCCATGAAAAATGAATTCCCATTTTAATAGACGAATTAATATAAGCATATAAGCCCTTCTTATATTCAACAAAGGAGGAGAACCTGTTTACATATGTTGAATCAGAACAATTGCAATCTAGTTCAGCATGAATGCTCAGTATCTCAGAGCTGAATGTAAATGAGATACAAACCAAGAATTATTTGCACAAATACTTTGACAAATTATTTTGAATAATTAATATCTGCAAGAAAATTAAGATCTTCCTAAACATTCTGTGGATCTTAAAGATGAAATTAAAACAGATCACTATAAATTATTCAGACAGCTACATAGATAGCTTGCACGCTATTTCTTGTAAGAGAAAAATCAAAAACTTATTTTCTAGTGTTTTCAGAAGAAAAGGATTTCTGAGCTATTTCTTGGGTCATACCTTGTAAATGTGGTGCTGGATCATACAGCATTAATGTGCAATAGATACATATGGAATCACTCACAGACTATGGCTTCATAGGGTGTTCAAGGAATGGTACTTAAAGCTTATTCAGTAACTGAGATTAACCATGAATTCTTCTAGCTGAGTATGTTATCTGAATTATTAACTGAACTTGCGAATTTCACTTCAGAAGGAATTTAAATGGTTAAGATTTAGGACCGGAGCACCTATCTTTGAAGCTGCCAAGAGTGAACAGGGGAGGAACTCCTAATCAGTGTAAGCGCTGATGTTTGTCCTTCAAGTCAGGAACATCCTGGGAACCTGTATACATCTAATCAGTCAGCAAAAAAACAACAACTAGCTGTAACCGAGAGTGAACTTTCTTCATTATAATATCATTATAATGCTAAAAATCACACCCACTAGGCTGAAGCCCCCTAATTGTGGGGAGACCTTTCCCCACTGGGCATGCGTAAGTGAGAAGTGCAGTGTAAGCAATATGCAGATAACTTAACCAATCGTGTAATAGGGGCAGAACAAGAGGCAGCTCTTGGCTGAGAAAAACTGTATAAATAGAATGATAAAGAAATACTTGGTGTGCTTGCTTTGTGGATTTACCCCCTAGCACCCGACTTTGCACAATCTCGAAATAAAACGATATCTTGACTCTGTGTGTGGACTGACTTGTTGCACACCGGGTAACGAATTCCCGATTTGGGACAACAAGTACAAGCACCGTTTGTAAATATGTCACCACACACGGTATTCTGATTCTTTCTCTCTGTTTGATGAATTCAGATTTAAAAAATACACCAAAGTATTTTCACCTAGAAATGAGAATTTATTTGAGAATGTGATGACTTCAAGAAAATCCACAAGAGAACTTTCATCTCATCGTTTTCTATGAACAACGGCTATGTTCTACGCTAAATAGAACCTTTAACATACAAATGTTAAAATTATCAAAATAATCAGATAATACTTCAGAAGTACCCCATGTATCATATGGTGCATATCCTCTAAGGGCAAAAAAATGCAGGTATATATCTCGAATGCAACACATTCCCTTTTATACAAAATCTTCAGATTATAGTCATTTCATATAATCTATCACCTCTGTCACAGTTCTCTTTGGATTTCTAACCTTTCCAGCTTACTACTCTTATTACAGACTGTATGATTTATGAGTATTGATAGCTAGAAAGACAGCTGTGAGATTAGCATTGTAACCTGTCCCAGATCACCTCAGGAACAGTTTCCTTTGAAACGTACTGTTGCACTGAAATGCAATTACAACACAATTAGGGCTAATTCTGACATGTACTTTTAAACTAACTTGCTCATTCACTAAGCAAAATAAACAGGGAAAGAAAGACAGAAATGTATGATGAAACAGCACTAAGGGCTTTTTCATAAAATTTAAATGTGTAAGTTTATATGAATGATAAAGTGATTATTTTAGTATTGTAATTGACTGTAAATGCAATTTATGGTATAAATTTCTAAATATTATTACATAATCTTTTTAATTATAAAACAAGTATATTTCTAACAGTGAATTGCATTATCATTAAATAAGTTCAATTTAGAATAATTATCACTTATGGGAAACATAAAACATTTTTCTGAAAAGCTTTATGAGAGCCAAGGAAGTGGTAAATTCCAAAAGGGGCTGAAGCATGATATTATTTGAGTTCTACAGAGAGAATATGAAGTTTCAAAGCCTTCACATTTTAAGACAAAATAAAAAAATGCCTTCTTTACAAGGATATGAAAAGTGGTCTTACTAAAGTAAAATGTGAATTTTTAAATGTAATTACAAAACATATTTAATATTCAACTTACATTTATATATATATAGTGTATAAACACAAGTACAAGCACACAAGTGTATATTTTACATGTATAATTCAATTGATTCTTTTCTAACATAGATGCTTAGTCAAAATACAAAACAGAGTTTTAAATGATCCTGTTATAATTCTTCTGATAAATACTGCAGTGACTGTGCATCTGGATTGTGGTGATGCTGTACAGTGAAGGAAGGGAGATGCCTCTCTGTAATCTACTTTATCCTCTACATCTAAAACCAGTTGGCAATTTTCCCAAACATTTTTTCACCAGAGTATGATTTCTAAAACAAAATCTTTCACAGGAAATCATCATTTTGATAAAGTTTTTAAAATTTGCTTTAGATGTGTAACCTTTAATCAAAGTTAAATATTTTGGACTGAATCAGTCATAATGTTTGATTTGCTGTACTGCTGAACATTTTGAAGTTAGTCTGTATGCCTCAGCCAGTATCATATTCTGTTTGCAATTCAGATGCCATATACCCCCTATAACCAAAATGCATCAGACAGACTACATTCACCAGAACTTGTCAGCCTGGAAAATCTAAGGCTGGAGTCAGTTTGACAGAGATCTAGAAATTCACAAGTGTTATGGATAAAGTCATTTGCCAACAATTAATTAACTGCCTCTTCTAATACAAAATGTAGGGATAGTAAGTGAAGCTGGAGGGGGAAGGGGCCAGCTTCAAAACAATGAAAGAATTAGACATTCATGGAAAAAATATCCATTGGAGATGCCAGTGGATTCAGAAGTGGATTCAGACACTCATGCGGAAGTAGGCTGGAAGCTATCAATGTATACTTGCCCTGTTTTCATACTATTTCCTAGGCATTCATAATTGATCAAACAGGATATTGGGCAAGACACGGCTTTGATCTGATCTTAGTACTGTCAGTTTTTCATGTGTTTATGCTGTACCTCAGTTTTTCCCTTAGCTAAACTGCTATGATACATCAGGGGAGACGTAGTCCTACTGGCATCCTCACAGAGTGCAAGAACTTTTCTTACTGAACTATTCTTTAGCATTATTATATAGTTTCCCGTATTTTCAAATGCACAATGGCTCTTTTGAATGCAGTTTAATGTCAGATTTAGCCTAAATTACGTACTCCAGTATACCAGTTTGAAATTTTTCAGTTTTTTGCATTCCATGAAAAGTTTCACTATTTTCACTTTTCTGATTCAAAACATCCATAAACAAACAAACAAACAAACAAACAAACATTGTTACTGTTTGCTGTGGGTCAGTGATTCAGATTTTTGATGAACTCTATAATGAAAAAGAATCCAATCCAAAGTTTCCAACTGCTAAGTCCGGTTTCTTAAGTATACAAGTTTTATTTTATAGTCCAGAATATGTCTGTAGCATTATCGTGGTTATATTCTCCCATGTCCTCCATTTGCACTTTATTCAGTGGAGAAAGAGACAAAATTCTGAAATAGAATACCATTACAAAAAGGTTTTTTTGTGAAAAATCTGTATCTTGAATTTTTGTACTAACAGTTCTAAGCAAGAGAGGATGAAGATACATTAACAAATCAAACTTCATTATACAGCCTGTAGCATTTCATTGTAAACCAAACTACCTCAGTATACATTTAACATCTTAAGAATTCACTAAGTATTAGGTACAACAGCTACAAGTGATTGGGATGAATTTTGTTTATCAGTAAGAGCGAATTTTATTTATGCTGTGTTCATACTCTTTATATCTTACCATATTTAACTATATATACATAATTTTAAAGGAAGCATTACACAATTGAACTACTGGACTAAGCTCAGTCTCAGGCTGACATGTCATCAAAGGGTACATGGAATTAAAGATTAACTAAAAGCTGGAAAAAAACTGTAATAAATAATAAGTCCCATTGCACTTAATTCAGAAGGCTGTGTGACAAATGCTCAAATAACATGACACGAGCAGAAATAAAATGTACCTATGCAGAATAGGGAGAGTTACAATAAACAATATATCTCATGTAATCACTTTTGGCACCATCAGTATAGCACATGCACATTCCAAGTGCTATAAAACATTGAGAGTATTTTGTATTAATTGCCTTTCATAAATGTTAACATTTTTCTTAGCTCTTCTGAAAATTTTCACTTACAGTACTTAGAATAAGTTACTTTGAAGTTTGTTGAAAACATGTATCTCTGAAGAATTAGATAAAAAATATTGAAAAATCATTCATGAGATTATTCATTCAGTAATCATAAATGAAACAAAATAAACACAGCACTTCATTAACAATCTGGTTTTGTTAATCTGTATTTTTTCCTTGGTACTGAACTTTCTCTTCCTGTACACTGAAAGATGGTATCATGGTGCACTAACTCTTCACTTAAGTCTTTTTCTGATAAGATTTTTAAGTTTGCTTCTGATGTAAAGCTATTGAAGTCCATCATAAAATCATGTTGATAACCCATGTAGTACCTCAGTAGGCCTTACTATTCCTTGACTCCCGAGAAGAGCAACATAAAGGGGATATAGTGTTTTACAATGCCTCTCTGAATGAGACCTTTAGAATGAAATAAAACAAAGATACGTATTTTTTAAACTTGGCAAGTATTTGAAGGGACTGGTATGAATGAAAACACAAATGTACGGCACCTTAACGGACTGTGGATCAAAACCCTCTTGGGGTTTGCCCTGAAGTTCTATGACTAGCCATCTTTTTAGTTGATCTTTTCAAATATTGGAAGAATTGTTTTAACCATCTAAAAAATCATAATTTCAAAAGAGCTGTAAAGACAATGTTACATCTTCAAGTAATGAAAGAAGTCTGAAAAGGTTTCATCTTACAAAATGGGTACTTCTTTGTAATACTTTTATGACAAAGTCTGTAACAAATTCTTCTTAAGAACCCACTTACAATCTTTGCTAGGTACAAGACTCAGAAATACCATTGCTTACATTAATAGGGACAATGCCACCACAATATGTTAAGATGAAACTTGTTTTTAGATAAAAGTGCTTTAAAGATGAAATACTATGAACAATACCCAATTTTACCTATAAACGCATATATTGCTCTGAACATTCTGAATAGCAGAAGTCCAAATATAATGAGTGAAAGAGAAATAAATACAGTTCAGAACATTTTAATTTCATAAGAAAAGAGGTGCCGAACTTTTTCATTTGCTTTGTTCATCCAGCCCAGAGAATATAGACAAAGAAACCCTCATTTGCAAATATTTACTGTATCAAAAACATCATTAGGCTATACTTTCTAGGCAGCATGCAGAGTAAACTAATGCATAGCCAGGTGTTGATTAGACATCTCAGTTCAAAATCAGAATTACATGAACATTGCTACATTTAAATTGTCCCCTCTACACTCTAGAACTAGAGTTAATGAATTCTAGAGGGACAAAGAAATATAGAAAATTTAAGATCCATTGATAAAGGCTGAAAAGCTAAGAAATGGAAGCAAGTAGGCACTACCTGAGGTAGTACAAATCTTTTTCTTTTTTTTGTCTCAGTCTGAAACAGTGAAGTTTCCCAAGGTACTTGTTGTAAATGAGAAGTCAAACTACCTTTTACTATATACAGATACCTGGATTGACTGACCCAGCTACAGGCTCAATATCCCATGATGCTACACAAGTCTCCTTGGGTGACTTGCAGAAACTCTTCATAATATGAATACACAGCTATCAAAAACAGGTTCTATTTGGTGAGTTAAAGAGAATATTATTGAAAATATAAACCCCTTGAACCTTATCAAAGTATAACCCTGAGAACAGAATATTTTTCTCCATCTTTGACAGGATAACCTCCTGTACATAGAGAAGGGTTCCTTCTTATGTTGTTTTTATGCTGTAGCTGTCTGGAGACAGTTTCATACTATTTTTGTCTGACACCTTGCTCTGCTTCAAGATAAAACACTTCACAAGGAATTGCATCATTCCTGGGACATTAATGCCCACTGGTATTTTTCAGTGACTGAAAGCTCAGGCATATGTGTTTAAAATATTGACCATGGTTGTGTTACATTTAGCTATAAGTTCCATTTGCTATTATGGTAAATAGATCACTCAACAGTATCAGAAAGTCAGAAAAAAAATGCCCATTTTTGTGGAAGAATGGTTAAGTGAAAAGGGGCATGATCTCTTAGAAGTGAGCAATCCTGTCTTCACGATGGAGGGAGGATCCCACAGCTATGCAAGCTGTCCTTGAACAGCACAAAAGAAAGAAGCTACAAGGAGGTAAACAAGTCGACAGACTTCTCCGCGTGGACAGCAATCCTGCACCAATTAGATATCTGCTTTAGGCGCATGAACGAAGGCTGTAAACCAATCATATAGCTATCGCTAGCACATGCTTATTGCCTGCCTATATATACTCTGTAAAAGCTTGAATAAAGGGAGAACGATCATACTCACATTGAGACTCATCGTTACTCCGGGTCCGTCTCCCACTCCGACACATTTTAGCTTTTAACTGACAGTTTTCAAACAGCAATCATTGTAAGATTTAGAAGTGATTACTTATTAATGTGCTTTACAGACACACGGTGGAGCACACAGACTACAGTAATCCTTCCAAACTCTTTAAAATCTCAAAAATCTAGAACTGATTCCTAGTGTTGAAAATGTGTCAACATGAGTATTCAAGATTTCATGGAGCTAACAGGGGAAACTACTGCATGTCAGGAAATCTGTAGCTAAGGTTCTCACATTTTGTGGAGAATGCAGAAAACACAATTGAATCCTAGCTTTGCAAGTAGGATAGTAATGCCTTTCCTGGTATTGAATGAAGTAGCTAAAAGTCAAATGTATTTTGTATTAAATAGCTTTTAGCCAGAGTCAGGATATTTCATTTGAAAGGCAATGTCCCCAGTGAACACAAAAGGTTTATCTAAATGGTAACCCAATTCCTTGTTATTCTTAACCTTTACAGTTTGGTATCTTCATCTGTTATATCTCAGAGAAATGTATGTGCTTACCTGACAGTTCTATTCCAAATGGAAGAAATACATACACCATGTACAATACAGATCTGTGAATCATGAATTTTTGCATGTTGTTTGTTGTTCTTAAATATTCAAGCAATACCTATATAGCATCTGCAGCTACAGGTAGTTTTTCAGTTTTCTTCTCTGGGTAAGACAGCATCTAATTTTCAAATGCAGACTGTGCCATGACTAACAATGTCTTTTAGCATTTTATCATTTTAGCATTAGAATACTGTGATGAATACCTTCTTGAAACATATACTCAACTGGTTCAGAGACCTAAGAAATGAAGATTTTTTCTCTTTCCTACCACTTTCAGCTGTGATCAGAAGGGGTGTTTGTGCTGAAATGATCCCAAAGGGTTCGGCAATGCTTTTTTAGTCATTTTAGCTTGACTTTTGAGTCCATGTTACCATGTCCACTGTTACAGTGGCATCTGAAATCTTTCTTGGTACCACGGAAGACAATTTTTTATGTTACTTTTTGCACATCCTTCTCACATGGACACAGAAGAGTCTGAACTGGGTCTGAGCTTGTGCAGTTTCCTGCCTGTGAATTCCTGACAGTGGATATTAACTGATGTATACAAAAATATGTGTACAGTAATTAGTGTACTTCCCTGGTATGCCTATCTAGCTTCTATTGATCCATGGCACATAAATTCCTGAGCTAGAAATTTGACTAATCCCTTTTTGAACCCATTTTGGCCTTCATGAGGTTTTGGCCTCCATAACATCTTTTGGCAATGTGTACTACAATTTAATTATGTCATAATATCTTAACCGCAGCTGCTATTTGTGGTATTTGTTTTTGGCTTAAGATTTCATTAGTTTCATTGTCTCCTTTGAAAAATACAAACAAAATATTTCAGAACATGTGGATGTGTTTAATAAAAAATATACATTCATGCTGTCTCTGACATCCTTTACCTGATGTCAATATAAGCTTAATCCCACTGCCCTGTTGGATATGAAGGTGAATGGGGCCCAAGAACTAATCTTAATTTCTTTGATGTGATCTCTGTAACTCGATTATTTAATATGCAGAGATGTAAAGACTGAGTATGCTCCCAAAAGAGCCATAGAACAAACAACATTATACAGTGGATGCAGTGTATGACACTGTGCTGCTTTGTCGTATGAAACACTACTTTACAAAAAATGAAAACTCTAAATGTTAAGTCTTGCTGACCACAACAACCTGGTATAAAATCACTCTCTGGATTTAAAAAGGGAGAAAGAAAAAAGTCTAGAATTAAATTCAGTAGTCAGAGAAAACTGGAAAGGAGCTTCTCAGGAAAAGAACACCTCAATACTTTTTGAGAAGTCCAATTAAAATGTGCAAGCATAGTGAGTATTGTCTCTTTACGGTTAGTCACAGTCCTCTAGAGCACCTCTCTTTAGGAGGCAGTTCAAACACACCAAAGACATCACCAAGTTATTTTATCTGTAGAAATTATTGTTGTCTCTTGTCCCATAAAGGACTTTCTCATTCAATTTTATGTCCTTTGATTTCATTTTGAGTACTTGAAGCAAAAAAAGTAGAGAAATAAGAAAGTTTAGTATATTTACATATAGACTATGACTCCTATCCCAACAACAAATGACTACCTAATACGGCAACTCACAAAACTAAAGCAAAAAACAGTGAGTTTCTACATTTCTGTCAAAGTGAAAAAACAAACAAATAGGCCACCCATTCTGGACAGTGAAAGCCAGTTTCTATCTGACATTCTAAATTTGTTGAGTATATAGAGAAATAAATTTCTACTTAAACAGGGACACTGAAATGTTTTCAGTCTAAGGAATACAATAATTCAAAAGGTACTAATAGAATAATGTGAAAAATGTTTCAACATAAAGAAATTAAAATAATTTTTATCTAGAATTAAGAAATTGGGAAAAATCAGCCTCGTGCCTTCAAACAAATATGAAAATAGAAATTAAAATGTCCAATACACATCTTGAGCTCCTCCTCCCACACTGGAAACATTTTTTTAAAGGAAAGTAGCATATATTCTTTCTTCCATCCTATTGAAAACATACAGAGTCTATTACTACAATTTATTGTTTTAATTATTAATTATGACTCATGAATGAATTTAAACTTTTAAGAGTCTAACAAATATTATTTTGCACATACAATAGAGGGGTAATTATAACTGAAAATAACCAAGGAGTAAAAATTGTGAAGAGCCTAATAATTATGTTCTGTAATATAAAGGATTTTAGTGTAAGCAGGAAAAACAGAACCAAGAGATGTTATGGCCGTTTGCATACTGAACCATTTAGACACCAGAATGTTGCCCCACCACAATGGGAAGAAAAGGGAAAAGGTTACATTAATATTTAAATTGTCACACTTCTGAGGAAAAAAAGGTGTTAAGTGACAGTTATATAACACAGAGCTAATGGGATAGTGTAAAATCATCCAAGAGACTTAATAAGCAGAGTGTTATTGACTTTCCTAATTCAATTTGCCTTTTAAAATTGTTATTAAGATTGTTTGGGAGGGTCTGACTTGAAAATTTTGAAACTATTTTTCATAATAAACATTACATTTTATATAACTCCTCCAATATTTTCAATAGTTCTGGCTGCAAACATAGCTTTCATGGAGAATATTAAAAATTCTCAATAGTATTAGCTATTTGTGCATTTTACCAAATACAAGAATGACTTTGCTTTTAACACTACAATAAAAAACTCCTAAGCCAAGAGCCTGAATTCTAAAACAATACTAGGTGAAAGTTAAAACTTGGACACTGATTCTGCAAGAACTTAGACACATACCCCACTATATTCATAAGATTAAGGTGAAACTGAGTCCCACTGAGAATTTTGCCACAGAGTTTTAACAGAATTTAACACAATTTTTAACAGAGTATTTAACAGAATACAGGATTTTAGCTTAATTTTGTTAACAAGAAATACATCTATTTTGAGTCATCAATGTAACTAATTTCAGGATAAGGGCATAAAACTTTAGCTTTCACTCATAGTTTCTATTTATCTACATTTATAAACAAATAAACTGCATATTCTCTAGGATGCTGACAACAACAGACCAGAGACATTTCTGAGATGAAACAGTTCCATGTGAAATATTCTCACTCTGTAGTAAATATGAAATAAACTACACAATACTGTCATGTTTTTATTAATGGTGTTATATAGGATCTGCTTAATTTTAGATGGTACAGTCTTTTGGGGGAATTAAACATACAGAATCATACCATAAATTCATAACCATTTTAAAAATGTGCTTTCTGCTTCTGGCCTCTCTTGTCAAAACCTTAGACTGATTTCTGCTACACTCAGACTAACCACCTGTTCTTCTTGACGGATATGATTTTGACCTCACTAAATATATTATAATTTATTGGTTGAAATCAAATAAATTATGTAATTACTGTGCTTGTGAGTGATTATCAAAAGCTAGATGAGATGTAAGCATTTAGCACAGTCTTTAGCACACTGATCGCTATACTTTCCTTGCTTGCTTCATGAACATACTACAAGTAAAAAACACATCAGCTATCTTTTGAAAGGCCTTCTGTGGTGAATCCAGTGAGGTCTCTGCATAATTTATGCTATATTTGCTAAAATGTTCAGTATCCAACAATTTGATAACAGAAAGAGAAAGGCTTTCTTTTGAAATTCTGGTCCAAAAATCTTTGCTCTTGGAAAATTATTCTAATTGCAGTCATGACAGAAGTACACCAGACTTCAGTGGGAGCAGGATCAGACTACTACAGAATTACAGAAATGTTGGTTGAAAGGGATCCCTGAAGGTCATCTAGTCCTATCTCCTGCTTAGAGCAGAACTATTGCAATTGCTAGATCAAGTCAGCCATAGCTGTGTCTAGCCAAATCCTGAAATCCTTGAAGGGAACAGACTTCCATATCATCCCCAGCTAAACCATTCCAGTGCTGCACTGCCCTTCTAAGGGAGAAATACACCCTAATGCACTCTTCTGAAGCTCCCAAGCAGCAAAATGTGGTCATTGTCCCTTGTAGTCTACCGCTATGGGAAAAGTCTGGCTCCATCACCTTTGTAAATGCCCATCAAACAGTTGTAGGCTGTTGACAGATTGTCCCTTAGCCTCCTCTTCTCCAAACTAAACAAGGGCAGCTCCCTCAATCTCTCTTATTAAGTCATGTGCTCTGGGCTTCTAACAGTCTAACTTAGGGATAGAGCGAAAGGGCTGAGACCTGCTTTTTGATTTCTTTTGTGTTAAATAGGACACCCTGAGTGTAAAACTAAAAAAGACAATGATATCTTAAAGTTTTGTATGGAATGCTACACTGAGATCTGGAGGGGTGATTTTAAACCCCACTTTAATATCAGTCAATTAGAAATCCTTCCAAGAAGCAAAGATAACTACAGATCTGAGGCAAAAATTAGCATCTTCTTGCAACCTGCACTATGTCCTTTAGGTGGAATCTTTCCTTAGCCACTTCAGATAGAGAACAGTAACATCCAGGAAGGATCGTTGCAAATTCGTTATGCTATCACTCACTCAAAATACCAGAGTTCAGAATTTTTTTCCTCACCTCATGAACTGTCATTAACTGTTGGTTCTCCTACCTACTGACTTCTCCTTTTATTCTCCTATCCCTGCTTCCTTCCCTCTCATTTCACTGTATTTGACAAAGCTGTCTTTCTCTTAATCCAGCAACTGTTCCTCCACTAACTTCAAACTCACCAGCCTCTCAAAAACACACAGAAATATGTGACAAAAATTATGAACTGATTATTTTTAAGTTAACTCCTTTCCTCCAAATTTCAAGACAAATTTTCCACAATAAAAGCATGTGGCAAAATAATGTGGTAATTCTTGTTTGAGCTGATGGCCAGTCTAAACTCTAAACAGTAAATAACACCAGTCTTACTGTTATTTTGCCTTTTAAAAGACATACATTTATTTTACACACTTTTTGTCTCCCAAACCACCAATTTAAAGGGAGAATGCTTACCGGGGATTTTCAGCATCTTCTTTTAGCTCATGACTGAAGCAGCAACAAATGCATTTGCTTCAGCCTACATAATTTCAAGATAAATTATTCAAAGTCTACATTATACAGCTGTTTTGATGCAATTTAATATTTTAAAATTAAATTTGATATTATGCAAACGAAACATAAGCAGCTTACATATCCACTCATTCTGACATCTTTTAGAATATAAAATCATTTTTTAAAATAAATGTGTTTAAACAAGTGAATATATTGGTATTTGATTTTTTCAGTGTGTCATTTACAGACTGCCTTACTCTTAAAAGAAGTTACCAGAAACAGAGTCAGAGCATGTAGAAGTCAGCTTTAATCTCACTAACCTTAGCACAATGACACCTTTTGTAATGATGCTGAGATTGTAAGTATAACTTTTTGAAAAGTGGGCATATTTTTTATTACAGTGACAGAGGTAACAGCAACTAATCATGGAATAGGATACACCTATGTCAAACTAGGGAATTGTCCTCAGTTTTAGGAAAAGTTTTCAATTATTACTAATATTTGTATATCTACTCCTTTTCTTAAAGATGAACTACATGCCTACCGGACAGATTTCTATAACTCTGAGGGAACAATAATAGAATAGAAAATACAAAAAATTATGCATAATTTACTTATTTTTTTTTAAATTTTCAGTCTGAAAAATGTATATGCTTTTATCCATTTACCAATCACAGCCAAAGATTTAAAATTAGGATGATTTCATTTTGAAGAGAAATTAGTGTCTGACAGGAATATTGCTATCAGGAACATCCTTTTTGAGCAAGAGCAGAAGAGAAGGCAGACTGCTCAAACCTGCTAACAGCATGTTCTGTTTTTGGTAGAAAACGTTTTGGGGATAGTTTCTCTAATGCTTTGCTCATACTTCTTCCACTCCCCCATACCTCTTCTCTTTTACTCTCTCCTAACAAGGTAATTTCAAATCTCAACCAGCAAATACTGTTTATATTTTTATATTCTATGTGTGTATCTGTGGTGTGTTGAAATTAAGGGGAGCATGAAATGCAGTTTGTACACTTCTGCATCATCTTTCTCATGTTCAATTGAAGTTAGCCTAATTCTGAAATCTGCCCTCTTATCTTCCCTGATTCCCTCCATATACAGTGTGGGAACTCCTACCACTAAATGTTCAGGACACTTACAGTAGAAAGTTACTACCATTTCCACTTTCTAGAGGAACTGAAAGGCTGCTGAGGACCAGCAGGACCAATACCTCACATCGAGCATAAGCTGGATCTCCTGTTACAGAGGGTATTAAGGGTTATCAGACTTCTCGGCTGCCGTCTGGCCTTTCATGATTAAATTAGGCTGTGTGATCCCATACCTGAACTGCTGTCACACACCAGCTCATCAGAGGTAACCATGAATTCATCAGGATCAACTTTGGGAACTCCATCTTAAAAATAAATGTTGTCATACGGAAATAATTTCCATTACCGTGGCTATAATTATCCTCATTTGATATATGAAGAATGAGAGACAGAAAAGGAACTTGTAAACAGCCATTAAGTGATGTCATATCACAGAGCATACGGAACTGGGAAGCTCTATAGACCACTTCAACTCTGTAGCCCTCTAAGCCATTTCACTCTTTTTCCTTCATGATACAAAATCTTTGTATTTTCTATTTGACTGCATTCTATTCTTGCATCATTTTGCATCCCAACAGTATATGGGAGTCTTCCTTTCTCATTTAAAAGCTGTTTCCAGCTATTATTGTTTGTCCCTCCATTTTCCTTTCCATTAATTTTCTTCTGTTAGCCATCTTTTTGTGCCCTTCTTAATTTAACAAGTTTTCACTGTATGTGACCAGTGCTGCCAGCCCACTTCTCTCCCAAAGTGCGACACTCCAGCAAAGAGGGCCTCCTCTTGGCGCAGGGCTGCTGACAGCCCCTGTGAGAAGGGCAACACTGCTTCCTTTGCTGATGATTCAGCACGGTGGGGGAGAGACAGGCAGGCAGCAGCTAGAACAGACAACTTACATCAAATATAAAAAGTGAAAGATTACAAATCATGATGAGGGAAAAAAACAACCAAACACCATGATGTTTTCCTTTTCAGATTCTTGTACAGTCTATCTATTAATATCATACTATCATGACGAACTTTGTCCTGTAACAGTCATCATAGTGTTTCAAGAATATTACAGGATAACTCAGGATGAAAATAAAGAGAATATTAGGCAAAAGCAAAAAGTAATATTTCTGAACTCTATCATATTTCAAATTTCACAGCTATAATCTATTAAATTGTTTATATAAAGAAAGGCAAGGAAGAGAAAAACAAGTTGGTTTTGATAATATTCATCATAATACAGCAATAGATATCAATCCATAGATTAGTGATGTATGCCTTGGATGAATTACTTAGGAGAGGACAAAGGCGATGTGTACACTCAGTCACTCAAAAAATCCACAAACTGCCTACTGCTAAGACAAACTGGTACAGCTTACTACTATTTTAGTATAAACCTATAATTTAAAACCTGTTTTGAAAAGAACTATGCTGTCAAAAAATACTGGTGGAAAGACAAGAGGCAGTTAATAATAACAATAATAATAATAATAATAATAATTTCAAACCTTGCATTTAAAAATAAATTCTCATTTTCTTTTTCTAAAAAAGGAAACACATGGCATGTTAGAACCATTTTTTAATCAAAACAGTAACAAGCTGTAGTAGAAACTGAAGTGGAAACAAAGACTTTGAAAGCTCTGATAATGGGAAAACACTAAATGAATATTTTAACATAGAAACCATTATTAGTCTTTTTCTGTAGAAAAAGTACTAATGTGTTTTATCAACAAGATTGGCAAAAGTGAAGAATTTGCTAAAGATTAATTGCTTAATATTTATAAGGCATTCTTATTGTATTCTTCAACTAAATGCCTAGTTATTTGGTAAGCTGTGACCATTTAAATTACATCTATCTTAAGAGAAAAGTTCAGCAGAAATAGTATGCAATCTCTGTTATCCTTGTCTTTTTCTTTCTAGCAGTTCAGATGCATTTAGAAGTTCAAGAAATAGCTATGCACTCGTATTCTTCAGGAATGTTGCTTCTTTCCAGTTCCTCCACCCCAGAAAATTCCTTTGGAGCCATTACCTTAAAGACAGATTTTCATTCTGCTAGAGTCTCTTTACTGAATATTTTTATTTCAATCATAATTTTAATAGAAAGGATTTAGCCTATGTCTTTAATCTCAGAAAAAATCTCATTTGTAGAATTTCAAATCAATATTTTAAATCAGTATTTTCAATACTAAATATACAGTATCTTTCTTGAGTACTGTCAAAGTATTTTTATCTATAATCACCAAAGCTCTGGAGAACTTTACCAGCAACAGTTTTGCAGTTTCCAAACCACCAAGGAGCATTTGGGCTTCTGCTGTAAGATACTATCTTTCTGGAAATATGTAAAACAAAAAAAAAATAATATCAATATGTAGAGACGCAGAGCCATTTCCAAAAATGCATTGTTAATGTTCATCTGGTATATGAAGCTCTTCAAGGGCATATAACTAAGCTGCTGCTCAAAATCACAGCGTCTACCTGATGTCACTCAAAACCTCATGTTTCCCATTGTGACTCTACACTTTCTAAAGTGCTGGACTTTTCTTCTATAGAATAATATGTAGCAATAGATCCCGTTCCTCAGGTAAACTTCTTTATGTATTAACTTGTTGAAATACTTCCAACTCTAAAAATCCTGAGATAATTCAAAAGCTTTCCAAATTTCTTGTGTGTGTCTGTGTGTGCGTGTTTAATCTGAATAAGGCACAAAGTTAATCATTTAAATATTTTTTCATTCACAAAATCCAAGACCTTTCTGTTTTGGACAATGAAAAATTAAATTCCCCTAAATTCTCCTACCTTCACGATCTAGGGCTTAAATCTCTACCAATCCTATCAAATATACGAAGAATCTTCACCATATCATGATATCTAACAACATGTTGTTTTGGGGCCATTAGAAATATAACTTTTCTTAACTAGTTTATCAAGTTATTGTCTGCTTCTATGGTACTTAAATGATTGTATTAAATCCTTTTATGTGAGAACTAGAAATTTTAAAATCTGTTGAAAATGACCATCATAATAAAGACTAAGCAGACAGTATCTGAGCAATGTAAAACTACTTCTTCTCACTCAAATTTACATTTTGTTACATTCCTTAATATTTTATGCTTCATCTGTTCTTACTTTTCCTAGACATTTCTGACTGGCCACAGTTAGAGACAGGGCATCAGATGAGAGCGTGCATTGATCAAATTGAATACAGCCATTCTTTTGTTCTTATGTACCTGATTTTGAGAAGAGCACTTCATCTTTACTTTGCACATACTGTAAAAAACCTCTACTTACATTTAAAAATGACTATGGTAAGAGATATATCCTCCCCCCTTTCTAACTGTTGCTTCAGTAAACACCAATATTTCACAGCGTAACTTATTTTTGCATTTCCTATAATCTGATGTACTACATAACAGAAAGAAGCTGATTGTTCATAATTTTTATTATCAGGAGTAATTCTATTCAAGTCAACAGTACTGCCTTAGTGTGAGTGATGATGTATTGTACTTCAAAAAATCAGCTTTTCAAGACAGAATTTAAATTATTGGTATTTAAAGAGCAAGCTTTTCTTCTTGAGTAGTAGTTAGCCCTTTAGTTTTCAAAGTATTAAATTATCTATCATGTTAAATGGCCAGTTATCCCCAGTGGAACACCTGTGTCTTTGGAACATGAAAGATTTGGGGAAATACTGTTAATACAGAAAGGAATAAGATGATCACACTTCAACAAACTTCTTTTATGTACCTTTAAAGTACAATTATTGCATCTAAAATGATTCCCCCCAAATAGTTTTTCTAAACTGAAAAAAATGCTGTGACTTGGAGAAAACTGTGTTTGAGCTCATGAAAGATACCATCTGCACAAAGCGGTAACACCAGTATCACCATTCTACTTTTAATACAACCCATGCAATAGTGAAGAGATCGAAGTGAATTTTAAGCAGGAGTGTCACTCTCTCACCCCCCTTTTCCACTCCTCAGTACTGAAGACATACAATTTTGTAATGATAAATTCCCCACAACTTTTCTAGCATTTAGTGTATGGTTTCAAGTGTGTAAAATGGTTTCACTTGAAAAATAAATGTATTATGTGTACACTTTAAAAGCTATACTGACTGATAAAAACAGTGAAATGCAGCTGTCTCTTCCCAATAGGAAAACAACATTCACTGCACTTTAATTTTATTTATTTGGTATATTTCAGCTAGAGGTCCCAGTTTGTTAAGTGTAGTCTAAAGCCCAAAGAAAAGCCACAGTAAAATTACACAGAACATCTTGACTGACCTATCAGACCAGTCTGCTATTACCAAGCATGCATAAATATCTAAGATTGCATGGTACAGATCTTACTTCCTTCTCTCAGTAATAAGCAGAAGTCTGCCACTACTCTTACTTTATGTGTTAGTGGATGGAAAGAAGAGATAATAAGATGATCACTTTTATTCTTGTTTGCCATTTTTAAAATGGTTTTAAAAAGCTAAATATAAGCTGGCTTAGCTGCCAGGGAAAGCAGCATTTTTTTCCTTTGAACGTCTACTGGCTGGTCTTCCTTCAGGAAGTATTTTCCGAGTAAACCAATGATTCCTTTCTAGTTTAGCTGTAAGTGTTAGCAACATCTGAGAAATAGGCTGCTTTTACTTCATAGTTATTTAAAAACTATACTAATAGTTAATAATTTTGTTCTTGTGAAGGGGACAACAGAGAAGGCTGGAAGTTCAGAGAACAGACTGAAAGAAGAGGCAGTTTTTAAACTGCCCAGCTGATCTTTATTAGCAATTTTCTCAGACTGGCTACTTTCACTTCACTTTAAGGGAACTGTGCATTTGCCAATTGTGAAATGTGGGCAAATAACAGACCGCATTCACCAATGACACATTTCAGGGATGACCCCATCTATGGTGTTCTTCCATTCTCCCGCTAACAGGAAATTGTGCAGAATAATACTCCATTCCCTCACTGTAGGACAGGAAAGGCAGTATGCATCACATACTTCTAGTGATCCCTGACTAAATATAGTTATGCAAGGATAATTTTCTCATACAGATTCAGTTATATCAAGTATACAGTTTGCTCTGTTTGTGAAGACTGAGTTTAGTACACCATTTCAAATGAGTGTTTGCTGAGTTACTTTGGTATAATAACACCAATATTTCTATGAGCAGCATAGTTGAGTTTACATAGGCAAAGGACCCATCCCAAAGTAGTTAATACTATAAGAAAATACACAAATCCTTCTCCAGAAATCCTTCTCCAAAGATCAACAATGAAATTTTCACGAGGGTACCTACCAACGGTACCTATCAACGATGGAACTTATTTGAGTTTTAAATCCCCCACACAAGAAGCTAGGACAAAGGAGTCTTCCAACAGTAACAAAGAATCCTTTTACTAAGCTTAAACATGGCAGTGAAATGCACTGTCTACGTACTTAATAAGCTTAAAGAGGGATTAATAAAACCATGCTGTCAGTCACTAAATGCTGCAAAACAGCACCAGCTTGATTTTCCATTTTTAAAATTACATCCCTCTCATACCTATAATTTTTTCTAAATCTACTTTTTGTGCATGTTAGAAGCATCACTAATACCAAAACCTTCTAATGAAGTGAAATATATATATATATATATATATATATATATATATATATATAAATTGTCCTCAACAAGAGGATATTCAAACTACCTTTTGGCAGTGAAATAAAAATAGCAAAAGGGGAGGATGCAGATTTTCAAATTGTTAAAAATACTTTCAATACTGGCTTTTCTTTGTAACAAAAATTGTTCATGCTAGGTTTTGAAAGTCATACTTGTAAACCTTTTTCTCCATACTTCTGTGCAATATTATTTGAGCTATTTATAGTATAAAGGTTTAGCAAATTACTGCTGATCATGTGACATTACCAGTACAACAAGGCCTCCAAGATATGTTATCATACTTAGGATTTTCCTAAGGCCAAGGAAGTGTTCAGATATAGCAAGAATGAGAGAGATACCACTGAAAGGTTAGATAGAAATATTATATTATATATTATATATGTTATTATATATATTATATGCAGAAATATTATATTATATACTATATACAGAAGTCTGCCATGCTGACAGCACATTAAAACCTCTGTGCTATCATTCAGAGCTAGCATATAATATAAGCATATGTGTTGCAAACATCATGCAATATGCATAATTTGGACTGTTAATCATTTGTGAATATTCAGCAGGTTAAGCATTCAATATATTTCATTGCTAGTAACTCTCCTACAGCAAAGCACTTTGCTACTTGCTTGACTTTTCATATGAATGAGCTGTGCCACTACATTCCACTGAATTGCTCTTAGGAATTAGGTTTAAAAATTAGTAATATGTTCAAAAATAAAGCATATGCCTATGTGTTTTGAATCATTCATAATGTCTAAGACAAACTTCTTGCTCTATGCTAGTTCATATATTATTTTTGTCACTTCCATCGTCATCCTTAGGTATCTATTGGTACAAACTATTTTTCTTAAAATTCTATCATTGTTACAGAAACTTATATTGTATCAGTACATAGTATTCTCTCTGAAAATTCAATCTAGAAATCCATTAATGTTCTAAAAGGCTTCCTTAGAGGAATACTCATTCAGATGTCATTTAAGGAATTGAATGCCTCTTTAAACTTACCAGGATATTAACAATGAATTTCTTAATGGGTTTTGATATGAAAAGATTTGAATGAATTCTTGCATTCCACTTTTTGCAGAAATGGCCAAAAAAAAAAAGATTAAATGGATATTCCCTAGAAGGACAAAATATGAACTTGGAGGAAAGTAGAAAAATCTCTAAAGGCTATTAAGTAATTATCAGATACTATGGTTTTCATTTGCTTGGTATTGTGACCACAAGGTGGGAAAACGAGTGTTGGATACCAGCACAGAGAGACACAAGGTATGTGAGTGGTTAAACAAAGTAGATTTAATGAAGGACTTGCACTCCAAACTGCACAGGAAGACCCAGGAATAACACTCAAGGGTTGCTGATGGGAGGCTGCTAGACAGACGGGTCGGACACCTAGGTGGGACTTACTTGCTGTATCCTAAGGGCCCCTTTTATCTACTAGAGCTATTTCCTTACCTCAACTATGCAAAGTTTCAGCAGTTACTGGCTGCAAAGCAGCTATACATTGTTGACCAAACAGAATATGCACATCCAGCCCTGTCTGGTTTCAGCCAGTGTATAGAAAACACACTCTGGGGCTACTGTCACATACTCTGCCAGTCACCTGACTGGCTTGCCCGATCTTCCACAGGTGTTCTCTCCACAGATACATGTTTTGGGATTTTTTGTTTTAATACATCTGCCTATAACTGAGATAATCTAAAATAGTTGTGCTACGTGAGTGTAAATAAACTGTTCAAATGAAAATGCAGAGCTTTTCCAATCTCCAAACTCTGTTTATAGTGACTAGTGGCTAATAAAATACACTGCAGTCAAAGGAAAATAAACAAATATCTCAAGAGTTTTAATCTATTGTTAACTTTAGAAATGATTGTGTGATTTCTAAAAATTCACATGTGTATTTTGTGGTAATCAGAATGCCTTACACTGGACACAATACTGCAAAATGGATTTATCTGTGTTAAAATGTAAGGAATATCTTAAAGCCTTCATCTTGCAAAGACTTAAATGAATATATTCCCAAGGCATATACTGGAATTAATGGGACTGTTTACCTACTAATATTTTGCAAGCATTTAAATAGCTGTATGAGGAGTGGTTTGCACTTCCAAAACATTCATTCTTTTAGTTTAAATTCTATTTAATATTTTGGAGAGAAAGGTTTATGAACTAAACTATTTTTACATTATTCTTAGAAAAAACACCCTAACAACTATAACTAGTAAACAGGATGTCCAGAATTGGAACTAAAAAATTTAAAAGGTCAATAATTAGACTTCAAGAAAAATAAAAGAAAGTAAAGGAATGAAAAGCTGGCCTAATCAGGCTATGAATTTAAATAAATGCAACTATTTAGCAACCAACAACTTCAAATTTCTTACAAAGTTTTATGGTTTGGTGTACTTTCATTGTTCTTTCTAAAGTACTGACATTTAATAGAAGACACATTTGCGTAATTTTTATTTTGCTAAATTTTTCTTTCTTTAAACTGCATTTCCAGCAAAATGTTCAAAAGTAGGATAGTGATACTTTTGAAAAAACAAAGTCACCATACAGAATATGTTCCTGATATCCAGTAAAAAAGCCCAGAAGCAACACAATTGTTTTTGGCAAATAATATCTAATTAGGGACAGTGGTGTCATTTAAATAATAACTATTTTTATTTTCAAATATTTATTTCAAATTTCACCAAGTAAGCGCACTTCTTTCACGTGGGACTCATTCAAAGACATTGACAGGCTTGGAAATCTTTACCTAGGTATTCATACTGTTTTGGCAATAAATAATGGCTCAAAGTTTTACAAGGATAATAGGTATTATATAGAGAACACACATGCATGCTTTTTGAAATTTCTCTATTGTGTTATCAAATTGAATGTTAGCTGGAGTATACTTGAAAGACAACATGATTATAACAAGGCGATGAACATACCTTACTGTGGTACAGGAAGGGCTAGTAGATAGGTGTTACATGAGGGGAGGACACAGAGAATGACAGCACTATCAACAATAATCAATGATCTTCTTTAAAAATTTAATACTAAGTGCTGAAAATATCATTCTTACTGGATCAGGAGAGTTTGATATTATGCACTGTTTCTAGAAATCTCTTCCTTGTGGGAACTACATCATAACTGTTCATGAATAATGCCAACCTGCCTGTGGCAAACATCAAAAAGATAGCAGGCCACTGAAGTTATTTGGACATTTCCTCTACGTAGTTCTTAGGTTTATGCAAAAATTTTGCCTCAGCTAATTCCTCCCAACCTGTGCAGGCATCTTCAGCCTTTAATCAAAGCTCCTTTCCAATTGATGCAATGAAAATATCAACCTCTCAGAAATGTTATGCAGAAATGTATATCACTTGTACAATGTAAAACAGTGCAAGCTCTGCATAATTTAGCTTTGCAAGTGTCCATGAATTCTAACGGTCCAAACATACCATATCTGGGGACAAACTTTATGAGTATGTCATTCTACTTGGGCCTTTGGCTTTATTCCGGTATCACTCAACTTATAAAGACTACTTCAAGAGTGAGAGTAACCCATGATGCACTTATAGAACCTCACTAAAGTAGGACTTGAATATAGTTTTGGTATCACCAAAATGATATATATATATATTTTGTCTTAAAGTATGTTACAGACGTTTCTCATAACATAATTTAAAAAATGATACAGTATACAAGATGAAAAAAAAAAAGAAGTGACAGAAAGAAACATTCTTTATCCTAAACAGGAACCATTAATTTGCAAGAGAACGGAACTCACTTTTTACCAACATAACAATTTAATTCAATTAAATGCATACAACCCCTCCAAACCTATTCCAGTTAAAAATTAGATTGTTCTAGTTGACCATTTTCATCTAAGGTGCACTTTTCTATCTCTCTCTCTCAAAAAAAGTATATATATCCCCAAACACTTTCACAGTGTTAACTTATGCTCATAAATTCAAACCACACCAGTAGCTATGATCTGATTCATGGTGAGGATTACTTTCAAATAGTTTGTGTCTTCATCAGTCCATTACAGAACTATTTACGGAATCATTTATATGTGAAAGTGACTTACTCCATATTCTGGCAACAAAATGTGTTTGTTATATACTAGTAAAAATAACACCGAGGTAGAATAATGCTTTCTTAAACTATGCAATCTGAAAGTGTAAGACTGATAATGTTGTTGGATGGTTTATGGTTCTATTAACATAGTTAATCTAGATTTTTATCTATAAAAGAAAAACATAACAAGCCAGCTATCACTAAAAATATAATTATTAAAATGCTCCCATTTGGCAAAGCACAAACACAAATACACAATTATTTCTCTGAGGATGGGACTTTTGACTTCATGTCTAAATTAATAGGAAAAGCTGACAGAGACTTAATTTAGAATATTTATGGCACATTTAATGGCAGGGAAATCATGATGAAAAATACTGACAAGGAGGAATAAAACATTCGTTTGTGACAAAGATACTCCAACTTATTATGGATGATTATCAATTGTTACAGTGATGGAGGTTTCTTTTGTGACACAAAAATAGATCTTATATTGCACTGTACTAATTAAAGATGAATGTATAGATATATTCTTTACAATTCTCTAAAAAATTAAAAGGGTAAGCTTTTCAAAGCTTCTGAAAGATGTATTTACTGCGTACAGAAGAGTTATATGAAGGTAGGCAGAAATAAGCATTCCCTCTCCATGACTGTATATTGCAAACAGACAATGGATTACACTTCACGTCTTCTCAGTTTTGACATACTTTTGTTATTGCTAACACAGTTGCAAACTAATACTAATTGCAAGGACACGTAATGTGATTTGAAATTTGGGACCTTAGAGCAAGACATTTAGTAAGGAGTCATCTCTCAAGAATAAGTAAACAGGACTTGACTTTAGACCAACACCAAATTAATTTTACCGCAGGGAATGTTTGAGAGATATATTAACTAAAGACATGAAATCAAAAGGGGAGATATGCAAGAAATTCTTGCTACTATCTTATCTGGGTCTTAGATGCTGGAGATACTCTTCTCCCTTCTTTTTCCCCCTTCTTTTTGGTGAAAGAAAGATAATAGTCTACATAGTTACCTTTTCATAGGAAACTGAAAAGTTAATTTTTTATCATAAAGCACCACTGTATTTAAAAGCTGAGTAGTACTGATATACAAAAGGTTGTAAGTTCATATCCCAAGGAAGGCAAACATTCAGCAGATGGAGTACTATTGACTCCATTTAGCACAATCTTCCACTGATGTATAGTCAGCAAATATTCCAACTCTAATTCTTAGGACCGCTTTAGAGTAAGGAAGTTACTGACTACACTGCTGCACTGGAACTGTGCTATAAATCTGCCAGCCGAATGCTAAGGCGGTATTCTGTGCATAGGTAGTCATAAGGTTTTGTGTTGTGTGAGCACCATATATATTTCAATTCTTAGGGATTCCTACTTTCTTTAAATACATAAAATATTAATAAAATACATAAATAAAAATATTAACATATTACAAAGTGAGACAATTTTTCACTAAATACCTGCCCTTCTTAAAAAATGGGCAAAACACTTGTAGTTTTTTACAGCAACATTTTTTAAAGATCTAAAATAAATTCAGAAGTTTGGGACTGATCCTGCATACTTCTTTACCTGCTCACCTTTATTCAAGTGAGCGATCCCTTACACTCAGTGAGGCTAAGATGTTTCAGAAGTTAAATGTGTATTCATCTTGGTTGTGCTTTTGTACATAGCAAAATAAATCAAGCTGCTCCAAAAGAGCAATAATTTGCATAATATTTATTGTTGTTAGTAGAGGCTCTGGAATTATGACTAGAGAAATAATTAATGCACTCCATTCCTCATGCTGCATTGCTCCAGGAAACATTTAAAGTGGTTCTTGCTACACCTTTTTTTTAAATTTCTCTCTTTGCATCTATACCCAGACAGGATTAATATAATAGATAACTAGAGCTGCAGAGAAAAGTCTCTAACTTCATCTTCTCTGGCTTTACAATCAAACTTCAGGCACTCTGTATAATACAATTGCTGAAATCTCACATCTATGGAAACATATAGCCTCACAGTGTTTCTCTGGTCTAGTATCGATGCCAACTGTCAATAAAAGATTTTAAGTTTTCTAGCTGTAAAATACTGTAAAAGGACTCCTCATTTAGTACTCTGGACAGATCAAAATCCTCTCCTGGGGAACCCACAAAATCTTGTGTAAAGTTATAAAACTCTAATATACCAGAGGGAACACTCTTCTACAGGCAGGAGGAGGGGCAAAATGACCTTATAAGATTTTGTCATATATAATTATAATTCCTATGATTCTATTTTCTTTTTTTGAAGTTATATACAGGCAGCTACTTCATGTTCTGCTCTGTTATATTAGTCATCTGACTTGAAGCAAATAGATAGATCATTTTGTAATAATCCAGAATTCTTCTGTAGTTCTACAGTGAGTATTTTTTTTACAATTCATGTAAATTATAGTTGATTATCAGTATTCCATACAATATCACAAACAAATACACACATGCACACAAACAACCTGAAATTCCTTTCACCTTTAACTTATCAGCAGAAAAGGTTGAACGGGCTACTAAGAGACTAGAATTGTGATGATTTGCACCTTCCAGATAGTTTTAATTCTGCTGAATTAAAGCAGGTCTGTATCTACTCAGCTCTTTTTTGCTCTGTTTAGCAATACAGTTCACATATTCCATCATCTAACAAAAATAAGGCTGAAATCTTAAACCTGTAGTTTGCAAGTAAATAATGAAAGGAAAGACTACAACAAACGGCTTTCTAAAACTTTGGTTTTTTGAAGGAAGGAAGAAAATTGCCAAGTAGGCTATTATATACCAGTACTGATGGGCAGGTTTCTGTCAGTATACATGACACAGAAGAAAAATCAATCCTCAAATCAAGCTTGATTATTAACAGGAATTATTTTTTCTCATTAATAACAGTGTTTTGGAACTGTCTTGGAAGTAAATGTGCATGTGTGTATAAATAAATAAATAATTATATATAAATGTTCAAACATATATATGTATAAACATGTAATATAGTCTGAAAATGTTTAAACTCCAGGAATTTCAAAAATGTTTTAAAGTAAAGGCCAAAAAGGTTAAGTTGTCCAGAAACTAGTGAACAAAAGCTAAAGCTACCTTGTCTATTTATACCTATCAAGAATACTGTAAGGGAAAGAACATAAAACTGTATAGAAAAAAAAAGTAATAATGATTAGAAACAGGCCATCAATATCTTGAGGTTGGAAATTCAAAGAAGGCTTCTAAACAGCTGATTAATGTATTCATGTTACAACCTTCCAGTCAATCCAGGACAATCCTTAGAGTGTGGGGATGCGGCCAGTTTGTGCAAGGAATTTTATGATACGGTTTGAAGTGATAGATACCAGGGGACTGGAATTGTTTACCAGAATGTTCCACCAGTCCTCTATGCATATGTTATTAAATTTTTTCAACTGAACTAAAAAACAAAATAAAACAAAACAAAACAACCTCCACAACATAAAGCATTATGGGAAGAAGAATGAAATATTTAATATTTGAAATAGTAACAGATATTTTTGGAAAGTAACCCACTTATTGACACCTTTTTTTCACACCCAAGCTCACCCATCCGTTTATCTTTTATCTCACAAGATACTCAAAATTGGTGTTTTGCTTCTAGCTCAGGCTGAAAGGAATTTACAACCGCATTCTTCAAGTCTGGGGAATGATCCCTCTCTTGCAAATATTAGATAAGAGCACAGTTACAAAAATAGGCTTTGGTTAATGCTTCCGGTCTGTTTCATTCCAACATCCTAAAATCAAACTGATGCCTCTTGAGTGCCCTAATATATGTGTTCCTACTAAAAATCATTTGAGGTAAATAAGGTGCCATGCTTTCTGACTGAACTACAGCCAGTCTAACCATCTGGCTTCTTAGTGAGGAACCAACAGATATCTTTTTCTCTATAGGCAAAGTGCATCATAAAAAAGTCCAGGACAAGATGTTTTAAAACCTGGATATTGGTCTTCAAGCAAATGAAATATAAACAGTCGAAAATAATTCAAAGCTAAATGAAACTTGACCGATACAGAAATATAGTATGGTGATGGAAACCTTTAAGACTCCTTCATATAAATTTTTTTTTGTCATAATACACGAAGTATAGCATTATATTATTCAGAAAGAACATCACAAATTTTCTAGCAGGCCTCTAATGATAACTAAAAAAGTAAATCTTTTAAAGAATAAATTTTTAAAAGGGAATCACAACAAAGCTTTGGGGAGTTTTTAGCCTTCAAATAATAGAATGAACAAAAATTAAATATATCAATTATATATAAAATACAGATTAAATAAATAATATAAATTTGCCAGTGCTTTAGACAAAGTCTCATCTTCAGGGGATTAGCGATTCCTATTTAGTTGACTGCTATATGTATTCCTGTTAAAAATGAACAGTTACGGTAAAAAGAAATGGAAAAAGAAATGGGTAATGAATAATGAAGAAAAAAAGAAGAAAAAACAGATCAAAAGATGAAAGAAGAGAATGCTGAGAGAAATATTCATATGGTGTAACTGTGAAGAATAAGCCTTTGAAAGTTATTTGATAAAATACATTTCATGCTCTGTGTATTTCTCTTCATCTAGAATTATTCCTTAATGCACATGTGTAACAGACAATATTGTTAATGGAAGATGCACATATATGAATAAAAAACAATCAATCATTCATCCATATTTATAAAACTCCTTTTTGAACGTGTCTGAAAGAACTCAACTAAAACAATATGTTCTCAGCTAGAAGTTAGAAAGTATATTTGAAAGCTGGTTTAAATTTGGTTAATGAAGCATCCAGTAACTCTCACATGGTATGGAATAGTGCTCTGTAAATTGGATGAATTATGAGCAAAGGCCTAGGCCAAAATAAATATGTGTAAAATAGTGTCTTATGTGTGGACATAATATAGAGGGCTCTGACAAGTGGAATCAATAGGATCTGTGGCAAAGGAGGGGAAACATTGCTGTAACTTGCTATGTTAGCAAAAAATGCCATATAATCAATTAGGCATTTATCTGCCAGCAGTTTTAACTCTTTAACAATATGCTTTTTGAAAAGAGCATTCCAATTCAACCTAGTATTTTAGAAAGTTGGATTTAAAACAATGAAACTATGTTTGTAATGGAAGAATTCCCAACAAGTCAACCCCCCCCTCCCCAAAACTTACCAAGACATGGGATGCAAAACAATACTGCATAGTATCCTGTGACACAGAGAAATGTGCCTGGAAAGGAGCATAAAAACAGGGCACACATCAAGCAAAACTTCCTGGTCCTACTCTATATGGCAAACAGTGATCTGCACATCAGGAATTTCCTCAGAGCCAGAGGTGGTACCTTTTCCTTTAATACTCGCAAGTCTATTTTGCTTCTGTTACATTACTTAATTGTACCTTGTAGCACTAAAGATACTAGAAAAAGATACCAGATTTTTTATTCTGCTGACAAGAAGCCTGCATCTGTTGCACAGCTAACAGTGTTCCTGGTAACTATTTACACTGCCCTGGATAATCGCATACAGAATACCAAGCTTTTCTTTAAACTTGCTTGTAATTCATTTCAGCTTTCCAAAATTGGTATGAAAAATAAAAGTGTAAGACAAAGACTCTAAGAAAATCCCCTAAAAAGAAGACACATGATGTTATAAAAGGGCACTGAGAACAGACCAGAATCAACACTGAAAAGGACAATCCTCAGCTCATTTTATGATCATTTTCTGTGTATTCACACAGGAAAAAAAATTGAAAATGCCCAAGCATGCAGGTGAACAAAACTATCCTGCTATTCTTAATTGCTACCTCATCTCACCACTTTTCAGCAAGGTAGAAGGTATTTTTCGAGTAACAGCATGGGGTTCTCTGACAGACTCCACAGACAGTTATGCTGCGAGTTTTGGAGATTCCTTCATATTGGAAGGCTGCTGTAGCTGCTGCGTTGGATTGTCATAACTGCTCAAAGAGCATTTTCTTCTCTTTTCAGACACCGAATTCTGAAGATGTTCTTTTGTTTTTATATATATATATATATACACACACACACACGCACACAGAAAAAAAAAATCCATATATATGGAGAGAGAGAAAGAGAGATGGAAAAATAAATGGGGGTATGTATTATTCTCAAGCTCATGTACTATACAAGCTTCAATTTTATATTAGCAAATTAGTAAATATCACCTAGCATGCCAGGCAGGGAAATAAATGTATTCCTCTTCATCTTCATCTGTAATTATTCCTCAAAGCAGATGTGTAACAGACAATACCGTTAATGGAAGATGCACATGCACAAGTTTTATTTTTAATATTCTAAATATAAAGTCAACCTGACTCTCTTGTTGCACTTTTACTTTTTTTGTTTCCAGCTTTCTGGTAATTCCTTCAGACACAGTATTTCAGAACTAAACACTGATTTCAGAAACATACACCTTTGTATTTTTTTAAGCCAGGGCACAGCAGAAAACAAAAGCACAAAAAATAGTAGCCACTCTTGATGTCTAATATAAAATAGCATGCAATATATAGGTCATTTCACTGAACATGGAATCAGAGTACAAGCACAGATATATGTATCGCTATCAGACCTGTTATGGTTCTCAAATCACTGTGGCTTAAGAAATTAAATTTTATAAGCAACAATATTAAATTACTCAACGAAATAAAAAAAAATTAAGTGCTGTGGAGAATAAAACAGAATTAGTATAATTTTCATTTAGGAAGAAATATTGAATCCCCCTGATTTACACAGAAGACATCTGCAAAAATAGTCCTTCAATTCACTGGTAAACCAGGAAAACATCTAATCTAGGAATTGTATATTTTGATGATGATGAAAAATATAAGCAATATTTTTCTTTGTCTTGCAAATACAAAGCCATCAAATCAACCAAGCAAAAGCAGAAAATAAATACAAAAAATTCCCACCACTGTGGGTCAGACTGAGACCTTGGATCCTCCCTGAAGATATTGGTTTATAATGGAAATGCCAACACCATATACAGCAGTGCTAGCAGGCATTGTTTTAATATAAGATTTCTTCTCTGCTCCTCTTTTCCATTTCCAAATTGAGCCCAAGAGGCCTAAGATGAGTCTGTTGATCAGGTTTCTTGTCAACTAGTATTTTTAAGCAACTTGATGTGGATTTTCAGACTGACAATATCATTCTGTTGCTCTGTGTTTTTCTACTTCTATTTGAATTTATCACTTAAAGTAAGTGCATTGGGTGGATACTTATCAAGTCTCCATTTCCCTGGAGGACTTCAAAATACAATTTCTGTGTTAGTTGTTGATGGCCTAATTTTGGCACAACAGGAAACAAAAAGGATGAGCTTCTTAATGTAGTGGGTAAGATGTCCATAAAACAGTGGCTTTAGGGGTTGGATTAGAGGAATAAACAAAACAGATTCTACCACAGTGGAGCTGGATAATTTCTAAAAGATTTAATGGAAGGAACCTGAGCTGTCTAATGGCATCAGCACATAATTTGTAGGAATATTTATGTCTGAAGGTCAGCAAAAAATCCAGTTACATGCTAATACCTACTTTACAAAATTACACAGTTTTATCCCTCTTAAAACAGACATATAATGTGAGAGAAGATTTAAAAAAAATCTGTACAGCTTGTTAAAAAAAAAGAAAGTTAGACCAAATGTACAGGCTACTTTTCAACTTATTTTTAGGATAAGCTTCTGTCTTTTGCTAAAGACATTCACTTAGTCATTTTGATGCTCCAATTTGTGTTGTTAAGAGAATATAGAAAGAAATGTAAACTGTAATCACTGGATAATAGCTAAAATGCATTCTTTTTTGAAACTCAGACTGCTGGTATCACTAATCAAAATTATTTCTCTTTCACTCTTGATTTACTTTCTGCTCTATCTTTAATTTTGAGTCAAAATTTCTTGTAGTTGCAGTCAGACATCAGACAGCTGCAATCAAAACAGGGACAGAGAAACACTCTGTAAAGATTACATTGGTTCCTTATGTGTCTTCACCTCAAGGTTGAAAATCAAATAATCAATACAAAGTCCTCAGCTTTACATCTTATCTCAGATCTATCTCCAGCAACACTGTGACCCAGAGTCATGGGTGAAGAACTGGTTCGATATTGACCCAGATGCAAGAATGACATTTGCTGAATCACAAATATTAGTTTTGTAAAAGCAAATTCCTTGGAAAACTCCCATCAACTTTCCATCACACCTGAAGTAATTTAGTTTTTTAGAATTACACTGTCAGATATTATAATTATGGACAAAGACCATAAGACACATCACCAATAGCATAAGCTGATTTACAAACTACAAAAATTTTGCTCGTCAGGACCTTTTTATGTTCTGCTCTCCACTGCCTTCAGCATGAAAGGACTAGTGAGCACATAGTAACATCTTTGTCTGCATAGAAATTCAGAAAAAAAAGTTCAAAAGTACTATGATCAAAATATCTTTCTCAGGATAGAGGAATAATCTGGATCTTCCTCAGAGTCTTCCCCACTGCCAGCAGCTGTGCTATGTGTAGGAAATTAGAGTAATCTCCAATAGTTAGGAAAAATTTAGACTTTCCTAAATATCATTATGAAAACTATGAGCAGCCTTGCCAGTAGCCATTTTGTAATCATTTTCCTCAGTTTCCAAAACAATTGTTTCACACTCACTATTATTTGTTTGCATTTGAGTAAATACTTTTTCCTATTTCTTTTTTCACTGAATACAGTTTTTAACCACACTAGTAATAAAACTACCACAGAAATACTGCCTAGATAATTCAGTGCAACCACTTCAGTGACTGTGCCGAGCCGTTCATTCTTTGTTACCTCTTCTGACTCCAGAATTATGCACATATTCCAGAGACAAGAAGATTAAATCATTCTGCTCAAGCCCTGCTTGTTGAGGATTTGAGGTGTTTCATTATTTTATTAGATTCTAAAACAGCAATGTCCATCTTATTTCAGGAACCTGGTTTCCTTAAACTGTGATGTCACAGGCTCTCAGACTCTCATATAACACAATCATGCGTCTATCACCGGGCTTCCACCATAGTTTTTCACATCCTCTCTGTCTTATTTACCTAGGTAACTACCATAAATAGTATCCCAGTTTGTCATGATTTTTAACTCTTCTTCTTTGACTATCATTGGTACAGAACTATATTGGTAAAGAACTCAATTATCCATATTCTGTAAGTGAGTAACAGAAGTGCTGGGAGGTGAAATTGCCTTGTAACAGCAGAGCAGAGAATTAAACCTAGAACTATCAGTAAAAGCTTTGACTCTCAAAAGCAAAACTCCTGGTATTCTCAGAGTTTTGAGAAAATTTGTATGATATAATTTTGATCATTAGGACAATGTGAAAATTTCTTAGCCTGTTATCCCAAGACACTGTTCAGAAAAATCTTGTTATAACATAAGTTGAACTAAAAACAGACATACTTGTGGACAACTTGTGTTTCATCTGTTTCTATTTCCGATTCCGATTAACATGAACTGTTTGAGTTTTAAAACATTCTTAGTGAACTTTCTTTTACTCCTCATGACCACAACTCAGCATGTGTCCTAAAAAGCTCTCACAAAAAGAAAACTGTCACCTTAAATATAATAAATTATAAATAACTCCTTAATCATATTATTCAATTAAAACCAATATACTAGAGAAAAGAGAAAACCTGCTAGTCTTCCCTCCTTGTCAGATTGTTCTTTGGGCTTCTTTATATGTTATATTTAAATTTACAGTGGTCTTTTGGGGAATCTAGTTCTGTTGTATCAGGGTTTCATACATTGTTTAAAAAAATACTAGCTTGGGGAGAAATATTAGCAGTTTAATTTAGAAGGTAAATTAACTGCTATCCTTTTACTATATTAAACAAAAGAATTATATTTTACCAACTATTATTATATTTTACTTCCAGCAGTAGCAATTCCTGCCCAATCCTTAAGAAAACAGATTTTTTTCACATCTTTAGCAAGACAATATTTTCATAAATTATAATTACATCTGTGCAGTATCAGCAAGAGATTGCAAAAACAAACAATACACTGATTAAAATAACAAAAAATATAGAGAAACAGGGGAAGATACATTGTGTAAACCAAATTTAAAACCATAAATGAGGAAAACAGAATCCCCTCCAAGGGTTTTTAGGTACATCCAAAAGTTTTTTTATAAGCACATTCTGTGCAGAAATTAAAACTCATCCTTTTTTCTATTTCCTTCCTTTTTCTTCCATTCAGTAATAAAACGATCTCAGCATAAGACCTATCCTCTGATTACAGAAAGACTGTGGTACCTCTGCAGGTTCCCCACAGCAGAGCCTTACCAAAGCCCACAACTGATCCAACAGCGTTTGTCATCTCTGCAGTATACTCGCTGTAATTCCCCTCCCCTGGTTTTTCTTTCAATCTAGATCACACACAATCTTTGAACAAAATAAGAAAAACAAACTGTTTCAACTGAGGATAAATGACACATGGGTACTAAGTGCTGTATATAATTAATTTAATTGCCTTCCTCAAATGATTTAAAATATTATTTACTCTTCATACAATGCCCTCTGTTTTTTGTTACTAATTTATAGTGTCATTCCTCAATATATTCCTCAATAACCACTTTTTTACCTCTTAAAAAACCAAACAAACAAAATCTCTGGAAAGAATTCTCAAGATGGCTTTGTCAGATCTCTAGGTGACTTTTTCTTTTGAACACTTACTGATTCTACACAATTAACTTGGAGGAAATTTTTGTTCTCATGCTGAATGTATTATTCACAAATTATATATCTTTTATTACAAAAGCCAACAAGAGTTTTACTGCTGGCAAAAGTCCGGTCCACACTTAGCAAAGAATTTACTCTTGATTTGGGAAAGATCATAGAAATAAAAGGAGCAGTTTTAAATCTGGTCCAAATAAACCATTAAAAGTCCCAAAATCAGACATTTTAAAAAGAGTGAGATGGTGTCACGAGTCCCCTCTGACCCACTTGGGAATCAAACACTGCTCTGTGCCTGTTTGTTGATTTTAAAATTTATAATACTTTATATAGTTCCTTTTTTAAAACATAATACCAAAAACTCTGGGGGCGACCAGCAGAATACATGTAAATATTCATCTTTCATGGCAAGAGAAGAAAATCACTAAGTGAAAGATGAGATTAAAGACTTTGTTATTATGTTTTATTTGGTGATAAATACCAGTTCTTACATGAATTCGATATTCTCTCTAAGTAGTCGTGAAACACTGACAGTAAAAGCACCCAAAAGAACACAGAATATTTATTACTTATCTGATTTAATTTATACATTTCCTTTGTTTTACAATGATATTTTATATTCCATATGATATTCCATAATTTTTCTAATGTCAGTTTAATCTAGCTCTCTTAAAAGTGCTGCCTTCATCTGTTGGGGGGGAAAAAAACCGCTAATATTTCAATACAAATAGGACAAAAGAGTAATTGAGCTCACCAAACTGCACACTGATAACTTGTCTATTCTGTACAACATCATAACACACAAACTAATTTGGACATTGTTTTTAGGATTAGCCAGTGTACCTTTCCTAACTGGAAAATTTGTCCTAGAGAAATAAATGAATGTACGTAAGACTGTTTCTCGAAAAAGGGCCCTTAGTTGATCATTACATTACATTACGCTTTGGATGTCTGGGGAATAAAAATATGCAGTATCAATCTGACTACCAAAATTGTAATTTTATTTCGATTTTATGTTACCATTATATTTCACATACAAATAATATAGTTATTTTCAGAAAAAAAGTGGAATTAATAATCTATATACCTTTTAAATATGTAACGTTATCTTTAAATTAAAACCTAGAGTTGCTTAAGTAATAAATTATTATATCAAATCAATTTTAACTCATATACAAAGTATTCTTCCAATTACTCACTGCTAAAATAGAAATTTCTCCTAAAGAATGGTAATAAATGTATGTTTTGCATTGCTGTTTTGCATTTTTGTTTCAGGTCTGTTTTCATTTGCATTGGAATAAACAGCCTTCCCATAAATTGCCTCTTAAAATAATTCTAAAATATATACTTGAAGTAGCCCCTAAAATTAAAAGAAGACCTGGAAAGAGCAGGTCTAGTGCACATCAATTGTGGAGAGCACAACAGACTGTATGTTAGAAACTGGAAAGAAACACTGCATTATCTCCCATCCTCTTTCCAAATAGCAACCTCTATAATGTTATTTCACTTCAATGAAGTTATTTTTTAATTTCAATGTTATTTCACTACAGTTGAAAAAAATGAAACCAAAACAAACCAAGAAATATGACTAATTATAGTAATTACGGAATTTTTTCACTGTGTTAAAATTTCTGTCTTCATCTCAGTTCACAAAATATATGCCTGGGAGACGACTCATTATTTATAACTTACAAACTTAATAATAATGTAGATTCAAATGATTTACATATGCAATTCTATTTTAAAACATTTAGACATTTGTAACAGACTGTAAAGGGGATTTTGATTTAGTCTAGAAAGGAGGAAAGTACTAGAAATATTTACTGAGGTAACCTAAATAGCTACATCTATTGTTTCAGCAAGTGTTCCCATAGTACAAGAATAAATGATCCCCAGTTCAACTAAAGACAAGAATTTTAGGGTCACTTCCCAGACACGAAACAGTAGCCAAACTAACCAGAAAGAATGCTAACTTTTTTTCAAAGTCTTAATACATGCTCTGGTTTAAAAAGAACCCCTAAATGTTTAAAAGAAGAGGAACTTAAAACACAGGATTAGAATTTATGAAGGAGAAGCAGGCACAGGAAAGAGTTACTGCTTCTGCCTGAGGTGCAAAGACCACATCAGATGCAAAGGAGTAAGAAAGAAAACTTCTGGGTTTTGGATACCTCTAAGGAGAGAATTTTAACAAAGCAGAGGCTTTGCTCTGTTTCCCATAGGTTATGGGTTAAAAAAAAGTCATAAAAGGGAGAAGAATCATTGTTCCCTATGACAGGCAACAAGGACTTAATATGACTTCTCATTATCCTATATCTTACTATGATATCCAAATTTCTTCCCTCCAACTATAATACCGAAGCAAATTGAGGAGTTTCTGGCCAATTCTATTCAGTCCAAACATCTCATTTAAACCAAGTTTTGATCTCTGTAAAGATTTTATTTCAAGCAAAGTGTGTTCTCTCCCACCCTCATACAGACTGCAGATTGAAGCAAATACTTCAGAACTGAGAGATGACTTTCACGGTTTCACTGAAATTTACAGCACCTTACCTCATAATAGGATTAAAAGGTAGGGTGTGTGTAAACTATATATGAACTATATACAAAGAGAGAGTGCGCACATACATACCTGTTTGTACCAAGGTTTAGTATTGCTTAACCAGTTTAGAAAACATGGTTTATGCAGTTGCATCAGTAACACAGATTTTACTGATGGGCCTAAAATATAGTATTTTTAAAAGACACACAAACTTCTCATAGGACATTCAATTTGCAGACCACTCTGCATGCATGAGAAAATTTCAGCTACCACTCCTTCTTACACTTGGACTTCTCACTTGTTATGTAAACAATATAATAATGACATTTTGCTTAGACCTTCTGATATTTTGGTGTATGTAGACTACCTCTCCTTAAGTTATAAAACCAGCTATGAAGAGACAAAAAGGGACCTGATATTTGAGAGGGGTCAACAGACAAGAGGAAGCTGTAAACCCTGAGAGACAAAAAGCACATAAAATTTCAGCTTTGAAAAGAATTATTAATGGAGTGAAATGCCAAACAAAACCTCCTTCTCATTCTGTTATTCTTCTACTGAGTGAAAGCAGTATATTTCTAGATCTCAGCTACAATGACAAAAGATGGTAGGTGCACATACAAGTAAGAGGGACAAAAGAGCCTATACGAATATTCCATCTTCTTATAGTACACTCCATTCGCTACTTGACAAAGTGAAGACTGCAGTTCTCACACTAGATGCATGGGGTCCAAAGAGACTCCCCTGATAGGGCGAGAAACTTTAGAGAAAACAAAGCAGTGAAGGATATCCATAGAACTGTGAGAAACTTCAGCCACCTCTCTGAAGGGGATGTACTGAAGTGTGTGGGGGGTCTTGAAAGACCTTCTGATCATCTGGGTAAATTGGTCCAGTTTCCTTCCTGGTCCAAGAAGAAGATGGGTCAACCAGAGATTACCCTTCTCTGGCCTGAGCCAAAAATGAAAGGCTTTCATGCATGGTATCTCTGTACCAGCCCTGCTTCAGGACATAGCATCACTATGTATAGGATAGAGGAGAAGGAATTTAGCTTGATACTGAAATCCTCTAATTCTTAGTACACAGCGGTCCTGTACTGAAGGAGCACAAATGCTTGAATTGATGTAACAGTGCCATAGAGTAATGACCCAGCTAATAAATACTGTTGCATGATGAACAACTGCGGAAAAGGCACAAGCTCACACTGTCATTGGCAAATTCAGTCCTCAGTGCAGGGAATATGCAAAGCTGAGTACAGCCAGCAATAACGGAAGTGAGCACAGAGGCATGCGTGATTGCTTTAAATTGCTTTGCTCATGTGGACAAATTGATGCCAGCAGTGGTACAACTACTGCTATAGAAGACAGTGCCAAAGCAGTCTTCGCATGATAATCCAGTGCCTGTGGAGAGGAGGAAGATGCAATTTTGTGTTTCTTAACCTTCAGCTTAGCCAGATGAAATGGCACAAGAGAGGCTTCTCTTGGTATCAAGGGGCTTGCCTCATTCATCACAG
The DNA here is from genome assembly GCF_036417845.1 of Apteryx mantelli. Taxonomy (NCBI): domain Eukaryota; kingdom Metazoa; phylum Chordata; class Aves; order Apterygiformes; family Apterygidae; genus Apteryx; species Apteryx mantelli. The sequence continues at coordinate 49,314,356 of NC_089982.1, read as the reverse complement.
TGGCTGCATGGGCCTGGAAAGCTCAGGCCTTGAAGTATGATCTATGGAAGGGGAGAAATAAGGTGGCCATCTAATTAGGACTGTTCCTTTTCCTATAATGCTAGAAGTCTTCTGAGCTGTCAGGGCTTGAAAGATCAATGCAGCTTGGCTGAACTAATACAAATGCCTAGTTCTGATCCCAGAAGACACCTTTGTGGCTGCCAGAGCAAAAAGCTCCAGAGCTTGACTCCCTGCTCTTGTCTTGCCTGAGGTTTGAACCAGAGAAAAGACTCTGGCCATGGGACTCTTTCGAAGGCAGCACAAACACCCACAACGTAGACTGAAAATGGGATGTAATTGTCCCGGATACCACAAGGCTGAAAAGAGGCCTTCAGTGAAGTCACCAAATGACAAGGAGGAAGGAAAGGTAGCTGAACAGCAAGATACAGCTATGGTAAACAGTAGAGGGCTCTGTCTCAGTAAGATAGGTGAGCAGTGAAATAGGAGCTGAAAGAGTGGTTATGTGCCATTTTGTATACCAAACCCAGAGCAAGCTAAGGTTAGAGAATATCCTCTCTGGATACTGCATGGGAAATCTTTCTGATTTTCAGTCATGAGGCATGAACGTACTCACTGAAAGAATGTGTATGTGACTTACTCAAAGAACATGCAGTACGTGTGTGTCTGTGTGTATTTGTAGACCTATCTTATTCCATTAGTTTCAGGAGAAATCAGAAATATGGCCCAACCAAAGCAGGAGACCACTCCCTCAACCCTGAACTTCATAACATGTTTTAAAATACATTTATCATCTCTAACTATAAGGAGAAAAAACTGAAGGCAATTAATGCAAGTTAGCAGTTTTTTATCATTATCAAGGGATGGTAGCTTATTGACACATACTAAACATGAATATATGTTTACTTTTCATGTCATGAAGTCTTCTGCTATAAACAATGACTGAATATGTGACTGTTAAATTGCAGATAAAACAGGATGTGCCTTACACGTACAATAAAAACTGTAAATCATTGTTATTTGATATATTGATGTATGCACTTAAATAAAGCACATTTATTCATAATTCAAACACCATCCATTCTTTTAACATATGCAGTATTGTAGCATATATGAATCTTCTTCAAACTCAACTAAGCAAGCCTTTACTTTTTCAGTTTTTAAAATAATGTACATCTGTGTAGGCTCACATGAAAAACTGACTGTACAGGACATGAGAGGAATTGCTTTTCCAAAGGAATAGCATAGAAATACTTTTGGTGTGTCTTTCATTCTCTAAAAGAGATTAAGATTCAAGCCCTAGAAAAGTTTTCAGCAATCTTCACCTTTTAATAACTGATGACATCTACATTACAAGCTTATTGCTTATTTGCTGCTATAAACTTTATCAAGACTGACAGGCTGGCAATGTAGCTGATGAAATACAATACACAGAAGCCAAGAACTGGGTAACTGAATCTCCTTGCCATAAAATATAACTTGTTAAAACAGAAGAGGGAGAAAGTAAGAATTTTTCTTTTAACTACATCTCTTTCAAAATTAAGTACAATGTTAACCCTGACAGTTTAGCCCTTAAGGACAAGAGGGGGAGTTTGTGAGAAGTAATAGGGATGTTAATCCCTATTGCCTTGTCCGCAGGGATAAAGGGTGGAGATTATAATGACTGTATAGTAAGATTTGGAATATAAGACATTCTGCTAATCTGCATGAGCAGTTAAATCTGTATGAAAGCTAACCTGTATGCTAATGTATGAACAGTTACAGAATTATGCACAGAACAGCAGGTAAGTGATGTGGTAGCTGGCAAAGGGTTGGGACTGGCTAGACTTTGCTCACCCTCAAATGACTCCCCTATAACTCACCTGCTAAGGGCTGTGCTGCAGCGTGCGGAGAACGTTCCAGAAGGGCAGGCTGTGAGCGCCCGCCACGGCAACAGCCAATGGCCAGGCGCCACGGGACTTCCAGCCAATCAGGATCGGTATTCTCCACCCGGTGCTGTGAGTGAGGGGGTCTGGCCTCGCTGAGGTGAGCGGCAGCAGAGACTCCGCGGGAGGCCGCCCGAGCGCCGCCGGGCTCCTGGCAGTGGCCCCCGTGGCCTGCGCTGCCAGGCCCCGCTGGCTTCCTCTCAGCCCACCTCATCTTCCCCCCGGAGCAGAGAAGCTGTATCACTCGTTAACATTAAATACATCTGCGACAAAAAGTGCCTTGGAATCCGAGTCGGTTTAACCTCCCAACTGTCAATTCGGTCTCAAACTGCGACAACAATTTACATAGAGGAGCTGGTTCATCAAAGAATGTGCTTATGAGCATATATCCATACTGCGATCATGGCAGGTATTATAGTAAGGCCATGTTCACTAAGAACAACTATCAAATGAATTTAATCTCTCTTCTGCCCCAGAACATGTAGTGGCAACTAGCGATGCCCACAGATGTTCTGGACTACTCCATCACAAAACTGACTTAGCAGTGACCATTTAACCAGTTATGTTAGCTTTTATTGCTGATTATTAGAAACATGTCATTATACAGGGATTTTTGTAGGAAAAAAAGTCTTATTTGCACTGTAACCAACAGGTACTCAGGCTTGAGTAAATTATTTAATAATTCTGTTGGTTCCAAGAAAAGGAAATTCTAAAAGATTTTCTTCTATAATATACAGGTAAATATATATAACGCGATCAGAACAAAAAGCGTATTTTGCAAGATGAGAATTTGGTACACACTGAGGCTTTTCTAGGAGCTATGCAATCAATGTACTTAAATATGAATTTATTTGTTGGAAACATGATGCTACCATAGTGCAGAACAATACTGGCACACGGTTCTATCTGTGGAAGCTGGTAGTTGTTAAACTGTGTCTGTTTGGAAAGAGCTAGAAAAAGTTACCAGTGAAAATAAGCTGATGTCATCTGATGTTCATATATTCACTAAATGGGAGCACTATTAGTAGGGAAGCAAAGGCCCCAGGCTGGAGAAAGCGTTGCGTTGTTACTAGGAGCTTGACAGGCTTTTGCGAGTTTTCATTTTTAGAAGCCAAGACTGTTCCATGAGCTTTAGGGCTTATAAACTAGACATAAACTTTCAGATTCTTAGGAGATTTGCTACACTTCCCTATCCCACAGAAGCAAATCACTCAGGAATTTCTAGTTTATTGTTGAAGAACTGGGATCTTATACCTTCAAAGTCCCAGAGAGCTTTCCAGTAACTGCAGGCTTGTAGAGCTGTAGCTGAAGGTTTGCTATATAGTAACTCAGGCTGACCACAAAGCAAGTCTTTTACTTAAAAACACAGGAGAAAGTCCTGGGTCTTAAACTACAGGGCAGTCCCCATTTTAAGGCTATAAATAGTCAGGGATCTTGAAAACTCTGGTTGACCAGAACTCTGCCATGTAAGCTCTGCCAAGTAAGTACACCAGACAGGTTGCCACTTGAAACTATGTTTTGGCAGAAATATATAGAAACTGACATGTCTTCTTGAAGTATTTCATTTTTGATGAACTAGCATATGCACACCAAAGAATGGCACTTCATTGGAAGTTGACTTATTTGAAGTTGAAAATGCCATTTGGAAACAGAAAGAGAATAGCATCTGTTGGGCAACATGTATATAAAATGCATAAAAAAGTTAAAGGTAAGCTTGAACAAAGAAAGAAAAAAGAAAACCAGCATTTTGAGATCAGAAAGTAAAGAGACAATCTGCTTCCGGACTCTATTATTCTTCCATTAGAAAACCTTATTTTGTTGTTTCCCTTCCTTACCTTTTGTTTTGTTTCACAAAAACCCTAAGGAGTTATTCCTGGCAAGTTTAAATTCAGTGTCAATTTTGTCTTGACAGACAAGAAGTGAAAGGATGCAAGGACAAAAGCTGATTGACGTTTAAGTTGTATTTGCAATACTGCATTACAAGAAATGGAGAAAAAAAGGGTGAGGAAAAACCAGAACAAGAATTATCATAGTGAATACACAGTAAGTTTAGAAAATACCGCAGCACATATGCCCTAATTGCCATTATACAGTAGCGTTCAAAATGAAGAGTGAGTGACATGAAGTAGGACAAGTCAAGAAAAAATGATAGTGGAAGAAAAATGATCATTCAGCTGAGGATAATAAATGTCACCTCTGAAAATATGCTTTTTTGTATCTTTTCAAATACATGGTGAAATCTGAGATCTAAGTAAGACCAGGACCATAAAAAGAAATCTTACATTACAATCTTTTATTCTCCTTTGCTCTTCTTAATCTCACAACGCTATATTTTTCAAAGGCTACTCTCTAATATGTGCTTGCATTTTGGCACAAACCAGCTGTGTTTGCTAGATACATATGATCATTACAACTAAAATAAATTGGTTATTTATATGCAGTCATCTAATTCTCAAGCATATAATTTTAAATATAAACATCTCATAAAACAAAAAAATTTGAAATACCTAAGCTGAAACCAGCCTTCTACACTAGGGAAAACAGAGAGAATATGCACAAACAAGCTAGGATTGTATCAATGAGAGATATTCTTGAGAATGCTTAGCTTGCCTTCATAGTGATATGATTGTTTTTCTTTCTTAATTTTTAAAGGAATGGGTGAACTTAAAAACATGCTAGATATTTAAACAGGTTATTCTCTGTTGTTCACTGGATTAAAAATTAAGCAAATTTTAGCATATAGTAAGCAAAATCAGTATCGCTTTTAGCTTTCATTTTAATATCATGGTGATATGAGAATAGCAGAATTCAGAATTTTTATAGCAGATTTTTTTTTTTTTTAATTAATCAAGCAAAGCCTGATGCATGTTCTCTGCATGGGATATTTACTTGATGTAAAACAAATTATGTTCCATATTACTGAATACATACTACTGGTTACAGAATTGTAATGACTATCCAGGCTGTGTACTACACTATGACACACGCATGACAAGGTTCACCCACTAAAAACATAGTATTTGCAAAAACTTCTGCAGTTTAATACTCTGTAAGTGTATGTTTGTGATCAGTATATTTCTTTAAAGATGTATGACTCCTTAATGTCTCTGACATTATGGATTTCTTGACAAACTAAAATAATTTTTTAAATTTATTACAATTTATAACAATTTTTGTAATCAAAATGAACAAAAACAAATTTCAAACTTGCTTACACTAGAGAAATATTAACCATTTTAAAGAACTCCTATTTCTTTGTTTTCAATAAATGTCCAAAATGTCAAAGAAATGCCAAAGAAAATTTTAAAAAGTTTTTCTATGCCACAAAGCTTTCTCTTTATTTTCTTAAATATTTCCAGCATCTACTCTTTGCACATTAGTTATATAATACATTAGATAGAAGACATCTCCTCTTTTACATGTATTTTTTTATTTCTAAATCATTCTGATTGCAGTGATATATATACTGCTACTATTTCTTTTCTTATGAAGGTTGACATCACAATTTACCCCGTGTTGCATAAAAGTCTGCAAATTCTTTAAGATCAAAGAGAATAGAAAAGAAAATTGTGTCCAGAGACCAGAAAGCTCATCAATAATTTATCCTTGAGACAGAACAAGAAACAACTCCTAAGCAAGTTGTAAACAAAACTGAAAACAAATTCTATAATCATTATTTCCCAGTGTTTTGGTAAAGGACATTATGGTATTCCTCTGGCCAATAATATATTCTTACTAACAAGGACAGTATAACCTTAATGATCTGAAACTCATTTATCTGGTAGACATCAGATTTAGTCACATAAATGAATTGTGGATAAACTAGGGTCACCGAGCAAAAGATCCTGCAGAGTCTATAAGCTCCACAGGACAGAAACCCTCTCCTGCCGAGCCTTTCTTCTGAGAAACAAGTAAACTCTGCAGGTTCAAACATTTCTGCACACAATATTTTAAACACAAAAAAACAGATGTATTGAAGCAATCCCTGATGGAGACACCAAACTTTGAGATAACTGTATGTTTTGGTTATTACAATTGTCCAGTTAAATGTGTTTGTTTTCTTCTTTTTAATTTGTGGTGTTGCTAGCTCATTTCTAGATTTCATTTCACATTGCTTTAAGGATCCTGCTTTGTTTTTAGCATTTGGAAAAGTCTCAGTTATACTAGGCTAAAGGCTAGAATCAACTTTATTATGCAATGCTTTACTGCAAGAGATAAAAAGAGGGAAGGATCAGTTACAGATTCAGCCTCTTTATTCTCTGTTTACTTCTCTGTATGTTTAATGTTTTTACAAGGGCAGTAAAAAACAGATAGGAACACCTATGACAACACATACCACAAAATAGCAGTAGTCTCTGTAAATGAATGACAATTCATAGTAAAATAATCAGTGTATTACATTAGTATATAATAAAAATTGTTCTAATCTAATAAGAATTCTTTACATATAATTTCAAAGTACTTAGATTTTAGTGGAAATAAAAGAATTTTCCTGCAGGGGATATCTGAAGGTAGACCCATCTACTATTCTAATACCCTGTAACAACCAAGATAAGTGAGATTTAACAACTCTGCAGGACTAGAGTTTATATCCTGCTTGGAAATTATAAAGTACAGTAGCAGTCAGCCCTCTTCTTTTCCTGTGGTTCCTGTGAAAGAGTTGTATGTTTATTACATACTGAGCCTTTTTACCCCAACACAATAAATTCTGATATTGTTTATGATACATTTTAAGAACTTATGTGCATTGAAAACATAAGGGATCTTTTTGTATAGATTTAAATCAGAAACCACACAAGGAAAGTAAGGAAAAATAATTAAGAATGTTTCACATATCCATAGATTAATTAAATTTGGCTTTAGGTAGCAAATGTTTCAATTAAAATGGAAACCGGAAATTTTCAAGCATTTCTTTAATCAAACTTTGGCAAAATCTACCATCCTCACAGCTGACCCTTTAACACCCATCAGTAGAAAAAGATCTCCTACAAACACACTATTTCTAATATGCAGAATTTTTAAAACGAATTACAAGATGTTAGTGTGTCACATAAAAAGCTAAAGCAATCTGGTGAATTTTAGCCCTGCCTGGGTAAAGCCGCCTGCCTGGCTATCCAGCTGCCATCTTTTCAGGGAGCACAGGAAGTAGTCATGGCTTTGCCCCTGTTCCTTCAGACTATTCCCCTTCTAGTCGTGAAGTCCGATAGTTTACTATAGCCTGTCCCCTTCCTCCCCTCCTGCTGAGCAATGGACTGGTACCTCAACTTTCTCCTGCATCACTTTGCATAAGAGGGAACAAGAAGTGCAAAAGGAAGGGTGACAACTCCTATGGGAAGGTGATGTAGCATTGTGCCTGGGAAGAAAAGCTGGTAGTGATAGAAGTAAGGGGAAGGATTGGGACAGTCAGCAAGGACAGGGAAGGTTTGATCGGACATTTAGACGTAGGAGAGGCAGATTTGAAGACAGTTGGCAATGGAGACTGGCGCTGGGCTGGGCAAGGGCAGAACTGACGTAGCGATGGAGTGGACTGGGCTGATTTGGGGTTTGGGAATAGGTATGAGTAACTGCTGGACAAAGCCCAGAAGGGTGAGAAGGATGAGAGAGATTTTCTAGCAGAGTAAAACTGGCAGTTCTAAACACATTTAGAAGAATTAGCAGCACTGATTATCACGCATACATATCCACACGCAGACAAGTAAATCTAGACCACAATTCCTTTTTTTAATTGTCTGTAATTTTTTGGTCAATATCACATTGAATTTTAAAACACTGGAGCTGACAACACTAAAGCTGTTCCACTATCAAGAAGGTGCTCAATCTAATGCATTTTACTTAAAAATCCATAACTGTGATTAGAGGCTACTGGTATAAAAACAGCCTTAAATTTTACCACTATTTTTAATATTGACAAAGCTAAGTATTGGGTGAAAATGTGACTTTTATCATTCTGTAGTTTTACTTCTCATTTCTAGTAAGAGGAAAGCTGAAAAAAATCCCCTCAGATTGAATTAATACCTTAAAGAATGTATGAAGCTCAACATAACATTTATGCTACTTACCTAAAAATAGCAAGATGGTAAAGCTTCACCTGTTCTAAAAATGGCAGCAACAACAATAGTAAACTACAAAACCCTGTATCCTGAGACAGTATAAACCAGTGCTGTTCAGCATCAGCTGGCAATCTGGGATGAAATCAATGGGAGTTTCACTGTTTGCTATGATTTTACTCCTTTTTCATAGTAGTTGTTTTCTAAATTGCTACTTGCATTCACTTATCAATTTTCTTTAAGTAGCACAGTATTTACAACAACAGCATGGAGTAGTATGAACAGGGTTACCCACACTCTTCGGCTCAGGACTGCCTTCTGCAGTTAATTAACTAGTAACACGTAATCACATTATGGTACAGTAGAGCTAACAATTTCATCAACGTGGCTTCCCACCGAACAAGTCCTGTAATGCCTTTGTAGACATAAGGCTCTTCACTAGCTCAGAATCATTGCTAGAAAAAAATGGTAATTTCTTTTTCAGCCACATTCAAATCTAGTGGGAAGCAAGAGAATTTGGACAGAAAGTCATCATAGAGCGCTCCAGAAAGACATACTGCTAATGGAACTTGGCTTGGTCCCTGTGAGGTTGAATTTGTTTTTAGTAGAAGGGAACACAGGCAGTAAGCCTGAAGAGCTCTAACCCCTTAATAAAATATAGGTTATTGCTATTTGGAAAGATTGCTTTATCTGGAGACTGAGCAGGTGTGCTGAAGCAACTGAACATATAATCTTTCCCTTTTCTGTCAGACCTGGTAAATTATATTTTTACTTCATGTCTTAGTGCTTACTGGAAGTGACTCTGGATAGTGGGCTGTCTCAGCATTTGCAACTGAAAAATGATCTGTGTGCTATGCTAATGATCTGGTGCAACAGTGTTGAGCAATCTCAATAACAATGCAATGTTTCAAAAGCTGTAATGTCTCATCTGAATCAGAAACTGCCTGAGATCAAAATGCAAGTGTCTACATTTAGACAGATGACTAAATTTTTCTGTGACGTTTAAAATATGCGAATTGACCACAACCCAAAAATCAGTGTTGCATGCTGTAGTCTTAGATAAAATACCTCAGAGTAATGAAGAATGTATGTGCCAACTATGAGAAGTACTTTGTGTAGCTTCAGGTTGTGATAGCTAGATCAGAAATGATGAGCTATAAGCATCACTGCAAAGTTTTGTACTGGCAGATATTTGCACCGGTGCTGACAATGTTGTTCAAAGTTAAGTTGCTACTGGACTCTAGAAAGATTCATCGTAAATGACCTTGACTGCTAAAGCTGAAGACAAAGGAAGGATATGACATAAAGATGTGGAAATCAAAACCAAGGTCAAATAAAACTTGCTGAACGTAACACATTCAAGTCAGCGATAGGCTGGGAGTTGTTTTGCAGATAACAGTGTATAACCAGATGAACCTATGCATCAATGATGGGCCTAGTAATTGTTAAAGCATTTGACCTGTAAGTTTATTAACTAGTTGCTAAAATGATAAGCTACATGTAAAAAATTCAGCATGTCTGTACAATCTTTCTAGTAAAACTAAAATATACATGAAGTTATTAGAGGTATTGAAAATTTCTTTTACCTACATGTAAACTGTCAATAAATGTAAGAACACTGGCACTTACTTCCTAACAGTTTTGAAAAATCTGCAGTAAGAGGTTTATAATAATAACACAGATTACATGCTTGTTTTTCCATATCATACCTATAACATCATTTTCAGTCACAGTTCACTACAGTTAAATTTAAAGCATAACATTAAAGACAAGGTTTCTTCACATTTAATTAGGCATTAAAAACAAATGTGAACTGGTCTGTATTGAGTTAAATGTATACAAATAAACCTTTACAGGCATATCGGAACAGGTTTAATGAAACTCAAAACAAAAAGTAACTCACTGTGAAGATGTATAATGCGTTATTATAGTTTACCTTCAGCATTGTGCATTGTGCAACATAAATTGCACCAAGCTTGTCTTATTGTCTTATTCAGACAGAAGTTAATTTTTGGAAATGATGGCAACATTTCAGGCATTATAACAAAGCAGCTATCTTTTGGTATGGATTACCCTACATCAATTTGCGGTATAGTAATTTATCTTCAGGAGCACAAGGAAAATAAGTATAAGAAAATATTCTGCATATTTTCTGAAAACAGAATACTGTATAGAAAGTTGCCCTTCTAGATATCATATTTTTCAGACTCTTTCATCACTGGTATCTTTACTCATTAAGTTCAAGAAGAAGCAGGCCAATTGCTCCCAATGACTGAGTAACACAAACTGAGAGTCCATTGTATTTGTATTTAACTTTGTAAGAAAAAAGTTTCAACCCATATTTGTCTTTTTTGTCACCATTATACAGCAGGAGATATGTGAACAGAATCCCTACCCACCAAAGAAAGAAACCCCTTCCCCCAAGCTCCAGTATTTTCTAGGAATATACCTACATATTTTTGCATGAGTTTTAATGTAACTTTACTTAAAATTAACCTGAAATTTCCAAACCTTACAAGAGAGGAAGTTTTACCTTTATTATGTGTTCAGTTATTGGTTTATTAGTTTCACATTTTAGTGGCTGAATAAAATGAGATATAACAGAAGCTCCCTCCTGTGTTACATCTAGCTGCATATTAGCTGCCCCTCAGAAGAAAAGAAAGTAATTCAGTGATAGTCATGAAATTGAATTTTTTTTTTTATCCTCTGACATCAGGTTTAGAGGGCAATATGGAAAATTTCTAGGCTATTACTACATGTGCTATCTGTTTACATCCCGTCTTAAGAAGTCTTCAGTTTGTCAGAAATGTCACCATCAAATTCAGTAAGATAGCTCATTGAAATATAACTGAAACAAATTTGTTGCAAAACCAGCAATCTTTCTTTGACTGTGTTGCTTGTCCTTTGATAGTTCTGAATTAATTCAAAATAGACATCATTTAGCCAGCAGTCTTCCGGGTCTAATTCCATTGTATTTTGAATTTGTGCCACAGGTTCCCAGAGTATACATGGAACGCTTTTATTATAGGCAGTATCAGCAGAGAAAGAATGAAAGAATGATTTATGTCAGAACTGAGGTTGCTGAGAGGGTGGAAAGCAGGATGCAAAATGACTTTTTTACATTATCTTTCTTCTGCAAAATCTGATAAGTACGTGTGCTTAGCACATGGAGGAAAACAACAATATGAACTTAGGCTTCAGGAGTGAAGAAAAACCAATACTGTAACTCCAGCCACTGGTTCATCAGTCTGCTAGTCTGATACAAAGAGAGGATCTTTGAAGACTGTAATGACTGCTGTAAGCTTGAAACCTCTAGGAAGCTTTACTCTTTCCATTTTTTTCCACATAATAGGTTCAAATCCACAGTACTTTTAAATGAGAACTATGCTTAAAAACATAGCTAACCACTAAGAGAGGACTGGTAGAGTAACATCTAACATGCTAAAGAGACCTGAAATATCTATTTCAAGTGAATTGTGATACAAATACTTTCAGAGGCAAATGACTTCTAATACAAATACTTTTCAAATGTAAGCCTGAAGCAGCTGGCGGCATTTTTTAGTTTATATATGTAATCGCTGAGTTTAGCTAAACTTAAGCATAAGGAAATGCCTTCCAGCTAATGGATACGAGCTGTAATAGCAATATGAATTCTACCTTATCTGTGGTTCAGGATACCTTATCTCATCAAGATAATAGTAATGGCTTGATAATGACCTAATGATTGAATTAGTACTGTCCTAACAGCTTAGTAGTCTGAAGGGGGGAATTTGATATTAAGGGAAATACTCACTCACACCACCTCTTCTGGTGAGAAACGTAACTGAGTAACCAGGGAAGAACTATGGCTGTTTCCCTATCAATAGATCACTTTCATCATTATCGCTATGCGAAAAGGTTTATATAGTTCTAAAACAACTCCTGAAACTTCAAAACAGGAAAACTCACACAGTAGTTAAACACAGAGAAAATGTGTTTTTTGTAATTTTGTAACTATGACAGTTATCACAAACACTACAGGATAACTGGCTTTAGACACCATATCGAGGAATTAACATGTCATTTATAATGATATTAGTGACAATGCTAGGAATAATCTCTCTATCCTGAACAAAACAGTGAATCAAGAAATGATTTACTATTTCTGAAAAACACAAAACAACATTATAAAGTCATAATAGAGGAAAAGCCTTATGCATGAATTCCTGCCTAACCGAAAAGTTCTTTTTTAATTATAACACAACTGGTCTTCCAAATCTATGTTTTTGTTCCAAAAGCGCAATTGCACCTGTAGTTCTTATGGTTTTAAAAACAACTTTCAAAATGTAAATAGATGTAATTAATAATAATTGATTGCTCTATTGTAAACATCTAGGAATATTTAACTGCAGTATTCCATATATTTCTGTGGACATGTAAATGAATTCCAGCTGAAATCTAAGTATCAGAATTAACTGAGCACTTTCAGTAGAAACATGTTAATATGATTAGCAGATGTATTAGCGTATAATATAATAAGGTTCAGATGTGCACCTTACTGCTTTAAGGAATTAAAGGTTAATGTGAAACAAAGAGAAAAATTGAAAACTTTGCCCACAAAACCAGAACTTACTTTTCTGGTAATTTCTTTTCCAAAGCGGTAATTTCTGCTTTGGTCCAAATACATCACCTTTCTAACACAAAAAACAACAAGCAAATCCACACGTTTTGTTCTCAAGGGCATCAGAGGCCCTAGCTATCCTAACCCTAGATTCTACACCTAGATTTTCCCTAAAGTGCAAAGGCAATTATTACTGCAATAACAGTTTAAACATTTGGCAATGGCAGAAAATAAATTTGATTATATATATCAAAATTGGGAATTACTATACTAAATGAAAAAGCCTAAAGTGGCACAGAGATTTGAAAATATGCATTAGAGTACACTAAGTATAATACAGATCTGGTGTGATACATAACAATTTCTGAGAGACCAGAGACATGACTAAATGACATGGTTTGTGGTTGATAGAGATGTGTAAGTGGGCCTTGCTAGAAGAGATCAAAAATAAGCACATTTCATCCAGAATCAGAGTTAAAATATTAGAGCTTATTTGAAAGTATCACCAGAGCTTATTTGAAAGTATCAGTACCTCTTCCTAACATTACAAATGCTACTTAGATTATAATTCTGTCTTTTCATTTTTTCAGAGAAGCGACTGCTGTAAATTATGAGCATATTTTCTAAGAAATATAATTTGATTTGCTAAAAGGCAAACTCATCGTAAAGGCACATCTTGCTTTATAATATAAAAGTCTAGCAGGTTTTGGGGGGGGACTATTAGTAGCCATTTAATAACAACAGCAACAAAATCCATTTTCATTTCTTAAAAATATGACTATTTAGAAAATATCAGAAAGGAAAATAAACATTTCTATGTAAGATAGACACGTGCTAACCTGCAAAAGATAATTTGAGTAGTCAGCAAATCCCTACTGGCACAAACATAAGGAGACACTGGCCAGAAAAATATGTCTGGGTTTCAGAATGTTTAACACTTCTCTTATCAGGGAAATAAAAATGTCTCTCACTAAAATCTCCACTGTCACATTAGCATTATATCAGTGCCTGCTAGCAACCATGGTAAAAGACTGTTAAAGGTTTTCACTGTAAATACTACTTTTCAGAGAGTTTAAACAACACTACAAAAAGTGGCTCTGGGCTAAAACGTAGTATATTACGTATCTGTGAGACAGCATTTCTTTAGGCACCTCTTTTTTAATTCCTCTACCAATAGGTCCAAATCCTAAACTTGAAAAGCAAGGCCTAAGTGAAAGGAATAGGACAGAATCCTCAAGCACAGTGCACCCAATATGCAGCTCGCACTGCAGCCTGATCTTCCTTGCTGGGATCCCAGTCAGGAAGAAAAATAACTCAAAATTCCCTGAAATTCCTTCAAAGTTCCTTCAAGATTTAAGCAAACCATGGTTTAAAGACAATTTTTTGGGGGGATTAATAGCTGATTTCAGATATTTCTGTGACAAAACTCTTTATGAGTATTCCAGCATAGCCCCTCTTTCCTTCATGCTATTGTAAAAGAACAAAAACTAGATTTACCACTGAGAGAGAGATCTAACTGAAATATTCCTATTTTCAAATAATAGGTCTGGAAAAAAGCATCATGCGGGTTTACAGTTGCCACCTCAAGATAGCACTGCAGTTAAGAAGTATTAGTGGGGGTAAAACTGAAAGCTGAAAAATGCTTAACTATGCATAGGTAATAAAAAATGTAAACAGTTTTATTTTGTTCAAATTCACACAGAAGAGTTACAGTTTAAATGTAGCATGATTCATATGCTATTCTTGAAATAAGAAGGCAAACTGAAGAACAAACAACTATAGTTGCATTAAAACATTATGAAGTTATAACAGCTTCTTTCTGGAATGTTTCTGTAACTACCAGGATATTATTCTGCAGAAAGTAACATGATGGAATAGGAGATCTTTTCTCTCTGCTGTAACTGGTATGGCTGCCTCCTTTACAAAGTAACTACAGCACAATCACAGTTATTGTCAATCATAACTTTAACCTCTGTTCCTTTTTCATATATACCTATTTAATTTATCATTACTATTAAAACCAATCTTATATAATTGGAAATAATTTTTATTTCTTAAAAAATCAGGGAAAGAAAGAGATGAAAATATTCCCATGGGTCCAAGAGGTTCCAAAACTGTATCCATGCTGACAAATACTTTTATTTATATGGAACCATAATTGTCTTTATTAAGATGCAACATAAGTACAATAATATATTACAGAGATGTGATTATAGGCTAAATTCCTTCTTGGTAGCTCTTTTTGTATGTAAAAGGCTCATCATCAGGATCAGACAGGAAAAAAAATCAGGAATAAGAATGAAAGCTTCAAAAAGTCACAAAGGTGGAAGAAAAAGCACCAACAGGACAAATATTAATGGAGTGAGAGACAAAATATAGATGCTGGAAACAAAACAAGAGGGAATATGGAATATCTTTAAAAAAAGAAAAAGAAAGAGAAAGTATAATAGCCTGGAAAATATGGATTAAAATATCAGATTAGAAAAGGAAGAGGAATAACTTACTATGCAACCCAGACCAAAAGCAGGAGTGAGCTTAAGTTGCTCTTCAATTGGCGCAGCCAAACAAGCAGTTAGTAAAAATCACATTTAATATGCACCCAAAGCATGCATGAAACACAATGAATTATATTCTTCCAAAACACTGACATTTTTTTCACAAGAAATTGAAACAACATCAATTTTGTTACTGTGCCTTTTAAGCATTTTTGCATAAAGATATTATCAGAAAATTTAGAAAATGTTAATCAGCTGTTATTAACTATTTGCCTAGCTTATACAAGTATTTTGGATTGATATCTCCCTTTCAATTTAGCATTTGTTATTGGAGTCCAGTATCTGGATGGTCATAAGTCAATGCTAATAAATAACTGGAGCTGAATACTTTGCATCATTATTAAAAGCAAGATATCTAATGGCAAGTTATGGAACATTAAGGTGGACAAAACTGTGCTGACGGGCGAGTGAAGAGTTAACAGGACTGAAGTTTGTCAATTGATATGCAGAAGAACTGACAGCACAAGAGCTGACGTGCACAAAGCTGCTGAACAGAGGACTTAACAGGACTAAAGTCGTCTGCCAACCGATATGCGCAAGGACTGACATGCGCAAGGCTGCGGAATGGCAGCATTAACAAGACTGCAGAAGTGAAGTCTGCCACCTGGAACCCGCACGGACCCGCGCGGAGGGAAGAAGCAATACGGAGGTGCTGTGGTCTTGCCTCGCTAGCAGGGTCCTCCCGAGCAGACAAACAGACAGTCCTGTGATTGCGAAACTTGCTAAAAGTCAGCAAAAGCAGTGTTTGCCCAGAGCCCCAGCCGTATTAAAAGAGGCTTGGCAGCTAGGAGAGTTTGAGCAGGGACGGGAACGTGACCTGACCATCCTCTCCGGCTGGACCGTGAGTATCCCCCCCCTCCCCTTTTCCTGGGACGCTGGGTGAAGGTAACTCCTCGAGGTTGAGAGCCCTCTCACTAGGAGAATGAACAAGAAAGCTTTCAAGCAGGGATAAGCAGTCCTTCCAATTAATAGCGCAGTAATCGACGGTTTCAGGTTATCCTTTCTAAATTAGTAACTGATGGTTTTGTGTTATCCTTCCTAAATTAGTAATCGCATTATTTTAATGGATGTTACTAATCCAAGAACTTGTGTGAGGAAATTAACATCTTTTTTATTATTATTATATTACTGTCTCAGTCGTTGCTATCGAACCTTCATAGCATGACAGCGTGACATGTGCTTAACTAAGTATCACTAGCCTATAAGAAAGAATTAATAGAAGAATTTCATAGAGCTCTAAGATCTGATCTAAACAGAAAAGCATTTGGTGACATGAAAAGCTAGAAGACAGGCAACAGTAGAAAAAGTGGTGCCAAGAACACACTTCTCTGGTCTGCTTTAGAAAACTGAGCCTTCAATATGACAACTTAAATGCTATGTATTTGAGCACAGCTAGATTTGATTTTGACATCTATTTACACGTCTGAGGGAAAGTGGACCTTTAAAGTTTAATGCAGCAGCCTCATCTACAAAGAAGCAGAAAGCTAGCTACTGGATGAATGAATCTTGCCTGAGACAGAGAAGGTCATGTCGACACTGAAAAGACAGAAAAGATCCTAATGGAGGAAGAAGACAAAAATTTCATTCACAAACCTTCACAAGTGGCAACTGCTCAGTTCAGTAAGAAACAATATTTGCACTGAGTGTGATGGCTTACTATAATCTACCATATCACCAGCTAAAACTCATTTTCAATATTTCTGAGTAATTAATATGAAAAATACAGGTGAAATACATCTTTACAGTTGAATTTCTATGTATCCATTTATATGACATAAAACCATGATAAAGACTATTTAGGATGAAAAATGAATCTTACAAATGCATCAATCATTCAAGGACATTTACACAAGAAAGTAGGGGAATTCAGCATCGAGCATACAAACACATTTGCTTTTGCCTTTTATTTTTCTGAAGTAGTCACCAAATAATTGATTTTAAATTTAGGGCAGTTCCAATTAGCTTCTGATTTTCTTTCTCACAGTCTTATACTATTTTTCTCATAACTGTTAAAAGTGATACATTCGATTTCAGAATTTAATTCAATTCAGTGTGAAAAATAAATAAGCATGCCTAGCATACTTGTTATCTGTAAAGCTCAACAGTTTTAAATGCAACACTAATTCCATTATTTCAAGACGGGAAACAATAAAGAAACACAGAGATTAAGTGATTTGCCAAAGGTCAAATATATCAGCAGAATAGAAGTCAGAAGTATATAGATTAGTTGACTCATTATTAATTAGCATTACATTCTAAAAACTACAGGTAAAGATCTCTTGCTGTGTAATAACGTATCCTAATAACTCTCAATGGGAATATCCACTTGAAGGAGAAAGGAAGTGATGAGAAAATGAATAGTAACAAATCATTAGGATCAGACAGTATTCACTCAAGAGTGATAAAAGAATTCACAGATGAAACAGCTTTTTTACTAGCAGTGATGTATTATCTCTCACCTAAAATTGCATAGTACCGCGAGTTGGAAGATGCAAAATGCAGTGAAAATAAATTTGAAAAAAAAAGTTAAATAGGAGATGTAAAAAACTAGAGTCTGTGCAATTGATGTCCACATTGGGCAAGGAAGTATAAACTATAATAAAAAACTCAAAAGTGGATTCTGGATAAATATGGTCTACTTCAGAAGAGCAAGGATGGCTTCTGAAAAGGAGATTCCTGCTTTGCAAACCTAATGAAATACTTTGAAGTTTTGAACAAACATGAGAATACAGGTGATTTTGTTCTTAAAATCTACCTTGGATTTCCAAAAGGCTTTTGCTAAAGTTTCTCACCAAAGGCTATTAAAGAAAATCAGCAATGAGGGGATAAAAAGGAAGGTCCTTGCATAAATAATCGCTTAAAGGCTAAGTAGTAAAGAGCAGGAGTAAATGTCCAGTTCTTGTATTGTCACTAGATTTCTGCAAGGACCTTTTCTAGGGCCTGTGCTGTTCGATGTTCATAAATGACCTGGACAAGGGGATGAAAGCTGGTGAGAAATGTTGCTGATCATAGAGAGTCATTCAGGGTAGTAGGGACAAAGAAAGACAGTGAAGAATTCCGGAAGGAATTTATAAAACTGACTAGGCAATATGATGGCAGATTAAATGTCATGCAAATAAATGTGAAGTGATACACCAGGGGAAAAAAAATTCTAACATTGCATGCAAAATAACATTGCATGGGCCTAGAGCTGACAATTACCATGCAGAAGTGAGCTAATAGTTCTGTAAAAGTGTTGAATGTTAGGAATTTGGAAGAAAAACAGGAGGAATCATTTTGAAATGGTATAAATCTAAGAACCACTCACACCTCAAAAATCACATATAGCATACAAACTTCAGAAAGGGGGAACAAAGATGATTAAAGATACGGGACAGCTTCTATAAAGGAAGTAGAGTAGGACTTTTCTCCTGAAAAAGATCTCTTAAGAGGGATATAGCAGAGGCTCACAAATCATAGGAGGTATAGAGGGAAAGGATAGGCATTAATTTTTTACTGTTTTTCCAACACAATCCAATCCAATCCAATCGGGATTCAAATGAAGTTAGAAGAAGCCATATTCAAAACAAATAAAGAATGTTACTTTACACACAAAATGAGCAGGGTACAAGCCCTGTGCAACTCCATGTCAGTGGACACTGTACTCTAAAAGTTTAAATGGGCTTAAGGGAATAGGTTCATGGAAGAGAAAACCAACAAAGTTTTTTAACCTACAGAAAACACATTCATCCAATGAAACTTCTTGGCCTAAAACAGTTAGAGGCTGGGAGAGTGTCTGGAAAAGTATCATTTGTTCTTACTTTTCTCTAGGCATATATTTATAATCACCAGAGACAGGATGCTGGACTAGAAGATTTGTAGCCTAATCCAGTATGGCCATTCTCCTCTTACTGTGTGTTTCCTACAGGTTATCTTTATGTAGCTCGCTGATCAGGGCACAGAGGCTTTTGAGGCACCTAATTGTCTTTATTAGCAATGTATGGAAAATAACTGGTTCTCAGTTTTGGATTCCTTTTGGGGGTAGGAGAGAAGAATAACCATAAAATATAGGTGCTGCAATGCTTCACTTCAAAACGCACACCTCCTTTATTAGATAAAGTCTGAAACATGTCAGTAATTTGGGTTTTTTTTAGGCTTGTTAGAAGATTCTTGCGTTATCCTGTCTATGAAGTATCTTGCTGCAAATGCTAAGTTATATGGGGATCGGTAGACAAGTGTAAATATGGAATCTCTCTAAAAAGTTAAGAGAGTTTCCTAAGGTGAATCACTTTTTGCCATTCAAGAATACCTCTTGGCAACAATCAGAATACCAATCAGATCAAACATAACTTGCTCTAAAGCTTTTAAAATGAAATAACATGGCTTTATAATAGCATTGAGTAGTAACACTTCATTTAATATGTACGTTAATTATTGCTGAATTATAATGGAGTTCCTAAAAAGATGTATAATGTTCACATTAATACTAAATGAATTCATTATGATCAGTGTAATTACAATGAATACTAACTAAATTAATGGCAGTTAGACATGTTAGAAGAAGTGTCACACATTTACTTGACGCATTCCAACCTGAATATATTTTGGTATTTCATAGTAGTGTGCTTAGCACAACTTTTTAAATATTCATTGCACAATTAACAATTTTATTGTAATTTGTTTTTATATGCAAATATACATATATACAAAATCCATATGTATTTTCTGAAATACCTAAAAATAACAAAGCTTCAAATCAGGCTGATGCTTCTGTTTGGATTTAATTCCAGGCACTGTATATACATATGTATATATATGTCTTAAGTCCTAGATGCATAGCCAGAAAAATAGGTAGTCAGGAAATAGACTCCATATGCTGCCATGCCCCAGTTCTGCTCTCCAGTATTCATTCTGGTATGCACGCTATAGATCATTCATGGCAGAGATCTGGAATACAGCATTTCCAGGCAAAGCCCGATGTCAGATGGTATGTTTAGCACGTTTTTGCATTTACATTTCTTGACCTGTTGGCCTAAGCCTCCCATAAATTATTCTTGCCTATGGCAAAAGTAATCTGTCCTGGGGGTTGTATCTGTAGCCACATGCCAGATGTCTCATGGGCTGTTCTAGAGTTTTGATTGTGCACCAGTTTTCAAGGAGGTAGGACCCAAACCCAGTTTTGTCCATCAGACAAAACAGAAAAGAAATAAAATTTTAGCAGTTTCAGAAAACAAACAAATATAAAACAGAATGTGAGGTCTACTTCATCAGGAGGAACTCAAAGATTTACTTACAATGGGCTTTTCAATATGTAATTTTGCTGTCATCTGTGAGAGCAAAGCAAAAGAAATATGATTTCATACTACTCACAGAAATATGGAAACTTTATGTACAACTTAATAGAGCATATTTAGAAATTAACAGGCAACTAAAATATCATCATACTTTTTCTTTCACTGCTTGAATACAGAGCTAACATCATCAACTGGATACCTATTTTTGCATTTACATGCCTCATACAGTATAAACTGTAAGAATCATTCATTGCTTTGTCCCAAGAAGAGAGAATTGGTGGATTTACAGGGCAACCAAGGACTACAAACGCTGCCATGAAATACCATCAAAACATGGCTTGATTCTTTGTTCACACAACAAAAGATATGAGGAAAAAGTATCATCCTTTAACTTTTCTTACACTTTTCTGTATTGTATTTCAGAGTAACATGAACTGTAGCCTTCCAGCAATCGCTAATGCAGTGTTTGTATTCTGTGTTGAGATTATCCACTTGGGTGCTGCACTGAAGCTGCCTGGGCTATTTTGACACTGCATCCAGATGCTCCAATTTTGCTTCAGTGACTCAGAGCCCAGCCAAAATGCCTTGAAGCAATGTTCAAAGGGTTAGGTCTCAATGAACAATTAAGACACTCAGAAGAGTGTTTCTAGACATCTCTGGCTGGTGCTGAAGTGATTTAAGTGGCCTTGATGTGACTTCCAGACAGGGAATACTTAATAGAATAGATTCAGTCCAACTATAGGCAACTATGATTCAGGTGAATGTGGATTTTGACCCATTTTTATGAGAAATGAAAAAATAGAGCATAAGTACAAAAGAGAAGACTCCATGTTTTTAACAGCAGTATATCATTTCCACAAAGAGTGAGCATTTGTCTGCTTTGTATAAATTAAATGTAAAGGTCTAGTTAGTAGTATTTGATTAAAAGTTGCACTTATCACATATTTCCACTTTCTGCATTGAGACCTAAACAATTTACTACTTGAGCAAGTAGTACACAGACTTTCTAATAATGTTGGTTAATGAAGTGACCTCCTGTAGAATCTAAGTATATATTTTGGTTCAAATTTTTTCTACTTACTTGAGTAGTCCACATCTGACAACTTATCCTAACTGCAACACTGAGCATTATTATTCAAATAAGTATTTGCTGGATTGGAAAATTATTTTGCACAACCTCATTCATTTATTAATTGGAGATTAATCGTATCTACATATATATATAGAGAGAGCAAGCATGTGCCATTAAATGCAGCTGTATTGTTAAATAATGCAAAGACAGAGACATACACAAAGCTCTGGTACTGGCTTGACTCAACAAAACAAGCAGGAAGCTAGAGACACTGGACCATCTAATTTCAACTAAGCCAAACAATACATGTTTTAAAATGTTCTTACTAATGAAGGACATAAGAAATTACAATTCCATATGTGCCAAACATAAATTTATTGTGAAAGAAGCATACTGTATATTAATAATATTTCAGGGTTTTCACTCTAAAATTTTGCTTGTTTTTGAGCAAAATAAATCAGGAAAGGTTTCCATGTTTGCAAGAGAATTATTTTTCTTATTTTTGAAGGTTTCTGAATATCAGTTTTAATCTTCCTACATTAGGTGAAATAAGAAAAGAACTTCAAGTAGTGCAGTGAAGAAGAATCTTATCTGAATAATGATGGCTCAAGCTTGAAGCAAGTGAAGGAAGATATGGATTTGATACATAAAGTATGCTTAGGAGGTGTTAGCAGAGGGAAATCCTGGAAGAAACATGCTGAGAGAACTGAGGGATATTCCAAAAGAAATCTTCTGAAAAACTCACTGTAGAAATCACTTTGTCATTCCTCCAGCACCTCCTTCTGCTCTATTTGTCATATGTATTTGCATGTGGCTGCTGTTGCCCGTTAGCTGCCCTAATGTGCTGAATGGGCACTACAGGAAAAACCCACCCCTCTCTGTGTGCCCTGCTGATTTCCTTTGCTCCCAGGTTAGATGTTTCTTGGAGTCCCACATTCAGTGCAGCAGGGCAGAAGTCGTCCACCTGTACTAATGCTTCCTATTCCTATTTCCTTTAAAGGAATGGATAATCTAGAACCAATGTTGCAGAATCCTTCACAGTTATGTCCTGGTAATGCTCTTAAACTTGTTTTGCTCTTATAGAAAAACAGAACATGGAATATAATCAAGACGGTAGAGTTCTGTAAGAAATAGCTGGCAGCTATTTTTTATATATTTGACGATAGAGATGATACTATTGAGATGATATACTTTTGGAATGCACAATCTGTGAAAACTGCTAAGATTATTTTGTAGTTTTAAAAAGATAGAGGATTTGAAGGAAAAATTTATGGCTCCTTCTTCCTGCCAATTTTAAGGTCACAAAATCCTGACCTGGATTTCCCATTAAAAGTATAGAAGAAATAGTCTGCAAATAAATACTCATGGTAAAGGTCAGGTTTCCCGAAAGAACAAATGCACAGACGTGAAAGATGACACTTCTTGGTGGACACCTAAAGATTAGTGCACTACCAGTGTATTTATTACGGGTTTTTATGCCAAGAATTACTTCCTCATTCACGATATTTCTTCCTAAATGTTAACTGACGATTAAAGATAGAACATCTGTGTGATTAAAATTATCTTTGTTTTTCTCTCTATTAAAAAAACAGGTGTCACAGTCCTCAAAGACTCATGAGAAAAATACATGTAATTCTGTTCAATTTTACTGTGTTTTACTGTGTCCATCTGCCTCCAATTAAATGCAAGTGCTTTTTTTTGCATAAATTACATTTACACTGAGGGAGACCACATAAAGTTGAGATAAGTCATGCTCAAGTAATGGTATAATACCATTTGATAAGTAATAAACTTCAGAAAAAGCTGGATATAAACAGATTCCAGGAAATCTTTCCTACTGATGGTTCTCTTGAATTCAATACTTCGGAGTTAACAACTGTGAGAAAATCTCTTATTCCTAACTCAGTTATGGCTGATTAATACGCATGGCACACAGAAAAAAAACGCAGAATTATCCAACCATAATTAGTATTATATGATACTGCTGCTACTCTGAAATAAGTACACAGAATTAGGAAGTAATTTAAAAAATGCCTAGAAAAAATATTCATCAGAAAAGGAAAATATTCAAAAGATAGTAGAATCTACAAAAATGTGCACAGCATCACTTGCTTAAGTAAACAGCTGTATTCATTAAGTTACCCACACAACCACTGAAGCATGTATTCTTTTCTGGGAATGTTCCAAATATACACATATATTTTCATAACTATCTTCTCCCTTTATTTTTAAAAGAAGAGGGTTAGGCTCCAAATTCCAAAACTGATCCTCATTAGTTAGGCAATATTTAAATATTGAATATAATGTTACTGAGCACTAGCATTTTAAGTCACTTAAAAGGTTTACTGCTTGCCTGCTATTTTGTATTTTGCTAAATATGCTTTTTTTTTACTTTGTGAAATCAAAATAATACCTTCATAAAATAAGAAAAGATTCTTAGATAAGAGACAATGTATAGAACAAGTATGAGAATTATTATTACCAGTTTTATTACCATTTGACTTACTTTTGTTTAAAGGGGCGGGGGGGGTGGAAGGGAGAAATAAAGACAGATTATTTGCATTTTATTGCTGCTTTCACTAGAGCAGTTCATAAAACATTTTCAATTTTGAAACCAGAATATTCAATGAATTATCCTAATGTGTCCTAACAGACACTAGTTTTAGTTTTATGGACTAAGAAGGTCCAGAACTATCTAGAATGTCAGATGTTTATTTAAAAATAGAATTCAGGATCTTTTACTAGCAACACTTCTGTTGCTTAAACAATGAACTATAAGAATCTATGTACCACACCCTTTTGCAAAAACTCTCAAAAACAGCAAATTAATAATGCCTGACATACTCTTCCAGCAGGAACGTTGATTTCTTTGGAGTTTCTGGTAAGAAGGTTTTTCAGAAAAATACCTTATTTTAGGAGAACTGATACACATGAGTGCAACTCAGAGTTTAAGTACTGTTTTCTATCAGTATTTCTTGTTTGTTTATTAAAACAGTATTAGAAACACAACTGATCTGTTAAGAGATTTCATGAAAATCTTCTCACAGGACTAAAGAAAGAGAGTATCAGAGCTACCTGAAGACCTCAATGGTGTAATTGCCTTTCCACACGTATCTAGGGTGCTTAATGTGCAGAGACTATTCCCTTCCCTCATGCAATATTTTTTGGATTTAGGTAGAGAGAAGCAGGTATTACATGATACATGTAATCAGAGAAGGAAAGGCTTTCTCCATCTTCCCAGGTAAACTTCTAAAATGGGGAGCTGAATAAACCTAGTCATGAGGGTTTAGTAAGCCTAGCTCTGTTCTTCAGCTTATCTTGATCTTTCTCTTGCTTATCTCTTAGAGAAGGAAGTGCATTAAGTTCTTGATCATTCTGCCACTGATATAAAGCTAAAGGTGTTTGGGAAATCAAGATTAAGAACAGCCATCTCTCTAGTTACCATGTGGCACACTTTTTCATTCTTATTCCTTTACCGTACCCCTAAAGGAAGGGATAATCTTTCACTGAATTAAGACTCAGGATATCTGGGTTTCATCACTGATCTCAGGAGCCTTTCTGTGCAACTCTGGACACATCATTTACAATATCTAACAACTAGTTCCACATCTGCAGACTGCTATTGAGAAATTTTCCTGCAAGTGGTCAATTTATGACCCAAAACATTTTGGTCATCAACAATTCACCTATATTTTTTGCTTTTTCTCACATTCTATGGCAATGCAAGCTGTAGAGAAAGATGTCTCAGAACTCATACACAGGCAGTACATTTATTTGTAGTGATCTTTGTGCCTGAGTTTAAATTAGCACTCTTGTGTCTAGAAAGTTCTACTAAACCTTCTTAATGAAAACAGGTAGTTCAGAATCAGTCCTTGAATTAAGACGCAGTAGGAAACATGGAAGCATATGTAGCTGGGCTCGGTGTAGGCATAATTTTTCAGTTAGATGCTTTAACAGAAAGTTATTGAAAAATCAGTAGTTTTGTTCCAAATTTAACTAAAGTTTTGCGTTTATTGACAAACAAAATCATGCTCTGATTTCACTGTAGACTGACTGAGAAATATGCTCATTCAGGAAAATGTGCATGGAGAAGAATTATCCTTCATCATTCTTAAAAATATTTTTGTCCAGCCAGCAATCTCTCCACTTGCCAGAGATAGGAAAGTCTGCAGATGCTACTTAGATGCTATTTAAACACAAATTCAAAGCACTGTAAATGAAAGATTAGGATTACACACTCTTTGTAAATCATTCATGGAGGTTGAGAGAGTCCCCCCCATTTATTCCCTAGCTACACAGTTAGGGCCTGATCTGACCCACAGTGTGGGACAATCGGTTTTGGGTCCTTCCTCGTCTGGGCACTTGTGAACCCCATTTTCACTTTCCCAGAAGACTTCTTAAACCAGGAAGAAATCTCTAATAGCCTTCTCTTGATCCCCACGGTCAAAGCTGTTGTGTATGGATTATTTAAATACTGGGACAAAGTGATAGAATGACTCTTTGGGCGGGTGGTTCAAGCCCTCCCTTGGGAGTCACCCAGCTAGGGCAAAGCAGCAGCTCAGGCAGCTCAGGTGAGCGCATACCACTGCAGAACAGCCAGCAGTTAGGTGACTCCCCTGGAAGGCAGAAAATACCAGTTCAAATCTCAGTCAGGGGAAAGGAGTTGACTCCTAGTCTCCTGTATGTAGGAGGTACTGCATTAAAAACATACGGTGAGTTCTCAAAGTTTATGGGGATGGAGGTGAGTGGGTGGAGAGGAGAAGATGTGGAAGAGAAACAGTTGTTGCCACCTCCTTGCTAGCTTCCCCTTTCCAAAAAGAAACATGAAAGTCATTCCAAATTCAATCTGAATTTTGAAAAGTTTTAGATTGACAGCTTTTAAAAAATTTCAGCAATCACTTTGTTCACCAAAAATGTATCCAGATATTTACTGTAAGAACACCTTGTTCTCTGTGTGGGGTCAGATTAAACTGGCAATTAAAGACTGTAGTTTGTTTTTTGCATGTATAAGACCTTTTTGGGCTATATATAAACTATATATATATATAATGCATATAAAATTGTTTTATATTATGCATATAAAAATATATATGGCAAAACCCCTAAATGCATATTTAAATATATACGTGTGTGTATATCAATCTATGTATATAAAATATACACTAACTAATAACCGATGTGGAACTAAGATTGACTGCCATTTAAAAACTGTATTACGAATCATACTCTCAGAACTATTGCAGTGAGAGGGAGATATAAAAGTGGAAGCTCTGTTAAAGTTAACGTTTCAAGCTCTGCAGGGTATTTATTCAACATACTTTTTAGCATATGAGAAAGGAATGGTCGTGCTCTTTTTTCCCTAAGATAATATCTGGACAAAAAGAAGTGAATATAGTTCATCTTGCAATATTAGCTGTGAAGTTCTATGATATCATGGTTGTAAGCCTCCTGTTTTAATGCAGTGTTTTATACTTAATTTATGATATATTCCCTCTAAGCATGTCTGAGTCTGTTTTGTGAGGAAATAAATCATTATACTGAGTAACAGAAAAGTAGACCTGAATTCCTGACTACTAGCCATCAGCACTGACCTGAGAATTCATTTGCTTTCCTGAAGATTAGATACAGATTTTTTTTTTAAATTTTTGAATAAGGCATAATTCACTTATGGCATTTAAATCTTGTTTTTCTTTCTTTGTCACTGCCTCATTCCTAAAACCTTCATGTTTTTCTGACAGCATTCAGAAGCTCCAGGGATATCAATGACAAGTTAACTGGATATAAATCTTTCAAACAGAAAGTGGGTTTCAACAGCAAAAGAATGGTAAAGCTGAAATGCTAACCTAGAAATACAGTACAGCTTTGGATAAAGGAACGTTTTCAACATAGTACAATTGCTTCAGTAATTTAAATTGCTGATTATAGAAATGCTACATATTCAAAAATATTCATTTCAATATTTTTTTCAGTCTAATAAGCATATAATATTATTGCTTGCTAGTCTACATCTGTGTATAGAACACAGAGCTTGGCAGCCATTATTTAGTTCTTATGAAAAGTGTAACAGGCTGCTGCAGTCACATATCACTTATTTTGACTTATCAATATATTTTATGAAATACTGTGTAAAATAACTAAAAGAAAAGCAGGAGCGCCTGCAAAGGAAATACAATCTTTCCTACTTTGCATGTTATTAATGAGGGTAAAATATGATTTTTCAGACTTTTTCCCAATGAACATGCTCATTTGGATAAACCATGGCTCTCATGGGAAGTCTAATTTCTTATGTTTCCAATGTTCCAGATTTTTGAAAGAAAAAATAATAAAAAACCCTCTTTCCATTTAGTCCATGCATTTTGAAATTAAAATTTCCCTTTTGGGGGGGAAGTTTTAGTGGAGGTAATTCATAACTTTCAACTGACTCCAGTAAAAATATAATCTCAATGTAATTCTGCTTTGATGTGAAAATTCCAGATCTGTAATGGAAGATGAAGAATTATTGATAAATATTTTAGTGTAAATCCAATCTATATTAATACAAGGTATGTTGTTCTTATTTCAGATATGTTCATGGGATACATATGCAGTGGGAAAGAGCTGGGGCTGACTAACAGGTTTAGCAGGTTTCAGCATCAAAACCAGTGGAATTTTTGTAGGCTTTATTGATTGTTGTAACTGGTTACTGACAACTGACAAGCACGTGGTCTACAGGTGACTTCACATAGACGTTAACCTCATACATACGTAGAATTTCACTTTCAATTATATAACAAATATTTCACCAAATGAAAAAATGGCCTCCAAGTATTTTTTTTAAACATGCTATGCATTAAAATGTAGAATTCTTATGATTTCTTATTATTTTATTCAGAGAGACTCACAAAATGAAAAAATGCTAATGTAGTCTGTTGATGAACAACATGGAAAAAGATTCAGGATTCTCTAATTTTTTAAATAAATTTCTACAATTTTTAAAAGAAATTTCTACAGCAACACAACACAGTATTTATAATTTTAAAATAAATATTTTTCAGATCAAAATCAGATTAGTTAAATCTACATAGGTAATACTTCCAAACACACTGTATGCCTTTCTTACCGGGTACTGTATGGCAATTTAGCTTAATTTGCTTTAATGTCAGCATCACTAAGAAGAAAACATTAATGGAAAACTCAAGGGCCAATGCAGTTTCCAGTACAGAAGAGTTTATCACTGAATTCCCTACGATGTTTGGGCCCATGAATTTATCAGAAATAAAAAATATATAATAATATCTATGACTGGTATATATGTAGATCTATTTCCATCACAGTTCAAAAAAAATACTGTAATGCATTTCTTGTTTTTTTAACTGTGAAGAAGAAAGGGACAAAGTAAAAATTTAGGCTTAGTATAAGAATGTGCAGGCTTCTTTTGAAAAATGTTTTCAGAAACAACACAGTGATCCTTAATAACTAAAATATAATTAAGAAAAACAATTAAGAATTCAGAGCTAATATAATAAGTAGTTTGGTGCTATACTGCGCCATATTCTTGTCCAAAAGTGATCACTAATTTATATAAAAACAGAAAAGTAACTAAATTGTTTCTGGGTTATTGGTCTCTTAATCTTGTATATTAATTCAGGTAATGTACCACTACAACTAGCGCCCGTTTAATTATTTTTATTTATGTACCATTAAGCTCCATTTTCATTACTTTTGCTGTAGAGAAAAAAGGAGGATGAATCCACTGTATTTGTGTTGTCATCTCATTTCCAGCCCTCATAAGAATCTTTTTTCTTACTGAAGAGAGAATCTTTCATATTCTTTAAAGTCAATTTTTATTTCTTTAATTAGGAGTTTCCATCAGGACCCTTTTGGTGAACTCCGCATTTTAATATACTTCTGCTTCACTACTCTAGCTGATTGTTTCGGAGTTTGTGCAGAACACATTCCTGATCTGCAAGAAAGCTGTTTCCAAGGTCTTTCATATTCTGCCATAATCCCTTGGTAATTAGAAAGCCTCTCTTTGCAACTGTAGGCAAATCTGAGAGGAGTTCTGGGGCTCTGCATCACACGTTAAGTTGTGCTTGGACATTTCAGTGAAATTTGCTTCCCTTGAGCCTCAAACTTACATACAAAATCTGTGAGATATCAAAACACAAGAACTGAAAGGTTATGATGATGGTAACTGTGTCTACACAAAGAACTGATTAAATGAAATAACAAAACACAACTTGGATAAAGGCTTTACTCCAGTAGCAGTTAAGTCCTCATTAAAAAAGCAAAGTTGACAGAGCTTAAAAACACTTATTTTATGGCTGATAACCATTAATCATCTTTACTGATTTTTTTCTCCCCTAGGATTTTAACAGAGCTTTTGAATGTTCCTCTGTAATTATTTATACTCTGTAGTTTCATGAGGTTTTTATTTTATTCTATAATTTAGGAAAAGTGTGTCTTTCTGTCAAAAAGAAATGCCTTACCAGATTTGTGACTTAGCTGCAGCTATTACTTCAGAAACATCACCCATGAGATGCCATTTGGCTGCAGCAGTCTCTAGCTTTCCAGTTGTTGTAAGGAAAACGGTACAATGCATATCTTCACAAACACAAAAACTTCTTTGTTCTATTTTCTTTTTCCTTCCTTGAGAAATCGTGAAACATGCCCATATGTATACAGGCTTAACAGTACACACTTAAAAGTGTATATGCTTAATACATTTATGTTTCTGTATAGAGATCAATTGCATGTTGATCAAAGACATACATAGTTGGGTTTTTTTCAGTTTTTCAAAGGGCTACGACAGGTCTCATCTGCAACTCGAAAGAAAAATAATAATTGTCCACAATACACTAAACCACTGCTATATCCCTGATCTTGCCTTGGCCCCTAAAACTTGGAAAAAAATTATGCAATTTTCCCCCAACATGACTGGTCTAAACTATGTTAAGTAATGTGGTGGGATGAGAATTTTCAAAAGCAAAAATTATCTGATAATAATCACTAATTTGAAAAGGATGTCCATAATTTTAAGATCAATTCTCCTAAAAAGCTTGCGACTAATTGCTGTGGGAGTACATATGATGCCTCCTGTTGCCTGTTATCTTAATTTTTCCTACTTAATATATTATTCTGTTTTTCTCACTGTGTAGAATACTTCCTACAAACAACAGTGGAAGCTGATTTACTAATATCTATTGGAAAAATTGAAACCAGACTAGAGAACTGTGGAAATAATTTTCCATGTATTTGACTGGTGAGCTACAACTGGAAGAAAATCAGTCCTTCTTCATTGAAATGGAAAATTTACCATAGATACCACTCACAGAAACAAGGAGGAAAAGGTACTGTTAACTTGTCCCTACCTCTTTTTGCTTAACAATACAGTTGTTCAAACAATCATCTAATCATATGGAAATCTGACCTTTAAATTTCTGCTCTCCCTGAAAGTTCTTTAATCCCTATCTCCCATCAACTCTCCTTACCATAATAGTACAGGGTGTTTGTTGATAAATAACTTTGTTTTTCTTAATGAATTTTTTTACTTCTTTCTACTTTCAATAAATATTCATATACTCCATGAGCCAGAGACAGTAAAAATGATTGTATTACCTGTCTGCTGAAACAGTTTACATGGGGAACCCAAGTTCTAATTGCTGTACTAACGAATGTTTATGTATTGTATGCAAAGTGGAACTAGAAAAAGAAACAAAGAAAATGTCCTAAAGTGTTATGATTAGGGTACTTGTGGGAAAGGAGAGGAGATGCAGATGCAAATGAGATTTGGTCTTCCCCTTGGCATGTGAGCTGATTATTTTAACAGCTTTCTCAGTGAATGAAATAAGCCTGATTCACTTCTGGGATTTCAACCTGAAAAATAATTTCAGATATAACTATTGTGCTATTTTTATCTAAATCAACTGTTTCTAAATGACATTTTTAACATTTATTTTTATTGTTAGTACATCCAACTACACACACGTTTCATAAACTGATAGCAAGTGCACCCAATACCGTTCGAAAGAATTTCTCTGTGTTGCTTGAAACTACAGTAGGTAAGAGCTATTAGGAGATGTGCACATTTTAATTTGGTAACATTCTTTTATATTGGAAGCTGCCGCCTTCATGGTCCATCCCCACTCATAGTCACTGAAGATTTATCCCAGACAAAGAAAGGTCTCAGCACCCAAATACTAAATTACTTAATGCTTTGTTGATCACGAGCAACCTCTTACTCTCTAGTGCCCAGGAAGCTGACACGTATTAAAGTGCAGTGGTACAAGGCACTTTGTGAACCTCTGCTTAATAAATAAAGCAAATATTCCATGGTAATTTATGGCTGGTTCAGCATAGCCTATGTAGAATACATTAGAATACTTTAGTAAGAATATAAAATGATCAAAGCAGGGATGACAATATTGAGGTCTACATCGAAAAAGACAACTTCTCCTTCCTCATAAAGGAATAATTGTAAAAGTTAGAGAGTACGCCAGATATGTAGAAGTGAGGAATGACTATGACTCCCACATGAATAATTGCCCCCAGGTTGTATTCACCTAATACTGAAGGTGCATTCATTCGCTTGCTTTAAGAAAGCATCTATTAGGGACTTTTTAAATTCTTCTAATTCATCTGCTAATAAAATGTCAGTTAACGCCTTCATAAAATTTCTAGTTATGACTGCAAACACACATTTTGTG
Source organism: Apteryx mantelli (assembly GCF_036417845.1). Classification (NCBI taxonomy): domain Eukaryota; kingdom Metazoa; phylum Chordata; class Aves; order Apterygiformes; family Apterygidae; genus Apteryx; species Apteryx mantelli. The sequence goes on along the minus strand of NC_089982.1, from coordinate 49,282,202 downwards.
TGTGTCTTATGTCTGGGTATTTTCTTAATATTTTCCTCTGGATTCTGCTTCAATATCCTCACTCAGGACTTGAAAATACTCACCAAAAGATTAAACAAAAAACAACCCCAAATGGAAGACCTCGTTAGGATCAAAGCACAGAAACTCAGTGTTCAGAGAAACCTGTATCAATACCTAAGCACTTTTTCTTTAACTTGGTATAGAAAAAAGAGAGAGGAGAATAACCTCCACAGAGTATGGCAGAAATGGTAGAACTAAATAAGCCCAGAGTGAAACCACAGAATGAATTTCTAGAACTGATGAGAAGTGACACATAAATGCAAAAAAAAAAAAAAAAAAAAAAGTGAATACTTTCTGAAGATTTTGTAGCAGAATACTCCAGTTTTCTTTAGGACAGTGTTTAGGACTGCATTGGTTTATTGAGTCAAGGCAAGGGACCAACAATCCCTACAAGTAAATAACTCAGTAAGAAAGAAATACAGGGATTTTTGAAATAAAAGGCCAGGATTTGTGTCCTAGTTTCCCAGATATATACAAAATTGTGCCTATTTGCTACACATACACTCCTTAAGTGACAAAAGTTGCTATTATATTCATTGTTGGAAGTACCAGAGCAAAGATGAGATTATTAAATTTATGGGGTTTTAAAATCAGATTTCTGTGGTAGGCTAACTGTAACAGTTTCACATTAGTTTAAATGTATGCCACGCGGCTGGGTCTGCAGCAGTAGCAATAACCTGTAGCAATAAGAATAGTCTGCAGTTGAAAAACAGCATTTCTCATTGCAAGCCATAATTCTAGAATGCTGATCCTACTTGTGAAGATTTAATCTATGGTATTATTTGTGGAAAAACAAATTAGACTATGTTCTATTAGGGTTTTATTTTATTTTTTTTCTAAATGAGTCTTAGAGTGCACTGCAGAGAACTACAGGAAGATTATACATTTTAGGGAATACTTGTCTTCATCTGGATTGTATTTATATGGTTTATTAATAGAAGTTAGGTAATGCTTCCTTTTATTAAATTTGTAATTTTTTATATTAGATAACATTATTATTACTAGGCAAGTTTTTGGAGCATGGCATTCTATGGGAGATTAAAAAAGGAGAGAGCCAAGACGAGGTTCCTTGAACAAATTACTTCTCTTTTTAACAATGGAGATAAGTGCTTTTTAAAACTTTAGGTGCAAGGCAATCACATTATTAGGATGAAGAAAATACTGAATATTTCCCTAAATCATTCTTCCTGTACCTCACTGGAGCCCAGCATATCTTGACTAAAATAAATTGCATGAAGGAATTAATATGGGGACAATATATCTATATTTTTAAAGCTTATTAAATCTCAAATTATATGTGTATTTATCACAAAAAATTAATTACAGCAGCTACCTTTTCAACTTAGTTAACACTTATACAAGATAAGCAAAAATAACTGGCATAATTCCTTGCCATGGCATTTTGTGCAAATACTTCAAACTTTCTCTAGTTTTAAACAGACTTTATTTTCAAATAAAGCATTTACATGAAGAAAAAATAAAGTGGAAAATTATGGGACAAAACTGCATAAAAATTAAGGGTATATAACATTATAGCAGCTCTTCATCTGCTACATGTAGAAAAAATTCCTTCCAAAGTCAACTGCAAATTTTAGATTGGATATGAAACTAGATAAAATCATTAGATATGCATTAGATACACGCTTTATTTCATAGGAAGAAATCACCCACTGAAACTGATATTGAAACTTCCACTAACTTCATTTTTATCAGGATTTGAGCTATAGCTTATTAAGAAGAGCAAAATTAGTAATTCTATTGAAAAGAATTGATGAATGAACAGGATCTTTTTCTCTGGTGCTCATAATCAGCTTTATACCTCGGTGAAAGGTCAGTAAAAGTAACTGATGCTACATGGTTTGGGGAAACCTTCTTCCATATTCTTCTAATAGTTTAATTTGTACTGATACTAGAACACAATTTTTTTAAAGTAATTTTCCCCCTTTCTCTCCCCCTTTTATCTTTTATTTTCTGCTAATTTCCCTTCTCCTAAAAAGGTTAAATGGTTGCATGCTCTCTGTGCTTATCTTCCTTGTGTTCATGTATCCCAGAAAGCTAAATTACTTGGCTGATGAACTAAAAAGGTAAAATCAATGACAATCTGGTAATTTTTGCCAATTATTGTCCTACTAAAATTCAGCAGATCATTTTTCACAAAATGACTGATGAATCCTAGTCTTTCAACTTTCAGAAAAACCACCCTTCTACAATTTAAAGAGATTTATTTTATCTTCAAGTATTGTATTAAGTGGTGTCTCTTGTGGTCTAGTTATTGGTAAAAGAGAAAAAGGTCAGGTTCTTATAATTTTAACAGTTATATACAAAACAAAATAACTGTTTATTCACACAACATATAAATATACTTAGAGTTATATTTAAATTATACACATACAGACTCATGCATTCATATATAGATTTGCCTGGAAGACTATAGAAACTGCTACTTTAGTTATTTGTATTACAGTGTCTGTGATGTTATTTCTAATTTTCTGTGCTCCTGTGAAGCAGGATACTGAAATCTTAAGGGAAAAGAAAACATACAAATGCTATTACAGTACACATTTCTAAGCAGCAGGAAGTCTGTAGTAAGTGTCAGAGATTGATCAGGATTTTATTCCGTGTATAAACAGCCGCTATCAGGTGTACTGTGCCAAAAGGTCATGCATGCATCATCCAAGCTGTATGTTTGACCACCTCAGACTTTCAGAAAGGCAACAACTAGCTTAAACTATTGAAAACGAGCCGAAATTATTGTAATCTTTTCAATACACGTTAACCTCTAAAAACAGAACAACAACTGAACTTGTGCACATTTTCAAAGGGAATGGAATGGTGAATCGAGTATATTAAAATGTACATGAGCTTTTCAAACTGAATGCATTTATACAAACATTAGAAATATACACATGTGCATCCCTATATAGACACACAAAAGAGAGAAATGCATATATGCCATAGATATCAGACATGCACCATAGAGTTCAAGAACCTGTTTTTAACCATTAAAATGTATGAGCAGATCTCTCGCAGGAGTTCTGTGAAAGTAGTTCATTTACAGGCTACAAAAATTGCATGAAAATTCCTGGATCCTTTCAGAATTTACCTTGCTAGTATTATATATATCTTAATTATTTTGTATTTGGTACAGAGAGTAATTGATTAATATACTACTTTAAATATGAAAGCACTGAATTCATTTGTATGAGATAAACTTGTAAATTATAATAGTAAACTCCTTAATCCACTGTATCAGCATTTCTGAGATCAGTTAGGGATCTGGAACTGAAAAAAAAGGCTACTGCCTGGTGCCAGTAACTTCTCTGTATGGAAAAGCTTAATTGTGGTAGGTAAGGAATTGACAGTAGTTACAGAATACCATTAAGAGACTGTGAATTGAAAGGACATTGGTATACCAATTCCACTACAATTGCAACAAAACAAAGTACTCTGAGTTATAGATTTCTTTTCCCTCAACTCATTTGAACAGGTAACTGCATCTGAAAGCAGTATCACACATTCATCAGCTGTTACAGCAACATACTGCTGAGACTGCCACACAAATCGTGTGAGAATTTGTCTTTCTGATAGAAGGGTTGCCACTGACAATTACCTTGATGCCTATCCAATATTCAGAATACCACTAACATGTCAACATACATATCCTAAACTGTACAGTTAAAGGAAGACTCCTAAGACTTGAATCATATGATTCCCGACATCGTTCAGCTGCGTGTAGCAAGGCGAAATTTCAGTGCATCTGATCTCAGTTAGACAAGGAAGGAAACCTGAACGGGCTGTTGTTCAGCACAGTAGAAGATGCATCAGTGCTTAATAAAAATTGTAACAACTCTGTTTTCAAATAAATTACGGACACCAGTCAGGGTGCTATTTTTGGCAAAACAGCTTTCTAAGCATAAGAACCATTTTGAAAGAAGTGTCTTTTTCAATTATACTTGTCATTAAGAATATGATTAGGCAATGCAGATGAAACATTTTTTTTTACCAACCCTATGATTCCTTTTACTACATATAAGCAATTGCTACTTAAGATTTAAGTCTCAAGTTACATCAAAAAATTTCCATTGTTTTTCACAGTTGAATAGGTTTTTCTAAAATTGTTTTGAAAAACTCTCCTTTAGAAAAAAAAGTAAAAATATTCTTAGTTCAGTGACAATACCATCTTTTAAAGGCACTGGGCATCAGCATACTCGTTTCAGATGTATATAAACTCTTCGTATTCTTTTTGAGTTCCCTGATTAGTAGAAAGAAAAAAGCTACAAATAACAGGAAGTGGAGTTCTGCTGTACAGAGAAACTTTAATTACGAAAATACCGTATAGTTATTTTTTCTCAAATATTCATGGGACTCTAAAATCTTTCTTAAAATGGTCACTAGTGAATTCAGAGACAAATGATATTTGTAGAAGAGTTAAATTCAAAATAAGCGTTACCTTCCAGCAACTATTTTCCCTACAGTAGTAAACAGACAACATAAATTTAACCAAACCAAATACTCAATAGACAGGTTTTAAAAATGACAGACTTCTCCGCTTGAAGCATGCTCATAACCTCATTAATATGAATGAAAGTTAACCATGCACAGGAGGGAAAGAATGCATTTTCTCTATGTATACTTGCTCCTTGGAATCTCTGAATATTTCGTTTTAATAAATATATTTTAGAAAGATGTCTAGTTTATCAGAACAAAGGCTTTGGTTTCTGTTTTAAAATTACTGAGGCGCAAGATAAGACCAGAAAAGTTCACCCGGCCATGTATATTTTACTGCAAACATGTCATTTTAGACATCTTTCAGAGATGTATATGGAATCTGAAAAGCAATCCTACTGAGGTATTGTTTGCCACTGCTCATTGACATATTCATGTAATGTAAAATCAATCAACACCCAAAAAGCACTTAAGGATAAACCTAAAAAAACTCAAAAAGCTAGCTACTTTATATGAAAATAGGAGGTTGCACCCTTTTTTTTTCCCCTTAGGACTTCAATATTTAGAAATAAAGTTGAGTAACCAAATTTATGTTATAATTATGCCAAGATTTTAAATACTACACCAGTATCAGACATATAGGTCAAACTCATTTATTTGGGAACTCTTTTTTTGGATAGAGGAGTAAAGGAAATATATTAACAAACAGTAGGGATAGATGACTGTAAAGAAAAACTGCGAACGTAAGAAATAAAGCTAAATTTCTTGGAGGATGGCATAGCAAGAGATTTTCTTTTTCACAAAAGGGATGACTTTTAGAACAGTGTTCCTAAATACCTTTCATAACCTAAGGAATACAAATGCCTCTAGGATACTCTTACTTGATACCTTTTATAAGGTTATGTCAAATCCATATGCAATTATTTTTGAAAATGGAAATGACAGAATCAGGGTAGTTGAGGTTGGGAGGGAAGTCCAGAGGTCTTCTGTCCAACCCACCAGCTCAAAGCAGAACCAGCTTAGGTCAGGTTGCTCAAGACACCTTGTGAGCAACCACTCAGCTGGTTGCCACTTTCAATCCAAGGATTGAAATTTAACCACCTCTCCGGACATCCTACTCCAATGCTTGACTGTCCTCACTGTGAAATTATTTTTCCTAATACTTAATAGGAAGTTGCTTTGTTGCAAGTTGTACTCATTGCCTCTCATCTTTTTACTGAGCAGCTCTGAGACTGGCCTGGCTCCATCTTCGCTGTACCCTCTCATTCAACTACCCTAATGGTAGTTGAAGACAGCAGTAAGAATCCCCCCTCAGCATGATCATGGTATGTAAACACAAAGTGTGGATAAAGACATATCATTGATTTTACTGTACATGTCAATTCGACATGATACGTCTACATTTAGCATCCAGATCTTTTTTGCTGTAATTGTGACAGATTTTGAACACAGGTCATCCACATCAGCATTTAAAATAACATGCAGAACTTGTAAAGTACTTATACAGTTGTAATTTCTGATGCCAAACAGGGAGGACAATGTTTAAAGCAAATATTAGAATTAGAAAAAAAAATACATACAGAAGTACCAGTCAAAGCAGTAGATGATTCAGCACATTTTCAGTGGGGGAGCACCTGAAACTTTGTATCTATCATACCAAAATTGTATATAAATTTTTATTTTGTTACTTTCTTTTTAAACATCTGCTAGCAGATCAAATCCAACAATATTTTGGCAGCCTAAAATTACACTCTTCTGACCTTGACATTAGTATTCAACAGCACTGATAAAAGAATGACAGCTTCTCCATCCTACTGGGTGATCCTTGCAAGCTTTTACCTTCATGACTATGGAGTTTCTGTCAAATGTGCTTCCAGCTGAATGATCACATTCTTTTGAATTATGAAGTGGCTGAAAACTGAGCTAATTGGGTCCATATTGATGACACTCATAAAGATTAAATAGTCTTAATACTCTTCCAAGTTATATAAATTCTTATAATTTTACTGCACGTTAGCTGTAGCATATATTTGGCTTGAATGAAACATTTGCAATACTCAGGGAACATGCAAACCATATTTGAAAATACTTACTGTTTTTTTAATTCATTAAAATAAGAAGTCAGAATAAAATTCCCCCCAAAAGAAAAAAAATACAATTAAATGCAAATTTAAAAAAATGCAATGGCTAGAAAATACATCCATAAACTCTTATGTGTAGTGTAATTTAATTTACTAGAATTAAAAATCGGAAAGAATGAACTACAAAGCAGCTTTCACTTACAGTGAATCTGGGTTCTGGACAAGAGCTGTCCTGTTCTTCAGCACACTGAAGAATTACCCTATGATCACAGTCTCGTTTCAGCTGTTACTACTAACTTTAGTGTGTCTAATGAAAAGAAACCTGTGTTTTCCTGCAAGTTTCCCTTCTGTACTCTGATGAACAGCACACTTTCCTTCTGTAATTACAAAGAATGTAGTACTTCACCACAGTACTGAATAATTTTGGTATAGTTTTGCTATGTGTCAGATTACAGTGGGCTGAGTGAGTTGAGTACTTGCTTACTGATTATCTGACCCAACTCTACAAGGGAGAGACAGCCTAATGATTTTAAAGTTTAAGATTTGCCACGTCAGCAGAATTATATATGAAAGAAATATTATAAACTGTGTGATAACCTTCCTTTTTAAGAATTCCACCCTTCTCTTGGTCACTAGAAGACAGTTATTCAGCATGTACCCTTACATTTACCTAGAATGAGCAATTCTTAGGTCACATTATTTAGAATGAGCAATTATGTTTAAAAGAGGACTGCAGGGGCACCTTTCTGATCTTTTAGGGTTTGGAAATCTGCTCCAATTGTTCAAAACCTAGATGATAAGAATTGCCACTGCCATAGGAACAGATATATATTAGATTATTCTGTGAGATTCCTATATGTGTATATAGAAAAATAACTTTCAGTAATGAAACAAAGTTGCAAAAGCATAAAATGACCAAACGCATTATTTTTTAAAATTATACTTAGCTACAAGAATTAGTATCTCAGCTATTCTTTAGCTACTTAGTTTGCCCCTGTAGTTTACCCAATACTTGACATAGCCTGCAGAGCTCTTCCAACATAACTTTCCTGCTTCATTTGTTTAGGTGATGTTTAGCCATCTAGACCAGGCACTTTTGACAACTTCTATTATTTTATTTTATTTTTTTTTTTACCTTAAACAGAATGTCCTATTTCTCCTCCCCCTTCTTTGCGAACAGTCCCTTATGAAACTGGGCTAGGAACTGGAATATCCCATAATACTGATGATGTCTGTGTCATTTCTTTTTTTCTTTGTCCTTAAAGCTATGTAAGACATACATACCTTAACATGGTTCTGATTTTAGATTTTTTTTAAATTAAATTACATGCTATACATATTTTAGAATATAACAAATTATGACACACGCGATTCATTTTATGATTTCAGAACTGTATCTGAAATCACTTTAATCTCAACGGTTTATGGAGTCTGAAGATAATAAAGTGCTCATTAAATTGAGTGAAGTGATAAAGTGAATACACACAAGCTTTAGTCAATTCTGCTCATGTGTCTTAATGATACCGAATACCTTCTTCTGGAACAGGTCAGTCTAAAATTCCATTTCAGGTGCATTACTTTTGTAGTAAACTACTTGTAAGGAAGACGTGACAATTTTCCTCTGTGACTTTTGCTTTGTAGAGTATACACAATTTTGAATTTCTTGATTATTTTGATTTGCATGCAGTAAGTGAATAGGACCCACAGTAGTCTTATACTTACTATACAATACTGTGTGGACATTTGGAAATGAGCCTGAAGTATTTGAAGGTGCATCATAACTTTTCACCACTCTACTGTTTATTTTAAGTAGAATAAATAACCTAGATTTTTTTTCAATTACACAGTATCACAATGTTTTTACATAATTTGCTACATAATTTTATGCAACTTTGCAGTTTATGCCCTAAGAGATGAATAAACAGATCTTTTTCTCATACACACAGAAAGCTGCAACCAATTTTGTATCAAAATAGTATTGCTTTTTATATTAATTTGTTAGTGGGATAACTAACCTACTGGCCGACAAGTTAGGGCATGGAACTCTACATATTTCTAAAAGATGAGAAAACAAAGTAGGCAGAAAGACCAAATATTAAATATTCATCCAACTTACAGGTAGATTCCTCACATTACGATTGTGTGAATTAAAGACAACAGTAAAGAATAATATCTCAAGAGTTATCATGATCTTCATTCAAAAAGAAGAGTGGGATTTTTGTTTTTTAAAGCAGGAAGGAAATGTGGGAGTGAAGACATAAATGGAAGAGCTGAATATGCAGCTTGGCTCTTCTTCTAGCTCATTTCTAGGGCAGGAAATATAATGTTGATTTTGTTTCTCGACTTAAAAAAAAAAAATCATCAGTATTTAACAGTTACACTGAAAACCAGATCCAAAAATAGACTTTGGGAGCACATAACTCCTGCAACCCCAGTCTTGCATCCGCCTGACTACAGATGCAATCCAAAAGCCTAGTGAGGTACCTCTATGCACTTGCAGAGGGAGACCTGGACTCTTCTGAACAGAACAGCACAAAACAGCATTCAGAGGGAAGAGCTGCTTAAAGAAGAGCGTGGAGACCTAGCCCACAGGGTAATTCTGAGGACAGAGGTCATCCACGACTCCCACTTCTTTAGAGTGTTATTTGGGACTTTAAGGAGACACATTCACCCACTTGGGATCTATTCTCTCAAATGCTTGCATGCCTGCATTCTCATCTTCTGAAGAACTGAACAAGGCTTATTTTCTTCATTTACATCACGTCTACTTTCATCTGAGGTGCTAACCTTTAGAGTAGCAGCTGGAGCATTACTCATAAAGTGGGAGAGAAAATTCAAATCTTTGCTGTAACGGAAAGGCTTAAATCTTCACATTCTATCCCCTTCAAGAGCATCATATCTAGGTTTTCAGATGGTTGGGATGGATTTACAGGTAATTTAGAAATGGAAGAGGAAAATAATTACTCACTAAGCCTGTAGTTGAAATGTGCCATTGGGTGACACCCTCCCGCCCCCCCCCCCAATCTCTCCTCCCACCAAACCACACAGAACAACAAAACCCAAGAAAGAGCCTCAGAAATATCGTGTTCCTTAGCTACTCATTGGGCAAACAGAATCAAAGGCTACAGCCAGTCCAAATGCTATTTCATGTAACATATACAGATAGTTCGCAGAATCTGTAACTCTCCTTGGAAGATGCCTGACACTTATATGCCTTAGAAACTTTTAAATAAAAACAGTAATTGTTAGGTAATAACTGTTTAGGGGGTTTTAACAGACAAATTCTAAATATTCCATCTAAATCCTCTTTTAAGTAACAAAATGGGACCCCTGGATCTTGCTTTTAAAATCCATTATTCAATATGGTACCTGATTTCCCGCATCACTATAGTTCTAAAGGTTAACTCTGTATAGCTCACTTACACTAATAACATGTTCTCATATCACAGATATGGCTCTTTTTCTATACAGTCATCAGCTTTGAGTTTTTCTCTTATTATTTCTATGAGACAGCTTGATAACTTGATAATTTGTTAATGACATAATTGCTATAAAATCTATCAAATCTACAAACCTCTAATTGTTACTCTCTGCAGCTGATTTTGAAACTGAACTCTTAAGAGATTATATTGATTATGAGAAAAGAGCCACATGCTGTTCTCATTGAAACTGTGGATAGAAAAAGACACCGATGAAAACCTAATTGACTTAATAAAATATGCCAACAGTTTATTTTTAGAGGGATTTTTCTAACAATGAATTTAAAAGCTGAATTCAAAAAATTAAAGATTCTAAATTTACAGACCTGCTATAAGAATATGGTTAATTAAATCTGTGGCTTTGTTATGCCTTTTTTGAAGATAGACATATAATCTATATTAAGATAAATAAATAACATTAAGAAGAAAACATCAAAATACAGATTAAAATTGTACTAAACACTTGAAGCTGGTTTGACATGACACAGTAAATTTCTGTCAGTGTTAACCTGCCTATTCTTTCACTAAGGAAACTGGTTATTTATTCTAGCAGCAGCTAGTTTATATTCCTGATTTTGCTGAAAGGATGTAGCATCTAAGTGCCCCACTCCAATTAACATACCATATACCATACCGTGATATATTCAGTTAATGTACAACCTCAGTAGGACTTGGCATTATGAACCACATTTTTATCTCTACAGCTAATGATGAGCTCCCTTACAATCCTTTTTCCTTTTAAGTAGTATAAATGATAAGATTATTAGTTCAAAATCTTATTATTGGTAGCCTTTAGAATAAGATCATATGTTAATTACTGCTGCATTCATTCAAAGACTTGCTTTTTGTATCCTTTTAGCAAAAAAAAAAAAAGTTTTTCATGAGTAGCAGCAATTACAGTTTTGAAGTAATATAACATAAGCTGCCTAAGTTTTATAGTACAAATTTAAATCATGATATATCTTCAGTTTTGTAGCAAGAATGTGCTAGAGTAGATACAGCTTCAAGCCCTGTAACCAAAAACAGACAATACAAATTTTTTCTTTATAAAGCATTTGATTTCAAATTATTTCAGTTCAAGGTCAGCTGTATTCCAAAAATATAGCGAGACTGCAAATCTTGTTCACAGAAGAATTTGATTTCAATATAGTGTATTTATAAACTACTCTCAAACATACACAGGAAACTGACTGAACAGTACTTTGGCACCTAAAGGAACACTGAGCTTTCCAGCGCCTGTGGGTATGCTGACCCAGGATTTTTCAGGCAAACGTTATAGTTGGCTGCTCACACTCAGAGTTGGACAAGTAACTGGAACCACACCACTGACACTTAGGTTTTGCTTGTGTAACAACATTCAGCATATTGTTCTCCCATCCTACGCATACCTTTTTGCTTTGGTTAGCCTATGTTCTTGATAAGAGATTTTACTCATATTCTAATAAAAATAAAGACAATGTTGAAGCAAAATTTTGCTGCTGCAGTGAGCTCTGGGCAGTGACTTAGGCTTGTCAATCTACAGCTGCTGCTGTCCTTAATATCTCTGCATTTGGACACCTGCTAATAAATTCTTCATAGCAGTACTTTTAGTTATAGATATGTATGAGCCAAATTCTCCCAGTGCGAAATTTCTTATATAAATCTAATGGAGTTTAGAGATGGTTCTACTTTTTTTTCAACTTTAAACAAACAAAAACCAGTTTCACTCAAAGATATATACAATACATTTAATTTTACTTTTCTCCATGCAAGAGATTGAAAGCTCTCTAAACGATGATTTCTGGATTATGCAGGAGGATTTTCGCTTTTTAAAGTTAAACAAAGAATGATATGCACTAACCTTTATTCCACTCAAGTAAATAAAACTCTCAAAGCCTGTCCTATCACCTCAAATACCTGCAATAGGAGTTCCGGGCATTTATTTGTGCTCTCATGACAATGTATCTTGAGTATCTCTGAAATATATGGCTTTATCTCTTATGAAACTACTAGAAATAAAATCAGGGTTATTTTTTCTTATGAAACCAGAATGAAAAGAGAAGTGAATTTACCTTGTGCTATAGAGAACCTCTCAAATCAAACAAACTGAATGAAGATGTCCTGAATAACAGTACAGCGTCTTAATCACAGGACAGCGATAAAATTAAATGCCATAGAGGAAGAAAAGTTTCCTCCGTAAGCAAACAGATGAAGTCTTCATCTGTGCATTCAGACATGGGAATTCCATGCTATAATTTATTAAAAAAAAAAAAAAAAAGGCAAAACAAAAGACCCAAACCAAACTAGAAAGCACTCAGGCAACAGAACAAATAGCAGATGATCTGCATGGAAGTAAAGAAGAAGGTTCGTACTTCTAATGGTGCTTAAGTGGCTATTCATTTCAGGCCTTCCTGACTTATACCTACCACTAGAGTCGAAAAGATTCTCCTTAGGCCATCTAACATCGTAGTTTCAGTTGTTCTTTGCAAAGGATCTACCTTTTTACTCCATCCCAGCAAAATGGGAAATGGAGTAAATGGACCATATTTTCTCCAACTGTTCATTTATTTTCTGTTTTTGTTTAAATGCTTACAATCTTCTGTTTCCGCCACAATTTTATTATAGAAGGTCTTCATGAGACAAAGTTGTCATTGATATAAAGTGAGGTGAGTAGTGATTAAGGCTAAGTGGATCTCTTAATTCAGCAACACTTTAGAATGACTGAATATGAATAAAAAGATAAATTACAATTACACTAAGAGAGTATATACGAAATCCATATTAATACCACATTAGTACTTCATGACTAACATTATTATAGCTAATACTAAATGATAAAATAATGACTGCCTGCTTATAGAATTACCATTTCTAATCTTGCTACTAGAAGGAAAATAATTATGCCTCTGTAGAAAGAATGCAAAGTTTTCCCTTTTTAAGCGATTATTTAAGCACAAAATATGGTTTTCAGCTGACTCAGCATGCATTGGCTTGTGTATGATTTTCTGAGATAAATAGCAAAGTTATATGAGCAGGGGATTTACATTTTTGAAGTCTGGGGGAAGAACTGTTTTTTAGTTTTAATTTAGAAAAAACCCTATTTACATTCCATTCTGCCATTTAGGAAACAAAAATGAACATGAGCAAAAACACGTCCATATATGTGATTTATATGTTAGGCAGAACAGATTTAGCTGTTTTAATGATCTTCATTTCTCCCATCTGTGACACAGCATAGAACAGTAATGTTTGTACTACTTTGGTGCCTAAAAGTTCTAACTAAAATCAAGGCAGCAATGCCTGAAGCGTTGAAAAATCAAACATACATGCTCCCAGCTACAAAGAAAAACAGACAAATATAAAGAAAGGGCATCCTCCTTCCCTGCAGAAAAAATAAAAAAGCTATGAAGACTTAAGATAGCAATTATTCTCAGGAACAACAGCGGCTAACAGACTGAACTCACGGACTCTTACCCTCCACTTATTTAAAAATTTAGGCATGGTTTCAGAATTACATCTGCATGGTTTGACAGGGCCTGAAAGTGAACTCAGGATCTGCTGTGCCCTAAGGCCAATGTTGTAATCATAAAACTGACTTCATATTATGTTCCATGGTTTACATCATGGAATTGACAGTTTTGGGTAAATAAGTGAGGTATTGGGACAACTGACATTTTTGATGGCTTTAGCAAAGAGATTTTTGATTAGTGAGAACCCATGACTAAAATGAAACTGTATGGAAAAGAGAAAGGGAAAGGGAGAATGGCCTCATGACTTTCCATTGAGCAGGAGGCTGCCATAAAGCCCTGAATACATCTGAAAGGCCTGACCCAGAGGAGGCTTTCATAGAAGCATTTAGGAGACTATAATTTTGTGTAATTTCTGAAGGAGTTGATAGAGCAATTAAGAAGAGGAAAGAAAACACAAAAGTAAAAGGTAAATTTAAAACAACTTTTGTCTGAGAAAATTGTTAATCTACAAATTAAAAATGACAACAATGTAAAGATCAATCTGTCAATATGACAACCGGCAGTTTGAGCTGGTTTATTTTTCATACTGACGTAGAGACGGCTTTAAATTGTTAAAAGCAAAAATTATTTGAGCCTTGCACAATAGTTAATGATTGTGATTTGCAATGTCTTCATGTGAGATATTTGTTATCATGACATATTTGGGTCAGGAACATTGAGGAACACAGGCTGCTGTTCGGTAAACAATTTAAACTAATCCAGTCTTTAAAGTTCCACAGTGCTTTTATTATTTGAGAGGAACTAACAGAACGGTTGATGCATTCTTGAATCTGCATGCTCTTTCAGTGGCATGGAGTAACAGCTGTCAATGTATAAATAAGTATTGTATGAAGCTTCTGTTACAAGCCTAATTGTACGCCTTCTTTTTTCTATGTAGTATCCAAGAAAACCTAGAGTCAGCATGTGAATTGTTAATTCTGTATCTGAAGCTGGGAAGCTTCAGACTCCTGAGACAAGAGGTTTGCTTCTTATGATAGCCTACCAGTAGAACTGCAAAACATTTTTTAATTATTTTGAACATTGTAAAACAAAGGAGTGTTAAAACTTTTTTACTAGACCTCCTGGGAAGAGACATACTGTACAAGACCAACATGAAATTAGTTACATTCAAATTAGTAAAGATTTTATACACACACACACACACACACACACACAGACACACACACACTTTCTAATACGACAGGCACACAAAAGAAAGCTACTTCCTGTTAAAACAACAAAGGAAATCAAATGATAGCTAAAATATAGAAACAAATATTTTAAAAATAATTTTGTAATTCTTCTTGCAAAAATTCAAAATGATGGAAAAAAAAGGAGAGGACACACAGTAAGAAGACATATTTATATTTTCACAAAGAGATGCCCTCAAAGCAACGAGTCTCTTAGAGCTCTTGACAGGCTTTTCACTCTTGTGAATAGCAAAAAACTCTCAGGTGGAGGGAGGATGGGAAATTTTTCCTACGGTTGCCTTGAGTCTGCTAGTTTTCCTGAATCTCTATCCAGAGATAGACTTTAGCAACTGTTTTTGTCGTAATGAAACAATAACAGCTGCTATCAAGAATATATGGGCAACTAGAATGAACCTTCCCACCCATACACACATTACAAATTCATACTGACTTCTTAATCTGAGGGTGCAAGCACGAAGGTGTTCCTCTGCTTCCTGCAGAAGGATTAATACCAAGCTGCCAGGAGAAGAATCCACTCGCTCTTCTGGAGTTCTGCTGGCAACTCAGAATACTCTGTGCGCCTCAGGTGCCTTATGAATCATCATTTAGCTCATTCCAGCTTTCTGGAACTACAGTGTTAATACTACTGATCCTGTCCAGGCTCTCTTAAGAAAGCCTACAGGCCTGGAAAACTTACTCAAATCAGTGACATACACCTTCAACAACTATTTTGTTTGCATCACAGTTCACTTTACAGATTTACCAATTAAATGTTACAAAGATGTATCCTCTAATGCATCTCCACTATAAGAACTATTTCCTTAGTACTTGCATTTTATTTTGATAACTAAAAAAAACTCCTCGATAATGTAATGAAAATGAGTAATTGTTTCATTAGCCAAAATACAGGTACTAAACTGATTTTGGAAAACAAAAGGACAAACCCCAATATTTATATTAAGAATTGTGTTTTCTATTCTATTCACTTTCACAGTTCTTCTTTTGTGATTCAGAAAGTAAGAATTAGACCACAGTGTGAAATATAGAAGGTTGCTGAACTGACTGTTCTTTGGCTATTTTCTCCCATTTAAGGGTGAGTCATTGATCACTCCTTTAACCTCTTCTCACCTGCAAGTAAGTCACACATTTTACTGATTCTGAATAGAGTGCTTGCTTATTCAATGGGATAGTTAAACGCTCAACGGTCAGAGCTACTGGCTTTGTACCATGCTTAACTGAGATTTTAGAAAGAAGGTCTTAAGTTCCTGCTAGGTTGTGCTTAAAGCTTGTATACACATACAGCCTTTGTGAACCCCAGGAGACAGTGGCCAAGTAAACTTTGCATACACTTCAACTAGGTATTTTAATTAGTTTTCAGCTGGCATGATAGTGAAGACAGATGCCCACAAGAACTGGAAAAGGATGAAAGAAAACACAAATACACAGGATTAAAATGGTGAAAAGCAAATGTGAAGACAGTTTATGCAGAGCAAGGGATAACAAGTGAAAGAAATCATATTTTTAGCTGTTAAAATGTTGAAAGATGCCAGGGAGACCGTTATGAAGCAATTTAACAGTACCAGTGGGAAAACTGTAATTCTACCTTTGTACAATACTGTTAAATTTGAAGGCAGGATGAGCAAGTAATAAAGAGATGAATTCTGATGAAATTAATTTACTCACAGAAAAGAAAGACAGTCCATACTGTTCTGTCTCATCTGAAGAACGCAGATGTACAGACTGCTCCAAGCTTAACAAAAACAGTCTTGAAAAAGTACAAGTAGAAATGCCCCCCAAACTTAAATATAGAAATACAAATTATAATATTAAATATAAAATAATAAAATAGAAATAAAAAACAATATATAAGCATAATATTATAATATTAAATATTAGCTATATAATTAAAGTGCATTTAAAAAATCTTTTCCTCCCACTACCATGACCTGAGAAAGACAAAAGGAATCACAAGGCTTCAGAATGAAAAATGTTAACCAGCATCTCTAATGGGACTCTAACAGGAAAGAGCAAGTGCTAGCTCTTTTCAAATGCTACAGACAAGCCAAGTAGCATTATTCATATAATGGATGTTTAAAGTGTATTCACAATAGATTACAAAGATATTAAAGCATAATTTTTGCTCCATTCCTTCTTGCATTTATTGATCTGTAGCTAAACACTTAATCAATTTTGTTTGTCAGTTACTCACTGCAACTATAAGTGAGAGAATAATGAAAAGAAAGCAAAAGAAATGAGTATTTCAGTTTAGTAACTAGGAGAAGTGACCCAAAGTGATTCGAACCCAAAACATTATTAAATATAACTATACAAAGATCCAATGAATAAACAGACATAATTTCACAATAAAGGCAAAACCTACATCTGGGATGCAAATTGACTCCAAAAATGAAAGAGCCTGACATCTAAAC
The DNA here is from genome assembly GCF_036417845.1 of Apteryx mantelli. NCBI lineage: Eukaryota > Metazoa > Chordata > Aves > Apterygiformes > Apterygidae > Apteryx > Apteryx mantelli. Next base: position 49,265,029 of record NC_089982.1, on the reverse strand, counting down.
GTAGACATAAATCTCACAAATGATTGTATTCCTTCTAATTGGCTGAATCAAATATCTACAGAATGGACCATCAACAAACCTGGGACTCATGATTCTCAAGCATATGTGGGTAGGAGTTTGGTGACTAAATACCTTGCTGGAGCAGGAGGCCTCTGTGTGCCATATCTAAATAGAAGGGGAAGTTTGATTTGCTTTTTCAGAGATCTGTCATCACTTTACTCCCAACCTGCTGCATAATGAAGTCCATGAGACTTCCTTATTCACAGACCCTTCAAGTTTATTCAAATAGGATGATTACTGCTCTATCAGCTGTCAGTGAAGTAACTGAGTCCTGTTTGCTTTCTAAAAATAGTTTTTCTTTCAGAACAATGTACAAATTGTATTTTGCATCCCTGAAATTAGAGCAATAAACAAAAAATAATGCATAATATATTTTAAATTTATTACTATTGAATAAATTTTAAATGTATTACTACTGCTATAAACCAGAAATCTGGTAGAACTGGGAGTATTAAATTAGCCTGGGTGCACCAGCTGGCTAAGAGCAGTGCTTGCTACAGAGGCAAGGCCATTTATGGTTCTGGTAGAATTTATTTGTCTTGACCTTTTAAGTTGAAAAAAAAAAAAGCGCCATAAGTTAAAAAGAAAAGAACAAACAAACAAACAACCCACCCCCCAAAAAGAAGCAGAGAGGGAATGGGAGGGGGAGAAGAGGAAGAAACAAGCTTTCTTTGCAGAGATGGTTATTTTGATGGTTAAGAAAGAACGAACTACAAAGCTTGCAAAGTTAATTATTGACTCTTCTTCAGAGGTAGTCGCAGTGAACTTTAAATTATAAATGGTCTCTATAATTTGAAGGAGGAGATGAATAAGGGGTTTGCAAAGGATGTTGAAAAAAACAGATGCAGCACTTTGGCAAGCAAAACAGCTAAGGATGCTCCATTTGATCAAAGTGGGAAAAACACTTATGCTGAACTGTCTGCTTTGTTTACAGTCATTGCCATTCTCTCACATCACCTGCCTCTTTGCATTATTGTACTGTCTACATTTTTTATTTAATGTTGGATGATCAGTGAATCACTGTCCAATGTATTTTTCTGTGACAGATTTATTTAAATTTATTGAACTATCTAACATTCTGGTTCGAGCAACTACTATAATCTCTTTATGAATGCTATTTCCTTTACTTATAAACAAAAGTGGACAACATATAAAGAATGACAAAATGAAAAGCTATGAAAAGGATTAGGAGAATTCCATGTCAAAATGGACACAGAAAGCTGGTATTATGCTGTAAAAAAAATAATGGTATTTCTGTCTCTTGGGCAAAGAGAAATAACTTTTCCACCACATAATAAATTTATTAGCCTTCCTGACCTCATCATTCCCACCTTAACTTGGATATAGCATCAAAGACAAGAACATCTGTCTGACAGCCGTATTCTCCAGTTCAGCTTGTTAACATTCATAGTTATTACTTTATCAGTTTGAAATTTACTGCTTGAGCACCACCTCGTGGAAATTTCTACAACTGCTAAATCTTCCTGAAATTTACCCATATGCTTATATGCATGCCGGAAAAAGGTAAACCAGAAATGTCAGCAACATATTTTTCTTAGAAGCGCCTCAGTTGTGTGCTTACGGATATTCTAGGACCCCTCCAACCAGCCAGGCTTCTAAGGAACAAAGGCGCTAACAGATTTCGTGTAAGCTTTTCCAATTCACTTTCAACCACTGTCTGTCTCTTGCTTGTACCCAGAGTTTACAATCTGGTTGACTGAGGTTGAGCCTTAAAAACACCCAGTCCTTCCGCAAAGACTGCTCATGGCACAAATACCTAACTTCTGGCTGTTTTTTTGATCAGAGCCCCTAAGATAACTTTTGATAGATATTTCTAAGATGCTCAGTGCATTTATAATAAAATAGTAAAATAATTAAGCACTCTAAATGTACATGGAATTAAATACGGAGTTATATCTCTGTGTTGCACAGAAATGTGTATATAAACTTAAACATTTGTAATATAACAGGCATCTTGGCTAAATGCCAATACGAATAAATTCTCACCTATCAGTTCAGTTAGGCTCATGCAATAATAGCTAGTGTTTTGTCCTCAGATACTCTACAGAATATGCGCAAGAAATAAAATAGTCTTACTATCAATAAAAATCAATAGAAATATTGAGCATTTTTAAATAAAAATCCATGGAATTTTTCAATGTAATTAAACTAAACGTGTATACTAACCTATTAAAATGACTTTAATTTTTTATATATTTGTTATATTTACTGAAGAAAATAAGGAAGACACATAGCCCAACTAAATATTCAAGGCAGATTATCAAACAGAAAATAGCTTAGCTGGCCCAGGTTTTGTAACTTCCACTGCCTGCTGCCCCACATTCTGGCTATCTTTGCATTGAAAGATATATTTAGGGACCCAACCTTCCTCACCTCCCTTTACAACTAAACATCATTCCTTGACTATTTACTAATAATCATCCTACCCCGCCTTTGCAATTAACAAAATACCAAATTTTGAAAAACATCTGGCAAACTTTTTCAAAAAACTTCAGTCAGTCAGTCACACAAGATATGTCATTGTGGACAGATGCAAACAACCAAACTGTTTAACACTGCTTTTGAATCAGTCATCACTTCTCCATAATTAATATTGCTCCCAGCATCGTTCCACCAATGGGGATGTCAGTATATAAGAAGTCGTTGGAATATATACATATACACACATACCTGTATGTTAGCAACTCTAATGATTCAATTTGTAAATGTGTATTATTGAAGCAAACTCAATACTGCCTTTGCTCAAATTTAGGAGCTCTGAGTCCAGAAAAGGCTGCAGTGGTAACTCCTTTACTACTAGGTTCATACATAAAAATACACCCAAAACTATTTGTGAAAAGTGGGCTCCAAAGCCCTCCAAAGTGGTGTTCCTTGACTAGATGTGTACAGGTTTCTGTGTCAGAGGGCAAAAAGGCAAAGGCGTTACTGAAGTAATTTGAAATCAATTTATAAGAAGAGCAACGCACAGGACAGAAGAATACGATTTTACAGCACTGCTGGCAAAGGCATTAGGCAAGGGAAGACAGTAGCATTGTTACTGGCTCTGCCACGGCCTGATCAAAGTCCTACAGCAGACAGACATTCTAACAAGCAGATCAAAGACATTTTTAATAAAGGTTTTCGAATAAGGCACTTTTTAAACAACTTCCAACTTCCAGAAAGGGTAGTTATAAGCAATAAACAGTATATAGCAACTGTTAAATTGGTTCAGTAAGCAACTGCTCAACTGCAAAATCATGAGATTGTATTTTACATTTTAGGTTTATGCCACTTCATTTTCCAGGCTTTATTCCATGTGGATGGATTATATCTTCTTGAAAACATTTCCCTAAGCCATTTAGGCTTTAAAACAAATCAAGTCATAAAACTGCTGGTCAGCAACTTCATTTAAGGTTTGTTTCATATAGTTTTGCAGCATGAACTGTGTTTGGAAAAAAGGAAGAATATATTAGAGAAACATCTCTCTATGTCCATGACCCTGAAGTATTGTCATTTACAAAAACAATTTTGAGGCTCTAGCACCTTTCAAATAATATGAGCTAATTTTGATTCTCTCCTTTCTCAACAACAGAAGAAAAAATACTGACAGCTCCTGAAAGGCTACACAGGATCATTAAAAGGTGCTGGACAGAGCGACCTGGTAACACCGCATAGCAGTGACTTTTCTTGAGCATGCAGCAAACATTTTTTCCCTTTGTTCGGAAAGGACAGACGGACTTCTGCACACTTTCTGCAGACTCTCAGTTCTTGCGGGCAAGCGGTGGTGGCTTTTGATTCCACCCTGCACCCTGCGTGAGCAGCCTGCACCAAATGTGCTGTGGGGGAACAGGAAGGTTCAGAGTAATGTTGAGGACTGCGAGATTTGATTTCACAGCCTTTCCCTGAACTTGCAAGGATGGTTCCCGCTTTTTGATCCAGCTGTAAATAGCCATTTGAGAGGAATAATCAAAGCTGGCTACATGTAACGCTTGTCAAACCACTTCCTTTTATACCATTATCTAGGGAAATTGTTTCAGATCAGCCGTAGCTATTTTATGACTAGTAGGTCATTTACACTCAGGATGGACTGCACTACCCGAATTTTGTGAACTTTTTAAGCATAGATGTCACTTCATATTCTTTCAGTCCACTGACAAGTTTTACTTATTTATTTTTTTAGGCTGAGAGAAAGGGCTGCTTTTTGAATCTTATCACCTTTGACAAGAAATGGATTCTAACACGCAGGAATACATTGCAAGCCTGATAAGTCATTTGCTACAAACTGCATAGGCAGTTGCACAACCTTATGGAAAGATTTGTTCTATCCACGGGTAGTCACCATTCACTCATGTTGCAATAAGCTTGTTATGCACTCCTGGTTTATCAGAACACAAACGCTATTGTAACTGCTAAATATGGATAATTAATTTCTTTACCATCATCTCTAAATATATCTGTCATAGTTTCTGTTTTTTGCTGGAAAAGAAATAGTCTTCTAGATTGGTAGAAATTTTCATGTTGTGCTAATGTATATGCAGCTTCAGATAAGGGCTAATGTCTTCTTTTCTCTGTTTCTTTCTCTCTCTACACCTCATACACAGATTTGGATAGGTATCTCTAAACAGTTGCCAATTCAGGGTGCTTAGCTGCAGTGACATTTACTTCAGCCTTTTTAACAAATACCTGAAACTGAGTAAGATTTATTATGTTATAAAGATTTACCTTTTACATTAATCAAGGGATGGTTGCAGCAGATACAGCACTGCCTCCTACTGGATTAAATGTTCTACCATCTAAGAAGTGCTTCAAATTCACCCAGCGTGAGTATGTGGGTCCAGGATATTACATCAGTATTACAAAGATCATTAGCAAACCCATAATTAAGTGTTGCTTCTGTTGATAGCAGATCAAGATACTAAGAGCTAAATAGGCATGTATATTTAACTACTTCCAATGAGATAAAGTGCTTGGATTGCACAAGAAAGCTATAAAGTCCTAATATTAAGCCATCTATCTGACCTTCAGTTAAAGGTTTTCTGTTTTCCAGTTTTACAAGTAGTGAATTCACTCAAACAACTCTGCAGAATAAGATCTTAATATTTTTATATTTTTACACCTCAGCTGCCTGAAAAATGTGTGTGGTACTAGTGCTATAAGTATTTTCATAGAATCCTAATAGCTCAGAATTGAAGAGAAGCTACTGATTCCTCCTTTCAATGCTTGATTAACTTTTTGCAAAGAGATTAGTTGCATTAGAGTTTCAACATGCTTATTCTCTTCAAGACTTCAATTTCAAACTGAATAGTTACATGATACATGCCTCTACATGCTTATTCTTGCAGATATTTTAATAGGGGTGCTCACTTTCTTCTTTCTTGGTCCCATATCAGTTCTCCCAAAGTAATGATTAGATGTATTTTTTCCCATTGTGATGAAAAATCATTTCGCCAATAGTGTTAAGTGGGTGAAGTGACAACTAAGGGGTTAGGTTGCTGTAGTGGCTTCATGCAGCTCATATCTTCCTGCTTATATGTTTATAGGACATGGGGGAAACATTTTAAGGAGCTTGCAACTTTAATCATCTGGGAATACCACTCAAAATAAACTATATATCATTTAAGTCCTCTTCAGTCTTTGATTATGGCTACCTATCAGAGAAAGAGCCCAGGATTCCCATTGCATGCAACAAGCAGGCTAGAGAGGTAGTGGCGTCCACTGCCCTAAATTTGTTTTCACACTTTGTTCAGGACTCTCTAAGATCATTTCAAACTACACTTTTTGTCAAATAGGATCCTCACTTGGATGCATGTGAATTGCTAAGTAGCAGTATTTTGAATCCAATCTCCATAACATGTCTATCAGGAATTATCTGCTAGAAATAGTAAAGAACCTGTGCTATTTTCACCAGTTTTATGACCGGAAAACAATCCTTTAAAATTGTAATTTTAAAATATAAACTTGAGTCATCCCTATTTTCACAGGGCTAATGAAAGGCAAGAGGACAGTGTCAGAAGAAATCAGCTGCTTTCTCAGGGACAATGTTTTCTACTTTTTCCCTTGGCCTCCTGACACATGAACAATCTCCTAACTTAGAGAAGGGACAGCCTGTCTGAAAGGATACCTGACACATTTTTCTTCACTTGGCAAGATGGAGCCTCTTTATGCAAAAGGTGCATAAAGCTCTAATACAGTAAGTTAAAACTTAAGAAGTTCCTGTTTGAATACAGCTGTCATCCATCCAAATTTTGTAGGATCATCTTATTTTCAAAAAGCATATTTCACCGGAAATACCTGCAAATGTATTATGACTAATCCAAAATGTATTGAACTGATGTGATATGACATCATCATATTTTTCTTCACAGTCTATCAAATATGAGTGCACTAATGTCAAGATTTAGACAGATGGGTACAGAAAAAAGATCAGTAACCTCATTAAAAGGTGTTATGAAACAGAGTTCTATGTTTCACTTTACAGGACTTACAAAATATTTGCAACAGCATGAACCTATGAAGAAGTAAAAGCACTAAGATGAGCAAAAACTGTTTTCCAGCTGAGCTAAAAATAAATAAAAGAAGCCAGCATATAAGTGCTAATGTGAACCAAAATCATATATTTCATTTTGTGTGAAAATAGTTTGCACTCATAAATTAGTGCATTCAAAACAGATTAGTCAAAAGCATACTGCTTATTTAAAGATGAGACTTTTCCCAGTCAGTGCAAAGTACTTTAAGATCTTTAAAGATTTGTAGTTGCTTCATTCTTAACCCTCTCAATAACAGAAACTATGCAGAATATGATTATTATCTGAAATCTACTGTAGCTAGTTTGAGACACCTCAGGAAAATATAGTGCTAACATCTACACTCACAAAGTTCACGGAAATGTTCAATCTATGAACTCAGTTTAATATAAAATAAAGGAAAACAAAAATGCTGTTTTGTGCCCAAGTTTATGCATGTTTTCCAAACAGTTGTTCCACAGTTATTTACTAGAGTTGCAACTCTAGTAAACTCTAGTTTACTAGATCGCAACTGCCGGACAATTCTGCTGGAGGAATGCATGCTCTATATAATGACAAAATATGCAAAATATTTAGACACAATATGATGTCAAAAGTCCCCAAATACAATTCCTAGAACATGCTGTAGGAGTGCTCCATCTATGCGTAATTAATTAACACATAGTGTACCACCAAGTAGTGCTTATGAGCATGCGGTATATTTTATATTTATTGTGGCAATATCACATATCATCAAGGGAAATTACACAGTGATGAACACCTGTTTTACATAGGGAGCTACTAAGATCTGCATTAATCTGTCCCAAGTTTCTTCTCAGAAAAACTGTTTGAAGACACAATAGCTTAACCCCTTTTAGTAAGCTCCATTTAAAGAGAGCGTCTTGAAATATTTTTTAGAAGACACACAAGCTTCCTGGTAGGCATTCCCACAGAAAGAAGCTGAAGAACTCAAACTGAGAACCTTACTGATTTTCAGAGTTTCATTAGTTAGCAGTAAGTTTGTTTTGAAGATAGTGGGCTGTAAGCAGTGTTCTGTTCCTAACTTCACCTTTTCAATCTACGGAAAAGTCTTCTGAAATTAAGCCCTAGCAAAGCCTTAATGCTAGAAAAAAAAATCTAATACTTGTCTTTATATAGAAAAATTAGTGAAAGGCTAGCATATTTTTCTGTTTAAAATGGCCATCTATCTTTTCCTCCTGTCAAAAAATTATTATATATGACCATTTCAAAGCTCAGTCATTGTTACCACTAAGCTAACAGTGCATAATATAATGGGAATACCTAAAAGCTACAGCAGTAGCAGAACAAAACAAAGTAGCAGAATAACAATAAAGACAATGGTCAATGATCTGTTACAGCAGCAGCTTAATTTTTAATAACTCTTTTCAAAAATGCATCTTTTTCTATGATTTTATATATTTTAGAAATACATAAAAGGGACTGCAGCTTTGAGAAAAAATCATTTTGATTTGGACCAACAGGAAATGCTTTTTACCCAAAGAATTCAAAGACAAGTCGTATCAAGCTAAGGCTCAGCTGGACACTTTCTTGCTTACAATATAATTATTATTCATAAAGTATCCAAAAGTACAGGTTTCTTCCTCCTCCTCCTCAACTACTGCTCCACTCCTAAGAGGAAACCACCCCATCAAACCATCTGCCAGCACATGCTGAATTTATGCTCTACAAAATAATAATGGCCAAAATCTACTTCTTTGACAAGCCACTGTGGCAAACTGTATATATTCCTTTGTAAGGTATTGATGATATGAGTTTAAGAAAACATACTTTCTGTTTTAAATTATTGACAAGGTTTTTCTGCATGAGTTTTATTTGTCATTCACTGATTTATAAAATTGCAATAAAGGGCTATATGAAGTGTTTTCTTCCAGATGTCAAAGTATGGAAATTACACTATATTCCATCTTTTCAAGTTATTTTTCCTCTTAAATGTATACTTAGAAATTGCCTAGGATTTACTTCTTAATGAATATTTAGCAATTGTGCAAAGTTTTTAAGCTGATGAACCATATATGTCTATATTATCATCAATTTCTTTAATTTGTTAGTTCTTTCATTGAGTACATTACAAAAAGAAAGTGTAGAAGTTTTCCAGAAGCATGTGCCTAAAACAAATTCATGATAAATCAAGAAGCCAGTGAATTTAAAATCAGCACACCATCCATCCCCTACAATGTACACCTTACAGGATACATTCAGGTCAATAGGCATTGTAAATACAGGTTTGGCCCTCGGCTCCTGTCATCATTCAATAATTGACTGCTACCAACTTTCATTTATTATAACTATAATACATTTGGCGTTGCTTCGTCAAATCTCAGCTCCCCAAGTAATTGTAATATATATATATATGCAACACATTAAAAAGGAAAGCATATTTCTAGACTCATAAAGAAAATAAAGTTTGAAATAACAAAAATACAAAGCAAATATGCATATTTTGGAATAACTCTGAGTGTTTTTGCTGGTCAGCCAAATACGGAATGGAGATACATGGAGAAAACAAAATGAACTTAGGTTCTGCCACATTTCAAACCTGGTGCATAACATCTTTTTTTAAAAAAATGTAATAATATTAAAAAATGGAATAGCTGGTTAACATGGACATCATTTGCTTTATAGTAAGGAAGATGGAATCAGGTTAAAAATTTTGTATTATTTTAAATAGGTAGATATTTTATTAAAACATGTGGTTTTTTTAGTGCTTACAGAAGATTCAAGATACTACTAAGAGTATAACAATGATTATCATGTTGCTAAAACAGAAAGTCCACAAAGGCTGAAAGGAAGCATGAGAGGAGGTGATACAGACTACCTGCAGCTATAGAGGTGGAAACTAAAAACAACAAAAATGCAAGGGGAGAAGGGGGGAAAAGAAACAGGAAAAAAAGTGAGAGTTAAAATAGCTATCTGATACAACAGCATGAATATTATATTTTGATTTGTGTTTGAAGCCATCATATAAACAAAAAAGCACAAATACAATGGAGTAACATTTGTTACTTAGAAGATGATGTACACAGGTTTGGAAAAAAAATGGGAGTAGCTTGCTACAATAGCTGAAACAAATATTAATTATCATTTTATTTTTGTTTGAATTAAAGCCTTATTAAAAGGCCTATGTCAAATCAGCAAAGTCATTTTAAAGACTGATTAAATTATAATCCTATCTTTGTGTAGATACAATAAGTGTTGATACAATTCAAATTTTGCAGGTCTTCTGCAAGTTTTGACAGTATTTACTGGTGCAGAGATTAAATCACAATAGACAGGCTTATAATGTCATCCCTAAGGTACAAGAAAAAAAAACTGACATATTTTCTGAATTCTGCTTGCTACGTATAGTTAGATTATAATCTATTCCATCAAGTTAACAGTAACTTTGCTTAGTTAGTGGTGGATCAGTGGCAGCCCATGATACAAGATGCATGCAAATTACAAAGTAACGACCACAAATGTCCAGGCACCTGACGGGCTTACATAAAACATACAGAAGGAACACTTATGGAAACAGCACTGTCGTCTTTTAGTAAAGGAAAATGCGTGGTTATGGTGGAAATAAATTAAATAACAGTATTGTTTTCTCATGATCTTAGCTTGCTCATATTCCTGAAACTAGAATATTTCCACAGAATAGCATGAAACACCAATCATTGGCAAAAGTAGAGAAGTATTAAAAAACAAAACAAACTCCCCACCTTCCCCAGTGGAAGACACAAAACACATACTTTCAACGTTTCACAATGATGGTATGTGAAAATAAAATACTGCTTTAATTTCTTTTCTTTTTTTTTTCTTTTTTTTAACTAAAACACTTAGGATTTTAACTGTGTTTCTGTTCTCTAAGCCCTAAAAGGTACTTCCAGTTCTTTTCTTAGCAGAAGCACTGCGTCAGTGCATCTTCTAAACAAGAGTGATCTATGCAGGGACAGCAGCTGGAGTTAAGGCAGTTTTTCAATAGCGGTAATGCCTCCTACATATTGAAATACTAATACCAAATTAATCACTGTTAACATATAAGCTAGCAGGCTCATAATTTTCCCAGCATTGCCCCATGCTGTTAGCAGGTGCTTATCCTGCTGAGAGGAGGTTAAGCGGATACTGCTGCTTTGTCGAGGCAGGTGGATCGCTACCTCTGCTGCACACAAGGAGGTAGGAGCGGCTCCCTGGGGAACAACCGGATTTTAAGATTAGAAGGACCATTCCTTCTAAAGAAGCCAAGGCAGTCTGGCCCAGGGAAAGTCTTCAGATGCATTTTGTTGTTAATCTGTTAACAGTGACCAATCTCTAGGAGCAGATTTTACACTACAAACTTTGCTGAGTTTGCTTTAAAGGAAAAAGGTACGCTCACACAGACTGTTCAGTAGTAGCCACTGGAATACTACGTACATTTCACTAAAAATCAATGCTGAAAATGTGTTTACAGCAGGAAGAGTTAATGTCTAGACCTTTGGGCTTTACAGTTAAATGTGTGTTTTCTTCTATTCTGTATTTGAAAAAATAACCAGAACCATGAATGCTATGACCGATAAAATTATTTAGTCTCTGAGTTCTAACTGTGTCAATGCAAAAGATGGACAGGCATGAGCAAAAGCCTGACAAAGGGTCTCAAGGCTGTCTGCATTAGAGTTAGCAGGTACGACTGTATGTGGGTGGGCACAAAATCTGGCTTTTATCTAACTAGCTTGGTAACAATGATTGAGGAAAAAGGGGTAGTGCAGGGTATGGCACGCTGTTCTAGCAAGGACCCTGAGTTGTTCAACAGTTGCAACCCTGTGCTCTTGCCTATCTGGCCTGACTTAAGTAGTGTAAAGCTAGCCTGGATATGCCTACATATACCACAACAGCTTACTAACTGCATGTAGATACACCTTTAGTTGGAAACCTATCAGGAGAGGTGGGAAAGAATACATGATAAGAAGCAAGGCTCAAAACTGCCACTAAAACCTTGAAAAGACAAATATAATTAATACATGCATCATACTTTATCAAGTACTATAAAAATATCACTGGCACCTTTCAGTAACATATAACAAATGATGTATGCAAAAATGAAAATAGCCTACTTAAAATGGTATATAGTTACAGATGTCAATGCCCCCAATAAAGGTATTATAACCATTATATTTACATATTTTTGTTGATTTAGAAAGGCCAATGTACACATGCATATGAGAAGACCACTAGATTATGAATTGACTAACTCAAATGGCCAGTAAATGATATGCTTTATAAAACATGCATACATGAAGTAACCATTAGGCCTACATTAATATATTTCAGTGACATAAGTATAATGTATAGGCAAAGGCTGGAAAACTAATTATGAGGCAACTGCTTTCTTTTTATTATTCAAGCCCTCACCTCTGCTTACTTTTTTTAAACTTTGCGTAGTTGTACTTTTTTCCCATTCGTCTGTTTTGCATATGCAGTATACCAGAAAGCACTGTACAATAAATGCTCAGTAGCTTCTGGCCTTGAACAGCTTATTTGCCTAATTGTGCATCCCTTGTGGATTTTTCATAATACTTTACAGATCTAATTTAAATACTTTTACAGATTCATCAAATGCATTCTCTGAGGCACATTTATTCAGCTTATTTTAAAAACTTCTAATGAATTCTCTCGATATGTAATTCTATATTCAGCATCATGATTTGAATTAAATATTATTGAACAAGGTGTTCATTATTGGATATGAATAATAATTAGAGTGATAGTAACCTTTACTATGATAACAGTTTTCTTCTCTTTTCTTGGAAGCTTTATCTCCTATCTGTATAAAGATATTCCATCTGAAAAGCTACCTTAAATGTAAGAGAAAAATTAAGCTTTATCAGTCCCAGCTGCACAGAGACTGGAACTATTTACATCTTCTCTTGAAAAGATAAATATATCCTCCTACTATTGTACCACCAATCAGCAATATAAAGGTGACTGACTGACTACACACAATATAACATATGCTAATACTATGGTAGAACCTAGATTTCCCAGGTACCACACATTAATTTTGAAACTGGCTGCTTTACTGATGTATTTATCATTAGTTTTGAATAGAGAAATCAGTCCCCAAGAAGATCATGAAGCACATTCTCTTGGAATCCATTTCTAAATGCATGAAAGACAAGAAGATAATCAGAAACTTCTGACATGCATTTAACCCAAAGGCATATCATGCATTACTAACCTGACTGCCTTCTGGCTATACGGACAATGGAAGAGTTGTGTATGTAATATGCCTTGACTTTACTAAGGCTTTTGATACTGCACTCTCATGTGGTTGTTGAGGAAGTATGAACTGCATGAACAGACTGTTAGATACATTGAAAAATGGCTGGACTACCAGGCTTTGCATTAAGTTGGCAGCCAGTAAAAAGTGGAGCACCCCAGCAGTTGATCCTGGGCCCATATTGTCCAGTATCCTCACCAAAGACCTGGATGATGAGACAAAATGCACCTTAAGCAAATTTTCAGATGATAGTAAGTTAGGGAAAGTCATTAATGCCTAACTGAAGAATTTCAGTCCAGAGGGTCCTTGAGAACTGGGCCAACAGAAACCTCATGAAATTCTGCAATGGAGAAGGGGTGAAACATGGGGTGAAACTGGCCCAGGTATCAGCACAGGCTAGGAACTGACAGACTGAATAGCAGTCCTGCCCGCCCCAACCCAAGAAGAGCAGAGGATTACAGTGAACGCAAAGTTGAGTATGAGCCCAAAGTTTGCACTCCTTCATGAACAAAGCAAGCCAAACAGCAAGCTACTTTAGCAGAAGCATGGCAAGCAGATAGAGGGAAGTTATTATCCCCTTCTACTTGTTGCTGGTGAGGTTGCACCTGAAATACTATGTCCACGCCTGGACCTCACTGTTCAAGAGGGATGCGGAGAAGCTGAAGAGTTCAGCCCAACTGGAGAGAGCTACCAAAGTAGTTAAGAGCCTAGAGCTCATGTCTTCTGACAGAAGAGAGAGGCAGAGGCACCTCAGCTTGTTCAGTCCAGTGAAGAAGAGGCTAAGGGACAACCTAACTTATTTTACAAGTGCTTGAAGGACATACACAAGGATGATGGAACCAAACTCTTCATAGCAGCAACAAATGAAATAACAAGGGACAATAGCCACAGCAGCTTGGGAGATTCTCAGAGGACATTAGGAAAAAAAATTTCTATAATTCTTCACTAGGAGGGTGTTGTAGTGCTGGAGACTGTGGAATCTCCATCCCTAAAGGTTTTACAGACACGGTTAGACAGAATCATAGCTCTCCTGGCCTAGTGTTGGCAGTAGTCCTGCTCCCAGCAGGAGGCTGGACACAATGACCTGCAGAGATCCCTTACAACCAACAGTTCCAAAAGTCTTTGAAATAACTGCAAAAGAGAAAAATTAAACCATTGACAGTCCCTTCCCCCAAAATTTAGAATTCCAAAAATATACAGTGCGACAATACAAAAGTGATGTATATTAATGCATCCAGGTTTATCCTTCCAGATTATTAGGTTGGTAACTCAAATACTCAAAGTATTACATAGACCATAAAACAGGAGCACATTTCTGCATGTTGTAAGCTTCAGCCATAAGCATGTATATGTGCTGTCCACCTATAATGGTACACAATTATGAGCCATCCTATTCAACACTCAGATGCACCTCATCTTCACTACAGAACAAAAAAAGGGAATAATGGACAGATGGAGGAACTGCAGCTAAGAAAACAGTAAATCATTTTAATTTGCACACAGAACCTTATCATGCTGACATCCAACTTTCAGATTATGGTGAATCTTCTATGTATTTTTTTTCCAGGCAAGGAAAGGTACACTCAGGTATATGTCCAACTCACAATAACCTACAGAGAAATCCCTTGTACAATTACTGTACTGCCATTTTTTTTTTCTGTTCAGTCTTTCAAATAAAGCGGTGATTCCAAACATTTTTGGGTCACCTGATTACTGCCAACCTTAACTGACAAACTATAAACATTTTGCAGCAAGTTTTAGAAACCACTGTACTAAAACCTTGTGCCTTCAAGTTATCCACCTTTAGGCCCCTCCAGTTGCTGCCATGCCTGGTACTGCTGCATTACACAGAAACTTCTAGACAGTAGAAATGACAACTCCATTTCAGCTTCAATAACATTAATTTATAGCGAATTTAACATTAATTTATAGCGAATTTTATACTTACATTTTCAATCATCTCACTGCTATTCTGCACATAATTCTATTTCACTTATGGATTAAAAAAAAAAAAGAAAAAAGTAAATGTTATTCTTCCAAGAGACTCCTTTTTGTAATTGAGGAATTGTATTCCACTACTAACATGAAAAGAAACTAAACTCCTCTCTTGATTTAACATCGCCAAAACAACAACTCTTGGACATGCAGTTACTAAACTGGGCACACGGAAACATTCCACTGTCAGGTGTCAAAACGTGGAAGGTAATGGGGACTAGTCACGTAATAGAAGAGACAACTTATTAAGTGCGCTAAACAATGTTTTCTTAGGAAATTTTGTTTCTCTTTAAACTAAATGCTGTGTCATGCAGGATGAAGACTGAATTGTGGTCCTGAAAAAGTAAATTAGTATGAATAAATTTCTGAAGTAGTTGCAGGGGGCTAATAGCTGTATACAAAGGGAGTTGAAAGATTAATTTGCAAACACAGTGACAACAAATGACTGGAGCTGCAAATTAATGTTACATTATATCAATGACTGCCTTACACAAAATAATGGCTTGCAATCATTTGTGGCCTACATATGAGCTTCTTAATAAGGCTGAGTGTGTACCAAAAAACATCACTCACGTTGGAAGTATCAAGGAAAGCAAGAAAAAGTAACTCACCGCTTTTCAGTATGAGGAGCAATCAAGTTACCTATCAAAATTTGATTTTTAAAAGCAATTTATTATTAGAGAAACATTTCATCTTTTTAAATGAATCTAGTGCTCAAGAAGCAACAGAGTGGGAACTGTAGAAAATGATATCCTGTTTATCCTCAGAAAGGAATAACACTGACAGCGGTAACACTCAGTTATTATGGTGATGAGAGCTGTGAGAGCTACCTTCCCAAAGACCAGGCTAAGCCAAGAAGAGGCAGCACCTGGCTCATACCGCCTGGCCCAGCGCTCCGGCTGCCCGCGATACAAGGCCTAGATCCGACCCTGCACAGCTGCCTAACACTGGCTCAGTTTTACTGCAAAATTGTTATGTTGAGGGAAAGCGAGTAAGAAAGCCATGAGAAAAATGAAAGCCCAGCAGCAGCTCTAGGATTTGGGAAGGAAATTACCGACATAAAAAGGTATAAAATGCAAAGCAAAAAAGCAGAGGACTGGAGGATGATAACGGGGCAGGCTGAAGAGCAGCTCCCACCACAGAGGGGGAGAGCCTGGCACTTCCCACCGGCCTGGCAACGGCCTGGCCAGCACACATGCGTATGGAGCTTATCGATGCTTAGTTCTTTTAAGGCACATATATCCTGCTCACAAGGTCTAACAAAAGTGAGCCAGGGAGGAGGACTACAAGCTCCTTTTCTGGTTTTATAAAAACAACACTTTCAAAAGCTTTTTGGAGCCTAAAGACAGGTAGGCACCTTACTGGATATTGAAAATGATTGTGCAAGTTGGTCCATTTTGAAAATCTCATTAAATACCAATTTGCTTCTTTAGGTACATAGCGCTTCTGAAAACCCCACTCTTAATCCTTGATGTATCAGTTTTCAACAAGATGCTGAGAACAGATATGTTATGGGTTGGGGGGGGGGGTTGTCTTTAATGATATGCATATGTTCCTGTGAGGATCCCTTAACTTTGTGATTAACTTCTTTTAATTAAGCTATAGGTAAAGTGACTGCAGTCTGAGAAACTCAAACTAGGACACCCAAACTCTGTCTTTGAGGTTCCCCATGTTTCTGCATGAATTCCTCTGGAAGTGCTCTCAAAATCCACAAGAGAACTGAAATTACCCTGGCCTATACATGTTCAGACTAGAATGCAACTTCAGCATCACAAAGAAAAATGGTAATTTGGACCAGCGAATCAAAAAAGGTTTTCAAAAAGTGAAAAGTGTACATTCTACTTCATACTCCTCAATCATACCTAGCACTAACAATTAGATAAAAATACAACTATTGGGTCACTCTTATTGTAAAATAATTTATGAAAAATGTGACATGCACAGGAATTCAATTATATTTTACCATATGAAAAGTTTGAAATGTCTGCTTTAATCTATTTAGATCATTTGGTCTACAAATTTATAGTGACAGATACTAGATTTTAAAAGGGCTCAATATTAATTACTTTTAAATTTAAATTGTTTTTGGTTACTAATCTAATTAAAGAAATTACCTGCAATTTCTCAGAAAACCCAATTTTTTAATTAAAGCAAAGAATGATGATGACCTGGGGAAGATACACCAGATTTGTCGTGGGAAATGATGACTAGAAAGACAAAATCATATTCACCTTAACTACAGAGTCATAACCTGACCTGGAGCTCTGTTTTATTTTAATCTTCTACTTGTTCAGTCATTTGGTTTGAATAGTGTCTGGAGCAAAGGTGACCTCTGAATGAGGCTAACGGATGAAGGTCGCAGTACTGCTCGCTAGTAGCAAATCCAGATCTGCCTGCACCTCACTCCAGTCACCAGCTGCTCCCTGACACCGTGTTCTTGCTGCCTTCTGTGTATTCTGGAAAATCAGGTCTCTTGAGAAAATAAGCTCAATTCCTATACGTAGTTATTTTTGCTGTTGCCCTAAAAATTAATTGGTTACGTACTGCAAAACAACTAGTCCATTTCTAGTATACACTTTGATATACGTCCAAAACCTGTATTTTATACTTTTTAGGTACAAGAGATTGATGGGGGAAAAACAGTCACAATATACACTTTTCCTGGTCTGTACACTATAAAACTAAAGTGTTGTAGCTAGCTAGACTTAGCATCTGAATCTAGAAACTCTGCAGGTCTTCTGTGTCATACTGCTAAAAAAAGCTAAAAACAGATTCTGTGCTAAATCTCAAGTAAACTTGATGGAAATACATCAACTAAATGAAGGACAGGAATCTGGAATCCCTAGTTTGAGTCAGGGTGACCTGATTCCAGGAAAAAACATTTTTTAAAACAAAGTTTTATGAGAAAAAAGAATGAAGTGCTTGTCCAAATTACATCCCAATTGAGTATCCTAACACTGGGTTATTCAGAAGTACTTAAGATTGCATGCTTACCATCCTCTTTGTCTTTCATGCATTTGAAAGAACTAAGTTTGTTCTTATTTCTTTCTTTTGTGGGAACCTAAGGAGAGAAGCAGGGTTTGAAATCACAGAAAGCTTTTCCTACTCAAGTCTGTCTCAGATAAACAGTATAAAAATTTACATTCTTCGTACAAAAGTCTAATTTTAACTGAAAGTGTATCATGCTGTTCTCCACCATCATGTCAGGAAATAAGAATAATTAAAATAAAAAGTTACTTATAAATGAATTTTACTATAACTTCTGCTAGAAAACATCATTAGTAATTCTCTTAGTTTTCGACTTTCAAATTAAGTTCTATTTATAGCTTTGTTCTGAGAAATCAGTAGCATTAAGAATAATCATCATATGAATAATAAGGCCATAATTAAATTTTCTTTTTCTGTCTAGGAACAATACTAGACTCACAGACAGAAGTACAGTGAGAGCTGTACATGGCTCTGTTTTCATCTTGGAAAAACTGTTATATTTTGTTGATGGCATAATGTCCTGCACAGATTTGAATTTCCCCATCTTTACATCCAACTATACAAATTCATCCCTTACAAAAACACACACTGGTCCCTGATAAAGCAAACAAACGACTTTTGAGGTGCTGAAGAAATGATACGTTATATATAATCGATATAACATGTCTATATAATCATGCTCTGCAAGTGACATTTATTAATGTAAAATCATCTTTTTATAATCACCTTGATTCTTCCTTTGTATTTGACTGCTGATCATTCTTCATTTACTTTAATCTGCACCGTAAGCCCCATAAGCCCAGCATGTTTTAAACAATACAATAGAGAAATACTATACAAAAATATTAACCACTATTACTCATAACTCAGTTGTAACAACATGAAGCTGCAACATGCTGTTTTATACTAACAGACTTTGCTCCTACGGTCAAAAACATTATAAATTTCACCTTAAATAGTGAATATGAAACACTACACTAAACAAAATTACTCCTAAAACAGAGCTCCATGAAGGACAACACTTTGATAGAAACTGAAATGTTCTAGTATTCTTAAATATCTGCTAGCCTTCTAATAAGCCCAAGCCAAAGCTTAGGATCAGGCATTATAGTTTACAAACACTAATTTACTTCAGCTATTTCACAGTAATAACGAAGTTAGAAAATGAGTGAAACAGAAATGGAATGCTGAACAATTAAGATTCTCCCCATAAGCCCATCTCTATCATTTTATTAAAGGCAACTGGGAAAACCCATACTAACTAATTCAAAATTGTATTTGTACAAAACAAATTAATGTAATAATTTTCTTTCTAAAATTAATTTAAATCTCCGTGGATGCTCCAGCAAATTTACTCTTTACTATGCATACAAAAAGTTATGAAAAGCCTTACTACACTGCTTTAAGCACAGACTCATTGTCTCATTGTTGACTGTAATGGCTATTCCCACCTAGCAGACTTGCTTTAAAGCAAATACATTTTTGCTCCTACATTTATATCAGAAATTCTGAATATTGCTCTGCTCTCTTGCTAGACTATAAAATGAGGTAATTTCTAGGCCAAATTAACAAGCCTGAGTAAATCATATAATATGAAGTCCCAGTTTTGTACCTTTTATAGCCTTTTTCAAATTCTTTCAGTCAAATGGCTGGCTCCTTAGATTTTCTTTGTACTCCTCTACATTTTTCAGGACTAAATTTTTTCTATCCCTATGTTTGTAAGACATAAAAGAAGACATACTAGTCTTAGCAATGAACAAACCAAGCTGGGAAAGATATTATCCAATAAGTGGCATAGATATTTAAACATAAACTAGTGTTCAGCCCAGTTTTGTATCTACTCCTGCCTTGTTTGAAGGCACTGGCCAAGACATTATTCTCTGTTCATGTGTATTCCCTAACTACCTCTTATTTTAAAAACTTTTGATTTAACATTTATTGGCATAAGAATTAATGTTCTACATGCTTGCAGACCTAAAGGCATTTCTTATTTCTGTTTTCCCAAAATTTCTTATTGAAAGATCTCTGTATTCTGTTATATAAATTGGATTGAAAGAACTGAACTCCTTTTCTATTAGCAAAAATCATTGAGACTTTTATAGGTAATTTGTTTTAGGCAATCCTACCTCTGAAGAAAAAAATAGAACTTAAAAAATATTACCATGCTTATACAAGAAAATGAAATAAAACTTTTCTCTAGTTACTATTCTGTGTGACTGATTATAATGGACTTTGAGAGTACTTAGTACTTTGCAAAAGCAAGCATTATTCTATAGACATTAGTCTATGTGCAGCTGTATATGACTAATATATACTCATATGATTTAATTAAGGAAACTGAGAGCAATATGACTTCTACCCTGACATTTACTTAAAACTACTGTAACCTAACGTCTTGAAACTGTATCTCCAGATCCTTACAAACAAATCTTTTGAGCAATAAATAGCAAACTTCACTCTTTCTACATAACCTGCCACGTACTGTGCTATGCGTTTCACCTGCCAAAGAGAACAAACTATTAAGCAACTGTTTTGTGGATGAAGACTTGAAGATGCAAAACAACAAGAATTATCCAGCGTTACACATGATAGAAATGTATATACTTCAAGAGACCAGACTTAGGAAAAAATAATAGATTCATTTCACTAAGAAATACTAGTATTCCAACATAAGTATTCACTAATTCCTCTTGAATTGTAAGGTAACATAACCATCTGAACAGAAACATATGTCTTTTGTTGCAAGACTGGGGACTAATCTTGATCAGTGAAAAAGAACTATCTGAATCATTAATATATTAAAATTACCACAAAGTAATTACATATTAATGTGATATAAAACAGCTATTGGGGATGACAGTTGCTGATTATCATTAAACTGAAATTTCTAAATGCATCAGGCTTTTAAAATGGGTCTAAATCTAAACTGCTTTCTCAGATTACAGGCTCAATTTGAATGGTCAAATGCAGCATGGAAAGAAACCAGCAGTTACATGATTAATCTGAACACTAACAATTTTGTATTTTATTTAGTATATAACTTTTTTTGGAAGTTAGCTTTAAAGGTGGTAAAGTCAGATTCTTTTGTTATTATTAACTGTAGCTGTTTTTTAAATTATTCAAATCAAGCCTACATGCTGCTTTTCATTCAGATGGAAAGCCTGATAATATAAAAATAGAAAGCTCAAATGAGAAATAATCACCCTTTGAAAGTGGAGAGCTGTCTCTGAGGTGCATGAGCCTTACTTCAGCTTGTAAGAATTATAATGTTGATAAAGGTGAAAAACAATAATGAGATCTAAACTGTCCCCTCTGAGATACTTCTATTCATTAGACTCCTGTGGGTAACTAAGAAGAAATAATATTTCTGATAGTAATCACTTTTTAAGTTACTGCTAAATATGAAATACACCAGTTTGCAACTCTGTTTTTAGTGATTAGGTGTTAACATCAGATAAAAAAGTGTATGAATAAAAAGGCAAAAGAAAGTTAAACTTTAGAAAGCTGCAGATGAAGCTAAACTGCAACCTCTTTTTATTCAGGTTAATATCCACTTGTCTACATGCTTGCTTGTTTTTTTATTCTTTCTCACTGGAAGATACTAAGCCTACCTCATGAATTAACCATATTCATTTCCACTCCTATTAACCTGATTACCTTGTGTTACTTTATTAGGCAATAATACAGAAAATTATTCTAGCTACTCCTCCCCCTTCCCCTCCCCTTCTTAGGCATCAATAAACTTGGAATAATTGGAAAATTGCTTGGGCGTTCTTGGATAATACAATTGTGTGGATGCATAAATTAAAAAGGGGAAGTGAAAAGACCAAAATAGGACAGTATCGAGATATTCCAAAATATTTGCTAGCACTTTTCACCCTGGATTGATTCAGACTTAGGAATATTCAGGAAGTTAGATATAGACTTAAAGTTACTCTGGCTAATTCATGATTTGTAGAACCTCTGCATTTGATAAAAGCCATGGCTTAATTGGGTTAAAAAGTGTTTAGTAACCACAAAATAAATAACCACGAATCTTTCTCTTTGAGTCTAAGCCCCACACAAAGCTAGTACCGTATGTTTAATGTACTTCAGAAAGACATTGCAAATGCCGTGGTGAACCAGCAATAAATACATTTCTTTTTACCATGAGCTGCTTTGCATAGCTTTAGAATAGACTTTATTTAAACTAAATCTATTACAAACTGAAGCTTGAAAATTGATCAATTCTATACATAGTCTCAAACATTAATCTTTGAACTAGATAGAGTTGTATTCTCAGGCACCACAGGAATGTTTTTTAATAGATAGAGAGTGAAATCAGTTAAAACCAATAAAAATGATGTAGAAGATTAAAATATAAAATTTAGCAAATTGTCAGGTTTCCCTGACATAATCATGCCTCACACCATTCAGATTTTCTGAGTTATTATAGAAGATGCATTCAGACATTCAAAAGGTAATAATTTCATTTCATTTGCCCTAACGTGCAACTTCAAAATTTATTATTAAGCTAATCTCCACAAAGGTTTTCTAGTTTTATGCTGCCTACAGAGAGTAAGATCTGCTTTTCTGCTTCCTTTCTGTGGAGCCCAGTGGACACCCACCAAGGTAGTTAGGGAGCCGGAGCACAGCATATGAGGAGAGGTTGAGAGAGGGTTTGTTGAGTCTTCGGAGAAGAAAGCTAAGAAAGCTATCTTATTGCGGTCTTGAACTGCCTCGTGGGATGGCATAGAAAAGGCAAAGCCAGAACCTTCTCAGAAGTGCACAGTGAAAGGAAGAGAGACAATGGACACAAATTGCAACACAGAAAATCCCAGTTACATTTTAGGAAAAAAACAATCACAGTAAGAATCATCAAACACTGGAACAGGTTGAGCAAAGAGGCTGAAAAAGTAGTACATTTCAGTTTTAGACTTCCATGAATCCAAAGGCTTAGACTAGACCAGGGCCATATGAGTTGCCTGTTCTATTCACTTAGTGTATCATAAAACAAATACCATAAAACAAATTTCCATGAATAATGATACTTACTAATGATAATGATTAATAATAAAAATCATTTACAATGTTATATACCTAGTCCCAATAAAGATGTGTTCTCTTTTCAAATTTTAGATCTTCTGGTGAAAATAAAATCTGTCTAAACAGGAACTAGTGACTGTAATGATTTGGTCCTTATTCTCATTTTGAACTGTGCTAACGCTTTATTGCTTTCCATTCTTTTCTTGTGTTGTGACCCAAAAGTCAGTGAGCAGAAGAGGAAAGTAAAGAATTCTGTATTTTCCTCCACTCTACAAGGCCATAGAAGACTAGAGCTTTCCTTATCTCTTGCTATGAATATATCCCTCGCTGCATTTCCATGTTTTATTGTGCACAACCTAAAGTAGAAGAGCCAAATCACATTTGATTTGATAACAGAGGAGACTCATTCCACTGTGCAGAAATTCACAAATGGGACTTCCACCCAGTGAATTTACCTGTAGTAAAATGAGAAGGACTGCATGACTTTTACTTTTTTGTTTGTTTTCACTTGAAGAGATCCAATCTTTGGTAGAAAACTGATGTGCAAGAATGTCACAGTTAAGAACATTACCCACCAAGAATTCCTTCTGTGTCAGCATCCTTTCACAGGGCTGAAGGTTGATGGCTCTTCCAGTTTTTGTTTTAGTCTGTTTCCAACAAGAAACAAACAGATTTTTAAAGCTACTACACTTAAGAAAGTCAGTAAGTTTGACAGCTCTATCAAATGGTGAAGGCTTAAACAGCTCTAGTAGAATCATGTAATTTTATCAGGACATACCTTCCTTAAAGGCTTCTGGCAGGCTTAGGTATGTCAGGTAAAGTGCTTCCCTCCAAATCAAATATACACTGTGGAAAGAACATATAGCCCTCTGGTACAGAATCTATATTTTCCCCCAGTGTACAGCTAAAAACTACTCATTTTCACTTGCTATTGAGTAATATGCATTGTCATCAGTTTTTTGTGACTGTAGGGGTTCACTTCTCATTCCCTACTATGAGGAATAGAGACCTAAAATAGAGAAAAGGCATGTAAAGGCGGGGAGGAGGGCAGCACAGAGACTTTCCTACCTTAAGGCCAAGAAGAGTAAATAGCTATCCAGCACTCATCCTCTCCTGTATCAGTTGTTATACTGAGGTTTTTCTTCGCTGCACTTTCTTTTTTTTCCAGATATTTCTACACACCTGCTCAAAAATGGCACTTACACAGTGCTAGCATACACAGACTTCATGCTATGAAATAAATTCTATAAGCATAGCAGAAAAATAAAGTTTTTGGTTCAGGGAACTTAGAGCCTCAACAGTGTTGTACCAAGGAAAGCAAGGAAAATTGTCTTCACTATTCTATCACTTATCTCAGTTATTTTGGGAACAAAATCCTGTGCACTGTAGGGTCAGCCCCTAAGCAGACATCTCTGGCTGGCAGGAACAGGGAAAAATACACCCCAGTCACCTCTTCCCCTGCACACACCAGGAAAGGAGAGAGAGTAACACCCTGCCCAGGCACCAAAGGGCTTCAATGTGGCTCTCGGTGCCTGAACTTGATATTATAAAGTTGTACGTATGAGCTTAATTTTTGCACGTGACAATCTACAGCGAGGTTAAAATAACTCCTCTAAATAGCAGACTTATACTCTGATTGCATGACTAGATACTATATCTATCCTTCCCCTTCTTGCATTCTTTGCCAGCTCTAAGACCTGTTAAAATCAAATTTCTTGCAAATGCCACAACAGAAAGCAAAAGCAGTGATGTCACATGCAAAATCTTTATAATATGTTGGTTTCTAAAATCTCTCCTAGTAAGATCAGCTGCACTCAGCATCTAAGTTTACTATTACTTTTAATATATTCATTAGTGTTTGGTAGGGAAACAAGTCATTAAATAGGTTTCAGAGGCTTAATGCTACAGGAATTACTAGCAAACAAAACTTTTGCTATCTAGTCATAACAACAAGACTACTAGGTATTGCAAACTGACAGAAATGAAATCAAACGCATGTATTATGTTGATAATTTTTTTTTGTCAGAATGCAATTTTCTTCATGTTAGACTTGGAAGTATGTATTTGTTTTTGCAAAATGATACTCAATGGTCTTCACTCATATCATAGTTTGCCACTATGTTTAGGAATTTATAACAGCAGAACAGATGGTCTTAATTATTTAACTAAAATGCAACAATGCATTCAGAAAGAATTCAGCCTATTTCATCATAACCAAGGTATTTTTTCCATGTTATTTTGTGCATTACTAATTCTTCAGGCTTGAAGCTCTATTTTAAATAGAGCTGTCTTATGTGTTACGTATGAACAGACCGCAAAAATAATTTCTTAACCTTAGAGGATTAGCTGCTACAAAAATGTTCTGTTGCCTTATAGTGCACTTCACAGGAAAAAAAGACAGCCAGACAGTTAACCCATTGCAGTTTCTGATTCAGGAGAATACAGTTTCAATCCATATGAAATCTCATTTTCCATTTCGCAGGACAGTTTCACAAGTTTCCTAGATCCTGGACTAATGCCTGAAGCACTCTTAATGTGAATAGCAAACTCTATTACATACAAATGAATGTGTTAACCCATCTCAATACGTGCTGCATATTGTTTATTTGACTTTTTATGCCAAACTTCCTCATCTCACACAAACGCACCCCTGTATACCTAATTAATGACAGCCTATATAGCTCACAAGGGCTTTGTAAATTTTTAATTAAGAAAATGAACAGACTTACAATAACAGTTCATTATAGCACCCCCGAATTCTGAAACTTAAGCAGTTTGACTTCTACAATTTATGCATGTTTAGCCTAGCCTACATATAAAGCAGCATCTTAGTATCTAACTTGGTGGGCAGACTACCAGAATGTGAAAGAACTTGCTTCTGATGGTGATAAGGGTGACAAGAAAAATAAAATACAATTCAAAATATAATTTATACATGTCAAAATGTCTGTAATATGTTAAAATACAGAAAAGGAGGCAGTCCAAGATTATTACACACTAAAATATTAATAGGGTCCACTGACAAGAATTAAACAGTTCAAACCAGAATGGGTTTACTGCAGAGAAGCATGTGAGATGATTTCATGATTAAAGACCACTGTGTGGATTGTATGCACTACTTCATGAACTGCTCCTGCTCCCAAAATAACCAGTACTACTCTTTAACGCTTGCAAATCAAATTAAATGTATTTTACAGGACATATTAATGGAGTTGGTTAGGAGTGGCAATGTAATAAAGATGAAACAAAGTTCTGTCTAAATACCTGAATACTTTGAAACAAATAGCAATGAAAGGCAAATAATATAATGGCGCTTATGAAATCGGCTTGATTATGCATATTTATTTTAAAATGATTAAATATGGGCTTAGAGACTTTTTAAGTTGAACTGTTTGTAGAATGGAATTTCACAATGGCACAGGACATCAAGGAGTCTACAATATTTTGCCCACAGGAGACAACAAATTGTGGCCTTTAAGTTTGAAAGAACCACACTGAAAAATCCTCATCTAGTTTCATCAGCAGAAAATTGAGTTAGAGTTGGCAACACAGGAATATTTTTGTGACTGAAGGTTTTCAAGATTAACTCTCATTTGGCTCTAGGATTTAGAGGTGTCAACAAGAATTAAAAATATTTAAAAAGTTGTAAAAGTTAAGTCAACAGTTTAAAAAGGCTGGAAAAGCACACAGTACTACACTAAAAAGTGTCTTCAATCTTCTATTCTGCATGAGATTCAGATAATTGCTTTCAGGATCTCCAAGTCTAGATCAGAAAACTATCTTTTTAAAAATACTGAATTGTTCGAGGGGAATTGACATCAATTAAAAAAATTATAAGAATTCATTCCACACCAGAAAGGAACCAAAGAGGTGAAGATGGAAAATAAGTGAGAAGGAAGGCAACGATTACTGAGAATAAAATCAGCGTACTCTGACTAGTGACCTCAATGAAGTCTAAATGACATTCATAAATACACTGTTCTTTAGAAATACCTTGCAGGACTTTGGTCTTAGAGTCCAAAGCACAAATCATCAAACAGTTGATGATATTATACAGCAGATTCCACTTGCCCATGTAAAGGAAGAAATATTCAACTACAGCTGGACAAATTAATTTGAAATAAAATACATCTGGAATACAATCCCATGTCTGGCACTTGCTGTATTAAAACCCAGCAAATAAAGTCTAGGCATAGTGAAAAGTGCATTTCAGCCACTGGGGAGAGCTTGCACACCTTCAGTGCGATGAAGGTTCAAAAGGGTCACTAACTGGAATCCGGTGGCCTCTGTTGTTCAGTACAGACAATCAAAAATCTAATATTCTCTTCTAACTCTCGGCAGCTGAACCTCTTTGTGAAGAAGTCTGAAACTTAGCATGGGGAAAATTAAACACCAGTGCTCATCTAGATTCCTTTTTAATGTTTTCCAGACAAGACGGGAGAGTGATGCAGGAGCCAAAAGGTGCTATGGGCTAGCCATGATATTACACAGGTTTGAAAGCAAGTAATTGCTTTTCCATCATTCTATTTTTTTATTTTTACGTGCATAGTTTATTGTTTTAGATGCTTATCTCATATGGTCAGGAGCACAAAAGGAGCACGGCAATTCATATCTCAGGCAAACAATTACAGATTTGTAAGATATGTCCTCAATTAAAAACTAAAATATTTAGAAAGACCACAAAGAAAGTCATAAAAATATTTAAAAGAAATACTGATTAATGAAAGAGCTAAATTAATAGTCTTCTCAATTAAAAATCAATACACTGCAATGCATGCCTCTTTCCTTTTCCTGTTCTATTACAAAACATAACATATTATGGAGAGCTACTGACTAAATACTTAAGAATATTCATCATGATTTATGAATTCCTCTTAAATTTGGTGAGTGTCACTACACTTACAATCTGATAGCTTGCCTCTACTCTACCTGTATTGTTTAGTTTTGTTAGAGTCAGGAGGTCACTAAATAGAAAACAACATATAAAAGAAACCAGATCTTACCTTGCAAGAAAGGTAACTTATAAAAAGAAAGGGTTTTTTTAATACCAAAATACAGTGTGGTTGGGAATGTAATATATGAAAAGAAGATTAATTATCAAATACTAGAAAGAAAAAAAAGAAAGGCCATACCTGAATGTCTTAAACCTTCCATAGTACCAAACACTTCTGGAAGCTAAAGATGTCTAAGGGATTAGCACACTCAACTCCTTACCAAAAATATGCACTATATCAAAAATTGAAAAAAAAACCATTAAGTTGACAGGTAAAAAAAAATGTTTAAATAGTAAACAATATGTGTTGAGTTAAGATAGCCTGCCAAATTTATCTATTGCATTTTTTTTTCCAGTTGAAATATAATCATTATTAAAATGGAAAAATAATATTATCTATTATTTTTATTTTTTTTAGCCTTGAATTTAGTGAAGGATAGTGACCTTCTCTAGTGTTAGCCTTACACAGAATATCTTAAACTGTAATAACAGCCAATGAACCAAATCATGACAACACAGGTGGAAGACAGAGGGAGGATTCAACTCGATTAACTGTGGTAAGATTTACCCGCAGAACTGGAAATGAAATTTAACTTTCCATTCTCTTGAGCTACCAGAGTATACTGTAATATCCTTAGTCATTTACAGTTTTTCTGTATTACAAAAATAAGTGCATCATCACATGACAGGACAACACATAAACAGAAAATAGGGTCAGAAGGGATTATAAATCAACCTAATAGCCTACTTCCCTTCTGAAGGCAGATACTATCTAACCAGAAGGCAGGTACTATCTAACCTTTCTCAAAACACCTTGTTTCCCAAACAGTTTTGTACCTACCTTACATTGGTTTTATCTAAACTATCGCTTCTAGCTTGCTCATCAGAATGTCATCTCTGACAGCATCAACAGCTTTAATAAATTTAAGATACATGACATTCATCACTTCTTCCCAATCCAAAAAGCTCATTAGCCTGTAACAAAATCAACTTCAATTGGCTTGGTATGAATTATTTGTGATAAATCTATGCTAGCTGTTATTCATGTCTTTATTTTCTAACCATATACAACACTTGAGAGTTTTTTCACCTATTTATTTCATTAAAACTGACTAATCTGTAATTGTATTATTTCTTTTTTCACTTTTGAAAACATCCATTCCGTTACCTTCAGAAACACCATGCATTTTCTCAAAATTACAGACAGCTAACACTTTCCTCACTTATATTACTTGTTAATTTAAAAGAGGTTGCTTTTCACAAAATACCTTTTTTCAACTTATCTATTCACTATGAATTCTGAAAGGAAAAATTGGGCTCAATAAGAATAAATCATTTGAGGGTTCTGTGGGTCTTTTACATTGTTTGGGAGCTGGAACCAAAATTCCATTATTTGCACAGCTTGAGTCACACATCTTTATACATACTTATATATATCTGCGTGTACATATATATATAAAATGCAAGAAATGGAAGTTAGTATTGCTGTGACTTTTATTATAGTCTGGGAAGGAATTATAATTGGCTGCATTTTTCTCAGAAAAGAGTTTGAATTTATAATTTCCTTTTAGACAGTCTCTCTCAAAGTGTCTTTAAAATTATATCAGCAGTACAGAGGGATACAGCTATTATGGGCTTGATTTCCAGAGTGCTGAGCATGCACAGCTCCAGTTAAAGTCCATGGGAGCTTTAGATGATAAGCAGCTCTGAAAAAAATACAGAATGATTTCTGCAGTATTACTTAGCACAAAGCCTTGACTAGTAAAATCAACTTTATTTGGGGAAAAGAATATGATTAAGAAAACAGAATAAGAATAAAATATTTTTTCCCCAAATATCTGAAATGTGTAATTTACTCTTTTCTGTTTCCTTCATTTAAAAATGCAAATAAAGAATTCATGCCCCATAGCCACAATTTTACAAAGATTAGCTTTTAATTTTCAAGTGGTGAGTTTACCTACTGCAGACCTTAATGCTGAAAGTAAACCGTGATTCTGATTATAATGAAATGTTATGGTCATATTTCATACTGAGATCTCTTCTGCAGTTGCTTTTACATCGTTTCTGTTTACTCTGGCTTAGCAGGGAATCCAGTATTAGCAACACACATGATATGATTTATAAGATTTCCTGTCCTCTGAAGAAATCATTTGCTGTGGTATCCAATAGCACTCAAGGTTAATGTTTGCACTATACAACCCCATGCACCATTTACTTGGAATGAAACAAAAACCTTTGCCGGCAGACTTTGTAATTGGCAGAAGGAATTTCAACTTCATTCAGGGAATATCAGCGTTACAGTGCTTAGGATTTGGTAATATGCGCAAAATATATTTTCCTTTTCAGGGCAACAGAAATGAAGAGTTAATGTGTGTTAAGTATTCTAAATACAAACCCTGAGTATTGTCAAATCAAGTCACCATCCAGTAGAAGAAGCGGGCTCTTAAGAAGGTACTGGAAAAGGGATTGAACTGAAATCTCACGTTTTCCCCAGGTACATCTGCATGTGTCCTCAACAGCTACTGCTGTGGCTATGCTGTAAGCATTCCCAGCACAGTTCTAAACACGGCAGGGTACAACTTACACTACGGCTATGCTGCACAGCGTGCAAACTTTGGGCAAGAGGCAAGCTCACTGTGTCCCTCCCACATGCTCCCTCCTCTGCCCCAGCACCGGCGCTTTCCTGAACTGGCCCCAGCCCAGTACAAACTGTTCTTTTTTAGCCTCAACACCCGTTCCCCCGCCTCTATTTTTTCTTTCTTTCTGTTTTTCGGTTGTGTTTTGTTGTTGATTTGTCTCTCTGATTCAGCTAACACGGATTCATTATGTACCAGCGTAAGAAAAGCATGAAGCTGCAGGCAGGAGCGGAATGGACATGTAACACATGTTTCAGTGGCTGTTAGCAATTTAATTTGGTTAGTGGTACTTCAGTCCTTCAGTCTGCGCTTTCAGGTTCCAGTCAGCAATGTAATTAAACATAGGATCGGGATGGGTTAACTATCCAAATATTTACTGTCTCCTGGCCGGGATTTGCAGCTTATGGTGAATTCTGTAATTCTGTAGCTGGCTACTACCCATAAATAGTTTTTAATTAACTACACTGTCATTACATTAATGACTTTCCCATACATGACTTTTCTGTGCATCTGAAAGACATTTTTAACACTTAACCCCAAATAAGTCAAAATATGGTTATACTGATGGGCAGATACTTTTATCCATGCATACTGCGAATAATTTCAGTCACTAAGCACAGGGGGATTTTTTGTTTTGGCTTTTGATGTTTTCTTATTTTGAATGTTTTAGAATATTTTTATTTTAATATTGAATTGTACATGTTTCAAAAAACAGTTCCAGGTGGTAAGTTAGGAATTTTGGTCAAAGGTGTAAATAAACAAATAAAATATGTACATATGCTAGCTCTACCTTTCATATTAACATATTAAAACAAATATGTTACTCCAAATTGCTATTATTGCCTCAATTACAAAAATTCTCACTGACTTATGCATATGCTCAGTTCTTGAAAAGCTTTAAGATGAATCCTCTAAACACTGAAAAAATTTCCAGATCTATTGATTCCTGCAGTATCATTGCTCCCCCTAAGTAAAAGCCTTGCACAGCACTGTTTCCTTCAAAGCAGGCCCTGAAGGAGAAGGATGGAAAAGCAAACAGGGTGCTTGCCCAAGGCACTGAAGTTTGGAAAATGTGAGCAGTGTTTGTCTGTTTTATTCAATCAGCTACAGCTCCCTTTGCTGTGCTGCCAGGATGCCTCAAGACTTCACCCTTTGAGGCTGCATCATGGTATCTTGACACAGTCTGGAAGCAGGATGCCTCAGGGCAGCCTTGAAGCAGAGCAAAGGAGTTGTGGATAAACGGATGCAACAGACACAAAAACTAACAGCAAGTGAGAGGTGGGCTGAAGACAGCAAGGTAATTCTTAATGGTATCTGAGGTAAAACTTATGTGGATGGGGCAGAATTTGGACTTGCCTGGAAAAACGTCTAATCTGAGGCCATCTTTAGCTTGACTGTGCTGTAACATTTCACATCTGAAGTACAAAGCTGAATTCAATTATCTTTCAGTCTGCTTTGAACACTGAGTAAATTCCATCACACCTTAAGGCACCTTGATCTGTAACAGACTGCACTTCAAATCAGGGCTGAGCTAAAGGTTGGTCAGTCCAATTCGGTAGAAGCAGCTACTGAAGTCACAGACAGGTCGTGACTGGGCTGCTCAAAACTGCCTCCTGCAAGCACCACTCCCAAGACTGTTTGCCCCTCTTTTGGGAGCTGAGTCCCATGTGCCCCACAGGCAGCGTGACCTCTTCTTGTACTCACGGGGTCTATGAAGAGTAAGGTAAAAGTATTATTCTCTAGCTACAGCAGCATGGGAGGAAGAAAGACCAAGGGAAACTTTCTGAATGACAGTAGAGTCCCAAGGTACCATCCTATAGTCGACACTCATTGTCTGTTGGGTGAGTTTGTATGGATCATGGAGCATCTCTGTCTCCAGTGTAGCAAACAGCTTTAGTTCTGACGTCTCAGTTCGATCAGGGGAGCAGAGCATCCCTCTGAGGAATGATACCAATGGTCATCCCCTTGGAGGTTGGAGACAAAAGTTGTGACTGAGTGGGTACCCAAAATGCAGTATCTTGTGATCAAAGAGGCAATGCAAGCAGTTATTGCAACCAGTGATTTTGGGGGAGAAAGGGAATCTGTCACAGTAAGAATCAGATATAACTCTTTTTTCCCCTCATCTACAGATTTTGCACATGGTACAGTGGAGTGCAGGAGACAAGCAGTGCCCACACCCTTATAGCTCCAACTAGCTCAGAACGAGACCAGAGTCTGTATAGTACTCTGTATCGATGCCATGCCATTACACATAAATTTCTGGTGGAAAACAGATGTTTTGCCTAGTTACTAATTAGTAAGTTTGAGTAGTGACTGTATCTAGTCATAAGCACAAAACATGAAACTAAGTCTGCTGCTGTCTAGGCTCCAGACCCACAGATGGCATGGGTGTGAATATGAATTGCTGATGGGACATCAAAAACTCCAAGATATAGTAAAGAGTTAATTCTTGTTACTGTGGGAAGACTCCAAAAAAAAAAAAAAAAAAGAAAGAAAGGGAAGAGAAAACTAAACATATGGGGGGAAAAAAAAGTCCTTGACGCAAACATGACTATAAATACAGTAAGAAGAAAAATCATATTACTGGTTAGCATGTAAAACTACTTAGACTAAAATTTTAAGTTTTGCAAAACTGTGAAAATAATGCCAAATCCTTTAAACATACATGTATGGATACACACATTTTAGACACACAGATATACATATTCCTATATACGACAGTTTGTTGTATACAAACCATAATCATATAGTGTTTTGTTAGCTGTAAGCGCTTCTAGGCAGGGACTTTGCTTTCCCATTTGTTTGCCAAGAGCAATGCATACTGTTTGCATTATGTTAATTACTAATGTTAATTATTAGAGTTTGCCAGTTCAATAATTTATATCTTGCGATGAAATACAACAGTTTTTGGCCAAGTATACATAGATAACAATACAAGAAAATCTTCCATACCAGCTGGAAAGAAGCAGCTTAGTTATTAGAAATCAATAAGCATACATTATGGACTTTTTTTTTCTTTTTAAGAAAAAAATGTTGTGACCAACCACACTCAAAAAAGTCACAAAACAAAACTAGAACTCACACATTCTAGCTAATAATTTCTGAATAATTAAGTTACTCAAAACATAGGTTTAAATAAAAAGAGTGTATAGCTAAAGTTTTTGCTCAGTTTAAGAATAGATCCTGAATGCTGATGCTCACAAAAGGAAGTGCTAGAAAAAAAGACACTAGACACTGGAGGAGGATTTAGAGGTCTCATCCCAAATCTGCTCAAATTAACAAGACAGTTTCTCTACAACTCAATGGTCTTTGGCACAAGTTTGAAGCAAAGAACATCCTGCATGGGACAGCAAATTTAATCGAAGTGTATTCACTTCACTAAACGCAGCAAAACACAACTGCTTAGATGAAACCAAAAGATACGCAGTAATACAGTAATGTGGGAGCTTGGCAACTAAATTTACTACTTGCTGAGAGTTTCTTCATGTTTTTGTCAGCAGGGATTTGACCCAGAATACCTATTAGAACACAGTATTATTCACAGCAGCAAAATAAGCACAAAACAATCAACAGAAAAACACCTCCATCTGTTGGGAACTTCTAACGCCTGTCCAAAACTCCCAAGGTAGAAAAACACAATTTTATTTTCCTTATTCAAACCTATTCTAGATTTAAGTGCTGTCATGGTGTTAAGGGGGCTTATTAGCTACTATAGAGGTGAAAGCAATTTATTCCACATATTTGTTATGATTATACTTAAATGAAACT
Source organism: Apteryx mantelli (assembly GCF_036417845.1). Lineage (NCBI taxonomy): Eukaryota > Metazoa > Chordata > Aves > Apterygiformes > Apterygidae > Apteryx > Apteryx mantelli. The sequence goes on along the minus strand of NC_089982.1, from coordinate 49,230,787 downwards.
GCCCCTTAAGACTGAAAAAGTAGGAACTATATCCCCACATGAAGGAATTTGTTATTCAGAGACCAGTTTACTTTTTTTCCTCTGAAGTACAGATCTTTCACTTGTTATTTACTGTTTCATTTTCAATGAGGAGAAGAACATAAAAAGATAATAGATGGGAAGCCTGTGATATCTCATCAATTAATGAAAATTATATCATAATGTTTCTATGAAAATTATAATTACTTTCAATGCAATGGTTTTGGAAACCCAAAATTTAAAAAAAATATATTTTTATTTATTTATTTTTAACTATCAGCTTTGAAAAAAAAACACACAAAACAGCTCCCTGATATGTCTTTTCCTCAAACAAGGATTAAATCTCATAACAAGAAAAATTCAAAACAATTTGATTTTTGATCATTAATTTGGTTCATCTAACAGGTTATTAGGTAGTAACATTCCTGGTTCAGCCTCTGCTCTTCTTTCTCCCTTTTCTTTTCTTATTACAAAACTCTGTTATTTATTAGTGATTCTTTCAGGCCCAAACTTTTTGCATTAAATCACTTTAGTGGAAATCACTCACTGGAATCAAGATAAGCATAAAAAAGACAGCTTTTTTAACACAGTGAAAGACTGTGTGACCATCTTCAAATACAGAGGACTGACATACATTTTATATAACAAATACTAAGTTTCAAATTACATGCTCAAAAATTGATGAAAAACTGATAAACTGGAAAAATTGCTGAAGGAAATATTAAAAATATGAATTTCAGACTGAAATGCATCCCCTGTGCTTATCAGAAAGCTTGTCAGAAAACGCACGGGTAAAATCTTCTCTGTGAACAATTCGGTCCTCGTTACTTGGGTGAGGAAAAGCAACAAAGCAGTGTCAGAAACTTTTCAAGGCTTATTTTGCTAAATGCAACAGTTTTATGCCCAGCGTACCTCAGTTAACTGTTTTATACTTCACAGATGAAGCTGTGTAGGACTGCATTTTTCCAAGGCAGTCTAGTGGCCTCCCGAGCTTTCAAGCAAGCATCGGCAGCTAACACTACCCACTACCCTGCTAGAGCCTCTCGCCCAGCTTGCCAGAACCTGAAAGACTCTCTTGCATTTGGTAGTCACAATATGCAGTAATTAACTACAATCCAACGGATGCTTTTGTCATTTTGCTAAGTCTTGTGGACTATTTCCAACATACTGTTATACATCCTAGGTTCTTCCACTTACAGCTCTCTCCTTCAGTCCATCTCATGGATTTCTAAATCAGCCATAAAATTCAGGCAATCCCCAGTAACGACAGCTGAAGTTTTAAAATGCTGGACACGATCAACTGGTAGGGATGTTTGCTTCAAAACATGAAGGAAATTACAGGCAAGAATTTGCAAGGATTTCTAAAATAATTTCAGGATAACAAAAACAGTTGGTGTTTAATAGCAGTCATGTGTGAAAGACAAAATCTGTTTGCTGCTTACATTATGCATACAGGAGTTCTGTTTGTTCTCCAGCATCCAAATGCATCTTGTAAATTCCTGTCACTTTTGAACTTCCCATAAAAGGCAGGATCATTAATAAACTGCCTTGCTCAGCATGTTAACAGGAAGAAGAAAACAACCCCCTCAGAGCTCTTGCACAGCACTTGACAACGGTAATCATAAACACGTTCGCAGGGTGGGCGATCCCCGTTTCAGCAAGGACCAGCTCCGCCACGGCACAACAGACGACGGGGCAGGGACCGGCCTTTGGGCTACCTCTGACACTAGTTGTGGCCCTGGTCTGCTCTGTTTACCTCCTGCCTGCTTTTCTTTTCAAGACCAGCACTGGGCTTGCATATTAAGATGTTGTTCATGTACTGACTACAGAAACATTTCTAGCAAAAAGGTGATAAACTTGTAAATTTGGGAGGGAGCACTCCCTCCTGGCACACGAGACACAACCAAGTTGCCCACACTTTTCCCAACATGATAAGTATTAACACATTAAACAGTTGTAAAGCTGAGAGAAACAATGAAATAAAGCCTTATGTAAGGCAACTTTATTTAGACCCATGCTTCTGCTGATCTCATTTTTTTTTTGTAAGGATGTTTCATCAAAACGCAATCTTTTTTTTTCCTAATAGAAACTTCCAAGAAAGAGAGCTTCATTTTATATACATAGTAAGTGCAAAGTCAACAAGAAGTAGGAAAGAGAAGATGGCAAAACAACTGATGAAACAAGGCAAGAAAGAACTCAACTTTAAAAGTTAAGCCATTTTCTAAAGGCATACAAAAAAGATCTTTTATGGGTTAAAAGGGAAAGAATTAAATATCATACTATAAAATAATGTCAATTTTCTTGGTCATTTCTGTGCTACTGTTAATAATATGCTCTGCTAGTCATTGTGAATTCCTTTATGTGCTTCTTTCTGCACAGTAATATGGCATTTTCCTTTCAATAACACTTATACTTTTTTCTGATATAGTTTTAATCTTCAGTCACACATTATCAGGTTATAATAGTCTTGTTTGATAAAGGACAGGTTTCTATTTAATTAAATAAAGTGAAAGTATTTTAGGAAATTGCTGAAAAGAAATTTTATTCTTGCAGAAAAGAGATGACCCACTGTATTTGTGTTATATTCTATAACTTATATTAGAATATAATTATATTCTGTAACTATATGAATATAAAATTCTGGATAAATACAAATTAATGATATTGTTACAGTAGATTCCAAACAATTAACTAGCAAATGACTTAAACAGTATTGTGCAAGACTATTTTATAGCTTTGAGATAGTATAGTTTTAAATGTTTAAAAGGAAAGTTATAAACATTGAAAGGAGAAGATTTAGCATTCTTTATCTTGGATAAGGCTAGCTGACAAGCCTATAAAGACATGTCCACATTTTTTCAGGTCTGTCCCTCTTCAAGAAACAAGACAGACTAGATAAATCATGGTAGAACACTATTCATTCAAAGTAGTAAGTTATGCTTTGAAACGTTCACACAAAATTTGACAGTATATGACTTTGACAGAAACAATGCTTCACAAGTCTACTTTATGTATACGTAAGTGGCTAAAGGATAGATTGTTTTAAAATAATATGAAAGAAGTTATTGTTAATAGCTGCTTCCAGGAAGAAAAATACCTGCAAAGTCTCAAATTGGGTAGTGTGTCCCTCTGGTGACAAAACCAGAGTTTGACTCCAGATACTATGGAGTTTCTTTACTTGGTCTTTAAGAACAACTTCCTAGCCCTTAAATCTGTATTTCAGCTTCTAGCTTGCTTTTATGATGCTTTAAGAACACTGATATTTTTTTTTATATTATGACACCTTACTTCACAAGGTACAACTATATTGTACCTTGGCTCTCAAATCCAACCTTTTCCTATCTGAAGCTAAAGGCACCGATACATAATTTTGATGCCTGTGATCCTAACCTTCCCCATGATAAAATGGGAAAGGCCCTTTTTAGTTAATATTTATAATTTGTAGATAAGCTATTTAGGATATTCCTATAAAATATTAAATAAGATATGATAAGCTTAATATTGCTTCTAACAAGATAACTGATGAACTAACAGATGACCTTTTTAGTGGCAAAATATTACTTTAGCTGACTCATAAAATAGAAGGGGGAGGGATTAGGTTTAAAAAACAAATTATTTGGAAAAAAACTGCAGAAGTTTTGCTTTTTCTTTTTAAAGAGGCAAGGTTTGACTAAAATATATTACATGCGTACTATTCTGCACAAGAGACTACCAAGAGTAGTATGAATTTGTGTTAGTCTTTTATATTTGCAAGCTCTAAAAACAACGTTTTCTAAAATAAATTTTAGTAAAGTTACATTGGAGCATCCCTTGAGATAGGAGAAAATACCTTCTTTAAAAGTAATCTCAGAAACAGGGATTAAAAAGATAACTTAAAGCTTCATTTCTTTTATCTTATCACATCTTTGCTCCCTCACAGGAATAGAAGTGATAACTACTGTAGAAAAGAATAACACACTGCAGACAGATTTCAAGGCTGCATCCTTTTAGATCAGTTGATGGACATCCAGGCAGGATGAACTGTATTTTCTTTATTTTTAGCTACCTTGTTTCCCTCATTTGAGATGTTTTTAAGCAAAGGCAACATGATCAGAACATAAAGACTTGAACAGAATCGGACAGAGATGGCCACTGAACGATGATAAGGGGCATCTAGGGAACATAAGAGATCAGCAGGTCAGGCTGAAACTGGAGAAATAAGGACAAATAACTGGTTTTCGAATGGGCCTCAAAGAATTTGAGAAGAATTGTATGGTGTGTAATGACAGGGGGCTAACTGGATGATCCAGTTCCATATGCATCTAGTACCATGTCAGAGAAGGTGACCCCTTGATGTATTTTGGACATACAGTGCAGCCAGTCTTTGAAGTTCTCTTTGCTGAATATAGATAACTAATTTTCTTAAGTGTTTGGTGAATATTTCTGAAGACTATGTTAATAAAATGTATATTCCTAAATGTCTCATTTCTTTACAGCCATATGATATTGTGGATGAAAGTACTCATCCATCATCACATATTTGTATTTTTCTTTTCTGTCGATATTATCATTAAGATACCTTTTAACACTTGTTTCAACTGTTCCAAAAGAACTGGAAGAATAGGGTCATATTATGTTAGTTTTTTGTACTGAACAGTAGATTAGCAGACTGTAGTTAGCTGTACTGCAAAATGTTTATCAATATGAGTAGGGGGGCCACAAGCTGCTGATTTACAGAAAGCAAGCTTCTCCAATTTTTACTATAGCTGTATCTACTCCACATGCTCTTGCAACTGTTCCAAAACAGTAATAAACACCATTTTCTATATCTTGCAACAGAGACCATACTGTTTTTAATTTTCCTGGCAAGTAATACTAGTCTTTATGAAAGATACCCTGTATTTTATATAATGTCTGTTATTATAACTTAGTTAGCATTTGAGTATAGAACTAGAATAATTATGAAGGCAAATATAACAGCAAAGATGTATGAATTCCAAAAGATGCAACTAAACAGTTTTTAATTAACTCACCAACATAGTCATTCCACTCCCCCCCAAGAAAAGTTACAGGCAAGAAACTCTTATCAATGTACTGCTTAGGGAAAAACAAACAAACAAAACAAAAACCCCAGGAAATTAAAATCCACTTACACTTTAAGCTGGAAATATAAATTACCTGTACATATGAAGGTAAAATGAGCTGTTGCACCAATCATAGCATTAAAATGTGTATATGCAATAATGTAAGATTATCACATAAGAATAACCACCTGATTTCCTTTCACTTGCTACTGAAACATTGGAAGAAACAAAAGTTTGTTGGTTCATGACATCTGACAAGAGGAACCTTATCTACCACAGAAGTCAGAATTTAACTTGTTATGGACAGAGATGGACAGTTATCTTAGAGAAAAAAAAAAACAAACACAAAAAACTTGCTCCAAGAAAAATCTGAATTTACTCTATCCATATCTACGATACCTGTTTTTTTTTACTTTTTGCAAGTTCATAGTCACATTTCACAAGAAAATCTTGTAGAATTGGTTTGAGTGTGTATTCACCCTGGCTATTTTGTGTAGCCATCTGAGAAGCTTTTTGATGAGTCTGGAGTTGTCATTAAGTAAACAAAAGAAACAAAAACTAAGAATAGTAACTTCATTGCAAATAGTAAAAATAGCAAAAACCAGCAGCGCAATGCTTACACTTCGAAAGATCTGTTAAGAAATTATCCAGATGACTGAAACTTTCTTTTCATAAATATTTTACTGATAAACTTCTTTAAGAAGCAGCCAGGGTTCTGGTCCTGAAAAGAATTATCCATTTGCCTAATTTGAACTCTCCTAAAATCGAAGTAAAATTTTTAAAAATAAATAAATAAATCACACACACACATGCATATGCATATATATTTATGTGTGTATGTAAGTTAAGCAACAGAAGACATTCTTCAGGACTGAGGCCTATATTTTTCACTTACAAACAGTAGAAATCATTAAACTCCTCTTATGCATTTAATTTTTATTTGCACCTGGTAACATTGCTAATCATCACACATGTACATCACATGTGATGAATGGTCCTTGGAAACAGCAACGGAACCGCAGTGTCACTTGTAGGCTAAAATTTAGATACATACTTAAGCACCTTTTTGAAACCACACCTCAAATTATGTATTACACTTTTCAAGTATTACATATACACTTTCTGTACACAAAGAGTACATAGTAATAGCACTTTTATAATGAGAGGTTTAAAAAGTCATTTTAATCTTAATTCATTTTGTCATTTCAAATACAGTCAGTGTGTGCACATAGTATTTATAATTTGATAATGAATTAAGATTTTTCTTAAGCTCACAAAATATCAATCTTTTGTGAGTGGGTTTGCCTTTAAAAAACAGAACAAATGTTGTTTGACAGGCAGGATTTTCCAGTCTTATACTGTCTTAAGTTTTAAATGCATATATTTTTACTTTAACATAAAAATTTACAGAGATACAACATGTATTCCAAGTTACCAAATTACTGTTGCTTAAATAAACAGATTTGGAAAACAAATGAAGGATGAGCAATAGAACAAGAAAATATAACCGGATTAAACTCTTTTGTCTGTAAAAATGATATTTTGCTTCTAAATATTAAGTATTAGACCAAGAATTCTAAATGATATCAAATGCAAAAATATCAAAGACAAACACACGCAGTGCTTATTTTTCTCTCTTCTTTTAGGCGTATGATTATTTACCACCCAACAGGTAATTATCCACTTTTCCTTTATTCTAAGCATCCACTCACTCCTCCAGAGAATGTTATTTGCATAACAGCGATCTCCTGGGAGTTTTGGCTCTATCTGAAAAATCACGATCAATTCTTGTGTAATCCAGCTGGATATGAAAGTGAGATATGGCACACAGGCGAATGGAAATGCAAGAAGCACCAAAGCGTGAAAGAAAGTCACCTTGAAGGGCTGATACTGCAGCATATTTTGCCCAAGGTTTTCCTAGCTTCATTACACATGCATGTTCAAACATATACTGCCTAAGCAGAAACTATATGAACAATCACCTAAGAGAACATCTAAAGATTACCAGAACATACATCCTAGCAAGTCTAGGGTTTAAGTAAATTATGCCTTACTGATAATTTGTTTTTCTCTAATTAAGTTGACAAATAAACTCCTGCAGATAGCTCAGATAAATCTGGATAAAACTGGTTCCCTTCAGCAAAAGCGGTTTGTATCTCTTATTTGCCATAGAAAGTCTACAGCGTATGGAGTATCTTTCTGAACCAAAGAGAAAAGGTACAAGAAGGTTATCAATTTGATTAATAGCTTTAAACTCATGATAATGTTGTCCTAGAATGTTAATTTGTCCTCGTATTTTGGGCATTAATATTATCACAGGGGTTTCCTGTTTTTCTTTCCATGAAGGGCTGGTAGGCTATCCTATTCTGAGGATAACATCAGGTTATTTGTTTAAAATACATTTTCTCAGAAAAGGTCAGTATAAAACTCCCCACCTAAACGGTGTAAGATCAGATTTTGATTTCACTTAAAACAATAAAAATAAAGAACTCTAATGAACAGAGTTCCACATGGTCCTTTTAGGTTTTGCAGATGTAAAAAGCATTTACATCTCTATAAGTAGCACACTTCAGAACTTACTCAGCCCTCAGGGCACTAACAGTGAGTGTGCATGGTCAGCAGGGAGGAGGAGCAGGAGGAGGAAATCTTGGCCTAAGTCTTCTCCTGGGACTGCCAGTGAGAAAGCAGACCATAGCTAGTGATGAGAAAGGGTACGAAGCCCCCAGCAACTAAAGAAAAACTCTCATCTCTCTAAGGATTAACCCTAATACAAAAAGATACCTCGGTAAGAATTTAATGAATTGAACAGATTTTAGCATTTGATATAAAGCCAGACTGAAAAACAGTAATTGCGGTAACTGTAGTTTAGAACATTTGCACACAGTAATTATTTCCTAAAATTGATCAGAGGTTCACACCAAGAATGAATGCATATTGACAACATTACCAATATAGATACAACCCCCCCACATCCAATGATCAAAACAGTAACGTTTAGAATTTCAATCATTATCAGCTAAATAAATGGCAGTATTATAAATCACATACATGAATCTTTTGAAACTACACAAGGAATTCTAGATCCTGGGTCTAAGTAATCAAAAATAGCATTTACTAGTATTTAAGACAGTGAAGTATGATAACCGATGGTGATAGGTTCCTTGTCTAGCTCCTATTACCTAGGTACCATGCTAATAACTAGCCACATAACTATGGCACATACATAAGACCAGCACCTCACAAGTTCTGGAGAAAAATTTTTCTGTCCCATCTCAGGAAACTGAAAAGAAGTATAAATCAGGGTTTCTCTTAGGGAGAAAATTTATGCCCATAATTATCTGTTGAAATAAATATTTGAAACAGAGGCTTCCTGACTGAACCTGGTTTTGTAGGAAAAATGAAGATTAGGCTAAAGCAAAGTTTTTTGTTTAAAGCACCAGCCCTCACCCCATCCCCTCTACTTCGCAATTGTTTTATGGCAGTTGTCTTCAAACAACGATCTTTTTACTACTTTGCTCTCTGCTCTCTCCCTTCCAGCTATGAGAAGCACAGCCCAGCCTTTACACTTCGCTAGGCTGTAGGCAACGAATACTCTCTTGAGGAAAAGAGTGAGACCATTTTGTAGAAGTGAAGACTTAACTTCATTTTTGTTTTTGTCAGTGGATTAGTGAAATAAATTGAGTAAATATATTTTCCCCTGAAGTATTAATCCTCATATTTATTAATTCTATAGATGAATGATACCTATGCTGGCCAGATAAGGCAAGTACGACAAATAGATAAAGCAGAAGGTATCAGAGGAACCAAATATGCTATGAACTAGAAATATTAGGACCCATAGCTGGAATGCATGTCTCTATTCTGACTAGTCCAGCATGTATTCACAGACAGTTAGATATTGCAGCTGATATAACATTCATGAACAGCAGATGTCTACCCTGAATTTTGAAAAGAATATATATTTTCATTCTCATCACAAGTGGTAAGTGTTTCTTTAGGAGAAGAGGTGAGCTGGATGTTCTCATTTACTATAAGCATAACTTTCCACCCACTATTGTCATTTTTGCAGTGTAAAAAGCAAAACAACTGCACTTACATTTTGTGAGAATGCTAATCCTGCTAGTGAGGCATGACATGTGTGTGCCTTTTGGATCTGGACTGCTGAGTCAAAAAAAAAAAAAAGTATATTGCTTCCCCTAATTTTTGAAACCTAATCGGACCTAGAAGCAAAGAAAGTCTTTCATGAATTTGGTCAAATATTTTGTTTTTCCATACAGGACCTGCTGTTTATTCCTTACACAGAGAATTGTATTCCCAGGAAATTAAAGTACTTCATCTAAAGATAATATATTATATAAAAAACCCTAAATAATCAATGACATTGTTACCTTTAATGTGATTAAAATAGTGATTATGTTAAGACCAAAACCTTTCATTTCCACATCCTACTATCACATTTATAAAAGCATCAGATTTAACAAGCTAAAGAAAGAAATTTCTGGAGCTTGCCAAAATGAATTAAAGGGATCGTGAAAAGGGCAACATTCCTCCACCTCCTGAGACAATAATAATGACAGAAAGTAGCTCATTAAAATAAATCAACATAAACCAATAGAGTCCCAATAATTACAACTATTAACATATGTTATGTTGTATTTTTAAGCAAAAAAGGAAAAGAAAACTTTTCTTCTTAGATACAGTTTGAGTTTCATAACAGCTATGAAAACCTCTTAAGCTTGCTTGCCTGACCTGATTCTGAAGCTACACTGAACACATTTTTAATTTATCACTTTTCTAACCAACATGGAAAATACAGAATAGAAGATAGCCAGGGTTATAGCTGTATTTCTACCATTTTTTTCTGTCCTTTTCTAATGTCTTGGAACTGAAACGTATTTGTGAAGCCTAAGGTAAGTCAAACAAGATTATCACAACAGAATATATGCAGAAGGTACTTAAATGTCCACTTGTCAACTAAGTGCATAGCATAAAACAAGTCTTTCATTATTATGCAGGAGATCAGGATACAATTTTGTTTTGTGCTTCGGAGGCTCAGACTGCCTAAGAGGAAGAGAATTTCTCAGAATTGGAGAGAAATTCCTTAAAGTTTCACTAGCTTCAACTGTTAAAAAAAAAAATCAAGATCCCACACACAAAATTTTACATTCATATGGAAGTTGGGAAAAGGTATCTAAGCTGATGTGTCCAAATAGAAAAACTTTTTAACTTTTGCATACACAAAGATAGGAGAAAACTTTACACTATTTTTCTCTGCTAAAACAAATCTTTTGCTTCACAAGGCTGTGGAACAGAGACCAGGCTCGACAAGCGACTGCATATGCTTCACGCATATTCGTCCTGAAATAATTTTGAAACTGCTACTGCACTCACGCAGAACAAAGTAAAAACCTAGTTTCTACATATCCCAATGATTACAAAAAACTGTGTATGACTACCGTATCTAGATATATAATTTGTTTATTTAGAATTGTTGAAGTAGCTGAATTTAGAAGTCAATGAATATTCTGGGTGCTCATCTGTGCTTAAAATCACATTTTTAATGCCTTATGTGTAGGAGTTAAAACAACTTTTTTTTCTTGTCAGACAGAAGTACACTATGCAGTCTCTCTGCAGACAGCACTTCTCCCAAGCGTGTTAGTTGCAGCCACACAATTGCTGCAGCAAAGTGCATCCTGGCCACCTATCAGCCGTTCCAGCAATTAGGCCCTGGCACACATCGTGCCACTCTCGTTTCTGAGAGCAGCAGCCCACTAGTTTAAAAAGTCTGGCACCACAGAAGAGTTACTTGCTAGCCATTTTCATTACAAGCTTGAATTCAAATTAAGTTCTCGAGAAAGTTTAAACCCAATTTTAAATACCGTGAGCCTGTTCATGGCTTTATATTGGAACTGGGTATTTTGATCAGAACTGGCAGGGAAAGTGAAATAACTCCTAAGCTGCAAGGCACTGTTAATAAGCTGCAGATCACCTGAAGAAGGGATTACATTTAAATCATACCTAGAATATACCTGTATATGTGGCAACTCATATTTGGGATGATTTTCAAATCAAAGATTTTCAAATAGCAAATTAATAATCCTAATGATAACAGCTTCTCAAAGAGAAAGCTCTAACTTTATAGGGAGAATACTATGACAGCAATAGAAAGGCATGTTATATTATAAAATAGTATCAAAAAAAGTTATTAAAACAGGAATTAGACAGTGAAGCTCCACAGAAATAACCTGAAAGCGTTTGCTTTGTTTTGGGAAGGTTCCTGTTGAAGTTTTTTTAAAACAGGAAAAAAAAAAAAAAAGTAATTCAAAACAAATCAGAATACCTTATTCTTTAATGCAAGGAATCCTTTTCATGGTGAATTAGTAAGTCACCTTTCATCCCTCTTCATTCCCTTATGTACCTTCTTGCAGCTGAATTATTGACCATTAAGAAAGTCTCTTAAAAAATAATTTTTTCAGACTTTGACTTGCAAATATTATGAAATAAACATTAAGTACTACAGAGTTTGAGAATACTATATGCATATGAATGCCAGAAACTCCAACTCACCTGTGGAAGAATTTCTTCGTACTACAGAATTTCTTTGATGGAAAGTGTAATTGGCATTTTAAAGTTATTTTTATGATCTGGTTGTCTATGAAAACACGGATTAAAATTCTGGACATTGTTATTTACAAAAGAGAATTTATACAGGATTGAGCCTTATTATCCTCTAGTCATATGAATATTTAATGGAAAACTTACTATGGTATTATGAGGTTATTTAATTGCTTTATAAATCAGGTATCTATAAAATGATATAAATATTGTGTCATCAAACCACCCTACAGTGCTTGGGAACAAAGGAAATATAGACTCTCAGCAGAAGCTAGAAGAAGCTGTTTAGAAAAATTTCCAAGTATTAAATGTCATTTATTTAGTTCAATCTAATTCTGAAAATTGAGACTTAACCTAGAAATCAGGGATTAAAAAAAAAAACCCAACAAAAAAACCAACATTGATTATAAAACCCATCCAAATAGGTAGAATACAAGATGCACGTAGAGTTGGGTGAGTAGCCTTTTCATAACTGTATAAAATATTAGAGAAAATTTGTACATATTTAGCCAAGATTTGAGGGGAGTATTAGTGCTTTTCAGCATTATACAGAACCCCATGCATTAAACTAAAGCTTTATTTCATCTATTTTTTCCAGATGGATGTAGCACTATACACATCAAAAAATCACTGATATATTTATAAATATCTGAAAGCATAAGAACAGACAAAATTTAGCAGTGGTTATTGTCTTACTATGACATATGAATGAACATATTAGTCCATTTCCTTAGGCATGTGTATGCAATAAAACATTTTTCCAGATTTCTTCTAGAGAAACACCAACTTCCCTTCTTTCATATGGAAAGAATCAGGTAAAGTCTTCAGAGGCTAAAATTAAAATTTTCAAACTTGAGTGCAGAAAAGTTGGCTGTTCAAAGCCACAGGTCAGTATGCAACTGCTACACTGTTTGTTCTCTCCTTCCCTCCCAGATATGCTCGTCTTCCTGAGACTCTTCATAGAGAACAATTTGTATTAAATGGCTGCAAAAATACAATGCTGATAATACCAGAAAACAAAATTGAGAGCAGGTTGGACTACATCTTTCCTCAACGTTGAATGCCAACCCAAACGACATCGCTAGTAATTAAGTCAGTGGTATTAGCATCATGATTAAGTAGGCACTCATACTCAGTTTCAGAAATGGTTTTAAACCAGAAAAAAATAAGTCAATCAGAACTAAAAGCAATTATTAATATATTTTCTTATTTTAAAAACTATTTGACAATAAAATAATTTTATTAATGTATGGAAAATGTTAATGGCAACACAACAATCTTTTAATACATATATATATACACACAAATATATCCACGCACACAGAATGAGAAAAAGTTGGTAAAGATTCAAACACTACAGTATCATGAAGATTAGCATTTTAGAGTTGATTTTGGCTTATTCAGCTATGAAGTGTTAAACATTATAAGTAAGAGATGTAGATGAATATCCAACATTCAGCCATATAACTCTGAATGCATTGAAAAGGTGGTGTACCAGCATTTTAAATTCCAAAGTAGTATTGGGAACTCTCCATCCTCAGTGCTGCAAGCAGATACAAAATAAACAACACAGGCAAAAGTACACATAAAAAGTTCTATTCATTCTTCAAAATAACCAGCTATTTATTTGTATAGACATCATTCCCAAGTCAATACTTGGTAAAGTTTTGACTGGATTTTCTCATTTGTTTGTTTGTTTGTTTCTGGTTGCACACAGCTAAGCACTGCGCATCTGCCACGTGTGTGACTAGCTAACGGGACAATATCACCCATGTTTTCCTCCAGGTTTTTAAATCCTGTGTAGCATAATATGGGACACGTAGCCCAGATGAAAGAAGAGGACCCTCAACACCAGAATTCCTACTTCCTCTTTAATGGCTCTTAAAAAATATATAACTAAAACAGAACCTAAATCTGATAGCTATCCTTCATCTCCAGTATATACTATCCTGAAAAGCAGGATGAGACTCTAGAACTCTGAGGAAACACAGGCCCTTATTAGTTCTTAAAACAGTGAGATCACCATCTTCAAAACATCACATTTGAGATCCCTGATGACTGTAACCTGTATTCCCTGCTCTCGACAAAGTGCCCACCAAACCAACAGCCATACCAAGGCAGCTAAAGACTATACTAGCTGTAACAAACAAGCTGCCAAATGTGCCTTGGACAGAATGATCTTTTTATAAGTGGAATAATACTTATTTATAAACTTAATATTTATACTTAAGAAGAAAATTACTTGGTAATCTGAGATGCTTGTCTGCAAGCTTAAAAATAAACATTTTTTCCTGTGAAGCAGATGTCACATTTTAGGATCACTCTGGTGTCATTGGCTTTTTAAAGAACATTGGCTATAGTAGCTGCAAACTAACAATCTTTTAAATACATGAGGTTTCCATTTGATGCCTCATTTATCTATCACTACAGTTTCTGGATGGCTGATATCTTTCACACTGTTGGTTCTGAAAACTGCTATCAGTAACTCTTAGGGGTTCAACTTCTGTTCTTCTCCACCTATTTTATCCCCCGACTTTTTCACCAATGTTTCTAAGAACACTTAGGACTAAGCTTTTTTCCCTGCACATAGCTTTGTAATAACTTCCACGAATTCTACAGAATTCACTCTGAACTTTATGAATTCATTTCATTCATTTATGAATGAAACAATTCAAATGAATCATTTGCACAGAACAACTCTAAACTTCTCCTTGCTGCACTGTGAGGAATGATTGAACTCAGAAATGGTTATGGTCTACAAATGCAGCTGATTAAGTTGATAAGCTGAGACGAGTAGCTTTAGGTATGAGTAACCTCTAACCTCCTCCCACAGAGGGCATTTTAGTTAGAACACCGGACAGGTTTTAGCAGATGCACAAGTAACAACTATCAAGTTTCTGTAAGCATCACAGAAAAACACTAAGGAGAGATCTAAAGAACAACAGAGTGGCTGAGGATCTTTATACAAAACTCTTCCCAAGGGTGCCAGGCAGCATGAGAAAACACTTTAAAGGACTTGTCTGAAAATACAAGTGGACCAACATCACAGAATGATCATTTGTGTGTGCTGACTTCATAACATGAATGATCATGAAAGGAAGAATTAGCTCTGAGCAGAAGTCAGGCAGCTAGCTTATACTTGATGAGCCAAGAGAGAGGTGTAAAATGAAGGCTGACAAGGACAAACAACTGGCTAAAAAAAAACACCCACAAAACACAAACAACAACAACAACCACCCACATCACTGAAGGACTATAAGCAGGGGAAAAAAAAAAAAAAAAATCACATTTGCCAGAAGACATATATAAATATATAACCAGAAGCAATGGATGTTACAAGGTCTGGGATGCTAGATAATCATGGGTGAAGCATTTAACTATATAGAAAGGGCATGTTATTCAGAAAGAATCTTTGGAATTGGCAGCAGGACTCAGCAAGCAATCTGAATTAATTAGCCTAGGAACATGCAGGGTAGTGATATTGTATGTCATAACTGAGGAAGAAGAAAGAAATCAACCTTTGCAAGTCATTCCTTCCAGTTTCTCTTCTCCAGTTATCTATAGTGTTGAATAGATCCATTGCATATTGAATGAAATCCTTTATTATTAATTTATTATCTTTAATTGCACTCTGAGTGGTCAAGAATCAAAATCAAACCTTTTTAAAAAAGATTTTTTTTAATTAAGTTCTGAAAAGTGTACTGAACAACTTAAAAGGATTTTGACAGAAATATTTGAAAACCACTTGAATTAGTTGAGAATTCTTGTGTTAGGAAAAGACAAGACAAGATTCAGTGGTTGGGAGCTGAAGCTAGATACAAGCAGACTAATAAAGTATACTCTGTTTTGTAGAGAGAATTTCTGATCTTTCTTATTACCTATCTTCAAACATTTTGAGTTCTCTTTAAATCTATATCAGGTAACTTTCCAAAATTCTGAACTTTACAGAAGAAATGTTTACTGTAATTTCTTGGCCTTTATGTAAATGCTTTACAGCACGATAGTGATTCTTGCTTTCTGTAAGAAAACAAAATAAATCGTGGAAAAGTCAATCTGTGATTTCAGATCATCATTTTGTCAGTTTTTATGCATAAACTTACTCCTTTTAAGCTCCATATGATTAACTGAGTACTACATCCAGTTTTGGACTCCCCAGTAAAAGACAGACATACTGGAGGAAGTCCAACCAAAGGCTACCAAGATGATCAGGGGCCCAACATACAAGCAGCAGCTGAGAGAACCATTTTGTCCAGTCTTAGGAAAAGAAGGCTAAGAGGAGATCCTATTGATGTTTACGACTATGTAATGGGAGGGTATAGAGAAGATGGAGTCAAAGTCTTCTGAGATGCACAGCAGAAGGATGAGAGGCAATGGACACAAGCTGGAACAGAGGAAATTTCAAATCAAGATAAGGAAAAAAACCTTTTCACAATGAGGGCAGTCAGTCTTGGAACAGGACCCCAAGAGAGTTTGTGGAATATCCATCCTTGGAGTTATTCAAAACCTGACTGCACAAGGGGCTGAGCAGCATGTGGTAGCTGGCCCTTCTTTGAGCAGGAGGTTGGACTAGATAACGTCCATAGGTCCCTTCCCATCTAGGTGATTTTATGTTTCCATGGTTCTAACTGGGCCCATTGAACATGTTGCCACACAACTGGGCTCACTGAAAATGATACTGTACAATGGGAGAGCTGAAGTTGCAAGTCTTGTATAAAAAAATTTTCAAGAAAGCAGTAATAAGAACTTTGGGATACGTTAAAATCCTAACCATGTTTTTGCTCTGAAAATGTATCTAATGAGGACTTTGTTGTTATTTTGTCTGTTGCTATGTTGAAAATCCTTGAAAACTATTAAGTACAGAACCGATGGGGTTGGTAGAGCATGAACTTATTCTGCCTCTCCTAAACTAGAAAAATATTGTATATATAAATATCAAGGTAAATAGAGAAACAATTTTCAATGAAATCGTTGGTAACCAAAAGCCTTTTCAACATGTAGTTTTTAAAAGTCAAAGTATTCGAGTTATATTTTTAGTTTTCATAAATATATCTATAGTTTATGTGGTAAAGATTGGGAAACTCATCTTTGCAATTTGAAATAATCTGATTTTAGAAGCCGATGCAAATTAAATGTAAAGCTTTTTAGAGCTTAGTTTACTATTCATACATCAAGGCTAGAGTTCAGCAAGCAATCAACATATAAAATATAAAGTGAAAATACTAGAAGTAAATCATTTAAAGACTACTTAAGAGAGCAAAAGCACCTTAGGAAGAAATTGGGAGTACCTCTGAAAATCTCCAAGATAACAACTTAAAAGCTAGAAAATTAACATAAGATAAGGTCAAGAGTGGTAAAGTAGATAACACGTGCTTCATGAGACGCGTGTTTAATGCAGCTGTGTTTTAAACAGCTCTTTACAGTTAAAATACAAGATACGGGGTAAGAATTCTTCTGATGTTGGGGCGCATAGTTCCCTCAGAAATACAGTATAATAACCAATGTAAACCAATATAAACTGTTCAAACAAATTTCTGGAATGAGGCCCCCCTGAGTAAAAACCTCATGTATAACAATTTTATAATTTATTTTTGCTAAAGTGCTATAAGTTAATGAACTTCTTTAAAGTCTGCCTTATTCTGTTTTATACATGTCTCTTTCTTCACCCCAGCTAAAACAGCTTCATCTTCATACCTCTTCAAATAGTGTTGAAATTTCTACATAGACAGAGGTCTAGGTGGTTTATTGCACCCCCTAATTGTGCATGAAAACACAACTTAAAAGCATTTGAGAAAGAGTTTATCCCTGTATTATGTGTCCAATGGATTACAATACACATGTTCACAAATACAGGGTATTTCTAATCAAAATAAGTTGTTGAAAATGTCAGGCTGAACCAATCCATCTTCAACCAACAGCAATTTGACCAATTGCTGACTCTCGATCCAAGTCTGAAAGAGATCTGCATGACATTTACTTCAGAAGGAAGGAAAGGAGAAGAGAAGTTTTAACAGTATTTTCAATATATTTTTTCAAATTTGATCCCTGATAAGCAGAACAGTTTCTGTTATCGGGGGAAACGAATTCCATGTGAGAATGGTTGAGGGCAAAGGAGCCATGATGGAGTAGAAGAACAGGAACATATTACTGTGAGTATGAATCTGTGGTGCGAAGACAGTAAACACAGGTTAGGAAAGGAAAGGCCTGTCTGGAAAGTACATGCCATTCTCATGTGCATGCCATGACGACTGGCCTCTGCTTCCCTGGGTTGTATGAAGTCTGGTCTTTACTCATGGGCAACTCCTGTCCTGGAAAGGGCTGGCAATTTGAAGTCTGTTGGCTGTCATCATTTGAGAGCCAGTATTTAAGGCAGTCTGAGTGACGCTAGAAATGCTGAAATAGTGAAGCACCATCTTGGTGCTGGGCTGGGCCAATGATAGACCCAAGAAAAGATTCAATTTACACAACTCAAAAATCATCTCTTAATTCTCAGTATATGCCACATGTTGCCTTCTGTCCTTCTAGAATATCACAATTATCAGTACTGAAAGGCAGGAAATAAAAGCAGGTAAACACATGCACTGTCAGGCTTGCATTGGCTCAGCAGTGGCTCACTCACTGGTCAAAATCTCCACAAGATATATTTAATCAGCATTTTTTAAGCCATACACTTAATATAGCAAATAATACTTTTATCACTAACAAGAAACCATCTAATGGTATATTTTCCACATTACTATCATTAAACCCACAGACCACTCAAGATGCACCTCAACCTTCACATTCCATAATGCAGGAAGATCACTCTCTTGCCACTGAACAAAATACTCGCGTGTACCTCTGATCACAAACATGAGGAGTGGCAAGAAGCAGGAACCAAAGTTTTAACTATTCTGCTCTTATCTGATTAATTGCCATTACCCCCACACAAACACACTAAAAATTTCAAAAGGGTGGGACTGCAGCTAGAAGGAGCTGGAGTGAAGGTACATGATAGAATGGCAATAAAAAAAAATGTACTAGAAAGCTGATTGCTATTAAATCACCCAGTGCATTGAATGAGGTGGAGGGGAAAATAGTACTTGATCATATAATGAAATACTGTATCAAAATGCACATGCCTGTTTTGCCAACAGCATCCCAAACTCCGCTGCTTCTACTAAGTTAGTTCTTGAGCTGCTTCTGGCCAAAAAGAGAAAATAAAGACACTGCAAGAAAGTTCCTTTTTCCTTCCTAAATGGGATAGGCACGTTTTCAGTATATATCATTTCTTTAGAAGAACACAATGTGAGAATGTTACTCATTGTCAAAATGTCTTTAAAAGCGTTGCCCACTTTTTAAGTGCTGCCCACACAGTGGCAGAGTAGTGACAGAGCACTAAAGAAAATTAATCCCTAGATGGCACCGTTACTCTGTCATTTTTACTGTGTAAATGCTTCCTTAGTGTTGATAGTTTTCTGGTGTGATTTCTGAAAGGATACATGGCAAGCATCAAGGGAATGAGTTCACTGTCTTTATTGCTTTAACTACTCAGTTCACAAACACATATACCTCTCTCATCTGCTGCTTAAGGGAGGATTGCCTGCATGTCATTTATTGTCATATTTGTCACAGAACTAGTGTATGTGTATGACTATTTGTATTTAAAACGTATTTTAGTCTAGTGCCACTGACTGCAAAAGAAAATTGAACTATAGTTCACCTGCAAATGTTCAGAATGAACATAATCTTTATAACCTAATTTAAGGATGCACTGAAGAACAAAAGCTCCTACAGCCCAGAAAACAAGACAGACTCTTTCTAAGCATCTATTTTTCAGTTCACTGTGTGTTCCTAAATCCCATTCTCTCAATTACTAAACTGCATTTCAGCACCACCTGCTGACACGTACAAAGATAGCAAGTTAATTTCAGTAATTTATGATTTCACTTTCTGCTTGCCATGTATTCCTTTTTTGTTGAAACATGAAGGAACAATCAAATTTTTCTGACAATTTGTAAAAAGTCTAACTTGCAAGAAAAGCACTAGAAATGAGCAGGTACTACTGCCAGCAAAACAGCTTTCTACTTCTGAAATTAAGTCTCATTGGAATTGTATGGCTTCTGAATGCAGAACAGCAATGCAGTCTTGAAACCGTAAACAACTTAAGCTCTTAGGGTGAAAATTATGGTAAAAGGGATAGGGACAGATGAGAAATGGAAGATAATCTAAACCTTGATTCAAAGTATTTAAGAACAGTAATATTATCTTCCTTATAACTATAACATAGGCTTAAGTTTAAGCATGTGGCAATTCTAATCAATATCAGATAAAATACATGCTTCATTAGTTTGCTGAACGGGAGGAGCACAGGTATCAAGAGACACACTGTTTTCAGTGACTTAAAAGGGAGCACTGACCATGATAATAAAGCATATTTCTAGAAAACAGGACTGTTTCTTGAGCAATTGTACATCAGTTTTCTAATTTTAGGGTTTGCCTTTTATTGACTTGTCAGTAATGGAAAAGAAGAAAATGAATAAGATGCATAAAATCCAGTGCGTATTGTCATGCAGTACTGCAAGATGATAAAGCTGTGAATTAATAAAATATTTTTGATGTATGTTTAGACCCAAACCTCAAACTGAGATTATCCTCCAATAATTTTTCCTACACAGATCTTTTATTTGAAAAGAAAATGGAACCTAGAAAAACAGACTTTGAAGTTTTTATATTTTTACTCTAAGCATCATAAATATTAGCATCTCTTACCTTAATGCATAGCTATATAAACATATTTTTTAAAAAGCAGAATTTATCAGCCTTGCCTGCAGTCATTAGTCCTTATTTTCCCTAAACTTTGTTATTCAGGCTAGTTTAAAACTAAGAGGCCTTCAGAAAACTCAGTCTGCATAGCCTACACAAATCCCGTAATTTTAAAACAACAAAAAAAAAGTACTAAACACCCTACATGAATGCATAATGCTTGTCTGATGTTCATGCGCATCAGGGTTCATCACGTCAGAATCTGTTATATAATATCTAAGAACAAAAACATTTCTAAGACCTAGTGACTAATTAACAGCAATAATAGTAAATGGCTTAACAGTTGCAACCAATTTGCCTCATTCAAATGTCTCATTCTTTGTCTTTGTTAGAATGAATCAAGACTTGTATTTGAATAGAATAAAAAGTTTATACATTGCAGAACCTGAAAATAGATACATTTTCATGTGCTATTGCTCACAATACAGATGCATACTTCCTTAGTTAATATTCCAAAAAACAAACCCACCCCTCAGTAAGTCTTTAAGAAATTAATATTTCAACAATAAAAAAAAAGCTTTAAAAATATATATTTTTAAACACAGTAAAGTAGTTTAAGCTGTACCATATGATGGTTCCCAAGAAAAGAAAAAAGAGATACCAATTCTTATTTTTATGGACACTTTCATAACCTTGTGTGAAACAAATGAGACTATTCAAGTAGCTACAGAACATACATGGCAGGCTTTTCTTGTTCATCCCAACTCAATTAAAAGAAGTTTGATTGTTTTTTGAATCCCGCAAGCCTTTGAAAAACACTGCATGTTCAGATATGTAAAACAGCTTTGCTATAGTACTAGTATACACATTCTTTTTCTACAAATTGATCAGAGAGGACTAGTTATATTTATCTGGGCAATTTTCATATTAAATTCTCATTTTTGAGGATAAAGCAATACTTCATTTGCCAGACCAACTACTTCAAACATTTGCATACTTCAAATGAATTGGGTTTTAATACTATGTTTTATATACTCTTAGTCAATGTGTCCTATGTCATACTGAGTTTACAAATTGTCATTTCATACATTGTGTGTATACACTGACTTAGTTGTATTAATCTTGCAAATAATCATGTAAAAACAGAAACAGTATGATCACAGCAAATAATACATAACTATATTTTCTTTTGTCTTTAAAGGATATATTTGAGTGTTTTGTTTTTTTTTTTCCTCACTGTGCATATATATAAAAATAAAGCAAGCCCTTCAAATAGTCATTGCTTTCCTGTGAGGCAAAAGGGAGAGAAAAAAATACAGAAAGGATCTAGAAGGGGCACTAAAAGAAGCATTTTTTAAATGGAGAAATAAACGGACAACACTAGAAAAGCATGGCCTCTTTCTCATCTAGCTTCTGAGATTACATTTCAGCTAATTACCTTAAACATTAATTCTCAGAATATTCTCTTGTAAACACTACTGTTTTGTATAGAATACTGATCAAATTAATAAACAATACCTTCACCAGTCAGTCACTCTACACTAAGGAATCAAAAAAAGTCAAGGACAAAGGAAGGCATTTACTTGTCTGTCCTAAACAAGGATTTTTTTTTTTAAAGAGATTTTAAAAAAAGCTTATTTGGCTCTGGACTGGACAGATGCACCTATGCTGTATAAGCCTGCACAGTAAGCTGGCTGATTCTCAGATGTGGTGGGCCTACAGCCAGAGCATGCTCCAGGACTTGCACGCTGTAAAGCTCTTTCCTGCTCCTAGAATAAATACCATAGACCTGATGGCTTTGGAAAGGCTGGATACAACTGTTTTCAGTGGTTTTGCATATTGTAATAGCACCCTGCTTCTTGATGTTAGGCAGTCAGGTAGGGAACTGTTTCTCTCACAATACTTAAAAGTTTCCAACTGCACTACAGAGACTATATTCTGGAATGGCTCATATATTCGGTAATAATCTTTATTTATGCTACACTGCATGATCTGATATTATTGATGTTGCATTTCTCAAGCTATTCTGCTCTGTATTCTTTTCCTGCGTTACCTCTGAAATCATATCCCTCTTCATAATTAGTGTAGGCATAGACTGTGCTGACACAGCTATTCGTTTTTTTGTTCTGGAAAACAGCTTATATCCTAACAAATATTTCTCATGCTCCTTCTACCCCTTAAACACATATGCAGAGTCTATAAAATACTGATTTAATGTTAACTTGTTTTCATATAAATTCTGCTCACACAAGACATTCTGCGCCATGCTATTATATAAATCAGAAGAAAACTTTGTTGGTTGCTGCTGGAATTCAAACTGAAGGGGTGTTGTAGGAATAGAAAAAAATTCCTTCAGAAGTTCCCACCATGCAGAAGATCTAAGAAAAAGAAAGAATACTTTCCTGTAAGAAGTTAAAAAATGGAACTCCAAAGTCGTCATGAGAGAAGGGAGAGCTGTTTTCTTTTCATATACTATCCCTAGAAAATAAAAGATCGTGCAGGTTTAAATAAATTCTACCAGAGTTCCTCCTAGGGCAACTGAGACACAAACGTAAATTATGGTGACTAATTTGATGCCGCAGAGTATTAGCAAAGCTTCTCTGCCTAGATGCTAACTGACTTGCTAGCTTTGGCCCAGAGACGCGGGTGCTCTGAAGGCGACAGTATTGCCTTTCGAGGCTTCCCTGGAGGATCACGGGTACAAGCCGCCTGTTGTGAACAATATGATGGCATTAAAAAACACACCACCTAGTGCAGCATTCTGTTTGGCTGCATTAAAACAGACTTAGCATAGAAAGGGATCCAGAGACTGATTATGGAAATTAATGAAGTTGCATAAAAGATTTCTGCATAAAGAATTGCTGAAATTTTGTTCTAAAATTCACCACATTTTGTAGGATGATTCGCAATAGATAAGCTGCTGTCAGATTTGCAAATTCTTTTGTTTCAGGAACTACCAGAAGACTCCATATAACTCTCATAATCCTTTTAAATCTCTATAATACTTCTCCATTTCTTCTGCAACTCTGTTCCTCTCTGCATAATATAAATTTTATTTTGACACCACAGCAACACATTTTATGGTAATAATACGGTAATCCAAACAGTAAAACACAATATAGCAATCAAAATAAGTGCAAATAATTAGAACCACCTCCATCATGTGGAAAATAATCTACTTGGTACCACTGAGCATTTGGAGTTCATTCTCATTCAAATATACTCTTCTCAGAGACTAATCTCTTAATCAGACAAATCACCACTGCTGTGAAATATATCTAATGGGAAAGCAGCTAACAAAACTTTTATGCATTTTTACTGATATCCTACTTGAGTGATTTAAAATAGCATGCAAAATGTATGATCATTAAAGAAAAGATCTGTTACAATATAACATGGATTTAGCTCTATCCTTAAAGAATATTTCAAAGATGTAGTAAAGCAAATACAAACAAATCAAATTGCTTTTTAAAGTTAAAATTTAGAAAAGAAAGTTATTGTATTGCTTGCATACAAAAAAAACAGGCCATACAAAACAACTGTCGTGCTGGAGGAAGCAAATCTGCCATTTGCTAAGCACTTATTTATTAAGATTGCCAGGGAAAGTAATTAGGATATCTATCCTCAAGATGAAGAAGGTTTTCCCTACTTTTGTTTTTCACTGGATAAGAAAAGGAAATGGAGGCTCAATGTAGTGTGTCTAACCCATGATCCTTATTTATATTACATGCTTATTCAAGTCTCTTTGCCTCATTTCTCCTAGTCCAAACTATGTAACCAAAGTTCTGGTTTCTCCCTATGGGGCAACCAACGCGCTGTGGAAGAGCACTGTGCTGTCTGGTTGCACTGAATGCTTTGCTTGCTGCATCGGACAGCAACGGTGCTTCGTTTTCTTCCTCCCATTGCACCCACTCCACTCCCCTGAGCTCTGCACCTTCTGCAGAGTTTTCCTCTAGCTGTGGAGGACTGACAAGTCTGGCTTCCTCTGTGGGTATTTTCACTATTCTCAGCAAAATAAAAAAAGAGTAGTGATCAAGATCAATATTGCTTCATTGCCAATTTAAGTAAATCAGCATTGCTTCTGTTCCCCAACTATAATGAAACTGTTAAATTGCTGCGAAGGTCCAGCAAAATTTCTTGAAAAGTATTTTAGGCATACCTGTTTCATGCCTTAATATTTACCAGAAGGGCTTGGCAAAAAAAGCATATTAGAGGGGCAAAGACATAAAAGAGGCAGGAAAGAAAGATAAGAACATGAAAGAAAACATACGACTACACAGAATTAAACTTGGGCATTATGTTATACTGTGGTTATTACTGTTTAAACCAATGTGAGAGGGAAATACAATCCACTTTTTTGAAGTCTGCAGCAAATGGTCAGGTTAGCATTATATGCCCATGTTTGTTAGATATTTAAAATTGTTCTTTTTCACTACTAGCAATATTTTATCCTTCACAGTACTGAATAAACCTGAACAGAGTACTGCTGCATTTACCAAAACAAAAAAGCTTGTAGTATACCAGTAACACAATTAAAATGCATCAAGCTAAAAATTACATTATTTTTAATTGTATTTGGGTTACTGAAGATGCTCTCCATTAAGTGAATGAAGTTACTAACATTACTGATGCACATAAATCTCATGTAGTCCAGAACCAGAGGCTGGAAAAAAGGCCAATTACATTTTTGACTTTGCAAAGCACGGTGACAACTAAAGTGAGTACGTACTATAAAATTTCCTCATGTCAGTCCAGCTGATAACTTCACATTCCAGATATTATTGAAAACATATCACTAATGCAAACAGATACCTTTAGGGATACCTTCAATACATGCTGCTTTTCTATCTTATTTTTGCTTCCTTTGTTCAATGAAAATACATTTTTGTGCTATTATTGGTTCTCCAAAGTTTGAGTAATTTATAAAAATGAAAAATTTTGAAGTTTCCTCATATAAAGCATAATGCAAAAAATGAAATAATACCAGACAATAATTTTAGCAACTCTCAAATACTTGATGAATAAAGCAACACTTTCAAGAGATTTTATACCTTCTGATAGCATATACCTTGATATATTGTCAACATATGTGAAGTTTTCAATTATAACTGCAATTTCCACATTAGTATAGGACTTGCTTGCCATTAAATTTTCATTAAAAAGTTTTGCATCAGTAACATTTCATGGGTAAGTATACAAACTCTAGATGGAGTGGTTCTTAATGCTTGTACTTATATTTATATGGAAAACTCCTCTTCCCCTCCACCACAATGAATACAGATACTGTATTTTTACTGTCAGGAGAAATAAAAACAGAAGGAGCAAAAGCTTAATTATTGTGTCTGGTACTTAAGCTATGCTGGGAAGAAAATAAAAAATTTACTACAGTTTTTTTGTTTAAGTAAATAATTAAATCCCTATTGTTGGCTCAAGCAGCACTTCCACAGCTTTCGAGTTCTGCCTATGTTAAGCAATCTCATTGCCAAGGGACACACAGAAAGAAGTATTAAACCCGAAGCGATTCAAAAGAGAGAAACAAAAAGAAGAAATAAAAAAAATGGTTCTATAGGTAAGGTAAATGCATAAATGAAGAGCTGTAATAATCACACACCTCATGAGGTAAAATATTTATATAATACTTTCAGTAAGTCTGAATTGCAGTGCATCATTGCTCTTGGAGACTATAAAGCTCTGCACGTACTTTGAGAACTGGTATGCTTACTGAAGTTGCATTACAACTCACTTCAGGACATTTAATTTCTGAGCAAAAACGTTTACAAGTAGCACAACCGAAGGCATAGTTGAAAGAAAAGTCATGAGGTTAAGATCATCAGGCATAGGATTTAAAAAATATATTGCATATATAATATATGTAAAAACTGCATATATCTATATTTGCAAATATATATGCAAAAATCCATGACTTCAGCTATTGGCATAATTCATTATTTTCTAAAAACCTCTTTTATATCAGTGCTGGCAATATCCAAGTTTAAAGAAACCAGCCTGTGCAGGATCAAATACGAATGATTTGCATGCCCTATGCTGAGAAAGAAGTCAACTATTTCCATTTCCTAATACCATTCCCTAATTTAGGATAAACATACTTCAAGCAATTCTATTTACTTTTATACATGGTAATAATCTCCAAGAGAGTGATTTTTTGAGGTTTTTGATTTGTGTGTAGCATCCCAGTTAAAACCATAAAGATTTTCTCAACATTCAATAAATCAGCCTGCTACTAACTAGTTCTTCTGCTATATTTTAGTCTCTCTTAAAATCCAATATGACAGACTGTTTGACCCAGTACATCACACTACATTTCAGGGAGTAATTTTCTGTGCAAAACGTTAATGCATGCTGCCTGTATCTTTGCAATCAGTGTACTTGCTACACCAACTTTTTGAAAAGATTTTTTTTTTGAAAAGGTTAAACTTTTTCCCTAGTTTTACCAAACTTACTTAAAATATCACATAGTAATTTTTTCCATTTTTGCTACGAACCTCTACATGTACACATTAGAATCTTCCTATCCTTAGAAATAAATTCAAAGAATAAGATTTTCCATATTTCAGCAGTTATCTGTCTTTTCAAGTAATGTATAGATTTAGGGGAAGGTTACCCATGATGATGCAAGTTCAATCAGTAAAATCTAAGTTATAGAGGATTTTCCAATTTTTCTATTATTCACAGGTGTTATTAGAAAGAAATATTGAAAAAGTACTAAATTAAAACTTTTCCAATTTGCAATTCCAGCCTCTCTAATTTTTTTTGGTTATTCCATTTGCTCAAAAGCAACTGGTAGTTGCAATTTCATATTGTCTGTAGATAAACCTCCTTGAAAACCTGCAATTAGTAATTATAGAAAATTAGTTTCAAACAAAGTTGTACCTAACTGTAATGGTATATTTATGAACAATTTGGCCTCTCGTGACTGGTTACAAAATTATCAAAGAAAATAATGTATTTTATATTAGCAGAGTTCACTTAACTTGTGTGGTGGATTTTAGTACTTGACAGTGTACTTCACAGTACACTGCAACCACAAACAGAGAATAAACGTAATGAAATTAAGCCATATGCTTTCTGTGTGGATATCTGCGTAGGTGGACACAGTCTTCCTTTCTACAAGACAATTCTAAAGGACAATTTTCTCTTTTTTATTTAATATGTATTCTTATTGTTCTATAAAAAGGAAGATCAAAACAGCACTAACATATGCGAATTCAAGTACTCATGCATTAGGAAGTACCAAGTATAAGTAGAAATTAGGACGCACAATGGGTTTTTTTTGTGTGTGTGTGTGGGGGGGGGGGGCGTCTGTGTTTTACACTTGTAAAGCAAGAGAAAAATTCCACAAGTTTTACTTTGTGATTTTCTTGTTAATTATTTTGCAGTCTGTATTCCACAGCCTTCTCATCCAGTTGCTCCTGCATGCTTAATGTTGGGGAGCAAATGAATTGAAAATTACCCCATTTCTGTATCTTCTCACATTTGTTTCAGCATCTTTTGACAAACTATTTCAACCTTTGCAATGGATGCCAGCCACTGCGATCTGTTGCAAAGGAATTTGGATTAGACACCAAAACAGACTGTTCCTATTTCACATATTTCCAATCCCATTTTCTTCCAGTTCTTCCATGAAGCAATTCACGTTCTCGATTTTGACAAGAGCTAAAATACCCACTGAGTGCTTCAGAGCATGAGTCTCCAGTCTGCCTTCTGCTGCTTGAGCACGCACATCGCAAAGCCATGGCATTACATACTTAATGGGGACAATTTAGATTAGTCTTTTTGGGGGAAACGGACGCCGCTCTTTGGGGATAGCACGCAGTCTGGCTGACCACAGGCTCTGACTGAATGAAGCATTCGTAACTGATCTGTGGAAGAATGGATGCACAAACTAGTCAGCAGTAGGATTTATGAGTACTTTTAGTTACAAGATTTTCTTCAGTCTCATCGTTGCCCCAGCAGCATGTCTGCAGAATATGTTCCAAATATGATTTTCTTTCCAAAGGCTTACGGCAACAGAATGGCAAGACATACAACCTGGCAAAAATCCCAGTACTGTGCTAACTTTTAAGCACCTACTAAATCACTGTGATTACAGACAGTCTCAAAGAAAATGTCATCAAATTTTTTAAACGTGCAATTCTGCACATTTTTCCATAGCTACCTTCTCAAAAATGACTAACCATTCCTCCCAGTTAACACAAACAAGGCAAGCATCAACCTGTGGCTGACACCAAGCATAGCAAGTTTTCAATCCAACCAGCTGTGTGCTTAGATAAGCTTTTAGACCTAGGATATCATACAGTAAGAGTCATACAATCTTAATTTTAGGTGCAACTGTACTAGCAATTACATATCTTAAATACCTTATCAGATACGGAGCATCTTAAATAACTGTATTAAAGTCTAAAGAAGGTTTAATGAACCCTGTAATTCAAAGCGGCACTTTTTGACATTTTTGCAGCAGCCTTCTGTTTCACATTTAACATATAAATTTTATCCCACTTTAACAACTGATGTCAAGTGACTTCTCTTTGTGAACACTGACTTAAAAAAAGAAAAAGAAAAAACTTCTGAAAAGGAAATGATATAAAATGCTAATCTTCAAGTTACTGAAAGTATCATGCAGGTTTACATGCTTTTTTAAAACCAGCTTTTGTAATCATGGCATAATGACTCTGAGTAGAATTTTACTACAGGATAGGAAAATCCACTTGGTTACACAGTGCAATAAACAAGCAGGTCAATGTTTTACACACAAAATTGAGTATATTCAGCAGTAATAAAATCAAAAAGGTAATTAAAATGATGGTTATTTCCAGTCCTTTACTAAATGGTATCCTATGAGAAGATCTTTGTCTCTTTCTTTAAAAGACTTTTTTTTTTTTAAAATACTCATAATTTTTTATTCCATTATAAAAACTCCTGTCTCCACTACAAAAGGAATTTTCATTATGCCTAAGAAGGGATTAGCTAAGTAGTTAAAAAAAATATATATATATATATATATATATATATATATATATATATTTTTTTTTTTCCAAATAATCTTAGAAAAAGGTTTTGGAAAGCAGAATCAGGTATTTGTTATATTCTCAGTTATGTGAACCACTGCTGTGTACATTGAAAGAAGTTGTAAGTTTTAAAAAGATAAGGGAAAGGTAGATTTATTAATTGAAACATACTAAAACACGGATGGGTTGTTTATATGCTACAGTTATATTTTCCTGAAAAATTACTCTGCCAATGCATATCCAGTACTATGCTCTGGGTTTTATATAAATTCATAGAATGGAATTATGTTCTGTGCTTTCCCTGCTGGGGGCAATATGACTCCACTTGTCTTCAACAGATGACCAGAAATTACACAGAAGTGGAAAAACTCAAGGTTTTTTAAGATACTAGACTGAATCACTAAAGTAAAACAGGGACATTATCACCAAAAATGCCTTAATGAAGCTCATCAGCAACCGCAAACGTAGACAGTCACTAAAAGTGGCTGAAGAAGACTGGGAAGATACAAGTAATAGTAATTAAAAAATCCTGAAGGTATCATAGAACAAAAAGAAAGAAACAATCATTGTCCTAATCAGTGTAACAATATGTAGTTACACATTTCAGATATCATGTTGTATATATAACAACATCACAACCTCTTACACAAAAATAATGTATGCCCCTCCGAGTCCTTTGCAAACTAAGTTTTGTATGCTTTGGGGAATTCTTTGTGAAATTATACAAGAAAAAATGGAGTAAATTTAAAATGGAATAGGAGTAGAGAAGTAGATTTAAGAACTAATATCAATAGGGATATCAAATTAAAAATAGGAATTATAAAACTTTAAAGCCACACCAGTAATTGCCACACTTTAGCATTTTTTGTTTAAACATGTTGTTGTCAAGTCTAGGTTTACTTATTCAAATAAGTTCAAATAATTATTATTTAATAAAAAGTTACAATTTAAAAAGCTACCTAAATGAAAGATATAACTAAATATCTGACTGTATGAATTGCACCACATGCAATTTAGTTATACTTTTAAATTCATGTTGATGGTTATTTCCTTGTTTGTTATGAATTATGTTCACATGTATACATACAACTCCTAGAAGATTGTGATGCCATTCCCTTTATCATGCAGTACATACATAGTGTATGTATCTTCTGCTTTGAAAACAGGCCAACCTCTCTTACTTTTTTTTTTTTTTCTCTTTTCTTTTCTTCCTGTCTGCAGGTGCTTATAACTTTCCAAATGTAAATCTTTTATCCTGAAGTTTTGTATACTGGTATTTATCTGCCTTCACATGGTATTGCTGAAAAGCTTAAGACTATACACTCCAGCCATTTCCAGAAATATTCAAGTGTGAAGGGGGGGGGGGGCAGGGGATGGCTTACCATTTAAATATAATCATTCATTCTATTTATACATAATTATTAGACATTCTTGTAAGAACTCTGCTGTCTACTTGCTTTGGAATTAGGCAGGTTCACCTGAACTTCAGAAAAAAATTTTGCTCTCTTTCTGAAAAGAGCAAAATCCATTTTCGTTTGAACTCTCTGAAAAATCTCAAGTTACGCACATGCAAAGGCTTATTAATTGTCAAAAGTTAATTTCTCCAAACATTATTTCTACTATCCAGAGTCACAAATGCTATGTAAAACTACTTTTATTTTTCCCATGTCCTAAACATTCGGCAAACTGAAAGGGGAGATGAATACCAATATATGCAGGATATAGAACAGAAGTCAGTTTAAAGTATACTTACTTATAGAGCACTTTTAATCCTTCTTTTACCAAAGTAGTCTAACCATATTTCTGTTATCTCTACAGGACCAATGGAATACTGGGTTATGTTTGAAAAAAGCGTTTGAATTGGATCAGATTTCATTTGTAAAAGGGACACAAAAACCTTAGAAGTGGCAACGTTAAGTTTGTAACCTTAGGGAGAGCGCTTACAGTGATCATATGCCTAGAGACAGTTCACCACAATACTCAGGGCGAGTTAAATCGTTGCTCCATAGCAAGCTAGTTCTTCAGGGGAAAGTTAACAGAACTATAATGCTCTGCCTGTATAAAGCAACAGGAAGAAGATACTTTCGTCCTTCCCAAATACGGACTTCAAGTTACAGTTGACTCTTTGGAGGGGTTGCTTTCGATAGGCTCTGGATACTTTACATAGCATCTGCTCTTTGAAGTCTAATAATTTTTTGTAATAATAAATGATACCACTAAACGATTCCAAGAAACCCCTATTACACTGCTTTGGATGAGGAAGACAAGCGTTCACTGCTGTGGAGAGAGCAGCATCTCAGTTACCTCCTCCCATCTCTCCACCTAGCCACGTAAGCTTGCCTTGTCACAGTTCTAGTGGCTCCTTCCATGAACTGATTTCAGCTCACTGAAAGCTAGTAATAACAAAACAAACAAACAAGCAACTTGATATTGCCAAAAGGCAGCAGCCATGTCCCTCCTTTCCCCTCCTCCCACTGCTATCTGCTATTGCTTTCTTCATTCTTTCCCCATTTCTAATCTCGTTCCATTCCTTGTGCCATTTCTGGCACTAATCACATCTCTTCATTGGCCAATTTCACTCCATAAAATGGCTCAAAAATTTCCCCAAATCCAAAGTAGTTTTATGCAGTACTAGTGAGTTACTTTGGTTCCTTGAATGATCTGATTTTCTGAAGTTAATTGAAAAGGTAATGGTAAGAGTACAGCTTTAGAGAAGAGGTTAGAGGGAAGAAGGGGAGACGAATTCCTCGCTCTTTTTGAGGAAGTAGTTGCTAGAATACCTATTTTGCGAAAGCATTTTCCAAGTCACATTAGCACAGCAAAAGAAAACTTCCCATTCATTAGCAGCAAGCGATTATTACAGGTCAGATGCATATGAGATGACAGCTTAAAAAGTAACAATACTGTGTAGAGAACTAAGACAACTCTCCTTCCATAGAAAAATATTTCTACTTAATGTTGATCCTGAAGGCTCAGAAGCAAACAGGAGCATCTTCTCTATAACATTAACATCTCAGGATACCTTGTTATTCCATTTCCTATCAGGAAACCTGCATATTTGGGGTTCATTCCCTTCCCCACACAGCCAGGGCAACCTAAAAAGAGGTACACTGTATGAAGACTGATAGAAATGAGGTGACTGTCAGTAGAGGCCTTGAAGATCTCAGTCTTCAGAATATTCTGACAAGCTATAAACATTAGATAGTAAAGTCCACTAGAGAGTTGTATTAACTTCTAACACCACTCATTTACGTCTATGCAACCATGCCCTTGTCTTTCCCCACCTTTCAAAAAACCCAACCAAACAAAAAAAGTAAAAAACCTGAGACCCTCAGAAGCTTACTGTTAAAACATTAAAACTTGTTACATGCTTACATTTTAATAAGTGCTATGTACAGTTTCTTTTTTTTTTTTTTTTTTGACAAAAGAATAGTGGTTTCCGTGAAAAGATTAGCTGATTGAGAGCCTATTGGAAAACTAAAAGGAAGGAGGCCCCTTGGTAAGTGAGAATAATCCTTCTAGCTGTCTTGTGCACTACATAATTTCAATATTTTTTTAAAAAAGTTTCAAAATGACCAAATAGCTCTTCAGAAAAAAAAGAAAAGGCAAGACTTAATTAAATAAGTTGTAAGAACAAAAATCTGTAAATGTAGATAGCAGGATACAGAACTGTGAGACAGAAAGATGCTTTGGGCCTCAGGGCACAGTTCAATGAAAAAAAGATCTAAAAGCTCACTGATACCAAAAGGCAGAGGTTTTGTTCTACCCTCTCTCTCACCTATTCTTGCTGCTATCCATACAGTTCAGTCTGTTCCCTGGTGTTTGGGTAGTTAAACCTCAAGGCCTTCCTCGTGAACATATAACATGCTGACATGAAAACCTCCACTGTGGGGATGCCCACAGGGTCTGGCTAACAGCAACTGATACTAGTAGAGACACTAGTGAAAACAGAGCATGTGTGAAAGGAATACCCCAAACTGTCTCCAAGTTCATTTGCCCCCAAATGATAATGCTAGAGAGGAAGATGATCCTCAGCCAGACTATCAAAAGACTTTAAAGAGTCAGCTCAAAAAAAAGTGTAAAGTATGAAAATTTGTAATAGTGGGATAGAGAAGACGATAATAGAGCAGGGGTCAAAACCTGGTTTGACTCTGCCAGAAGTCACCCCACTGGCACTGCAACCTCTACCTCGGCCTGACAAAGCACCTTCCTGTCACCGCTGTGGGCAGCCTGCATCCAGCTAGTGGAGTGACAGCACCAGCTGCCACAAGTAGGGAGCCCTACAGTTCAGCTCCTATCGCTTTGATTTAAAACAAATCCCAGTGAACTGATGTTAGCCAATAATTATTAAAAGGGGTTATGACAATCATTTTTGAAACAGAAATTTTGGTGCAGATCCCTACTATAGCTGAGATCTAAGTCCCCTTCTCTAACTGTTCTCTAGGCTAGTTTTAGAAAAAGAAGCAACTGTTGATCACAGTTCTGCCACTGAAGTTGTGTCACAGTGAAGAAGTCAATATTTGCTATGTAAGAAAGAGCATTTACCTGTGACGCAATGACTTCTTCTTGAATTTTACATTAAGCAGCCAAAGAAATAGCAACCAAACTCACAGAGGAGATTTCTGCCATCTGATGAATTCCATGTAAGAATTTGTGTTCCTGGCCAATAATGCCATCTGCTTCTAACCCATCCTGCTCTGCACCCAGCCGAAAGTTCAGGCATAAACGGGTGTCTGCTAAAGCAAAGTAGTTATTTAAATTGTTCTGTTCTCCAGCTTTCTAACAGAGTTTACTGACAGCAATACAGTAAGACTCTGCAAGATATTTCAAGAAAATATATATTATTATATATACAAATAGAAATTAATCCAGATTCTCCAGGTAAAAGAAAGATAATAAGGAACTCACAAAGAAATACTAAGAGAATATTAAAAAACCCTAATTCTAAGATGGTTAGCCTTTTTAGGGAACATCTGAAAGAGAAAAAAAACCCTTCCTCTTTCCATACATAGCATGACTCCAGAGAAATGTATTTACAGAGTTGAAACAGCTGGTGCTAAAGAAGCAACGTCCACACTGTATACATTTCAGGAGGGTTTTCTTCAGCCTAGCTTAGTGTGATGCTGTGAGTGAACGCCAGTGAAGGCTGGAGCGCGTTTCTTCTGCTCCTGGAGCACCTTCCGGCTTTGTCTCTCTGGAAAGGAAAGGCAGCTGCAGGATGCCAGCCTGCTCTGTGATACGAACTTATGTGTGGTAAGTGAGGAGGAGGTTCACAAGTGCACTCCTCATCTGAACTGAAGTGCTAATGTAGGGACACTCATAGACCCATACTTATGGGTCTCAGCTTAAGTCTTCAAAATTAGTATTACTGGATTCTCTAAGTGATAACCAAGTTGTTCATATTTTCTTATAACACATTGATGTAGCAAATTTGAGCAAGTAGGGTAAATGATGCTATGATATGCAGAAACCAAGAAAAATGTCATTAGAAAACTTACATGTTACATGAAGAAATACTGGTATATTACAGTACATTAAAAATTCCATAACAAAAAACCAAAATGAAACAAAGAACAACAGCATTTGCCCAGAAAGCAAAACTAAAGGCATAAATCAAACATTAGAGTCTTGTAATATTCAGATCAGCTGCATTGTGGAGAATGTGTGAAATAGAAACCCAGTTAGCTTAGTAATAAATTTGCTAAGAGAAATGTTATTTTCTTAGTTTTCACCAACTCATTTACATAACATTCAGGTTTTTGTATTTTACTATATCATGACTGTCTCTCTAGTACTTTGATCTCTAAATGAGGACTTCTGTCATATTTGAAAAGGAATCTGTATACTAATCTTCTGTTCCTCACATTAAAACTAAACTCACACTCATGTATGTAGCTACAAAGCATATCACATTACTTTGAACATAGCTTTTCAATTTCAAAGTATATAAAATGAATATAGGTACACATTAAAAAAAACCCCTATGGATTAGTGAAATCTTTCTCAAAGTATGTCTCCTTATGTACTAGCACCCCCTGAAAACAGGATCATTGCTATTTAAAAATCTTTCAAACATCTAAAGTCATAGTTACGTTTCATGGTTTGTGCTAAAGATTGAAGTCAAAACCAAAAAATTTAAGGGAGTTTTGTATAATTATCATCATCAATATCCACCAGAACATGAAATAGTTGCAGACTCATCCTTGGTATCACTAAATTATTTTGCTTGCACCACTGAAAATCCCTTAGCCAGATCTTACTAAGCATAAATTTCTAGCAGCCTTTAAGCATGACACAT
The DNA here is from genome assembly GCF_036417845.1 of Apteryx mantelli. Taxonomy (NCBI): domain Eukaryota; kingdom Metazoa; phylum Chordata; class Aves; order Apterygiformes; family Apterygidae; genus Apteryx; species Apteryx mantelli. The sequence goes on along the minus strand of NC_089982.1, from coordinate 49,195,025 downwards.
TAAGAGTACTGTATCCATGTAATAGACTGCACTGAGTAATCTAGCATTGCCATTATCCATATTTATCATGGAAATTACCCAACTTGTCCTCTGCTCCAGATGAGAAACAAAATATTCTGTGCAAACTAAGAACTAAATGCCCTTCAGGTTGGTTTGTCGAATTTCTCCAATAGTTGGAAGCCAGGATTTAAATAAAAATAAGATAACATTAAGAGAAATGTATATATCTAGAAAGGACCAACCCACACACAGTGCTTTGAAAATTGCCTAATTTGCTCACTTAAATTAGTATGTTCATAGCTCTTTATTTTACAATCCCAAAAGATGTTTTTACTTTCTTTTTCTCCCCAAAATATCTGAATTGTTTCACAGAATTCACACAACAGACCAGATTTCATCCCAAGCTTTCCTCAGCTACTGGCTACAAAGCTTCCCCCATGCCAAGACATTGAGAAAGAGGCCTTACAGTCACAGCAGAGGTCTGGTTCAGAACTTTGGCATTCGCTCTCCCATCCACTGAACAGCCAAAATACAGGACTGTGTCACTGAAGATAAGGATGCAATTTCAAAAGCCTCCAGATGATTTAGGTACGTATGACTAGTTTTCAAAGCACAGGAATCTAAAAACAATAAAGGAAATTCTGCTGATATTTCAAAATAGCCTAATTCTAGTAGATACCCCATGTTGGTGCTACAGATTCCAGCCTTCTAAAGGTTTTCATGGTCCTTCCTCTAAAGCAGAAGCTGCCATCAGAAACCCATGCTTGATATAACTGGGAAATTCCTATACTGCAAAATAAAACTTTTTTTTAATTTTTCCTTTTTATAAGATTATCTTCCAACTCAGATACAGCCAGTTATGTGCCTTGTTTTGTGTTAATTTAGGGCTGAAGTTTTTAACCTATGAAAATGAAGCATATGCAATCATTTTATTTGAATTTCTCCACAACATTTTTGAACTTATTGCCCATTTTCAATAAATACTGAATATTTATGATATTGAATTTCCCACCTAACTGGCTGAACAGACAGTCCCTATTGAGGAAAAGCTGAAAGAATGACTTGAAAGTTACCTGTTGTGTTTAGGCTGCTAATTAGTGTACGCAAGGTTCCAAAGCAGCCTAAGAGCGCATTTCCCATCATCCGTCTGGTTGGTAAGGGAATTAGCTAAACACACTGTCAGGAGTTTAGAAAGTGCAGGGTAGGACCCTGGGGGTAATGTGAAGGAGTGAAATTTAATGCATTTGTGGGATGTGGAAAGGATCCACGCTTATTGCGGCATGTGATTCAGGACACAATCCAAAGAGAAAGGGTTGTCATTAATAAAATGGTATTTTAACCATCTGAACATGGGTGAAGTGGTAAAATTGGTCCCTGAAGTGAGCTGAGAACCAGAACACATTAAAGAGAGCTCCATACATTCCTAGTTCTGCTTCCAAGTGTCTGATGGCTACAATAATGGCACAGCAAAGGCTGGCTCATCATTCCTGTCCAAGACCTGACTGAAATGCCTGTTTTTACCAAGTTGCTCAACAAAAGAACAGACTCGGAACTTAAGGACTACTATTATTTCAGCTCTACCTTAGTGTTTGTACACAATCTGCAGCTCAGAGATGCTTCTGCACTACCTATCGCCTAGTATAGTCAGCAAAGTCAATGCTTCAGATGTTTTGTCTTAGTTGTTAAAAAACAAAAACAAAAAAGCTTACATAAAGAATAACTGAATAGTTTTTGCTTAGATAACTTAAAACCAATTAATGATTTCTTAATGGTCTGCAGTAGACTATTAGTGTATTTTTGTTGTTATGAAAAATTTTAGAGAATATCCTTATAATGAGCATTCAGCACACAGTTTAAAGTGTTAATAAGCAATTAAAGTATCTTTAATATTAAAAAATGAAAGAATACACAGATAATATATCAGTTAGTCCTTCAGAGGTTGCACTGCATCTGCTACATTCTCATTCTAGCAATTATGCCAGACTTTCTGGAGCAGTCAGGTGAAGGGAACCTCAATCCCAAAAAATCCCCCCCCCCCGCCCACATCCCCCACATACATGCACACTATAAATTTTGCTTAAAAAAAAAAAAAAAAACACAAACTACTGATATTGAAGATGCAAAGAAAGCTAAAAAATTTGAAAACTTTCATAATCACAGATTATTCAGGAATTTCCTTGCAACTTGATTTACACTTGTGTTGTTAAAAGCATTACATGCAAACATTGATTTTTGTTCCCCTTGTGCAGAAAAGCTCTGAAATGTACTTTTTAACTTGAAATCTGAAAAGAGTATATTTTCTTCAAAGGATCTCCTAAGTGTCTAAGGAACGCCTCTCAGCATAGCCTACTCAGCAGCCAAAATGACAGAAAAATAAGCTTGAATAAAGTGCTGTATTTCCTGCACACCATACAAGCATGCATGCAGCTTTGCTGCATGAGAAATAAATTTTCTAATTCTGAAGAAGGCCTGAACTTTTCAATAACAGGAAGAGCACACAGGCACCTCATGAACAATCTAATGCAGTATCCTTTAGGAACTAATGTCAAAGTATAGCTTCTTACATTTGTAGGTGCCCAAGGGACTACAGGATCTTAAGTTTCATCAATGAAGATCTATATAGAAGATAAAGTTCTGTATATGCTCAGCAGCTTTGGATTCTTGCCTCAGCTGTGTTTTCAGGATTTACTGAATACCTAATGCTCTGTGGGACTTTCAAACTCATTTTCTCTAAGTCTCAAGTCTCCAGAGCTCCTGATCTTCTAGGCACATGACTAACATTGAAGGCAGAACAGAAGACAAATGAACAAAAAAAGTACAATAAAAACACAGCTGTTCTAGTGATAGTGGAGAGGTGTTCTGTCTGCCCCAGCAACTGGAAAAAAAATTAGGATTTTGGGCTACCTAGGTTTGGTTCAGATCAGGTGCAAAATGCAACAGAAATGTTTGACAAGACTACGATGAAACGTCTGTGATGAAACGTCTAGTTTCCCAAAGGCTGCATATATGCCCTCTCTCAGAATGCTGCTTATGTTTTACACTTGAGCTTTTTTTCCCTTGTTTTTTGGTTGTTTGTTTGTTTGTTGTCGTTTGGAAGACTGCTTTCAATCCAGATCTTTTTTCCAAGGACTAGTAAGTGGGCAGAAAGATGAGAACTCCTTAAGCAGGCATTACCCAGAAAAGCTACCTTTCTCTTTTTTGTACTGCATTCTCAAGTCACTATTCAACTACCCTCCAGCCTGTGATAACTGTTTGAAGGAATTAATTTCACTAAATGAGAATTTGTGAAACGTTTATGACATATTACTTCATATGAAAGGTGAAAAGTGGGTAAAACATTATTGTTGATGATGCTGCACAACCCCAGGTATCTGTAAAGTAGGCATTAGATTAAGACAGTTTTCAAAGTTTCCTGCAATATATTGTCCAGCCAAATGGAAGGAACGTGCATTGAGAGCTCCTGTTTGTAAGGAAAGTAAAGTTTTAGAAGTGCTAGAATTACTCCTGCAAACAAAGCTACTGCAAACTGGTTAAGGAGAAAAGAATTTTGAGAAGTAGAAAATTCAATGCTTCATTTTATTTTGAGGTTATAGACTTTAGGACAAGCTAAACATTCAAACTCTTCTCTAGAAACAAGCTTTCAGCCTTTTATATGGGTTGCATTGACAGCTGGGGTAAAAGAGTTGTTTTAATTAAAACTCTTCTCTGGGGAAGATCTGGTAGAACTAGCATCTGTATCTGGCCTGATGAATCTCCAGTAAACAAACAGACGGGGTGTTTCAATACAAGCTTCAGTGTTAAAGAGGATTACAAAAAAGCAATTTTGCTAGCATTTCTGAATATTATGAATACAAAGCAGTACTATTTCTAACAAAGTTCCCTTTAAAATACAACTGTTTCAGAAATGACAAATACAACTAAAGCAAAAATTGCTCTAGCTGTACATTTGTGGTTAAAAATATTTTGAACTGTACAAATACAGTTTATTCTTCTTTATATCCTAGCATGTTTGCACTAATCTGACTCAGATCAACATTATGTTTATAATAGGAAGCTACAGAAAAATCACATTTGAAGACATTTTTCTGAGGGAAGATAGTAGTTTGGAAACCCTAACATTTTTGGTCAACTTAAAACATGCCCATATGATAGTTGGCATTAAGGGAAGTGAATTCCACAGTTCAGACTATAATGACACAGTTGCATTAAAAACAGACAAACACATGTATTTAAACATACCATTACATGATGTATTTGAAGAAAACTTGGAAAAATTATGAGTTAAGGAAGTCACTTAGACAGTCTACCACTAGTAGCAGACACCTTCATATGCTACAAATTTCATAGTAGCAATTACAGCACAAAAGTAATTACCCCCTTTTTCTACTCAATCTTGAACTATCAATGTTCTTAAAGGAAGACTTATGATATTTTTAACTGACCTTATTTGCACCTTCCTTCAGACTGGCAAACACATTATGAGTATTTATTGCAAATAGATCTGAATTGTCAATATGGTTTAGTTAAGAATTCTTATACTTGGAAATTATGTGAGGCTGGATTTCTATATGGTGTTTACATCACCTTGCACTGACCAACAGGATTTTTTTTTTCCAATATATTATAAAGTATCTTCCTGTTTTAAATGGAGAATTTTTTCCTTGAATAAATAAAAATGTTTCTGAAAGTATTATCTTACTTTCACTAAAGAATTTTTCTCCTCTGTTTAATAGTATGTTTTTCATGTGTCTAAATAATTACATGCTTTGAATGACACTGATTACATGCATTGTTATTTATTGAAAAGTACAGTTACCTCCTAATTTATAAATATGTTTCTTAGTACCTGTCAAACTAGCCATGCTTTTTCTTTTCTGGCTTTGGAAGAGAGACATTTCAAAACCAGACCAAACAAGACCACCACCACCAAAAAATCATGAAGTTCTGTGTATATAGCTTTGGTACATCATATTTTATATTAAAGATCTAAAAGTATAAGCTCACTTTATACATTTCTGATCTTTAGCACAATTTGAAAGTATGTAACATTGAAATTTATGGAAAATCTTTTAACCAAAGAGAATGTTACAGACACCCAACAAATAGATGAAGTCTAATTGTATACAGCAACAATGGACTATTTCTTAAAAGCAATTCTTGTTTCATTCATAGTCTCCACGGTAAACTATAAATCAGCTGCTCATAATTGTGATTTTCTCTTTGATTAGTCTTTAATTTCATGTTATCATAAACTAAACGTCACAACTTTTGGAAACTCCCCAAACTAGGTCATGGCCTAACTGTGGAAACTTTATGAAACATTCTTGCTTTGAATTGAAAATACATAAGGGAAATAAGAAATATATGTACTAGTCTTTTTCTTCCTCAGTTAAACTGTAAGTTCTCTTAAGTTAAATGAAAAGAGTTCTTTGCAATGTTAGATTTTTCGAAAGATTTCTTGAGACTCAAGAAAATATGCTGACTGATGCTTGTTTTAAATATATGGAGTGAATAGTGGTATCTTTTTGTTTAAGTAACAGAAAATAGTTGCCCCCGTCACATACAACCTTATGAACTCCTCTCCTCTGTCCATACACTGCTGTGCACAAGATTTACCTATGAATTTGGTAAAAATTAGTAAAGTGATATTCCATGAGATAATTAATAAAGCAAAAGAAAATTTAGATGGGGTGAGAAAGACTGTCATTCTTTGTTTTTATGATTTGCATGCTTACCAATATTGAAACACAAAAGATTACACCATAGTTTTCCAAACTAGGCAGGAATATGGAAACATTGCATCTGGCACATGCATGTGTGTGTGTATTCAGTGCTTGCATATCACTTTACAAACTTGAACTTAGTTGTTCTTATTTTCAGTCTAAGGAAATTGAAGGCAGGAGCACTGAGATGATGGAAACAACTGAGAATCCTGCAGTAAACAATGTTTATAATTTCCAGTGGCCATTCAGAAACCACTCAGCTATGGTTCATTTCCCCATTTGCTGCCCTTCTCCTCCCCTCCCACCCCAAAGTAGTCAAACCACAAATAAACCATGCTTATTCCAGGGAGGTAAGGGAAAAAGTGAGAAGATGACATCAGAGACCAGATTTCATTCTGGGGGCTTTTCTTACAAAGCAAAAAAAAAGACTACTGAAGCTGAAATCATATTAGATACCTCAGAACTGCAAAAAGAGATGCAGAAAGCAAAAGGTCTCAGAGTCATTCCTCTAAGATCTGTGCATCACTTGTTAGAATATTATACTTGAGAGAAATTATGTACCTATATTTTAATAGACCTCTCTGCAGAATATTTCCAAAGACTCCTATATTTATGAGCTTACTGTCATATAATGTTCACTTCAGGGAAACCTCTTTACAGTCTTTATATACTTTCACTTCAATCAGAGGTATTAGTTTTCTGGTGTAAAAAGTTCCAAATAAAACTCTACCATTCAGTAACTTGCATCACTATAAATCTCATTACTAAGAAAAACTCAGCTGTTTGTGTTTGATTCAATGTGATACTTAAAAAAAGACGCAGACTGATAAACTGTATAGTCATCTGTCAAGTTAGACAAAAAAACCTCACAGTAGTACAGCTGTTTTGCTTGTGTTGCATAGAATTAACACACAAAATTTAAACAGAAGGGAAAACATCATACCCTGAATCCTGCATAACTAATTGCAACAGAAGGCTAGCATTTTATATTTTGCTGACTTTCAAAGTATTATTCTAGTACTGTTATGCTGCATTGATAAAAAACAAATCTATTGCAACATAAAAGTTACCTTTTCCCTAATACTTTATTAGTAACCCAGAACCATTTTATAGTATTAATTTCTAAATTCTATTGATATGAATGAGCAGAATATTTCTCTTCCAATGCTTAAACCTGAAAGACAGTTTTATCTTTTTTTGTGACTATACACATGCTGCGTAAGCAAAATGGATAGGTATTACGGAGTGCAGCCGGAAAGGCTCACCGACAATGAATGCAAGACACAAGTCCTTCCCTCCCACTCTAATTTATAAGAATGTTGTTAACCCTATGCTTTTATATCATGTATGGATGCAAGTGCTGCACTGAAGATGGAAAGATGCAAAGATGCATGTTCACCCTGCCTATGTCCTTGCGCAGTCAAAGAGCAGCACAGCCAGAAAAGAAAAAGTATTCTCAAGCTCATGGTAGAGAATAGCTTGGACTCAAGCTGTGTTTTCATAACCATTAATACTGGATCTGTGCACTGCAGTGTGAATTTGATTTGTATTAGACATGAGAACACAACTGCATTTTTCCCCTCAAATTAGGTGGTGCACCCAATAAAAGCCTTTGGGAGAGCTTTATGCTTTACACTAGTTACATGACAGCTATGGTAGAACAGTTAATAGTCAATCTGGCATAAAGCCTGACAATAAAGTTAACTTGTCAAAATTCCCAGAAAACTGTTGAGTTAGCAGAATATGTTTGTAGTGGATCAGTGCTTACCATCATGTAGCCGTGACATTCTTGACCAGAAGTAGGAGCCCTAAAGCCAGACTGAGTCTGCTGTTGAACCATGGCCTCAGAGCAGCTGAGCACAACCTGAGCACAGCACTGAGCTGCAGCTTGCTCTCGTTGAGCCAGTTAGCAGGCAGTCAGCTGTTCTGTCTGCCTCCCAAGGAGCAATGCAAACAGACTTTACCACACACAAAGCAAAGGCTTAAAGTAGGAGCAATAACTTACTTCTTGTGGCCTTTGTGTTGCACAAAAGATGTTACAAATAGTTTCATAGGTAAAAATGGTATACGACTGTTTTATTGCTTGGCTTTCTTGAGCTGCAGCTATGTACCTAATTTACCCTGAGATTTAGCTATGCAGAATCTGAGGCTAAGAAAACATTAAACCAATAAACATTTACTACACCTCCCAAAATAACAGTTGCTTTTCACTATACAAGCATGCCACACTAGTAGTTTACGCTGGATTAATCTAAAAGGAAAAGACCCTTTCTTTTTAAGCATTTTAAAGGCCCTACAATGAGCCTTGAAGGTTCCTTCTTCAAAATTTCATAGGTTCACACATACACAAGATAAGGTCCTTCACTAGAGCGAAATTATGCCCTTTTTGTAGCACTTCATTTCAAAAGTACAAAACACTTTTCAAAGAATAGTAGCGTGGAGCTCCTGAGGAAATTGACTATATTTCAGCTCAATGCATGATTTTAAATTGCTTAAAAACAGTACCAGAAAATACAGCAAAACCAAGTCCCAGATTCAGATATCCCAGGGTACTAGCTAATCAGAAGCATGTGTGACAATTTTTAAAATATTATGCATTCATCTGACAAACATGGACTAAGGGAATAATGAATAATACTACAGTGAAAAGCAAATCTTGGTCTTTTCTAGCTGTATTTAGTAAAACTATTTTCTTTTTTTTCCCCTGATAATTTTTAAATACATAGAATTACATTACCTCAAATAGAGTAATATTAAATTTAAAATAAGCATATTTTGCCTACACTTTTGTGCATCCACGTCAAGTAGGACCACTAAAAAAGAGCATTAAGAGCAGTTGTTTAATAAAATAAGTTTCCTAGCGTTTCTTTTAAAGAACATGATCCTGATCAGGTATCTCTAAGTTTTTCAAATCCAGTGAATAGACTCATATTTAACCTGTCTTGTTTCTATTATTTGCTAATGGTACCAGCATTTTGCTGTATTGGCTGTACCATTTCCCCAAGTAGCAATGCCCTTGTGAGCAGTTCCTAGCATTGCTGGTGTCATCGAGACCATGCACGTGCTCAGAACAACCAGTGCTTTGCAGCTGAAGTCCCTACTTGCTGTGCTCAAGGTAGCCAGGAAGCTGCTTCTCGCCTCAACTCCCAAGAGCTGCAGGACTGAACACAAGCGTTGCCACACTGCTTTCATTAAGACACACTCTAGGGAACATGCCCAAACGCCCATCAAGAGCAGGTTGCACGTAACAGGGCAGGGGAACCATGGCCACATTCACAACAGAAAGGCAGCTCGCTCCAGCCAAAGGCGGAAACCTTCAAGGAGAAACTATGTGGACTAACACAATTCAAGGGGAGTAAGTAGCAGCAGCCTGTTTTACACAGGCAGAAACAGAGGGCAGAAATGATTTGCCCAAAGCAAGACTGAGAGCGAAGTACAGGAACCTAAGCAAACATAGTTGGCACAGCATAACGAGAGCTGGGTTAATCAGAACTTGTCAGCGAGCAGCCATATCTGACCATGCGTATTCTGAAACTGCACTTTTCCTTTCAACGGGAAACTCTGAGCTCATCTACGCTGCCTGTTACAGTGGCCTAAATGCTGCAACTCATTAGGCCACTACATTTTGATCACGTGTCTGAGTCCATAGCAGTATGCATAGATCCAAGTCTCTAAATGCAGATTACTACCACAGCCTTATCTTTGAGGTGAAGACATAGTCTGAAGCAATCTTTATGAATCAGTATATAACACTAGCAACTCTCTCTCATATAGATATATTTCATACTTTTTTTTAAGTCAGCCTATGTAGAATGTTTATTTTTAGGAACAGTCTTCGTTGTGATAAAAACCTTAAGCAAAATATAAGAAAAGCCATTCTGCAAGGAACTTGCAGCAATAGCTCTAAGATTTGCAAACAGCCATATTCAGCTCAATGAAGAGAGAATGTTTCACTTACACATTTAAAGACGACAGTCTGTTGGTGTTGTTAAATATTTAATTTCTCAAAGAAAGAAAGGCCAACAAGGTGCTTCTCAGTTTTACTTTGCAAAATGTAAACGAAGAAAATTATATCCCAGAAGTTTCCTCAATGCAAGTTAATAAATTTGTTGCTGTGTTGACAGATTAGAGTCATCCTGCCTATTGGTTACAAAAATACCAAGTATATTTTCTTTTTAAAGTTGTTTGGAGCATTCACTACAATTATTTTCTGTTAGTAGAAAAGCACAAACTTAGAATATTACAAGACCAATATTAATGTATTAAAGCCACTAAAAATTATATCCATATAGATTAACCACTGTGATTAAGAAAAAAGAAAATGAATGCATGAAACATATGAAAAACTTCAAAATAGAGATGTTTCTTTAGAACTTCTGATAGGTTGATATTTGGACAATGCACTACTCTTCCTGCACAGCTAAGTTATGATAAATCATTTACACTGCTCCTTTGATTTTAGAAATAAGGAATACTAACTTCAGCTCCTGATTTTTGCTAATGTAAAATCTGTGCCTTTTTGTAACAATCTGCATGTGAATCCCTTAAAAATATTCAGCTTCATTTACTCTGACAGCTCACTAATTTACATGTTGATCGTTCTCTCTTTGAATACTTGGAATTTAGCAACACCTCCATGCTCCCTACTTACACATTCTTAATTTAACAAGCTTAACACAAACATATTTAAGTCAAATTTAGTGGAATCAATTTTCAAGTCCAATTAAGTTTTGAGAAAGTGATCTGAAAATCTGCACAATCTATTATAAGGGACATTTTATTGAGCAGATCACATAAGGGGAACATATTTCAACAAGGAGAATTCCCAAGCCTACCTTGGCTTGCAGAGTGTCACATATTTCAAAATGCAATGTGGCCCTTTTTTCATGCATTTCCAAAGATCATTCTAGCCTACTTCTGTGTAATAACTAATCTCCAGTATGTGGAGATGTTCTGCTTTGGATTCAGAATGCACAAACTCAGAAAATCTCTCTCGGTGGATCTGAAATACTATTTTGTATTTCACACTTTTATCGGTGCAATCTCTAGAATAGAGAAGACAACCCTTTTCTAAATCCCAGAAGTTCCCAAGTTAACAGAGCTGCTGCATAGCTGAGTGCCACAAGAAGCAGCTTTCCTTTTTGAGATACCCACCCTAGGTCTCAGAGTAATGTGCAGCTAGAGGCCACCCAAGAGTAAGAAGGGGAGCTGGGGAAACTGAAGATTTTTCAGCAAACTCTACTGATGCTGAAGGGGGGAAAAGCAATGGTGAAGTTGCTACACAACAAGAGTGTGAATAAAATACTATCCCCATTTCTCCTCCTCTTCAGCTTGACCAGGCTGCAATAACATCTTACCCATCTCTAGCCACTCAAGACAGCTGCAACCAGAGAACATAATAATCAAATTATTTTTTTGGAGGAGAAAAAAGAAAATGTGTTCTTGGGTTTATCAGCTGTAGAAGTTTCTGGAGCTGTTTGCCCACCTCTGCTTTAATGCTGTAATTCTTTACAAAGTTCCATGCAAAACTGTTCATGTTTATTTGCCAGCTGCTCTTGAATTCCCTAGAGCTTTCAGAAAAAGGTTGTGGGATTCTAGAATTATGACTCTTATTCCCACCCATTGATCACATCTTCACAGACTGCACTGTTGACCAAGAAGAATAGAGTATAAATGCAAGGAAGAGAAAAACCAAGAAATAAGAAATTGACTACTTCTGTAAATTAGTCTCATGGAAGCTTAGAATCTTTCAAGACAAGAAAAAGTTAAAAACCTGCTTTTGTACCGAAAAACACGGTAATAGAAGAGCAGAAGTTAAATCGATCCATACTTGTAACTTTCCCTGGCATATTTTTTCCTTAAAAAGGACGGCTTCTTGATTAAAACTAAGAAAAGGTATATGACTCCTTTGGGAGTTTTTCTGAAATCATTTAAGACTGAGACAGTAATTATTCATGAACATGTGCCTCATTGCTTCTTGAATCATTTGGTTCTTGTACGTAGTTATCCTAAAATTCCAGGAACGCTTCATGAAAAGAGTTTTCCGTCCATGAAAAACAACAGTAAACCATACTATCTTTCTTGGTTTGCCCCTCATCTGAGCAAATTTTTGAGATATCCTGGCTCTATTCTTCCCTTGCAAGCCTAGTCACATCTACTGGAATTGTTGGAAAAAAAAAAAACCAACAAAAAAAAAACAACAAAAAAACCCAAACATATTCACAACAGACTCTTGACAACATTGTGAACAGGCCTACATTTGCTTCAATTACACCTCAGTCTCCTCTTTAATCTAAAACCTATTTAAGATGAGCAAATGATTTTTTTTTTTCCTGTTCAATATTCAAACTGGTCAATAAATATAAATGAAACAAAAATAGTTTTCAGTGGACCTGTAATATAGCTTGTAATATTCAACAGAATGTAATATACACACAGTACTTTTTGCTTTATCCCAAAGACACTTAATCCACTGTAAGTGGGTTTTGTTTTGTTTTTCAGTTAACATTTAACTCCTTTAAACTGGATGACAAATTCTAAATGAACATTTCATTCAGAATAAAATCAGAACACTGTCAAAATGAAGTGTCTTGTCAAGAGTTATTTGCAAAATAAAGGTTTGTCAGTTTGCTGTTCCACTTCCCTGTAAACTGTACAGCCTCATAGGGTCAATTACCCTATGATTGGGTCCTCAGATATTTTAGGAGGATCTGGATTCACCTTAGCTTTTTATGCAAAGAATCTATAGTACTACTTCAGTTTTCTTAGCAGAGTTTGTTTAAGCTGGAATATTAAAACAGGATGTCATCCCCAGACAATACAATTCCTTGTAAAGTTATCTTCCTAGCTCACTTTCATATTTTGATAAGCACTGAAATAGTTAACACTGACTCAATTATCAGCTTTCCCCCCCCCCATTAATTCTCTACAGAATTCCATATACTAGAGGTGAAAATTCCGCCCTTAGCAACATTTTTGTCTCCTGAGATCTTTTCCCCTGTACCTGACAATTAGTTTCTCGTTCTGTGAAACTGAAGCAGCTACTGTTCTTGATAACTCCTGGTTTTTGCATTCAAATAGTTCAGGAGTTTGTTAGTAGTTTCCCACTCAGCTAATATTTTTAAATTATTGGGTATATATGGATCTGCTTCTGAGTATTTTCTCTTTTGCAATTATATGCTGCCTTTTTATAACTCAGATTTTTAAGACTGCAATGAGAATGAGCAAATAGTCACACATTTGAACCTTGAGTCTTGAAAGGGAAATAATTTACATGGTTCTCCATTCTCTTCTTATTATAACTGCACTAGAATGAGGTTTCAAAATTTTTATGGCTGATGCACACTGTGCACTGAAATGGTATACCATGCCCCTGTGATCTCTATCCGTGTTCTGCCTGTTGACTAGCTAGCCACCAACTTCTCTATCCTTACTGCCTTACTAAACCAGCAAGAAGAGGCAAGGTGGCTTACTAGCAACACACAAAATGCTGAAAGGTCAAGGCAGTAAAGCAGACAGCTGTATTTCTCAAAACATACAAAACATCGCATCGCTGGTATCTTAGCTCCACAAAGATTATGAAACAGAAATAGTAAGTGGGCTAACATGAATCCATCTGCATGAAGACATACCAACAGAAAAGGAAGTTTTGTTGATTTAAGTAACCCCTTGTACAAGCAGGTGTAATCTTTAGAACTCTGTACCCTTGAAGGAATTTCCTGAGGTCACAACATGAGTTTTCATTGCCATTTGGGTGATACACAAATACATTTGTATCTTAAACCTGCTTAAAAAAAAAAAAAAAAAGTGCTATTTCAATTCTGTCATCTTACTAGGCTGATGTCAAATCACAGATTGATCACAATTCTTTCCAGCTGTTTTCCGACAAACATCATGTTGATTTGCTTTCGGCAAGGTGACAGAACTCTGCAGTCTGTGATAACCTGCACCTCAGGATCTAACGATGCCCTGGCACGTGGAAATGCAGTAAGACATTCTCCTGACTTCTGCTGTGGTGCACACTTATGATCACCATACTTATCCAAAGTCATCCTAAAATACCAGGAATTAATAGATATGGTCATATTTTTCCATCTCTATTATTTTTCCCAGATAAACAGAAATTGCATTTAGATCAGAAATTTTAATTCAATATTTGTGAGCGGTCTTGTGTTAATTTTACCTTCTACTTCTGTAAATATTTTAGAATTGTACTGGAAATGTGCACTGAATATAGAACCAAACAAGAATCCTGAATTTGTAAGAAAATCCCAGGATACTAGTCAGCCCTTCTAAAGAGGCTCTTTAGGAACAAAGGGCTCTGCTTCCCTATTGCTCGCTCAGAAGCTCTTATAACACTTTCATAACCTGAATCCAAAATCTGATTGTTTCAGATAATTGTCTTTAGACAAATTTAGACAATATAGACAAAAAACAATTGCTCTTTGAAAGATTAACATATTCAAAACTAATTCAAAGCATGAACAGTAACCAGAAGTTAAAACAAACAAGCAAAACCAAAAAACCCCCCATCATCCAAAGCCATAAAATGAATCTAGATCAAAAGATGACTTGTTTGATAATGCTAGAGCTATAAGGTATAACACAATTATTATATTAATTCATGCTTTGGGTGAGTGTTGATGCAGTAATTATATAGCCTCAAAAGACTTGTAATTGCAGAAGTTCACTGCATGCTAACATTGTGATATCTTGTTTACGTCTGTTATCACACACTTTCTCACTACATAAGCAATGATCACAAGGTTTTAGCAATTTTAAATTATTCTTTTAACATCTAAGTAAATATACATTGTCCAGATTATTCCATAAAATAGATTTCTTAATATCTATTAATTGCATTATTTGGCATTTACCTAGTGTGGAAAAAAAATCTAAATGCAGACTGCAGAAACATAAAGTTTGTAATATTATGTTGATAAGCACAGCAATGAGCATATGAAAAGTATGATGTGCCCCATAAACTTTCATGAAATTGAGGTTATTTTCACCAATTGTTAGCTTGCCCCCAAACAAGACTGTATATGTAATATTAAAATAGTTGTCAGAACTTTAAAAAAACATATATTCATACATATTTTTGATGCACATTAATCATGTTTTTCTGGTTGTTAAATTATGGTCCTTTTGTGTTCGGAGAGTGAAAAAGGGGACACGGAATAAGTACAGGTTGGAAAAAGGTTTTGTAGAAAGAGAGGGATTGTTTTCTGGAATGTTCAGAGGGGTTTTTGTTTTTGAAAATTTTAGACTTTTCAGTCCCACATAAATGGAGTTAATTCTATTTTCATTTAGTGTTTGGTATTCTTTTACCCCATAGAAATATAAAATTATTACTGGGAAACATTCAATAAAAAAGAAGAATGTTTCTACAATATTTAAAAAGTTCAAATCATTTCATGTTCTGGATTAGAGTACTAACAAATTGAGGTATGGCAACAAAAATCATTACTAAATGCTGTAACTACTGTTGCATGTAGTGAAGAAAAATAAAATGGTAAGTCCATTCACTTCTATTCCCATTTGATTTAAATTTGGCTAAGTATTAGCATAGAAATGATTCTGACATTAGCTATGATTGACTCATCTTGATTATCATGATGAGCCATTACAGGTCATCCTTTATTCCAAAAAAATGTAAGGGGACCTTAAAGAAAAGCTGCAGCATGGTTCTGGAGACAGCACTAAAACAGGAATTACATGTTAGAAATCAGGCGACAATGCCTATTTACTTGCTGCTATTTCTATATTCTTGACAGTTACATACATAACACCTAGATAAGCAAATGGGCCTTTTATTTTACACTGAAATCTAGTGTGTAGCCTTCACACTATTTTGACTTTTCTCTTCAACACCAGTAGCCTAGTACAGCAAAAATGGTATCCAGTAAACTCAAAACATTCCACAAACTGATCAGGACTTCTTGAGCATCACAGGGCTTGCCACCACTTCGGGCAGAGTGTAAGAGGTACTGAGAGCTTAAGGACAGATTTCTAAAGGTGCTTAACATAACTTATTCCTAAGTGCGCTCAGAGTGAGCATTAGATGCACAAATACATTTAGAAGTATCAAAATATCAAATAACTTAGTTTGCTACAACCTGAGTGCCCAGCTTAAAGATGCAGGTGTCTGAGCTGCTTATAGGCAAACACAACCGCAGTCCTTCACACTCAATGAAAATTACTGTTCTTGTAGGCATATTTTACAAGATGATCAGCCTTCCAAAGTTTTTCTACTATCCATCCTAAGACACTCATTTTACTTACTCATTTTCCTAGCTCTAAAACCAAAACATGAAACAGGAAGCAAACAAGCATTTATAGATTACCTGAACTAAGAAACAGTCTATTTTAAAGTGACTTAGCATCTACTTCTCCCTCTGTAGAGGTTTTCAGGTATGGTAAGTTCAAAGCCATTTATGAAATAAACACAGAACCATTAAACAATGAGCTGCACACTAGTGTAGTGTAAGCCCACACCTAGCCTTAATTGTTAGAGCAAGTACTCTGCTTAATCTGAGCAAAAACCACTAGCTTATTACCACACTAATAACTAAAGAATGTTCTAAAAAACAATTTTTAGAGCATTAGAGGCTTAAAGAAATAAAATAAGAACAAAAAAATTTTACCTTGGGAATAGCTCAACTAAAATTGTAATACTTTCGGAAAATGTATTCAGTACTTGGCTTGTTATTTACATTCATGTGCAGGTATTCACATTAACTTCCATTGATGTCTGTATGCATATTCTGTTGATAAGCAATGCCTTATGGAAAAGCTCCATTACTGCTGGACAAAGATCCAGTACTGTTCACCTGCTTGGTAATGTAAGGTCATTCTAATTACCTCCTCCACACTTTATTCTCCCCTCTGTGGCCCTAGTAATCATGAGGACTCTTTGAAATGCTGATACAGCATTACAAAGATTTATTTTGAAAGATCCTACAAATAATACTAACCGTAGGCATTGCATACTGGATATTTGCTGAGGTCATCTTTAAGCTTGTTATGCTGCATACTGTGAACAGGGCAATTCCAGATTTGAATGCTACATAAGCAGCATTTCACATTACTGCCTGTGGAGAAAGTTTGTAAGTAGTTTCCAAAAAGCCCAGATGTGGGGCTGCTCTGTTGAAAGTCAGTCTCTAGTGACTGCATAGGATTTACTCGTGCTTCCACAGTACTGCAGTTGTAGCGAAGCAAATGACCTCAGCACAGAAGTGCTCATAGCTCTCCAAAGTGACTGTTTTTACTTCCCACAGCCCTCAGGTAGGGCTTTATACTACACAACCT
Organism: Apteryx mantelli; assembly: GCF_036417845.1. Lineage (NCBI taxonomy): Eukaryota > Metazoa > Chordata > Aves > Apterygiformes > Apterygidae > Apteryx > Apteryx mantelli. Next base: position 49,177,992 of record NC_089982.1, on the reverse strand, counting down.
AAGTTGACTAACATTTTTTATTATCTTGATTTGATAGGCTTATCTATTCGTCTAGCCCATAAAGGTTTTTTTTTTTTTTTTTTTTAAATACAGAAGTGTAAGATACAGTCCCCCAGATTAGTGTCATAGAATATTCTCAATTTAGGAAAAGGAGAAGATTGTGAACTGTTCATGTCCACCTATTGGGTTGCTTGAGGGAAAGCACTGTCAGATGCTCTGAAAGATCAAAATCTCATATTTTAACTCAACATTGTGGCTAATGGCTGAGCATTAGAAATGACAACTAACAACTGCAGCATCACTGCCATAATTGCCACTCTATAACAAAGAGCTTCCAGAAGGGAAGCAGCAATTACAATGTACTTTTACTACAGCAGTCAGAAATAATGGATTTTGTACTGTTGTGATACTCATGTACTGTGAATCAAAAGGTCTGCCTAGCTCAGGAACTTTTTCCAACACACAGCCAAAAGTAGCCACTTTAGGAGGAGCATAAAAGAACAGAAAGTATAGCAGCCTTTCCTCAGCACTTTCCCAGCCCCCAGCCATTTTTATTTAGGGCCCTTCCTCAGCTCGATTCTCTACATTTCTTCCCCTAGAGCTCTTAAGGCAAAGTTTATTTTATGCTAATTGGCACACGGCAAAGCAAGTAGAAATAAATGTTAATTTCACATTTTATAGTTGAAACTAAGAGTGTAACACATTCACACCACAGCTACCTCGGCAGCCAGCAGTGGTTGTTCAGGTACAACCCGTAGCTCTCCCCACAGCACTGCCTTTTGAAAGTGCCGACTTGTTTATCTGCTCCAGACTCCATTTCTATGACTGTGAGAAGAGTGTTTTATGCTAAACCAAAATGACATAATTCATAACAGCAAATCATTTAATATGCAAAGCTATGAGTAGGGACATTGAAAATACAGATTTAGTTTTATTTATATGCCTAGCTCAGACAGACAAGTAATTTTTTCCTTCTGCTACATACATCTCTACCAAAACTCAGGCCACCGATAGAATTTTTTTTTTAATTATTATAAAAAGTTTTATGGGAGCTTAATTCCATCTTATTTCATGAAAAAAGTCACATGATATTCCAATGCAGTCTATCTGACACAGTTTTCCCATAATGGAGCAATTCATTTCCCCCTAATTAGAAAAAGACTCCATCGCTGGCAGAGCAATAGTCTTCTCAACCTCAGTGAGGACTCGAGGCTGCAGTCTCTCAGAGGCACTTTAAAAACCTGAAGCCCAATTCCTCCTCCCTCCTCCTCTCCTACCTGACCAGGAGGCCAGCTGTGCTAATCAAAGCTCAAGACAACCCTGTTACATAGGACACTTGGGCCTAACAAGGTGGCTGGCATCTAGGCCAAGTCATGTGCAGAAAGCCAGCTGTGTGAGTAACTGAACATGAATATTCATCAAAATACCAAAAGTACGGGTAGTTTTTTTTACTGGAAAGTGATTGCACTTTGCTTGCACAGTGGACCTCTTTTCAGTCAAATGGAAAGAGTGGAGATGGGGCTTACGAAAGAATGAGCTGCAAGAACAATTCATCCAGTCTCTAATTCACTCCCTACTCATTTGTATAACACCCCCCCCCCCATCCAACACACAGACCATTCTTGGCCTTCCTCTGTGTTTGGTGTGTGATTACTTGTTCTGACAGATCAGATTCTGTAGGTTGTCGTCATCTAGCCTAGGAGTACCTAAACTTGCACACCTTTTAAACAGGTGATCAAGCAAACTTGTATGCCAAATGAACTTTACATCATACGCAGACAGGCAGATAGTATCTTATTTCCTACAGCTATCAAACTGCAAAGACTGTATATGCATATACATATATATGTGTGTCTCTGCGTGTGTATGTATAAAGTGCCTGTCAAATTGCAACATTTTATGTATATACATATATATGCACACATGCATAAACACAAGTTATATATATAGTTATAAATTTTTTTATGTATATATACACTAATTTGTTATATATGTTAGCAAGATGCAGTTCCGAGTGTTTGGTTTACCTTTGTTAGGGTCAGAGAGTTAACTGAAGAAGCTAGAAGAGAATCAGCTAAATATTTTATTCCTATTAGATTCCGAACTCAATTAATCCTTCTAAGACTGATAACACTTTTTCTTCTCAAACAAGAAAATAAGTCTCATCTCAAACTCCAACACTCACTCTATCCCATTAAATTCCATACAGCAAATGAGCAACTTTTTGAAGGAAACGATACCAGTGGCTAAAATAATCAAGGTACACATGAAAGTGGTAAAACAGAAGAGAATAGAGAGAGAAAAGATATTACTACAATTCTGATATTTAGGCCAACTGATCTTCTAAGAGTACCTTTTATGCTTTCATTTTCTTTGATCTGCCAACACCAGCTTTTTGTTTGTTCTTCAACTAGCAGAGAACACATTAAACTGGAAGAGCTTTTAGCTGTGACCCTCATTTGTGAAAGTTACGCTTGAAAGCATTTCTCCCAGACTATCATCATTTTGATTCCATGCTAACAATGCTTCTTTTATGCAAGAAAAGCAAAATCCCCCCAAACCCTCACACATCATACACATATTATGTCTTGAAGCTCATCTGGTTGAATAGTATGACACATGCTCCTTCTCAGCTATTGCTGTACAAAAGTCTCACCTACGTGAACTGGACTACATTAATTATTTTACATCTGAAAGTGAAATAGAAGTGATCTATTCAAAATGGCTTAAATTTACCATAATTTAGAAAGTCTATACTTAAATATAGCAACACTCCTTTTAAGGACCCAGGTTTCCATACCCTGTTATAGGCCCTACCTGTAACAATAGACTTTTAACCATGCAAGCACCATAAATAGATTAATTTCTCTGACAGGAAGAAGGAAAAAGCATTCTGCGGCAACAGACAACTAAAGGACTATCCAGCTTCATAACATTTTGGAGACAAAACCAAACAAAGAAAAAAAAAAGAAGAGGGAAGCACATTCACGTTAACACCTTGATATTCATAAATTTTAGATCTTCAGACTTTAAATAATAACCTTTGTAATTTCCTATTGGCAATCAAGTAGTCTGTAGTATTACAAAAAAAAAAAAAAAAGAAAAACAAAATCTTACCCACAGTAGTTAGTTTTGCCCTTCAGATTCAGGATGAGCTCAGAAAGTAGAGAACCATTACCAAAATTTTCCCAAAGATCACCTACCAAATAACTACAGAAATCAGTATTAACTGGTAGGTGTGCATATAAAATAAAGTATGCTACAGCCATTGCTATAAAAGATCAGCCATGACTGTGGAACAGAGAAGATATTTATAGATACCAGAGAATTTAAAAAGCTTCCTCGCTCACTTAAAAAGCTTACTTGATTAATTTTACTAGCATAATGCAATTTCTCACTCCTGTTCCACACATAAGCACCATGGATTAAAGTTTCTTCATAAGTATTTATCCCACTATGCAATCACATTTTTAAAACACGAATGTGATGTAGTGGAGGGGGATGCCATCTTTGGTGAAAATTCTCTCTTCCCACCATATTTCCCTTTCCAGCAGATACAGTGAATTTACCATTTTTGGTTTTTTTAAGATTATACTTCCATTGATCATCAAGTCTCCAAGCAGGCACCTAAAACACTTGATTAGTAGAAACTTACAGTACAAGCCATGGCTTTCACCTTCATATCTGGATATAAACATACTAATTCAATCAAAACCAACTATTTACAGTATTGTGTAATATTCTGAAATACTGTATCATCTCTACTCATCAGCTCTCTCCAGCAGAACAAAGAGGATGCATAAAAACGATTACCTAATTCCTCTCCAAGATTACATCCTGTCTGTTAAGCAACTCCTGTGAACTTTCAAAATTTCAGTTTGCCTCTATGTTGAAACAGAACCTCATCTTTACAGCTTGGAGATAGTTTCTTTCTTGACATTGCTTCATTGCTTAGTGGCAAATGATATGCTTAGGCTCAAGAATATCGGAGCACATGGAGACGAACATTGCCCATTAAAGAAAATGAAAGCTGGTATTGGGGGGGGGGGGTGGGGGTGGCGCTCTGAAATGAGATCCTAATTTTTTCCATTGATTTTTCTGCAACTCAAGTCCTGGGAGGATTTCTTAGGAACAGACTCAACTGCTCGAGCAAACATTTACCTGCATGCTAGGTGTTTCCTTCCCCTGCCCCAACCTTTCTTATTTCAAGCGCACAGAGATCACCACCACCAAAAGCTCCACCCCTCAGCACAGAAAACAGTATCATGCGATGTACAAAGATCTTTTTTTTTCCCCCCCCCACATAGACTACTGTGCCATTAATTAGGAAACAAATTTAAACACCAAGCTTGTGATGTTCAGGAAAGAAGCAGCTTGCATTTAGGTAAACACTTAGACAGAACCCTACAAAATTCTCTGCTGCTTTTAATAGACTACCAGCAATGATTGAAAGAACACTCTACCAGAAAAGCTTAAAAAAAAGAAATAGATGCAGAAAATTATCAGGCCACAGAACTGTCTTCTGAGAAGCTCCATTCTACATAATGAAATCTCAAGGCAGTCAGCTCAAGATTTTCCATGTGGCAAAATGCAGAATTAAAAGATTTTCTTTTTCCAAAGATGCCTTTCTCTTCCCTTTGCTTAAAACAACCTGAAAAACTGATTCAATGTCTATCCTACATCAAGTGTAACAAAATTGCTGGAGGTAAGCTGAATTAAGAATACTCAGTACACTTCTGTATTAGAACATTTAATCTCTTGATTCATTGTTCTGACACACGTGTGTGTGTGTGTGGGGGGGAAGATTAGTGGAATTGTTTTTGATAATTCACATATAGAGATGAGTTTAAAGAGGGCAGGAGAGGAAGGAGAGATTCAGTATCAAGTCTGAAAGCAAATTACCAGAGGAGTCTTAACAATCAGTACCATAACAAAAACTGTTTTATTACAGACCCCTCCAAATACTACAGGGCTTACTCTTGTATGATCTTGCCCAGAGACAGCCCCAAGCTCTGAAGTCCTGAGGCCAGAAAGACCCTCTAGCAGTGTCAGTCTCTGCCACTGAGCGGGAGACCGCCTGTCTCACTCCAACAACCATTATTCAATATCTGATAAAAACTGAAGCCAAACTGGAAGCTAACAAAAACTAGAAGCTTCCTAAATTAATCCCTTGGTGGTAAACACAGCAGCTAGCGTGCTTATACTTTTACATTCAAATATTCAATAGGTATGTGTTTAAAATACATTTACAAAGGATACAAATGTCTTTATTTGCATAGCAATTTCACCTTATGATGTTTTGTATGAAGACTGTAAATAGCTAATAAGAAAAAAGTGTCTGTCAAAGATGACAGACTTTTTAAAAAGATTGCTGATGACACACAATGTCCAAGTTTTTACAGCCAGGAATTCAAAAAAAAAAAAAAAAAAAGCAATAATCTAGAAATAGCTTTCCAATATTGTATCTTGTTCTAATCTTTCTAATCTATCAGAATCTTTCTAATCACTCTAATCTTTCAGAAGAGTGACATTTGCTTTGCTCCTAACATGATAATTGGCTTCATTTCCTGTTATCCATTGAAATACAGTAAAATTTTAAGTTATATTAGCATTTTGTTATTCATTGCTAATTATCTTTAATAACTTAATAAAAAAACGTCATAAATGCAATTATGGCATTCAATGAAAGAATCACGAATTACAACTGAATGAAAATGATGGCCTTTACTCAAATTTATTTCTTCCTTCTGTGAAAGGTCACTAAATATTCTGAGCTGGAACTACTTAATGCTCTGAGAAAGAATCTCTTGTAGCATTACAGTATAAGCCATAGTTGGTAGTCATATTAGCTTTCTAAAACACACAGAGAAAGTGTCACAAACACGTACGTAAATACTCACTGTTATTTCCTTGCTGTAGAATCTATGTTCTCAGTGAAAGCTTGAAGTCAGTTTGAAATTATTGCCTGTTAAAAAGTCAAAACAACATGAATATGTTAATTTAATATAGACTAAACCTCGAATTGCAACAGCTAATAAGAATCTTTTCATACCATAAATAAGAAATACACTCACAATAATGTCTATTTTTTTTTTTTTTCATGAATTAAGAATCACAAATGCAGGGTAAGTGGAAATTCAGTCTTAATAGAGACACTGTCATAGAATGAACTAAGAAATGCCACCTTGGGACAACAGAAAGCTTCAGGAAGTGCACAAATAAAAATCTAGTAAAATGAAAAACAAGCCTTAACTCATCCTAGCACTCCAGCAGTAGACACAAGTTATTACAATAAGGACTTGTTATCTCTTATTACTGGCAATATTAACAAGCAAAATTCAAAGATAAGGACCAGATCATGCACAGATGCATTGGGCATGACTGTTGACTTTTTTTTTTTTTTTTTTTTTTTTTTTTTTACATTGAGACCATAGTGATGGTATCTGCAGTTTATCTGTTGTTCCATAAGACTTTGCTGTTTCACAGGTCTGAGATATTTGAAATCTGGTCACACTGCCAATACTAGTTCTCTTATTTCTAGGATCAGCAGTTAAATAGCAGAGTTCTCTTACAGTATTATAATCTGATTTTTGGTATAAAAAAGTGCTATTGCTACAAGAGAAAGAAAAACAAAAAATATTTCATATCCTGTGTTCATCTTTCAAAGAACAAATTACTTTGGAAGTAATCCTTTCTCTACTTGTATTAAACATCAACAAATGAGGCCTTTAAGATCCATTAAAAGTAGTTAAGCCCACAGTTAACTTTCTGTTCTAACATACAAGATCTTCAAATTCTTCATGTGATTTGCCACATGCTAAAGTGTTATGAAAAATCCATGTTTATGTATCCAGAGGAATTGAGTTTGTAACATTATAAAAGTGATACAAATCAAGATAAATGTTATTTCAAAGCTGTCACGTTCTGAACAAAAGCAATCTTTCAAAGTAAACACTTAAAAATTAAAAAGTAAATATTTGTTTACTATAATATTTAATATTTTAATTTCAAGTACTGTTGTATTTTTTCTTCATACATTTCTATTATAAAAGTGAAATTTTATTGTATTTTAAAACATCATCAGTATGTTACATACTTCATGTAACACAAAAGTTGAGATTTAATATGAAAAGCAAAACAGCTAACTCATATGTCAGAAAACCCTTATTTTCACATTTACCATCAGCGTAACTGGGATAGAACTCTATTTCAGTTCCTTTAGCCTCCAGATCAAAATGAAAGAACAAACAAACAAAAAACACACCACCCAGAAAAAGATGTCAAGATTCACATAATGATGATATTTATGCAAACCTTACTATGGGTAACACTAATTGAAATTTAAATTGTACTTGAAATATGAATTTTATATTATGGTCCAATACCACTTATCTTTCAACAGAGACTAAAAAAATAATTGTGCCAAATTTTATATTTAATCTTTGACTTTGAAAGGACTTATTCCCATGCTTAACTTGAACAGAAATTGATTGGGTTAAATCTGAATGCCAGTTATTCAACAGCTTTACAAATGCGCACAAATACCAGGAGGGCTTTGTATAAAAGACTGCAACCAAGCTTAGACCAGCAGAACATGGGGTGAGCACCATGGCAATGGCATGATACGAATTAATAAACTGGTATTTTAAATGGAAGTCGTTGCTGAACTATGCCGCAACGAAGCAAAAACCAAAAACCCCACTCCAAAACACCAACAAACAGCCTATGTGTGTGGACATGAGATTAGATAGGTCACAAAACCCACCAGAAATCTGTGATTGGTAGTTTAGTACTAGGTAATTCTTAAATAGCTTTATCACTAGTAGTCACAAGACTTCTGACAGATTGTCTTTAAAGGGCTTTTGTAATCAGTGGAGTAAAAAAAAAAAAACCTTCCAAAACACCTCCAGAGACAGCACTCAGTTTCATTGCCCTGATTGTGCGTGCTCACCCATTGGCGCTCAGACCTGCTCTGCAAGCAGGGGGCATTTACAGAGTAAATTGTTAGTGGCATTTCAAGATGTTGGCCTAAGTTTCCTGGGAAGGAGTTGCCTCATTAAAAACCAAGCAGTTCTCATTAAAACAGGCTCCTCGGTAAAGCAATGTACAGTGTCATTTTCAAAAATATTCCATCCAATCAGAAACTGAAGCATCCTATTTCTGCAAAAATGGCACAAGCAGCAAACAGAAAGGCCAAAGGGATTTGAGGGATTCCATCACATGGTTAAAATAACTGATTAGCTTGTTGAGACGCTATAGTTCCACCTATATAACCCAATGATTTGTTGAGAGACATGGTTGTATCTAACTGTACCCATGATTTGCTACCTCCTGCTGGATCTAGATTCGCCAGTCCAGATATAACAAGTCTGTTGAATTTCTTTATGTATTGAAGGGACATGCATTAAATAATCCTCCAGGTTTCCCAGGAAAGCTTTGCTGAAGTTCTACACTACTTTGAAAGTACAGAGGACATATTTTATGCTTTGGAAACACTTCAATAGCTTGTTTCAATTGATAAATTTTGAACATCTTAATCTTTTCTCTTGAGCTTCCAGTGTTGGAAGAAAAAATAAAAGAAAAATTAAGTGAACAGCAAATTCCATAAGAAGTAGCAAAATATTTAACATATCAGTTTTGAAATACAAAGAAAAAGCTGCAATTTACTATTAAGTAATGAGAGTTCTAATATATAATTGCATGGTAAAATCATGTTATTATTGAACAAAACAAAGTGAAGGATACAGAAACAGTCTTAAAATATTGCATTAGATTATTAAAACATTACAAGCAAGAAAGTTTCCTTAAAACAGCAAACAGGCCTATTCTGAGGCATGAACGTCTTCAGTAACCATTAAAGAAATGGTGACCAACATTACATGATAAGCTACTCAAAATTCCAACGGTGAGTTTTCTTAGGCCAACAATAATGCTTCTAGAATTTATGCTCTTATGTATTTTTATAAGATTCTTGACTGAAAGTCACTTTTTAATATCTGAATTGACACTGACTTTTTCTTTCAGAATTGTAAGAAAAACTACATCTGGAATCACCCAGCTTTCAGTAACTGCTGACCATAACTTCTAGAGCTCTGATAAATCCAACAAGGTAAAAAAATAGAGAACTTAGCAATGCCACCATCTCTTCCATTCACTATTTGAGAATTAGCATTCACTCCCAACATGCATATACATATATCATTATGTAGCTTATTAACATAAAAAATAGGTACTTACCATCTGGAAATTGTTTTTTTTTTTTTCTATATATTATAGTCAAATTGGAACTCATTTTAGAATAATACATGGTTCTTTTCCCTAGAATTACCATTGAGGTTGTGCATGCACTCCGCTTTTTCCTTCTATTTGGTATTAAGCCACAAAAACTATACTGCAGATACCTCGTAATTAAAAGTCAGTCATTGGCAACTCTGACGAAAAGGAACACAGGAGTCATGGGATCCATCCTGACTAGGGCACCTCAAAGATTTCTGTTACTTTTTTCCTTTGTTGGATAAGTAACATTGACAATCACTGAAAATGATGCCCAGGAGGAAGTAAGTATGCACGCCAGCTGATTCAACTGTACAGCAGTTGAAATACTGATATGCCAAATCTGGCATTTAATAGGTTCCCAAGTTAAATACCTTAAATTTAACAAAATGCATAGATATAATTATGTAATACTATTAATGAGAAAAATAAAAAGGAAAGGAAAACTGGTTGTATGAGTGAGAACTTAACATTACAGAAAATAAGGAAGGAAAAAAGGCTTACATACAGTTTGAGATTTAAACCAGATTATAGTGTACTTGTACTTTATTTTTCCAAAGCCACAAAACATTCCCTTTGCCTAACCCTCAAGTAAAATAAATTGACCCATCACTCCTACCTTAAAATAGTTAACGCACAGTCCGAACTAATTTATGTGAAGTCTATTTTGATGGCTAATCTTGCTGGGATGTTAGATCATTCTAATTTCTAGATTAATTGCCAACTTCATTTGCTGCCCTAAGTTTAATATCTTGTATTTTAAAATGTCCATAATAACTTATTGTAAATGGAGTACTCTTAGACTAGATTGTTTCAGTATTACGGCATTATTTCTGTGCACTTCTCAAGACAGCTAAGAGACAATCATTGTATTTAATCAGCAGGTGTTGGTGATGCCTTAGTGGAGAAAGAGAGGAGGCACGGGAGGTAAATTAAAAACCTACAATTGTTAATAGCAGCCATTAAATCATTAATCAAATTAAACTAATGAATCTGATAAGCAGGAAACTATGATCCCACCTTGTATTGAAATCAATAGTCTAGATGCATGGACACAAGGTAATGAAGCTGACAGATTAAATTTCTGTGTGCGCATGTGTATACACACACACACACACACACACACACACACTCTCCCAGCCCAAGCGAATGCAGTCTTTGCCAGCCTCTGCCTTGCTGGGGACTAGAATATATGGGTAACTTTATTCGCATTAATTATACTTTCAACAACAGCACAGTCTGAATTCCTATGGGTTTTTTTTTTTTTGGGACCATATTTGCTGGACTTGTAAATACCTGAAATGCCAAATTTTTTTAAACATATTTTACTAAGTTAATTTTGATTTCAAAGGGCTGACATATTCTTTTGCCTAAGCAAACAGTCATTTTGCCCTCAATAAAAAGACACCCCCCAAAGAAAAACCCAACATTCTTTGTACATAACACAATTAGATTTCTATTGCAGCAGATTAAAAGAATTTTAAGTATCAGGCATATTTTTGTTAACTTATATAAACATTGTAATGCAGCAATAGAATAGCAAATGCAAACTCCAAATAGGGAAAAGCAACATGCAAAGAAATGGTAGCCAGGAAGTAAGTCCTGTGTACAGTTTCTAGAAAACAAAGAGCAATGATGCTAATCCACTATGCTTCCACTCCTGCTGTCTTCCTTGCTCTTCAAAAATGTAACCAATTCCTGTCTACCATGGCCACATTAACACATATAATTCCAGCCTAATTGTTTTGAGTTGGGATAAGTAGGATTATTTTTGAAGACTATCATATACACCTTCTCTCCACAAACACCACCATGTTACATTAAACTACAACTTGTATACATCAAAATGTTCTCAGATGCCGTATTATGTACATCTAAAATTAAGAATTGAGGCAGGAATGGGACTGGAACAACACTACCAAACACTGCAAAGTTTTGTTCGCATTATGCCTGAAACAGCACTTTGCAAGCATTAGGAAATCGCTACTATCTTCCCACTGAGATAAGAAGTGATCATCCCACATTTGCAAATTAGTAATCAAGGTCTGAAGTGTTAAATGACTTGAGCAGCATTGCAGAAGGGTGAGATAAATCAGCATCGTTCCTTCAAGGCCCATGACAAAATACAGCAGTGAAACCGTAGTCCTAAATTATTTTGGCGTAAAGGTTTGAACTGGTAACTGCTGCATTGCAAAACTCCATACTGTCACCAACCTCAAATTATCAAGATACTTTCAAGTATCAAGGGTTTGCTATGAAGTTGCTTCAGATCTGCAACAATTCACAAACAAGATGATACTGAAGTATTTGCTCTAAATTCTAATGCTCCCCCAGAAATCACAGACTTAGGTCAAACAAGTGCTCAAAAGAATCCAAGCCTATGGACTCATGCCCGATACCAAACCTCTAAATGCACTGATCTCAGGGAAAGATTCCTGGCCTGGTGCTAAAGGGGTTGCTAGAACACTCTGGCTCATCTGAACTGAATGACACTTGGTCATCAAAAGCAGTATTTTTGTATTTAAGATGCTTTCCCCTTTTTGGAGGGGAGAAATTATACTCTATTATTTCCTGATAGAAATTCGTAACATAAAATGCTGAAAACAAGCCACTGTGCGAGAAGAAAAAGTCATGAATTACCAAAAATAATAATTCAGTGTAATACCTAGACTACCAAATAACAAAATCGCAGCAACCAGTTTATGCTAGACTAGTTTCATTAGTCTAGTAAAACTAGCAGGACATCAGAATTGTGCTAAGCAAGCCAAGGTTTAAAAAGAAAAAAAAACCCCACACCTTATGCACTGCTTAGAAATTAAACACTTCACAGCATCCAGTCACCACCAGTCTATTGCCTTGAATGAGTATATTAACGAGCTACTTCCCAAAGAGGCCTATTCCAGAAAAGATGCTCGATGCAAGTCAGAAACTCTCAACAGGCAGTTATCAGCTTTGAATACCTCTGCTGCTAACCCAATGGCAGGGAACTCTGCTTCAATAAGCTTCAGACCTGCAGCAGGTGCAAGAGCAAAGTAACCTTATGGCTTTCATATTTGCAAATATCTTTAACTCTATTCCTTATGGAAAATCACTGCTAAAGCTTTCCTTGATTACCTGTCTCAGTAAAATTCTGGGCAAGTTCATGTAGTCTGGTGAAGTCCAAAAGCAAAGCAACTATGCAAGAATAAGTTAGATCTTCCTCTTCAAAAATTCTTAGCTTAATTCTGACAATACAACAACACAGTTGCAGATTGGGGCCAGCTCACACCTATCAGTGAGAGAATGGGTGGAAGAAAAATGGACTATAGACTGAGACTTATGAGACGTGTAGATAGCTGATATTATATCACAAGGAAGTAAAAAAGCTCAAAGCCAAGAATTCCAGAAGCTACACACAGTGAAAAAACAATATACAAACCCAACAGACTTAAAGCTTTGAAGCATCTACCTGGGACTGACTGATGTCTATGCAGTGTAAGGGAAAGACTGAGACACACACAGGTAAAATAAAGCAGGATTAGAGAAGTATGTGTACCACATTAGGTTTTGCATCACACTATTAAAAAAAAAGTGAACACTGAAATAAAATAAAACACTCAAAATTGCATATAAGGGTTAGAAACCAGACCATCCACGAGTAGAAGCTCAATCTATTTTGCCTATCAATGAGAAATTTAAGAGATGAATAACAACAACAAGGGAAGAGATGGCTCTTTGATCTTTTTAATATGTTTAAAGGGCTAATGCCTATATACTGAAGAAGTTAAAAATTCTCCAACAGAACAGGATTAATAACCATGGGAATGATTAACCAAGATCTAGAGAAGATTCTCCATCCTTCCTGAGTGTTTACATCAAGACTAGATCCTTTCTAAAAGACAAGCTTCAGTTCAGTCAGTATTAGGGCCTCATGTAGGAGGTACTCAAGTTTCTATGATAATCGCATGGCCCGTTTTTTTAAGTGTTCTTACTGATCTCTGCTCTGTTCATTGCTGTTGAAACTTTCGAGAGGTGCTAGTACTATTAATTTTATGATTTGCTTTCTTCCCGCCACCCCAACCTTTTGCTTCAAGTACATCTCAACTCTTTTGCTTTAGTTTCTGTAAGAGGTCAATGGGAAAGTTCTGTTTGCTTTCGGTGACTGTTGGAAACCATTTCTGTGCCCCCTGTGCACCTCACATATACACATGAGCACGTGCGGGGAGACAAAAAAACAAAAAAAAAAACCCACATCAATTGCAATCCTTAAAAGAGAATGGTAAACTCATCTAAAAAGCTGGTTTGTAGGCCAAGAATATCCATGATCAAAATCTATTAAAGTGAAAATGCTCTATATACTTCATGGTTTGAATCGTTTCCCTTAAATTTTATAGATCTTTTTGTTTAGAGAAAAGAGATAATCATCAGCATATTTTTTGTTTTGTTAAGGAAACAGTTTTTGTTTGTTTTTTAAGTTCAGGTGAAAAGCAAGCTGAAAGCACAACCAAAGAAATTATATACAATTGAGATAAGTGCTAGACAGAAAAGATGACAAAGGCATATATTTAAATTCAGAGTTCAAATTTGTTCTGTCTATACCAAACCAGAATTCACATTGTACACATTTTACAGGGCAACCCATCTGCATATTTGATGACTAAACTCACTAGCAACCAAAAAAACCCAAACCAAACCAAACAACACAAAGGAAACTGGTGAAGTTCACATTTGATTGTTTTTAATCTCCAAAGACTCCAAGTGGGCTATCCTCAATCAATCTGAACTCTAAGGATTTCCTCCCTATTTTACAATCCATAGCCTCCAAAATAATTGCTTTTTACATCTGGTCGCAATGGAATCTGTGCAACAGAAAAATGTGTGAAAATTGAAGGTCTGTATTACAGTATGCTTTGAAGAAAGAGGTTGGAGATCAGCTATTCCACAGCAGTTAATTATCACCATATCTACAGTTAGTAACAAGCTACATTGATTCTTTTGGGGCCTTTGTATCACAAATTTGAGCATATACTCCTTCATGTAGAGTTGTGTGTAAGACACCAGCAGATATGCGACAAGGAGCTATTTACTAGCAGTAAAGTCGAGCAGACTTCTCTAATAGAGAGACACATACATTTCTGAGAGTGAAGTAAGGGTTTGTGTTTGTTTGTTTAACTAAATGGTCACCCTATTTCCAGGACAGAAACTAGCAGAAAGAACGAACTTCAGCTGAAAGAGCGAGGGCTCGCAGGAGCCTGAGCCAGACACCGAAGGGGCAGTGGCCTTCACTGTTGCAGGTCTCTCTGGTGGGCAAGCGCTCTAGCAAGAGGGTGCATGCCTGGGTGCTCTTGCATAGCTGCAACCCCTGGTATAAGGTTTACCCAAGGGTTGAAACCCTGACTGCCACTCAGCCTAAAGGCAAAGCAAGACGCCTGGATAAGAAAGAGGAGACTTGCTGCGGAACCATAGCCTGAGCGTATTAAGAGCACTTCTTGATCTGTACTTTTAATAAACATTTGTAACTACCTTGTCTGTTTGGATTGTTACAAAGCAGAAAGAAAAACAAACTCCATTTTCATTTTATTTTAACATGGTGTGAGTTAAACTAAACCCACCATAATCAGATAAATAAGACGACATTCCTCAGCCAGGGCAGCTGTGAACCTGCAGATTATGCCAAGAGAGCACACTGAGAAGCGTCCTACCTGTCAAGCACACCTGCTTCAGCCCAAAAGTAGAATTGCTACAGAGGCCCCTATTTCAGCTTCATGTGCCTGGTAGAGAGCTGGCACCACAGAAATCAGAATAGTAAGTGTTTGCCAGCGACTGGAAACCATATAGGTCTCTGACAGGGTTTAAGATAGTGAGATAGTAAGGCGCACACAGCACGCTGTTCTGACAGGCTTGGAAGATATTTAAAAAAAAAGAGAGAGAGAGAGAGAGAGAGAGAGAAGAGAGAAAAAAAAAAGTTAACCACAATAATCAATTCCATCTCTTGTGTCTGCTGCTAGTAAGAGCTTACAGCAGGCAGCTTAAAAAAAAAAAAAAAAAACACCACCACAAATTATATTCAACACTTTTTAGATCTCAAACCTGTGTGTATAAAAGTGTCTAAAGAAAATCATGTAGAATAAGCATGAGTACATTCAAATCAATTCAAAGTTGCTAAATTTATTAAGTGACAATAAAAAAATTGATTAAGAGTTATTTAACACTTTTGGGAGATCTACTCCATGACTACTGTACACTTGAAAATGAAGGCAGAAAAAAAAATTGCTTTAGGGAAAAAGTTAAGGATAAACTAAACTTAAAAAGCAGTAATAAAAGCATGCAAGAATCAGCAAAAGTTCTATAGAATTCAGTGTTCGTACAGTAAATCATATAGAAATGGAACTTCTTTTGTTACGCATAGGCAATTTCTCACATCCATGTAAGCAAAGCAAGTCCCTTGCATGAGAGGATACTGAAAAGAAAACTTGATTCTATTTCTGACTCAATATAGGCCCCACTTGTGCTTTAGGCACATTTCACATCAGCTCATTTAGTTATACAGTCAATGGAAAGTCCACTTTTTTAGAATATATTTGAGATTTTTGGTAAATGAATCAAGTTCTTCTAGCAGAATGACTTAGTAATATTTTCTGTTTCAAGGTGAAGTTAATGATTACACTAGATGACCTGTGACAGAAGCAATTACTTTCTGTTTAGAGTAAAAAACACAGAAATACTACATTATCTCATTCACAGTTGCTTCACTCGCACATAACAGTTCATGCCTAGGACAGTGGAAACTGAACTGACTGGATGATATTTTGGTATATATTTTTGAAAATATGCACACTGGTAAACAGAAGCAACTAAAAGGACAAGTAAACAAAAAAGAAAATATGTCAGAAAAAAGAATTTTTGGAGCAGAACATTATCTAGAAAAGGGCTTGGAACCGTGAGCATGTCCTTCCACAAAATGGGAGTACAACACAGAAGTGTCTGTCCTGGAGGATACCAGCTCCAAAATAACATTAACATAGAAATACAGATCAGCACATCCTGCACTTCAAAGGCAAGGTTTATTATTACTGCATACCTGTCACATCAGTAACACAGATATACTGTCATTAGGTAACTTAGATACTGTGCTGTGCAAAAGCATAAAGATATACCAGCTGAGGCCAGTCATGACTCCCATGTCCACATGTTCATGTCTGAGTTGGTGTCACACCGAGTGGTGTCAACATATCCTTACTCTTTTTTCAGAAGCTGGTACAATAGCATCCTGGTATCACCTGTACCAATAAATATAGTGCAACAGTAGTGGGTACCTTTCCCCCCACTATTTTTTCCCCTTTTCTTCTTTTTTTCCTTTTTAAAAATCACATCTGCTATCAAGAACAGGTGACCTATAGTCAGGACCAAACCTATTCCTTATTTTTCCCAGGTTTTCACATTTCCACCAGTATTTCTTTCCCAGAGGAGAGAAAGAAAGTACTCATAATGCATAAGACTTCAAGGATAGTAAATCAAAAGAACTGGTTCAGTCCTAGAGTAAGCAACCATTAAAATGTTATAGACATGTTAAAAAAAAAAGAGAGAGAGAGAGAAAGTTCAAAAAAAAATCTTTAAAATATTGATGATTAACTAAATAATACTTTCAAAAAAATATTCTACTTCATAGGTCAGAGCTCCATAGTGTGTCATTTAAAATAGGGTTACAATGAGTAGCATTATGGTTAGCAATAATTAGTACAAAATGGGAGTGAGAAGAAGCAAGTTCATCTTTTAAAAGCATCAAAGAATATACAAAGAAATTTCTCTTTTACTTCTCATGCATCTGACATTTCTAAAAGTGTTGCTAAGCATTTGGAAAGTTGATTAAAAAAAAAAAATCCGAGACAAGCTTTCTTATATGGAAGGAATAATTGGCGTGACCCAGCTTTCTATAGGTGCTTGTTGTTTTTAATGACTTCTAAAATTATAGACATAAGTGAGCTGATATTTACTCTAATTTTGTCACTGAAGTTGCCTTTTAAAAATCCTATTTACAGGTAGCATTCTAATTCACACTTTTTCAGGTGTTTTGTCTGTCAGCTTCCCTCCCATCAGACAAATATTGCTTGGTCAAGTGGCTTTCACCAGACTGAAACATCAAGTTATTCTGCAGCTTCAGTCTGTGCACATGCAGTTAAGAATTGTGCCCATCAAAAAAACCAAACCAAACAAAACAAAAAAAACCAAACCACCACTTCGTGTTGAAAATACTAGCTTCTTACAAGCATTTACCCAGACATCTTTGCCTAAAAAATGATTATGTTCTGAACTAAGCTGCAGTTCACATACAAGTGAATGACAAGTGAGTCATAGGAAAAAAACAAAAACAAAAAACAAAAAACCTTAATTTGGTAATTTGTTTTAACAAGCGCAACTGGTCTGCTAGTCATTAGAGGAAAAGTGAACCGGCTAGGCATTTAGTTCTTTATACCTTAAGAAACTCTGCTTGAGAGATATGTAATGAGAGCAGAATGAAGTGGAACAAGTTGAGATGTGGGCAAACAGGACTAGAAGAAAATGACAAAAAGAAAGTGACAAAATGACAAAAATTAGGAGACTTGGAAGCACAAAGGAATGGTGATGAGAGAATGTGGTCAAAGAGGAAAACATCAGAAAAGTATGACAATTAAAAAAAAAGAGCCTGGGGTGGGGGGAAGGAGTTAAGCAACAAAACAGAAGAGGATGTAGATTAGACTTCAGCAGGTGTTCCTTCAACAGAGGAAAAGAAGATACATTAGGAATAGTATTTGAAACTAAAAGGAGTGAGTCTTTCATTAACGTACTCCATCCAAGCAGCAAGGTTCCTCATGTTTCACGTATTTGTCAAGGTCCAGAGCTCACTACGCTGTGAGAAAGAAGGTGAGTCCCCCAGAGCTGCCCGGGAGCCTCCCCAGCATGGGAAGGATTAGTGTAACATCACTCCCTCGCAGCAGGGTTTGTTAATCAGGAATATTTCACAGAGCAGCTCACCACAGTCTGCAAGGACAGAGCCTTTAACTCCTAGCTCCTGTAACTGACCCAGAAGCATGTCTACCTTTTGTGGTTCTTTCTTACAGTTACCCAGCTATTTCCAAGGCATTTCATGGCTTACCAGAATTGGCTTGCCAAAAGTTACACGACCACAGAAGAAAGCAGGACATGTTAACAGCACCCCAAGCCCACACCTTTATCCTCGCTCCTGATTTCCCTTCTTTGCCATGACTACCATTTCAATGCAAATCTCCATTACCTGCTCCAACACTGAGTACAGCTAAGAAGTTGTTGCTGTCCTGAGCTATTTCTACTTGGTATGCTTCTTTTGGCAGTGTATTAGTCTTTGGGTCAAGCCTCCTCCTACATTTCTGATAGGGAATATCCTCCCCTCTGGCAGTATTGGTGGAGGACACAGGGGAAGACAAGGATGTATACCTTGCTCTTGGATTCTCTGAGATTTGTAAGCTAAGTTTTACAAAACAAAAATGGGATCACTTCTGTTATCCATGTTCACTCATCACAGTATCAGCCACTTTCTCATAAAGAGTCTCAGGCTATTTTCAAGCCATCAGTTTTATCACCCAGGCCCAGACCTACCCATTTCCAGAATCAGCCAGGCTCTCTTTACTTTTCTGCTCCAGGCACTGCAACAGCTACTCCGCTGCTGGCACAGGGTCTTCTGCTCAGCCACAAAGCAAACAGTCCTGGTGTTTCTTGCTGATTTTACAGGAGAAACATCTAGACTTGCTGAGGTTTTTCCCTCAGTTGTGAAACACTCACTCTTACAGCTTCTTCATTAGCAGACTATAGTGCTGTCTATGGTTTTCTTACAATCCTTTCTTCCACTTTCATTTTCCTTCTCTGCTACTTTACCTTCCCCTCCACTTTGCAGCCATCTCCACAAGTTGTCCAGAACATTTAGCCATGTCATCTGTCTGTTTTGCTAGAGAAGGCTAGTACTTTGCTGCAATCACTTTCAGGCTGTAGTTGATTTCATTAAAAAAGCAAAACAAAACAAAAAAAATCCACACTCTTGTAGCCAATAAAGGTAACAAAACTCAGAAACCTTGTGCCTACCTCAGAGCTAGTCCCTACAAGTCTCCCCAGGTGTGCTCAGTCAGCCTTGCTGGGTATCACCTGCTCACTCTTACCCTCTCACTTCTTTGTCTTTCATTTACTCCTCTTTGCCTCCTCCAAACTTCCCAAATTGCCCAGTAATGAAATACACCTGACTGACAAAATCTCCTCATTGCTGAAATACCACACCACCCTCTGATATCTTCAAATGTGACTGCTTTGAGATTTGCACACAAAAATTACAAATTAAATTAAAGCAAGAGGAGTTCCTGCTAGACTAGCTTTGCAGAGGCTTAAAGCAGAAAATACGTGGTTGCTATAACAATAAACATTTTATATTGTGAGCCTGTTTTCTGTACCAAAATAATCGTTTTCCTACCCTATCAGGAAAGGTACTCTTAGGCAGGTCAGCTATGTACTGTAGCCAGCAGAAGCAGTTGCAGAGATTGCTTATACAGTTCCCAGGATGTTACTAGGCAATGTATTTCACTCTGATAGATGGTGGACAGCAGCTCCTGAACAATATTCCTGAACACCATTTTGCCCAAATTTTCACTTTTTTTCTTTTTTCTTCTCACATGTTTTAGTTACTAACTCTCTTTATCATGCTTTTCCTAGTTTATTGTGTACATTTTACTTCAGTTTAAAATCTGAAACTATTTATAAAGTCAAAAAGAAACAAAAAATTAACATGTTATATTCAAATCATCACCCTATTCATAACTCTTTTAGTTTGCAACCCTTCTCTTACCTGTGTTCTGACACTGTCACGCTCTCAGTATGTTGTTATATAGCAAACTGAAAACCTGATCTTAACTGGACTGCTATAACATCAGAATTATAATAATAAATAGTCATGTGCTATCACTTTTCTGCAGTTATTTAACACAAATACTGTTAAAAATTACACGTCTATCTCCAGATGCATTTCTGAGAAAACGGAAACATGTGAAGCATGGCTTACCATTAAACAAAGTAAAGATATTTCACTGGGAAAGAATTGCAGAAGTAACAAGGGAAAGTTCATCACATACACTACAAAGACAATTTGTTTGTCCCTGGATGTAGGAAAGTTGTGGTTTCAGGCAATTATGTGAGCTATCAATACGGGAAGTAGGAAAACCTTGATGTATAGACAGCACCAAAGAAGCGAGTTTAGTAAACTGGAAAGCTACCTATGATTACCATGATGTAAGGGTTGAATTGGTTTAGATTATTCATGCACATAAAATTCCTCAAAGAAGAATATATATTTGTTCAGGCAAATATATTATACTGTTGTAATTTAAAGGAACTGAATGGCTTTTGTTCTTATTTCCCTCAAACAGAATTCCACTTTGGAAACAATCCAAACCTATAAAGTTTTAACTACATTTTGTAATTGTTAGGGGAAAAAAATGCTGAGGCTTTACTTTCCTGACAATGTCAGATATGCAGCTATGTCCAATATTCCTTTTTCTGAAGTATTCAGAGAAACTGAATTTCGACTTTTTCCTCTGTATGAGCTCGACAATAAAATGAAAAGAATATGTATTTTCCACAAATTGCTTTGGTTCAGAATGTATTTAAACTTTAATCTTTATGAAAAGAACTGTAATTGCAAATGACAATACAACACAAAAAATCTGTTCAAATGGTTTTACATTTTTTAAGGTAGCCGGCTCATTGATTAAACAGTTCTATACTGTCTTAAATATTCATAGGTAATTGTGTGTCTCAGTATGTTATAGTGATAGCGAGGGTAGAAATTCATAAAACATACACCAAAAATATTTAAACTGAACAGGGAGATATATTTGAAGAGAAAGAACTGAAGAAAAGGCAAATCTAACAAACTCTGGATACATGATGTTTACATATATAACACAATACAGTACAGTCTGTACAGCCATCAGTTATGTTTTCATTCATTTCATCACACAATCTATGCTTATTTCTCTGATCGTGTCCACCCCTGCTTACTGACTGCATTTTGCATTTCCTAAAAAATTAATTTATCCAAGTTTATAATATTACATTACACTCCAAAAAATCACCTTATGTTGCTCCTCCAAGCAGATTTCATGAAAAAAAATCTCTGCAAATGTTTTCTAAAGTAGTTTATATGAACATTTCTTAATATAAGTTCTGGTGAGTTTTCACTTTCTGTTATGTAAGATTCAATATTTCATCTTATGTGGCTCCAGCCATCAGTAATGAAGAAAGGTCAAGGTTTACAATATTTATCATTTTGCAGATTTGTAGACTTTTCCAGGATGAGTTTTCTAGCTCCTATTTACTACCCCCAAAAAACCTATTTTAAAAACTTTGAAGTTGTACAAATACTGTGAGTTTACCTTTGAAAATTAAACTGCACCAGTAAAATTGTTCTTTATATTCAATGTAATACAGTTTGAAGACAAGATACTGAAGATTATTTTGTAATGCTTGAGATAAGATTAGTGATTGCAACTATAGTAACGCCACTTCCTACATCTATCAGGAAAATCTCTCTTTACAGTGAATATCAGTGACAATGAATATAAGTTTGCAGACATAATAAGTATTACCATGAAGCTGTTAATGTTCAGATTACTTTCAGAAATGTGTTACTCTTGATATTTTCTGAGATTGAAAAGAGTTTTAAAAATGGCATAATTGTCTACTACAGCCATCAATACCCACTTTGCAATCATGTTCTGATCAGAAATGAAATAATACTAGTTTAGGGTTCTGTTTATAGAAAAAAATGAACAGTTAATACTAGGAACTTGCATTGTTATCATATGCAAATATTTTCTGTTTGTATTCTTACCAATTTCTTTTCCATATCACAAAAAAAATAAATAATTTGTTTTAAATAATGAAGTTATTATAAATAAATTAATAGTTATACATAACAAAGTTTGTTTGAATTACTTGGAAGAGTTTTTTTCCTTTTAAATGAAATTTATCTTTTCAAAACTAGCATATAGTTTCTGCATGAGAGATAGGCTGAAAAGAAGAGAGAAAATGGAAAAGTACTTAGGTAAGCAAGCAAAAAATTCATGAAGTGATCATTGCAATGAAACATCTTCAAGACACATTGCCCAGGTTTAGTAAATAAAAATATGCCAAAGATGTTAGTACCAGCATTTGAGCTTTAGGAAAGTGCTTTGCAAGTTTTGCCTATTTATTATGATTTGAAATGATATTGTATGCTTCTAAGGTAATTAGTAAAGTAAGTAATGAAAAAGTCATTTTTTGAATGCTATATTTGCATTAATTCAAAAAGTAAATAATTATTTTAAAATTCTGTGACTACTCATATGCAAATTAAAACTGTCTGACAAAGTTATATAAGCTTTTCTGCAATTTTTTTTTTGAAAATCAGTTTTTATATTAAAATTAGAATTCCCTTGGCTCTCTCAATTTTTTTTTCTCATATTTGTCCTTGTACTTTCTACAGAAATATTAGCAATTCTTGGGAAAAAGGAATGAATGAATACTGAGACTGTCTTTAAATAGGAAAAAATCTGGTTTATTAATTGTGAAAAATATGATTTTATATAAGAAATTTTTTAAACACAATACTTAATGTTGTCTCCATTCCTTGGTGTCAGTGGTTCAGAGTAATGCTGGCTGAGCCAATCCCTTGCATCAATTCCTCCTCTAAACCGGATGGCATTGTTTTACTTTATACCTTTACCCTTTTAAGTAAAAAACTTTGTTCAAGGCACTCTATTTATCCTCCTCACAAGATATGAAAAGCTAGATCAAATGAATTTTACTTCTTTATTTTTAAATGGCTTAATTATTAACTTGAAAGGAACTTTTATGTTCAAAGACTCTAAAAATTTGTAAGGAGCCTTTCTAGTGAACAACAGCTTCTTAAAAACAGAGGTCGGAACTGAAGAGTCATCCAATTTATACATCGAATCCCAGACTCAGGCACACTATCAGCTAACTGCATTCACACCAGGTAGGTTAGTAGGTATAAGCTAAGAAACCCTGTTCCTATGTGCATTGCATAGACTGAAAAGTCCATGCTCAGAAGCATTAACCAACATGTAGCTGCTGTGAATTAATTCCAGTGAAAGAGCGGTTAAGAAGCTGTTCCTTACTATATACTGTCTGAAACATACTGACTAGTTGCTTAAGTTGTCCTCCCTGACCTTTGCACTAAAGTGGACTGTATGTACTCATGGTCAGTTATAACCAAAAAATGTCCTTGTCATCTCCGATGTCCTATGTATGAAAGGTTATTTAGTCTCAGAGCGTGTGCACAGCTCCACCTCTTCAGGAGTTTGTGAATTCAGTCTCAAGGACTAGGGAGTCTGACACGCAAGTGCTGTGCAGGGTTGGGCACTAGTAAAGGATCACAACCATACTGAAAGGATCAAGGTTGTGCTCACTGAATTTCTTTTTTAGGAGTATTCCAAAATATTCTGCAGAGTTTCCAGGAAAATCTTCTCCAAATTAATCGTTTCAGGAGGAGTCAACATTAAATTCTTTCTTTTTAAATGTGAAAGATGTATTTAAGATAGGTGCCAAGAAAACAGTTGTATGATAGTGAAAAAGCAATTCTCTTCATAACATCCAGAGTATGAAAATGCTACAGTGTATGATATATGATTCCCAAATCCTACACTGCATCTGCTAATTTATTTCTGATCCTCTGACTGCTTTAAGAAGTTGTCGTATTTCTTCCCCTTTTCAAAAGAAATATGTAAGCAGTAGTGCATGTGTATACATATTCATTTAGAGGTGCACATATATAATACACACACACACTTGAATATTTCTATTCCACTAATGTTCTGAGGGCTTTAGGACACACAGAAATGAAGTCACCTTTTCATCTTAAAATTATGTCTATGACCCCCAAAGTTGTGCTTCTCCCTGTCTTATAAGGAGTAGTACATGAAAGAAAAAAGGAAATATATACAAAAGTGAGAGCAAAAGGATGACAAAAAAGAATAATGAGAAGCAGAAAAACAAAGCAATGATGGCAAGGAAGAGAACAAATTGAAGAAGAAAAGAGAAGAAAAAACAGAAATAAAAGCAGGTGCATAATACATGAAACGAAGCAAAACAAAAGTCAAATAACAATCAGCTAGAAGCATGAAGAATGGATTAAATAATACAAAATATAAGAATAAAATACAAACCTATAAAACAGGAATGACGAGATGCAGGAATTAGCCTAGAAGAAATTTATAGAACCAAAAATGAAAAGAGAACATGTTCATATTTCTAAAGTGGTATTAGAAGAAGTGAAATCAGGATGACTTGACTGAAGCTGATCTTGGAAATAATTGCCAGAAATCTTTTGGTACTTCCATCCCTAACATTCAGTTATTCTCCTTTGATAGTTCTTCACAGATTGAACAGATGATACAGTATTTCAAAAGCCAATAAAAGTACTATATGGCCAGAAATAAGCTATCTTAACTAGTGCAGGAAATGATGAAGCAATTACTATAATGACTCATCATTAAAATAATTCTTCTTTTCTAAAGTGGTCATAGCTGCAAACAAACAGCTTATGATTATCTGAAAGTAGCCAGTCTTCAAAAAAAAGGGCAAAAGTATTTTTGTTTAAGAAGTCGATTGAATGCTCATTGTGCCTTTTACCGTTACCCTTTTCCTACCTCAGAAGGGTTATTTCCTCCTTTGTCACCTCATTTATATTCTACGGTATAAGGTTCATTGATTACAATCAGGAGAAAAGCTTACAATGAAGTGAATTATAAGTTTTATTCACAAAGGCCTCTAGACTTGCAGTAAAAGTTGCAGATAATATCCCTAAGGCTTCTGAGATACAGCATGGCAGAAAATTGCTTCATATTGCTTAATTTGGAAACATTAACATAATGAAAGACAATCAATAGGCTCTAATAATTACAGCAAAACCACACAATTCCCACAAGTAAACATGTGCTTTATGTGGTATACAAATTGCTATCCTGTAAAATGCATAATTACATTCTCTGTAAAGCAATTCATCAGAAAACACAACTATCTTGTTATACTCTTGAGGGTATTTCAAAAATTCTTCCTGTAATACTGGCAGTATCAGTTAAAACAAGTTCTAAAGCCAAACAATAGCTAGCAGAAGCCGTGACAGTTTTGTCTTCAGGTACTTGAACAAAATAAACAAGCGTCAGAGGAAGAAAATTCTTAAGCCTGGTTCTAGCGGTAACTAACAGAAATAGAAAAACAATTTTAGAAGGAACATTTGGGCTTTACAATGGGAGGAATTCCCTCAGCAGCTAGTGCTCTTAGATTGCAGAGAAGTCTCCCAGGTGAGGTGACGATGGTTCCTTGTGTCATTAAAAACCAGTGGAAGATCTAGAAACACGTTCTGGGAACAAGCTTACAGTGTCAGAGATCAGTAATAAATGATCTAGCTTTATTTGCTTGCCAGCTGAAATCTTTGCTTCTCTTACATTCTTCTCACAGACACTGAAGACACTCTTAGCAGTTTTATGTACTCTGAACTTTTATTTTATTATAAAAATACTTCTGGAACAGTCTAGTACCAATAAAAGACTTATTCACTTATGAGTCAGGTCCTGCAACACCCCTAATTTTGACGAATTGCAGTTCATCAAAAGTTATAATGTAGCTAAGAATAGAGTGCCATGTTTTATCCTTAATACGTGAGCTGACCTCAGAAGAGGCAACAACATTTAAGTACTTCTGTACTTAAACATAGAAGGCTGACTAGATTCAGGGCTTATTAAGAAAAAAGATACAGGAAGCAAATTTTGATTTTGGTTTAAAAATGTATACCGCAGAAGTGTCCAGGATGGGACAAGACCCTCTGAACAGACATTCGTAATTTTAGGAACACGAGTGTACCTAATGAAGTGCATGGGACTACTCACCGGTAAGTGTTTCTGCAGAACCAGGACCCATGTATCTAAGTGGGAGGCTTTCTCCCAGCACATAAGGTAACTGCTAATAATGCTGATCTGTGATTTAGTCAGCCATTTGCCTTATTGGCACAAGTCCTGTGTGGTCTCAACTCTGTCGGCTATCACAACATAATTAGCGTTTCATATGCTAAAGAGGCTTTCTTCAGAGTATGGACAAGTTAAAGTACAAACAACTATGGTTAAAATTGATTTAGAAGAGCAAATCTGAGGTTGAAAATAGTAACAATTTCCCAGCATTACAACTGATCACATAGTTTTGCTTTGGTCCCTTTTTATCTACATTTTGCAACAGCTCATAATTATTTGATCTGACAACAGCTTGTTCAGGACTCCCTAGTCTGTGCTGTCCTAAGCCCTGTCTTGCCAGCAGAAATAATCTGTTATCACGTTGTCCAAGACTGTGTTAACACATGCATAGATGTGAGCTACCTAAATCCTAGCAACTTCCTAAAACTTAAGTTCTCTGCTTTGTAATTGTAACATCATAAAAATAAATAAGGTGCTCAATTTTTAATAAGCAAAATAAGAAACTCCCCCAGAAATTTAACCTTCTGGAAGTGTACTTATGCCTTTTGGATTATAAAGAAAATAGGAACCTTCAGATTTACAGCCCTGCCTGCTACCATTTGAACTAACACTTTAACTTAAAACTATAAAGAACAATTTTTTTTAAATGAACCAATCACTAAAGGCAGAAGAAAAAACCTATGCCAGTCACTATACTGGGATCACAACTATTTTCTATGCTTCTAAGAAATTATGAAAATAATGGGGATCCTGGATTTGGTTCTATACACTAGACAGTAATGGTCCTTAAGAGTTACAGACTTCTCAGTAATCCAGTCCGCGGGCCCTGCTCCTATACCTGTTTCTGCTCTGCTCTAGGTTCTTTGCTTCTTGCTTTCTTTATCCAACCCCTATTGCTCCTCCATTTCTGCCCTTCCTTGCCTCTCCTGTCTCTGTTCCTCCCCTCCCTACCCCTCTCTTCTGCTTCTACTCATATTTCTGTGTGCTGGCAGTGCTCTCCAGTACCTTTCCTGCCCAAATTTTCCATTCTCCACTGCCTTTTCTGCCTCTCCTCCCTTATGCCTTTCCTGTTCTTCCTCTCTGCCCTTTTACCATTTTTGCCAACTTTTTTTCCCATTACTTCCTGTTATTCTTGTCCTCTTTCTGCTCCTCCCTGAACTCCCTGCCCCATTTCTCCTCCTTTTCTCCCCGTTGGGGGCTGACATCATAGGGCTGCCAGGAGGTGGGAGGGAAACTGCAGGCCTTGCTAAACCCACATAGCTCTAGAAGCACGGTTCCTTTAGAAACAGCACAGACAGGGATCATGCTGCAGCTACCAGGAACTGCAACACACCCAGAACACAAGAATTTTGGCAGTGATCAAAATGAAGCAAAGTTCAATTGTATATATGTATACAAAGATCTTTCTCAAACAGGACCGAATTTGGGGGTTTTTATGGAGTTGCAAACCATAAGGGCATTAAGATGAGGAAATCTGTCTAAAATTAAGTCACTGCTCTGAAATATGGAATCATGAAGCTTACTATGACTTGTTGTAAGTGTGTTTTAACACAGGAACGGTGTATTTTCTCCCATTACAGAACTTTTTAATCAAAAAAATCCAGCCTTTAGGAAGACGTTGGAATTGGAAAATGTAATCCCAAATAGTTCAGGTATGACACTGTACAAGCCTTGGACAGAATGGTCTTAAAATGGAAAAAAGTTATGTAACCATAACTATACTTAACATCTCAACCCATAATAAGCAAGTACAAACTTAGTTATTAATTAACTTTGTGCTTGCTGGAGTACAGCTAAATGATGCAACACACTCAAGTACAATCATGATGATACCTAAAGAGAACTGGCTAGTGTAGAACAGACAGTAGTTCTCACCCAATAAATGGGTGTTCATACATGAATACCTAAAACTGCCAAATAGAAACCTACTGCTTTGCTTATAGATGTTTGAGCTTTTCTAGTACAGTGCACTCTACTAAAGACTTCATAGAGAGAAGGTTTGTAATTCAAAGAACGAAGACAAAGAAACGCTTATTCTTTGGTTCATACAGCTCTTCAGACCAAAGAAGATCATAGGAATTTAATTGATTCTGACTGCAGTATGTTTTCTCCTCTTACTTACTGTCTTCCCTCACTACTCAATTTTTCTCTGTAAAACTCTAATCATAACAACAACAACAACAACAAACAACAATACTTAGCTTTTCTATACCCTGCTGTTCTTACTGTGGTGAAATTCCACTTGAACCCAATGGGAGTTTTGTCTGAGTAAGCACTATAGGATTCGCTCCCTGATTTATAAAGAGCAATTCACCACAGCATCTAGATGCTATTTCTAAAAATTAAAAATAGATTACATGAAGCTACTCACAATGAATGCTATTTAACAGACCTATTACTATCACTAAGAATATATTGGTAATCCTGGAGCTGATGGCAGCAGGAGCATTTGATTCTTCATCTTTTATGATTAATCTCAGTAGGGAATACTTTGCCTTTTTTCCTGGGTATGTCTATTTTACAGAATCCTTATAAGTTAACAAGCCTGTTGCTGAAGAGTGATCTCTATAGGTTTATTCTTCAAAGCACAGTAAAACTTAATTTAATCACAGTTTCAAAATATCATACAATAAAACTAATTTAATTACACTTAGCAATGGCCACTAGTCTCATTAAAATGCTAATGAGGCTTATAATTATTAAATAGCTTAATGATTGTTAATAGAAATAAATGACAAAATAAACCTTAAATACGAAGTCAGAATGCCCTCAGGTAAATTTTCTCAGTGGCAGTTTCCTACAATACAGTTAGTTTGCAATATTCACAAAAATAAGGAAGATTAAAGATTGAGGTAAGCAGGAATAAAAAAGAATAATACTGTTACATATATAGCCAATCAATTGTCTCCTTGTAAAATATTTAAATATAGCTAATTCAGACCTTCCTTTGCTGGAATCTTCTAGAATATTTGTTTTCATATCATGTGCTGAAATGAAAATATTGAATGTATATTTAAAATTCCCACATAGAAATCTCATTAAAAAGAAATCTTTTTTCTGAAAGTATTTGTAAAGTAGGTTAATAATATTAACATCAGTCTGAATACCACCATATCTGAGAATAAAAATGGGACCTCTTAATACTCAGAAACAGAGGTAAAGATTACTCTGTATTATTTAAAAAATTCTAATGGGTATAGGATTAGATAGTAAGATCCATTCCCATGGACAGAAGGAAAGGAATTCAGCTACTAAGTTACGAGAAAAAGAGTGCTATAATCTTTGCATCTTCTTTATATCTAGTAATATTTACAAGCAAATAATAAAACATGCTGGTTTTTTTGAAGTTTAAACATGAATGGAAATGAACTGATTTGGACAGCACTTAGACCAGGGTGTAAGATTAGAAGAGTGGGTGTCGCCAGAATGAAAAATATCTGATCCAAATCAAAAGGAGCATTTGCACACACCATTTGCAACATATTTAAAAAACGCCGTTGATGTCCTAAAGTGAAAACACATTTCAAAATTTCAAAAGGCAGCTATTGTCTTTTGGTCAAATATTAAATAACTTCCCCCACCCCACATTTTGACAGCTATTCTGTGGCTCCAAGCATGTCAGGAAAAGAATTGGGAAGCCAAAACTCCAAGTGTCCTGTTGAACAGCTCAAACTCAGAAACAGACAGTAGCAGAGAGCCAGGCTCTGCTAACTTCCCTGGGGTGTGTATTAGTGGTGAGGAATCCCCAGAGCTCTTACAAAGTGGAGTTTCAGAGCTGGTAGCTACTGAGGGAACTTCTCTCTGAGGCTTATGAATAACGACAACGAGGGAAAAGGAAAGGGCCATAGCAAACTTCACTGCTTTTGGGGTCTTCTGTGAGGACTACACTGACAAGAATGTCCACTGAACGGCCTCTCTCATCCTCCAATAGGACATATTTGGGCTCTAAGGCTATACTGCAAAAGTTAGTGTATATTCCAACTAGTTTGCAAATAAAGGAAAAAGAAATTGGAAGGTACCTGGCGTGTAACCTGAAAATGAAACAAAAATGTACTTAAAAAAAAACTTGTTTGTAAACATACGTAAGTAACCTAGCCTTGCTTTTGTACCAAGTTAACTTTCAAGACTATGGCTCCACATTCTTGTCATGGATCCTTTAAGGGTGGTATCAACTCAAAAGCCATTTACATTGCCTTGGAATGGGAGCACCCAGAGGCTGACCTCAGAGCACCTCAGACAGCAGATACTGAAGGACAAGGCTGTGTGTGCTGAGACCCTTCTCTCAGTGCATCCCCATCAGCAGTGTGGTAAACCTACTTAGAAGAATTCCTCCTTCTGGAAAATCCAGACTGTTATCACATTCACAAGCCTACATCAGCGCTCAGCTCAAAAGAGAATAGGTGGCTTTTAACTGCAGTTCCACCTTCTGCTTCCTCTGCCCCCCCCCCCCCACCTTTTGCAAGGGGTTTGCAGTAGAAATACCCCCGATATACAGCTGGCGGGTAGTGGTAAAATAGCTTCTTGGCACCATGTGTGGCTGAACAGCACAGCTTCTCCTCAGCCACCAAGCACTACTGGATCTGTGTCCTACTGGTGCAGCCTTTGCCAGAACAGTATAGATAGCGGGGCACCCACCAGCACTGGAGTGGCTAGCATTTGGCTTTTCCAGCAGTTGGGTCTGTTTAAGGAGCAACAAAATTTTCATGGTTTCCAAAAATAAGTCTCCCTCCTCTTCAGGACACACTTTCATAAGATGGATGTATACCATTATTTCATATATTATATCATATAGATATTCATTCTTATAAAACACCATCTTTTGTTGAAGTACATTCAGTCATAATTCTAATGAAGGGAACTTTATCATACTTCAGTACCTCATTAGAGAAAGGGAGACAGAGTTATAAAGTCAAAGTCTCTGTACCAATAGAAAATTGGGTAAAAGTAATATGCAGCATTAATTTAGCAGCCTAACTTTGCAGCTATAAAAAAAAAAAAATATATCAGTTTTGCAGATTCTGACACTTTTGGGTCACCAATAAACTTAGAATTAGGAATTCTAAACTTTTCTAAGATGTCCTCCAATCTTTTATTTTTCTTGATCAACTGGAACAGTTTCTCTGGCAAAGTTCACTTTCTGAGATCCTCAACATGTACCACTGAATGCCATTTTGATCTCAGATAGAGGTGAATCTATAAGTGGAAGAAAACATGAACTGACAGCAGTGATGAAAAACTTCATCTAAATATATGAAAGTGAACACCTGCACAGAATCAAGAAAGGATAAGGCAAAGGCAAAGGCAAAGGAGTCTTGATATGTGTACCTCAACTTACTGATGTATGCGAATGTTTGTTTTCCTATTTGTGATTTATAATAGTGGTTTTAATTTTCAAACATCATGTCATTTACACTGTTAAATGTCTTAGGCTATCTATTGGTTTTAGTAATAAGATACTTAATAAGAAACTTAACAAGCTTTGTGACGGAGCACTAATATTTAATTTATCTCAAAGTCCCCAATGAATAAACTAAGCCTAGGAAAAAAATTCAGAACACACAAGACTACACATACGTGCACTGCACCTATTCCCTGTAAGTTTAGAAAAACATTTTAAATAGTTTTTTAAACAGCAGACACTATTATATTTTTGAAATACTGAAAAATAAATGCTTCTGGGTACATGCCTATTAAGGATTTACCAGAATCCATTTTGGTATTGCTAAAATCCAAATTTAGTTTAAATGACTCTTTCAGGGAAAAGTATTAGTTAATGAACACTTTTCTAGAATATCCTAATGGACTTGGAATAATTCACTCACTGATTTTATCCATGTATAGCAGCCCACAACTGGAATTGCTGTGCTCTCCCTTTAGTAATTCATCTGCAGAGAGAGTTCATAAACATAGATTTATTCAGCTGGCTAGAGGTTATCATTAACTTTAAGATATTTGGAGCCACGCTCCTCAAGGCAAATGCTAAGAACCAGTTTTGGGCACATCCTGAATAGTACATTACACTAAAATTAAATAAACATGCTTTAGCTAGTCACATTTAGGCAGCTGCCCAAACAAAAACTAAAGATTTGATAACTAATAATTTCTGTCTGGTTCACAATAGAAAGGAGGAGTCAGACAAGATATAGGATTTTCCTTTTGTAGAATTTCTGAAACAAATGTGACACTTCATTTAGTTTCTGAGACTTGAAGAAAGGCAAAGAAAAAGTAATTTCCAAGTTGTATGTAAAAAAAATAAAAGCTGGGATCACTCTGAAATAATATGTGAGGAACAGGAATGGATAATCTCAAAATATATGGGAAGGAAGAAAAGGTATCATTGTTAGACAGGTCTATGGTAAAAAATTTCTTTGAAGTATAAATGCAATAGAGGAAAAGAAATGTAAATATCTAAGATGTCCTCATTAGTGGAGAGTCTAAAGTAGGTCAAATGACAAACGCAAGTGTAATTGCAAGGCAAATTGTGTTTTCGTGGGAAAATATATTAAATGCTGGACAAAAACAAACTGAAACCTTCCTCCTCACAAAGCAATTTAGAGTGGCCTAATTCCCATTCTTTCTCCATACCTACACCCTGCTATACACTTTCTCCATCCTGGTGTTTTGTTGCATCACCCCTGAAGCCTTGGAAACCATTTCTGAATACCTCTCTCCATCATTTAGTGATTGATCAGAAATCAGGCTGGGCTATTTGCTATGTTAAATGAGGTTAGACTGTATATTCACAGATAAAAGAAGCCTTTCTTTTGTATTTCCAGTGGAAAGCTGTTTTGCTGTAATAGTCCTACTTATCAAGGGTAAAATAATTGGCTATATATATCCTATTCTTCATATAGTTTTTCCAGTCAAATATATACAGGAATGACAGCACTTAATTTTGTATGTACATTTTTATTAAGATCTGGAAATACAGGGCGGGGGAATTGTTTTATGCAAGTGTAGCAACAGTGAGTTACTGCACCAGACTGGTTGCCTACTTTGAATATTCTGTATCAACGGAAAAAGTTATCTGCGCTGTTGTGATTCTGAAGTCAGTACAGCAAATCTACTGCAGTTGAGACTCAGCACTAAAACTACAAGAGTTTGTTTTCATAAATCAGAGTGATTTAAAGACCAATTTGAAAATCTTTTTTTCAGAGAATTTGCATTTCCATTATATATAATTATAATTTCCATTATTATTGAAAATGTCTTAGAATTTTCTCCAAAAACATAGTTTGCTTCATATTGTCAATCCTTAGAATGAAAAAATGCAAAAGAGAAGTTGATTATTCTATGGTATTTTGTGGTTCCTTGTTTTAAGGAAATCGACATCTGTTGAGATTAACTTTGACAAAGAAGTTTCCCTTAAGTATGGTGTTTCCCTGCAAGGTTAGACATTTCAGGAAAATTCTTGTGTGCTTAATGAGGTGACTGAAGTTTTCCAGGAGAGGAAGTGGAGAGATTAGAGTAGACAATGGCAAGGCGTGCGGGCACAGACACACACACACAAAAAAATTGTATGTGTGTTCTTTCATTTTAGTTTCCTTATTTTTAAAATCAAACTATCACTAATGTGGGTTTGGTCTTTTATTTCCACTTTTTTCTGCTATAAATATTTTAGTATAGGATGATCATTAGTACAGAGTAGCTCTTTGAGCACGAATGAGATTCTATTCACTATTTAGGATTAAATAAGTTGTTTTTTCTCTTGTGGTTTCTCTGACTAGTTTTAGACATAAACAATATCTACTTTCTTTTGACTTTGTATTAGATTCCGCTGTAACATTTACCCATTATTCCATTAATATTGGGTTTTTACTATCATGAGGTTTCTGATTTACCTTATAATTTCAAGGTCACTGTACCTGTTTTGATGGTTGAAAAT
Organism: Apteryx mantelli; assembly: GCF_036417845.1. Classification (NCBI taxonomy): domain Eukaryota; kingdom Metazoa; phylum Chordata; class Aves; order Apterygiformes; family Apterygidae; genus Apteryx; species Apteryx mantelli. The sequence goes on along the minus strand of NC_089982.1, from coordinate 49,143,834 downwards.
ATAGTCCAAAGCACTGATACTTTGTTATTTTGGCATAAAATTTCAACCTCTAGTGAATCTGTGGTATCTGTTGAGATCTGTTTGTTTATTGTTATCTCTATCTGTACTATCAATATCTGAGAATTATCTATAACCTTTGACTGCGTGCTTTCTTTAGCACATGGCATTATTTCTCCACTAGCATGAAACTGCTTTTATTCAGCCAGCTGATTAATTACATTAATAGAAAGACCTTGGTATTCTTCTCATTCTATTGTATAGGCTCATTTAACTCCTTAAAATGTAAAGAATAAATCTTCTGTAAGAACCGAAAGGGCCCCACAATAAAGCAGTGCTTTATTCATCTTTGTTTTGCTTGTCTTGCCCACTGACTGAGCCATATTTATTCCTATGCTATTCAATGCTAGTGTTTTGATGTTTCCTTTCTAAACTCAGTTTTCATTCTTGGCACTAAAAAGCTTCTGTTATATGTACATATAAAAGAATATAAAAGAATATATTCTTGATACTAATTTGGAAATTTAAACTTCACCATTCTGTAATCCATCCATTTATGCATTCCATTTTTAGCTTGTAAATTACCGTGAAGTATATGGAAATAGTCATTTATTACTTCTAAATAACAATGCTTTTTTACCATTAATATGGTGCATTCAAAAGAAAAGAGGCTGTCAAGAGTAAAGGTGATATAAGGCAAGTTTATGGAGATATTTATACTTTCTTTATGCCTGGGTTAAGCAGATGCAGAGAACATATCAATACTAAATATCAATACTAAAACAAAACCCAAAGCAGTTATAAGAACAAGAAGAGAGTTTTAGAGAAGAAGGTTTGGGAAATCCTTTTTTTTAATGCTCTGAACTTTCTCTGCAACTGGAGATGTTTTTCCTAGCTAGCTCCTAAGTAAGTTAGGTTATTAAAACTGCCTTAAAAAAATTAAGAGACTAATTAGACAACTGTATAATGCCTCACAGCAGAAGTCCAGAAGTAGAGTGATAACTTCTGTCTCTGTAGGAAGAAATCAATCAGGTTGCTGTTCCCAGAAACAAGAAAGAAGCATTTACAGGCTCCAGAGGTCCAAAACAGAACATGCAAAATAGCATGGCTTGAACAAAAGGGAAGTAAAGATAAAAATGTGAAATATTTTTGAAATTTTCATTAGCCCAAATAAATCATAAAAGAATCAGGAAGCTACACTGGTTTTAGAAATTCTGAGTGGGAATAGATTACTCCTGGGGTACAAAGAAAGCCTGAGGTGAGGGCAGAGAAGGATCATCTCATGGCCAAGGGACTCATCTACTTAGAGCCATATAAGGTTCTGCCAGCTACAGCATTCTGGAGTGTTGAATTCCTAAGAAGGCTTCCATTTAGAGACAATTTCTATTTAATCTAGTGACATGATTCTGAGTAATCAAAACACCCCATTTCAGTATTTCTCAAAAACAATTTATGTATAAAATTTATGCATAAAATCACCTCAGTTATTTTAAATTCTATCTTATGGGAAATTTGTCTTCCTTCAGAGGTCTACTCCAAAAGCCTTGGACTTGGAACTTCAGCAGCATGGAGAACCTAGCATAGGTCCTTTGTATGGTGAGAGGAGAAGGACACACAATCATTAAATTTTAAAAATAGATTCAGCAAAACTGAGTGGTAACAGATTGGCAAGTAATTACATTCTGAGTAAAAATATGCAGGTAAATCACATTACTTATGTACAGAAAGCTTGTATAGTAATTATGACTCATCTAAAACCCTACTTAAATCATTTGTTTCAAATCCTAGCTGAGGCTTAAGTGATGCACATTCCTTTGCATTCCCAAAGTGCACTTCCTTTGCAGAGGAGCCAATTTTACTTCAAGAAAAGCTAAAGGATTAAACAAAAAATAGACTGTTGCAAATTTTGTCAGTAAGTATGTAAAATAATTTGTTGTGCATTTCAGGGGGGAGAACAAAACAGATGTTATATATTCATGTTTTGAGATAAACTAGATATATTAAGCATTTGCCAGAGACCATAGATATTGGTCTCACTGGATCCCAAAGAGATGGGAGCTTCTAAGATTTTTGGAAACTATTGAGAGATTCCAATATTTCCAGCATCACATGTACTTTATGGGTTTTTAAATACCTGTTTCTTCTACATATGAATTAAACCAGTTTGGACCTTAGCCATAACTAGGGTTTTATATTTCCACTTTCTCTGTTGAAAAGCTGGTTCAGAATTTCATATATAATACGAAAAAAAAATTATATTCCAGACAAGGTATTCTAAAGACAAGTAATTATTTCTCTATTTCTACTGGGAGTATTTCATGTGTTGTATCTTTGTTAGTTAAGTTTTTCATAGCTACAAAGGCCTGATGGCTTGACTATGCTTGATTAACTTACATGTCTTTCTCTTTTTTCTTGTTTGTACCTGTTGAATACCTGCTTAACTGCAGAAATTCTTGCTTTCAGTCCCTAGATATATGATGCTGCACTCTGAATTACTGGGTTCTCACATATATTAATCCAATTCTGAAGTTAATTCAGTTCTTCCTGTATGATATTTTAATTATGGTCTTTATCAATGAAGATTCTCAAATCTGTGCTATTAGAAAACGTTAGTAGCATGCTTTTATTTTTTGTGTCACAGTCCTCAATGAAAATATTAAATAAGATCTACCATCTAAGTCTTCAGAAACTCTGCTAGTAACTTCTTTTCAGTGCAAGATAAAAGTTAGCAGGGTTGTCTTGCCCTTTCTTTTGCTCAGTTCTTTAGCCACACTACAGTTATTCCATCTTCTGTTTGCTAAACTTCTATCAACAGATACTTTCATTGTACTTGCTGTAATGTGTCACAACATTAAATGCTCTGTTGAAGACCAGATTGATAAGATCTATCCCCTTTCTCTCATCTAGATATTGGTTTAAATAAATGTTGTGTATACAGATGTGTGCATAATTTTGTTTTATTACTAGATATTGATGGGTCTCTAGATCTAAAACCAGATATAGCTGAAAGTGTTTTTCTTTTTCATTTTAAAACTGTATTTCAACTGGTTTGCATTTCAGTGGTTTTATGGCAGTATATAAATGAATGCAACTGGCTAGTATCACAGAATGCAGTAATGAAAAACACGCAAGTGGAATTTCATGCATCTGTATGTATATCTTCTTATTTTATGATTCATATTTTAAAGTTCATAGATCTTTCAGGATATCCAAAGAGGCAACACTTATTTTAAGAGTTGCTACAATACATGTAAAATCCTGCCTACGGCAGTATCATGCTGAATACTATGATGACAGCAGAAAAGACAGGATTTACTCCACTAGCTTTAAGAACATATCTAAACGAATGTATCCATAACAAAATCTGACTCAGAGTTGTAGGCTTCCATAAAATATCATGCAGATTACAATGTAGAAATCCCAAACTAATTGGGATTATGTCAGGGTTCATAACCTCTTATGAATCTTAAATTTTTCACTGAGAGCAAGTTTATATGAAAAAAATTATGACTGGTGTACAAGCTCTGAAGCTATTACCTACTAACTGAAGCGCATACTGATTTTTACCAGGACATCCTTCAAGATGCCACAGTCAAATGAGACAATGATATTTGAAAAAGAAACATTTGAACTTCAACTTGAGGACTGTGACACAACCCTTGAAACACATTTTTAAGTAGGAGAGTAGCTTTATTCAATTCCATAAGTTTACACCAATGTTTACAGAGAAATATATGTGTTTTTTTTCTGTTTAAGTCAGTATCTTCTGCCAATTAAGTTGTGAAACCTTTTCTAAATATTGTTCATATAAAAACCAAAGAACACTGTTTGGGGAGGGAGGGAGGGCAATCCCAAGTTTCCTTTGAAATAAGCATTAAATGCTTGTGCAACTATATGAATGGGATCACTTTCCTGATATATCTACATCAGTTTCAGAACTAAATGACCAGAAAAAATCTTTTTACTAATTGCCCTAAATAAGAGCCTATGAACTCTTATATCCAAAAGGAAACATTAATTTTCCCTTTCTGCTACCTATTTTCTTTCCTTTTTAAAATAACCACAATATGTAAGATATTACGGATTGATAAACTACATTTTCTGGGATTTGACATTTGTTTACATATAGTGCTTTTAATGTTAAACAGGACATAAACTGGAGAAACCAAATTTTGTATGAAGGATTTTTCAATATTGTCCTTCAGTGGAATAGATAGGGGTCATCAGTTTTAACCCGTTCTGCTAATGAACTAGATAGATAGTCTAATAGCTGTTCAGATGTTTAGATAAAAGGGGATGATAATCTGTTACAGTTCCTAATGGATAGGAGCAAATATAAGTCAATCTCTTTTATCAGTAGCCTTAGTGAATAGAGCGGAACAGGAAAGAAAACTAAAACTACCAAGTCATTCTTTCAAGCGATCCTTGAAAAGCTGGGAAACAAAACTAAGACAGAGTACACAAACTGGCACTAGCAATTCTTTTACTACATTTACAGACACCTACTTGACTCCATGGAAGTCAGTGGGAGTCTATCAACAGATCAAATGACAGTTTTGTCAGACTTTGAAGACAGATGAAATCATAAGGTATACTTTAATACCTCCTTCCTGACTGATTCACTAACATCATTTTTTTTAAGAACCACAGACCAAATCTCAGACTGCAACTCATTTCAAACAAAATACAGTAGTTGCTAATTTTAAAAAGCAGCCCAAGGATTCAGCATTCACACAGGGCAAGAGAGATCAGAGTTAACATGTTCCTCTGCCTTTATCAAATTTACTTTTATCACATCAGGAATATACCTTAGCAGTTATCCTAGAGATAATTATGAGAGAAGAGATTATTTAAACCTTTTCCCTCCCACACTTTCCCATCTGTTTGGATTGAATTTTTTTTTAGCAAACACTGATTATTATTCTCTGATTGTCCAAGGTCTAATGCTGAGGAGATGATCTTAATGTGAGCCTTTTAGATTTTATTGGAATATAAACAGCAATATGATAAATGAAATTTTTATAGCCTTGCATCATAATGCAGTGTAACTAATCAACTCTCCTCACTCATCTCTGCCCTATCTACACCTGATATCACTTTCAACACAACTTCAGTATGACATTTGGCATGACTTTGGTACTCTAAATCGAGTCTCATACAGCTAATGGAATTATAAAACTTTGAATAAAAACAGCTGTACAAGTAGGCTTATCCCTAAATATATGGATCTTGTACACAAAATAGCAGAGACTATTTTGCTATTTTAAAGTTAACATATCTCTAAAATGAAAACCTTTTTAATTTCAATTAATTTATTGCCTATGGAATCTATATGTTTTGGAACAGAGTCTCCAAAGTGTTGAGGATGGTCCAGATTTTCAGAGGATAAAGTGTTAATGAAAATTCTGTCTTTAAAAAGTAGCCAATTTCTCGTCTTCTCTAAAATAAGCAATCATCATTGGCACCAAGAGGTGATTCATGAAGACAGCTGTTGACTGTGATGATGAACAACTTAAACATATACTGACCAAGAATACAAAAAGCAAAGAGAAAAAGACATGAGAGACTTTGCAAGAGTTTCAGTGAATAGAAAATCAAATCCCAATGCAAAAAACAATTTGTATTAGCTTAGTCTAGCATAAGCTGAAGTTCAAAACTGACCTTTTTCACCTCTGAAGATTAATACAATATAAAAGATTTAGCCTGTGTTTTTTCCCCATGGCAAACTTATTCTGTTCTCTCTTGCTGAATTCCTAAGCAGCACAAGAGAAACCTCTGTGGTACCTCTGTGGTGGCTCAAATTACCTCTTACTTTCACAGAATTAAGAAAGTAAAGTTCTTTATATGCCTCTTGTCCCCTACAAATTATTGTGGGTGTTAATTGAAGAATGCAAAGAGCTTCATAACCTGTTATGATTGTTCTTCTCTTGGTTACAACTGAGGATTAGTTGTAGCTCAGATAATGAATTTATTAACTTTATTACAAAATACTACTCTGCTTCTTACCTCTATCAGCATTCCTATTTCTATCCCCTCCCCAAACTACTGTTCATTTAAATGTTTAATTCTAACCTTCCTCCAAGAGGTTCAACAGTCTGTGATTCAAAGTCTGGTTTTGATACAGCCCAGCTACATAACCTTGGCTCCAACTTCTGAGAAAACTGCTAAATTGTAAGAAAGAACTTCAAGCAAGTCCAGAGAAAAAAGCCATGAAAGGTAAGGAAGATAATATTGCAAACACAGATTAGTCTGTTGAGATAGAGATAGTTAGCTGCTCAAAGATTCAAGAGGAAAAACACTGACATAGAAAGGTACAAAATCCTAGAGTAAACCCAGAGGCTCTCAAGGCAACAACTCAGCAGCATTGAGGACCAGTTTGAGTAAACACAGACATAAGGTCTCATTTGGGGGTGGTGAGCATATTGATGCTTATCCTACTGGCTCATTAGTCCTAGCTAACTATTGTGTATATGAGGCAATAAATAATTGCTTTATACTTTGAAGTTGTGTACATCCTGATTGCAGAGTTTCTTTGTAAATGGGAAAAAATAAGTATGAGATGAATATATGGCAATTAAAAGATAAAAAAATCCCCAACTATAATTCCTAAGCATGTAATTAGAAAGAATACAGAAATAAAAAGCTAGTACTAAAGCTAAAATACTACTGATTACCAAAGAGTTTCTGTAGACTTTACTCAAACGCTTAATGGACCATGTCAATGACTTGGCACTGCATACTTGTCAATGACTTGACCATTAGCATACTCTTTCCTGTCTTGTGATTTCCCTATTACATTTTGAGGAAATAAGTATATCAAGGCAATCATTCTTCCTTAGGCATTTTACATATTTAGAGCTTAGGAATAAGTAAAGTGGTATATCAGCAACTGTTCAGCATTCTGCACTGTTGTTGGTTGAACAGATACTTTCCACTATACTATCATAATAAAAAGTCTACACTCCAGTGACATAAAATAATCAAAGTCTACAAGTTACTTCAGTTCCATTGAAGATACCACAGAAAAGCTCAATAGTTTAGGGCTCTTTATGTGTGCATAAAACTGAGGTTTTTTTATTTTGCAATAATTATATTTGTCTTAGAAGTGCACTAGTATCATTGCTACACTTGTTCTAAGAGATAATCATACTACATTATTATGATACAATACTTAGCCTCTGATCTCACAGTTTAGCCACTCATAAATCAGATTACTGTCATGTAAACAGAGGTGCAATTGTATTACTTTTCACGTATAAAACAGAAAAATCAAACAATTTGGAAGTTAAAACTGAAACTGGTGAAGAAGACAGGATAATAAAGGAATCCTTGATTTAAACTTTCATCCTCTGATTTTTAGACTTTTCTCAGGGTGAAATTTTTGGTATCTTTTGGTATCATTTAGATGACTCAGGGCTTCCAAGTTACAGTAGCCTCTGTCAGCATTTTGTTGGGCAGTCAGAACTGTTAAAGCAGTATGCATTGCTTTAAGCTTTAAAAACATCTGCTAAGTCCCCTATACTGGGCTAGTATAAAGTGGTAGTTTCACCTACAAACACAAATTCAACAAAGCCTTTGTGCTAGAAGAATTCTTGACAGGCCGTAGTTGGCTGTAGCAGTAGAGTGAGAGCAAGAATACCTTCCAAAAGCTTTCATCCTTCAGTTCTTCTTCAAATATGGAAACTTGACCATGAGTGCATTGTCATGAATAAGTCTTGGGCCTATAAGATAGCTTTTATAATAAATTTCATAAATAAAATCCATTTAAAGTATTTTTAAAAGACAATTAATAATGAGCTAAGATACCAAAAAGACAATACTAGGGAGGAACCAATTTCCTAAATGTAACTTAGAATATTGCCCCCTTTTTTTGGTGGTATTTTATGCTATGTAATAACTACTAGAAGTAGCAGAACATTGACATGGATAAGATTCATCTCTTATTGTTGACCAGCTTCCTGGTCATAAATTGTATAACAATATTTCCAGAATTTAAACATGCAATAAATACGACTGTAAGGTATTTTAAATGTGAAAAGTAGCTGAACAATGACAATATATTTTTGAGTAAAAACCACAAATACATGTTCACTTAAAGGCTATTGCCCAGTAATTCAGTGTTCCAAATGAGTTTGCACAAAACCCAAGAATCACACTGAGCAAAAGAATAGTTTTGAAAATGCCTACACTAATGTTAATTTCCTTCCTCTTCAAGCTTTCTTTGTCTCTAGAAACACTTCTTCTTCCTACAGATTGTCTGTTGCAGGCAAATGCCATACAGAAAAGGAACACTTGTTGAACATGTATTCTGTAGAAAGATTCCTTTGAATCCCCAATATTGTATTGAATAAATAAAAACTTCAAATGGAGTTCCAGGGACAATATTGAAAAAAGAAGGAACAAAAACATTTTGGTAAAACTGTAGAAATGTAGTGACCTGAACTGCACAGTGGATTTTGGTGATCAATTTAGACTCTGGGTTACTACCACAATCCCTTATATTACTCATAATTCATCATCCTTTTGAGAAAGGTTTTTTTTTTTTTTTTTCTGAAGAGAATTAAAGATAACTATTATTTGAGAAAACGTAAAGCAAGTAAATACATACTACAGTATCAGCTGGCATAAGTCTCTTAGTTTCTTGTTACAATTGACCCTTCTGCAACTTTATTTATTTACACATAAGGTCCCTCTAGAGTTGGGCAGCTCTCAACCTCATACTGGATTTTCTATGAGAGCTAGGCATTAGCCTCCCGGACTGAGGAATTTTAAGTTAGCTGGGGACCCTCCATTTAGATGACTTAAGAATTATGGAGTCCAAAATGTGGACTAAGCTATCTCCAGATCCAGGTGGAACAGAGTATTTCTGGGTTGCCTTTTTTGAATTTTAATGTTTAAATCTCACCTAATTCCCAAAGCAAATACAGTGGATCTTTCCCAGAGTGGTCTGTTGAAATGTGCTGATTGTACAGCACTGTACTTTTTTTCTATAAAACATCTTGTCTTCATGATGGTAGCAGAATCTAGTTCTTACATTACAGTAAGTCCTGAGTGTATGCAGTATGATCGTATGTAAATTATGAATTTTCCATATAAGAACACCCTGTTTTTTTCTCAACAATGTCCAGATTACCTCTCCTTATGTTTATATATTGGTTTAGAATTTAAAAAGTCAATGTTGAGAATTCCCCATAGCCACAGTTCTTCTTCCCTCTGTGGAAACCTGTTTTTAAAATAACTCACATTCAATTACACAGGTCACTTGTGACAGTGACTTTTCTTGGTGAGCCTGAAGCAAAGTCTGCAGTATCTGAACCATGAAGAATTATGTACAGTATTTCATTTTAAAGATGTGCCAGATTAACAGAAGGTAATTGGGGTAGATTGTGAATGGTAGCAGCTGCTTTATTTGCAAATGCTACAGACACCACTTCTTCTTACTTAGAATTCATATTAGGTACCTTCCTAACATGTATTATAGTTTATTTTTAGCTATGTCACCCCAGCCAATATTCCTTACTGACTTATGTCATTGTTTTTGCTTGCATAAGTTTAACTCATCCCTTCCACAACTGCAATACTTTTACTACGGTTTTATGTAAGCAAAGGAGAATCATGAAACATTGAGAGATGGTTTAAGACAAATTCTCTTTGTAATCTTTTCCTTAGATTTGAAAGCTGCACTATTCTAGTATTGTTAAGTATATCTGGGCAGAATTTAAAGAAGTATCTGTCAATAATAAGCATTAAAAAAATTATTTTAAGTTATGCTTTGGAGGACTGCACAGGCAAACCAAACCAAAACAAAACTCTTCCCCCCATAACTCTTTGCATTCTTTACAGAAATAATTCAAAGTTACTACTCTAATATTAGTTCTGGATTAGAAATTAGCACATGAGCAGAATGATAATGACAAGCATTACACTTTCTTCACATAAGTGTATGCACAAGAAGAAAACTGCGTCATTTTTCAAACTTTCTCAGAAATTTATTTAGACAGTTTGCACACAGACAACTTTTCTTGCCTCAGATGAGATTTCCGCAAAATGTAGATTCTAATCTTCCTTGACTACATCTAAGAACATGTACCACACCATGTTAAATATAAACACTTTTTGGCCAAAAGAACAAAAAGATAACTTTCCCACTTTCCTCTCTTTGGTATTGAAATCTACTTAAAACCCATCTGAGCAGACTGAAATAAAATCCCCAAACTTTAAATTATGAATCTTCCTTGATTATCTCAAAGATTTTTATTTAATATAAATACAAGCTGGAGGAAATAAGATGTCCCATAATATTATGATATCAATATGCAATTTGCAATAGCATTCTTTTATTAAAAATGCCAATTATCATTTCACATAAAATTTAATTGAGGTCATTACCCTCCTGGCAAGTTATTTCTAAATTCTTTCTTCTAATAAGATTTGTTATTTTAACATTTTCCACATCAATGCTTCTTTCACATCTATATACTTCTTATCCATTTATAAAGATAATAGAAATCACCCATCATTTGGTTGTATCATTGTACTATTAATAAGAAAGCTATTTATTTAACTGCTTATCTGGGAGATGAGATTATAATTTATGTGTAAAATTGTAAATGCAATCCTCTTAAAAACATAATTTATTACCATAAAAATTATATTTGTTAAAATATTAGTAATGCAAAATAACACTAAAGTTATGAATGAGTCTTTTAAGATTGTTTTCTTTTGCAGTCTGGATTAAAATGCTCAAAATATGTATAATTTTTAAAATAAAACTCATTTTTACAGTGTGCTTACTGCATCATTGCCATGTACTTTACAAAGTTAAATACGGCCTGCCAATTCATTATGTAGGCAAACAAGGTAGGTCATATTGTTCATTAGGAGATCTCAAATAGTTGTTCCTCTTTTACTAAGAAATAATATATTCTCCAGGACAGCTAAGATCATTATTATTACCTTGGCGGTTTCCTAAGCCTCATGGGATGCTTTACTTCATCAAAATACATGTGGTGGAGGGTACCTTGGCTGAAGGGCATAAAGCTTTCTTTTGTCACAACAAACTTGCCTCAGGTATGTTCAGCATTGACATGCAAGTAGTCAGGGTATTTAAGACACAATTCTAATTTTGTTTTTTCAGTTATTTTATATATTTAGGAAGGTCATTTATGCTGAAGTTTAATCTAAACCCAGCTCTGGCCTGAAAAAAATTAATTCTACCTTTAATCAAACTAATCTAAATATATTCATTCTTATTGCAATATTATGTATTTAAACAGAACATTTTGATATACAAACATGTAAAGTAAGGGGAATTAAAAACACAGTTAATTTTTCTATATTTTACTAATAATGGGCATATGACTAGGCAACTAAGGAAAAAATTGCTCTTAGTAAGTAACATGTATGTTCCCATACTGCCATGAGCAAGTCAGATCTAAAGCGCTACCAACAAACACTTTAAACCACTGCTTCAGTGTAAGAAGAGATCGGAGACAACTGTTCAAGCAGTGAAGGATGTTTGCACAGCTGAGTAACTCCACTTCCAACACTGAGCCAAGAGCTGCTGCTGTCACCCCCTCCATATGAGAGGGGGGTGACAGCAGTCTCTTCTGGCACGTATGCATAGCCTCACACAGAGCTAGGACAGTACGGCTGCTTCTTCAGTACAGGACAACCTAATTTTATTGTCATGGTGGCAATAGCTGAGCGACCAAAGTAATGGGGTCTTAAGTGGACCAGGTGGAGCATATAATCAAAATTAACATTGCTTTTTAAAGCTCCCTTTGCCTATAATTAAAACCTTTGTAGGCAAATGGCAGCTTAGGAGCCAATGTTCCATAGGTGCCAGCTTGCTGATTTCTGTCAAGCTAGACCTATTTCTATTTCTGGACAAGAGCAGATACTGAGAATGAACTGTGCTGTCATAACAGGGTTCTACGCAGCAAAGCTGACGCGATGAGAAGAGCCGTGTGCTAAAGCTTGCCCTGGCCCTGCTTGTGCTGCATTAATTTATTCCGAAGCTAGCTATCACTCAAAAAGCCAATGCCAATTTACGGGACCAAAGAATCACAAACATTTCTGTGAAGTACAGACTAAGGAAATGTGGTTAAATGCACTGATAATAATTACATCAGTATATATTTCATTTACCTAATTTTCCCGCTTGAAAACCCTACTTTAAGCTCACTTACTAGCTTTAATGTTCCTCCTTTAAACTAGTGATGCCACTCTGCCTTTTCTGAGGTGGATGTTCTAAGAAAAAAAAAGGAGGAAAATAAAAGGTAAGACAATGAACATGTTTATTTAAATTATGCATTAAACATAAAACAAGCAAAACTATCTTTGATGGCACCATTCATGCCAGATGTGTGAAATGAATGTGCTAAGGACATTTTGTTGCATCATGTGACTGCCTTTTTATCCTCTTCTGGATTTCTGCCAAGTCTAGCTCCTGTATCCACTTTCTTTCCTTTTTCAGCTTCCACCCCTAGCATGCCCTGGCACCAGGGTTGTGTGAAACACTGTATAGGACTTTGCACCCATCCAAAGGTAGCTGAGGGATAGAAGCCATTCCAGGAGGAAAAACATATTGTTTCACAGTGCTAATGAAGACCCCTAAAGATCTAGCTAAGAAAGAAAGGGTTTAGTAAATAATCCTTTAGGAAACTCTCTGAAAACGTTTAACTAAGCAATGCCCTTGTTATTTTAGGAGAGGTGAGAGGCACTACCGAAAAGGATCCTGCTGAAATTCAACAAGTGTGAATCCACCGTTCTGACAATGTGGTCTGCTTGTGTTAACAACAGAGCTAGATTTGCAGCTTCCCCTTCAACACATCAATACTGCCCACCACTTTCAGAAGCCGTACCTTAGGTTGCCCATTCAGGTTCGCTATAGGACTGTTTTTTAAATCTGTGCATATATGTTTCTTGCAAATGTACACATTTTTACATTATCCTTTTAAAAATGGAGTGTATTAACACATAATTTAAAACTTTATATTCAGAATAGCACACAATTATTGCATCTTCTTATTTAATGCTCCTACACTTTTTGTGTATACTGAGCTGTGTGTGTTTATTTTGCAGTTATACTTGTCATATTAGCAGTCAAATTTCTGGCTAAATTCCAGGCACAAAATCTTTTTAAGAAAGATAGGAAAAATGCCACCAGTTCGATTTTCAAAAGTCGTGATGAGTCTGAGGTATTAACAGGTACACCATCATTAGAAACAATGCCATATTGGTGGAAAGGAGGTGGAAACCACAGTGTAATACAAAGCATGGTGGCTCTTGATAGCAAATTTATTTCTTCCAGACTCAATGTCAGTGGCTTAAAGTCATTTCTTCAGTAGACTCAAAGTCATCATGGGATTCTACAATGCTTTTCATGGGAAAACTGAAATATGACTTCAGAAATACATAATGTAGAATGATTGGAGAAAAAAAACACCCTACTATATTGTCCTGCAATGGCTTCATATGCTTGCTATCAGTAACACACATACTGTTAGAAGAGTGAAATAACTTCATTTTAAAATATACTGAGCCTTCTTGGGAAGCAGTAATACACTAATAAATACACTATTAAAGGAAAAAGAGAACTGGATCAAAGAAGTGTTGTTGGTATGTTCTTGTTCACTGAAACTATCATGACTGCAATTGCCTACTTTCGGGGGATGTATGGGCAGGAAGATTCCAGGAATAAAAGAATTACAGCTTTATGTCATTTTTGATCTCCGTATTTGTAATTTTGGCATAAGGTTTTCCCATTATTTTTAAAAGTTTTGCATTCTCTTAATTTTTATGCATGTTTTAAAAATACTTGTTCACCAAGAATAGAACTAGTTTGTTTTATGGCTTACTCCTAGTTTAAAAAGTAAGCTATCCTGAGTGAAAGAATATCAATAAACTGAAAACAGAGAAGTGTTTCCATCCACACTCTATTACTTCTTTCCACATTTCTGTTGATAATGATCCTGCAAAGAGCACCTGCATGGCACTAGTTTAAAAACCAAAATATAAATTATCTAGCAAGTAAAGATTAAATTGTGGATTCTTAAATTATTCAGTTATAGTAGCAGTTATTGTCCATATGTTATAATTTCCAGAGAAATCATTATATCTTGTTAATCATCTATTTAGCTATCTATATATCTCATACACATCTAAAATATTTACATGATTACTGCACTTTTAAAAATTGTGTAACTTTTTCTCCACTCAATGAATGATTTAATCGTAAGAAATTGTAGCGTAATATCTTTTTAACACTTTCTATAGAAGGAAAGAAATTACAAAATGGAAAAAAAGAATAGGAGAGATTACCATTTTGCACACAAATACTTTCATTTACAAGGAAATACTGTACAGAAATTTATGTACTTACAGTGAACAACCTTTGGCAAAGACCATTTAAATGACCATAATTTTGCCGATATAAAAATTTCCTAGGAGGGTAGGATTCTATTCCTATACTTCCATTGCTCTATGAAAGGAGAGGATATTGGTCCACAGCATTCAAAGAAGGAGAATCACATAGATATGCACATGTAAAAGCACTTCAGATGTGAGTGAATTTATGAAAAAAACATTTTTGCAAATATTTAACTAGATCTAGCTTTGGTAAAAATAATAATTCTGTATTTTGAAACTGTGAACTGATCCCCCCAATTATCTGTCTATTGACTTTCAGATGTATCACACAGTGAAGAAAATACATCCCGTCATTTGTGAACTGTCTGAACTTGATCAAGCATATCCTAACTCATAATGACAGAAACCTGCATGATCTGTTAGGTATGGAACATAAAACCTGTGTTCACTTCAGCTACTCTGTGAAGCCTCATAAAATTTTGAGAGAGTTACACTAAGCTAATAATATATTGCTGCATCAACTGAGGCAAGAAATACCCATAAAAATGTTCCTTTTACATGCTCTAAAGACTCCTGAAGGGAGAGGAGGGGGAGAAAAGCAGGAGAACTAGATTTTTCAGTGTGGCCTAAGTAATGAGGTCAGAAGGGCTTTGTGCAAACATTAACACTTGCTTTCTGAGGAGGAAAACAGTGAATATCAGAAATTAATAAAATTTGGTTGTCAAAAATTAATATTTTTAATAAAAAAATGACTTGATAAAAAGGACATGTGAATGTAAGAATTTTGACTTACTCCATTATGTGTTCTTATAAGCATGCCTCAATATTGTATCCAGTTTTGCTAGTACAGGGTTTTAAGGAACAACTCAGTGAGGAAGATGACAACGTATCTGTGCTGGATTGCCAAATAAATGCTGATTGTATTGATGCATGGAAGGCATTATTCTAATACAGGATATAACAAAGTAATAAAGCATATAATCTATGTATCAAAATAGATATCTTTCAACTAGCTCAATGTACAGCTCCTTTTTTAAAAAGTACTTTCATTCTCCTATTAAACCTGTGTTTGATTTTTATATTAATTTAATAACATAGAATATATTTTCAAAACTCTAAACTTTTACAAACTCAAAAAAATTCTAAACATTCATTGAATGAACCTCGTAAGTCTTTTTTGAGATAAGCAAGTACAGACATCCCAGCTAAGTGACTTGCACATGGGAACCCACCCATGTCAGATGCATCCTTTAGGTGGAAAATCTCTATCCATCCCTGGTGTTCAGGTCATAAAAAGCTGCTTCATTCACAAGCATTAACTGAATGGTCTCCATACAGCAAGTTTTTGGTGTAATCACTGAACTTTAGAGCTTCATCCTAAAACACAGTGTTCAGAGGATACAGGACTTAACAATTCCTAAACATTCTCACTATTGTACACTGCTGAACAGTACTGTTAGGCAAGTCTGTGTAGATAAAATCTTCATGACAATATGACCAGCCCTATCCTATGGTTTGGACCTCACGTTTTCTAAAAGCCACGTAAATTGCAGACAACAGTGCTTAAGCCTGTATTCTTCAGTTGCCTTTATCCAGTCCCTATTTCCATGAAATTGGGATTTAGCGTATTCTGGATCCCCGGCACACATTCGAGGCACAGTGAATTAGTGCTGGCTGGCTGCTGAAGCTTCTCCATATCACTCAGCTCCAATTTGGGATTCCTCTCTGGAAGTTTTGCATGTATTGTACAGCTGCCAGGACTGATGAGGCCATTGGAACAGGTTCCTGTGTGGCAAAATGCAGCAGGCTGATGAGGACCATGATATCACAGCCTTTCTCACTTAAACCAGTCCACTGGTCCCCCAGCTGAGACACACAGATGGCAAGTGGCTCCTCATGTTTTGTATCTTGCTGGCTAAGGTTTAAGCCAGAATGCTATTCTGAGCAGGTCAAATAAGCCTCCAGGGTTGCCAGGTGATTCTGGGCTGATCCTGAGCAAAGTGGACCATGTGCTGCCCAGCTTCAGCTTGAAATTCTGGCTCTTCTCACATATATCAGCCAGTGTGCCCAGGATCAGCTCCTTGTATCTCTCCATCATGGGAGACACCAGCATCTTCTGCTGCTGGGACACTGTTCCCGGCTGCTGTCAAAGATGGGTTAGCAAAGGGGCACCCCAGCCATGGCAAGTGCTGGCCCTTCCCCAGCCAGGCCAGAGAGGGAGCTGGCAGGGCATGCTCAGCGGGCTGCACCCATGAGCTTTTGCTGATTGGTTCAGGTACTTAGCTAAGAGAAGGGTAAAACTGAAGCTTTGGACCCAGCTTTCTGGAAAATACATGTTTTGCATTTCCATCAAAAAAAGAAAAAAAAAGCAATGAAATAACTCCACATATACACACAAGCCTCCCCCTCTCAATAGGATGGATTACTGTTCCCTTTTCAGCTGAGTGCCCTAATCATTAGGCAAGAGTCAGGCTCCTTCTGACCCCATCAATTTGCATTCCTGCCTCAGCTTCAGCAAGAAGATAGAAATACTCTTAACTAGAGTATTCCTTGGTATGGGGGTTAAAACATTCTTCTGTCATTTGGATTCAGTCTGCTTTGAGCTATGAAGAGTTTAGAGCTCAGGTCTCCCTGAATGATTCCTGCTGCATTATTATACTCCAGCTGCTAGGTTATGAAAAGAAAGCCACCAACTACTGTCTCAATCTCAGAGGATGTCTGATAGAGAAAGAAAGGTAAGAGCTTCACATCTACTAGCTCTCTCTACTCTCAGTGGAAGATGTAGACACCTAATTTAACCAACCTGGATCACTTTTTGAAGGTACCTCACTTCTGCATACATTAGACAAGGAAAGCATTTACATTTAGGTGGACTGGATCTTTCTTAGTGGGTTTTCAGGGGCATATTCTTTCCTCCATTAACTAGGCAAGGAGTTAAGCAGACTGCATACCATATACTGTGTATATACTGTATGTCAGGAAAGTCTGACCTGGGTTCTGCAATTCCAATGAAGCACTGCCTGAATTAGATGGGAAGTATTGTACCCAGCGTGAGCAGAGTTGGGCACACTGCTGGAATCTCTCACTGACACTTTTGCTGACTGCAATAGATAGGGTGACATTTTAAGAAAACTGCTACTTTACTATGAGCTAACACTTGAGAACTGGGTTGGCATTCTCAGCTTTCAACCAGACTCATCCTGAAGCATGAATAATACTTTTACATATTCTTATCTTTTCCTTTAAAATAGTCATGCAGCTGGCCAAGGTCTTAAACAATGGCAGGTGTCTGTGTCAGACAAATACTTGCTTTAAAATAGGAATATTTCTTCAAGATAAAGGTGGATGCTGAGCTAAAAAAAAAAAAAAAAACTCAAAAAGAAAAAATTAAGAGACTCAGTTTCTTTCCTTCTTAAATATTATGACAAGTCACTTAAATTCTCTATGCTCATCTCTAACCATGATAATAGTATGTTGCTACTTCCCATAAATTTTTAGTTACAGAATTAATGTGGTCACTGAATTGGAGTGGCCCGTCATTATTTAACTCTATTATTTTCCTTCAGAGCAAAAAAGCAGAAGCAGCAGTTACTGCAACAGCAACATTTACAGACCATATAATAGATGCCAAAGCACAAAAGCAATCAAACAAATTCTGGAAGTAATTCTGAAAGACTAAGTGACAGTTTTACTTTACTAAATAATTTTTCTGCTTTGATAGAAATAGAAATTTCGGCTATATAATTGAAGGTATACTGGGAGCAGGTGAGAGCAATCTGATAAAAAGAGAAATGTAATCAGGGTTGATGAACTTCTGAGGAAAAACAGGCAGAGTGTTCAGGGAAGGGCAGATAGTTCTCTGCCTGCTGTGGGTGAGTCCCAGGTTATTAACAGCTAAGAGTCTGGATATACCAGAAGCACTAGCAAGGAGACAGAGGCCTACACATGCAGACAGTTTGGACATTGGAGTGGTCTGGAAACCTGAAGATCTATATTTGGGCAGGAAACATTCATACAGTAACATCTTACTTACTATTCAGATTACTACATAATGACAATCTAACTGAGCAGATTACTCCTAGACTGAGTAATGTGAGGTCCTTCTAATAATTTAAAATTATAATTGTCTCCATCATTACATTTTAATTTATTTTATTTAAAAATATTTTATTTATCAATAAAATATTCTAATACAAACTTTGTTAGTAATAATTTGTTTTTAGCCTTGATATTAAAATTATATCCCCGAGCCATCAAATTCTTTCTCTCTATATATATATGCAAGTTTGCCCTATGCAAAAATATCATCTAAAATGGATTTTTATTCATGTTAATAAATCAGCAAAAAAGTCAATGAGTATGACAGTATTTGAAAACTAAGATACGTATTTTATAGGCTTACTAAAGAAAAGTGTAGTGTGCAGTAAGTCAAATATTTGATTTATAGAACTGTTCAACATATTTCTGAGGTGGACAGCAGTTAAAAGTGAAGCAGAAGGAAGTGTGATTGTTTCAAAAGTAGGTATAGCTCACTCTGATCTGAAAAACTGAAAGAGAGAAGCAAAAACAAAGATTTCTTCCCTTTGCAAAAGATAGCACTGACACTATTAATAAAAAAAATAAATATAGAAGTAGATCTGCTAGGAACACAGGCCTCCTTTTATTCCTCATGGGACTAGAGAAGAGAGAAAGAGGGAAGGCTGCCAGTACATAAAAGTAAATATCAGATAAGAAAATCCTAGTCAATATATTTTTTCCTTCAGTCAAGCTATTTTTAATACAAACAGTCCTGTCTCTTTCTAGGAGACATATGTTATTGGAAAGATTAGTTTTGCAGTACCTATTGCTTCTGCCAACCTGCATCAAAGTAAATTTAGAGATGTGCTGACAGTCTAATATCTGCTATCAGGTTCTACCTGTAGATAAGAGGTGAAAAAACATCTGTTGAAGGCCACCCTTAAAAAAATTCTTGGTTGGCTGGATTACAGTAAGTTTCTAAAAACTCAATCTGCTGAGCAATTCTTCACAAAAGTCAAATGGTAATATGAGGGATAATAAGAAACAAGAAAAATTTGATTTTTAATGTATAGAGCAGTAATTTCTGAGGTTCTCTTTTGCAAGCTTTAAGATGAATTAACTTGAAATGCAATGTAAATTACAGGTAACTGAGACATTGTACAAAACCAATGAAAAACATTTGTATAAGCCTGATTTGGGAGAATCTCATGCTTAAATTGGTTGGATGGAAAGCAGCACTACAACTTACTGAAAACAGCAAACAATTTAATGACAAGAAAAAAAGCAGAGGGTGAGTATGCAAACCCCACCAGCTCAGATGTTTCATATTCAGTTCTGACTTCTCTTTGCCAAAACAAACAAACAAAACCCCTTTTTCCTCTCCCTTTCCATTTCAAATCAAACTAAACCAGCAAAAAAATGTTTAAAATGTTGACATTTAAGTTCTTCAGAAAAAAAAATGTGCCATATTTTGCCTATTTCTTAAACCAAACCTTTAAATATGTCCAAAATGTCCCTAACTCCTCTTTTCCTTCTAGTTTGGAAGTCACCTTTCTCCAAAGAAAGTGAGAGAACCCCTCATAGGACATTGCATAGCTACGTTCATGTTCTTCTTCCACACTGTTCAGTTCGATTAAAATCTTGCATGAAGTACGTAGTATTTTTAGGGTGGAATTCAAGGACTGGTATTCAGCCCACCCAGTACACCAAGGCTACGTAAGTACAAAAAATGTTTAAAACAGCAAATATGATATCTCATTCAAAAATACAGGTAATCTCTTTTTGGGTAGCTGCAGAGGTACAGAACCAGTGCCAACGGGCCCTAGAAGCCTGGGGGGCTAGAAGGGTTTTGGGGATGACTGATTTTTGGGGTTTCAGGGATGCCTGATTGAGTCAACAATGACTTAAGGAAAATGGTAGAAGGAGCGTTTTAGGGACTCCTGTGCACACTGGAAAGAAAAGAAATATTTAGTTTCAGTAATGCTGCAAGTGTCTCAAGGCCAGCTGAAGCTAACGTTCAGCAATAAAAAGAGAAACTGCCTTGAAGTCGCTAGCAAGAGATTAAGAAAACGGAATTTTTGTTTTGTTTCTTGGTAAGGGAGCTAAAGCACTGAGAAGGACCCAGCTTTACACAGACCGCCTCCCTTCAAAAAGAAATGTCACAGCAGTCTGAATCGGTTGCAGAGTTCTCATCCACACTCTAAAAAGGGATCTGAGCATTCGAAAGTTTTCGCGAGTTTGGTCATTATTAAAGAGAAGTGTTGGCAGCACAAAGCATCACATTGGCAACGGTGAATTCATTATTTTATTGTAGAAATTTGCTTTTCCAGTCACTTTCTTAGCATTCGAACACAATATAGTTTAATCATCTGAGGACTGTAAATAAATTCTATTGTTGCACCTACTTATTTCCTTTTTGTGTTTGGGTTTTAGTTACATTTAAGTAGAGGGGATGCTTCTTACTTGGACTTGGGGGACAGTACGATATTTTGTGATGATAACTGGTTCATTCATTTTCTTTTCTCTTAATTTTCATTGAACTCCAATTCCTATACTAACACTTTCTTTTGTAATTTGCTATCAGAATGACAGCTTCTTTGGCAAAATCAATTTTTTATTTTTTAGTTGTTTTATTTTCATCAGGACACTAAACTATATCCTTTTAAAATCTGTTTGACTTGTATCAGTGTAGTTTTTAAACCAATATAAAACATTCTTTAGCCTGCCGGTAATTGACTTTTGTGAGTTGTCTGCTCTCCCATAAAGCAACGCATTTTTTCCCACACTGGTTAGTGTGTCATGTATCACAGAAGTCATATGATTGAAATATCAAAAAATTTCAGACAAAGAAAAATCTCACATTTTAACTCCCTTCAAGTGTGTCTGGCTTTCTTTAGTAACATAGTTGAACCTTTTTGGTTTTTCATTCCCAGTGTTTTTGTAGTCATAAAGGCTCTATATTTGTAAAAGTGGAAAAGCAGCTTCTAACACATCTGGAATTAGTGTTGCTCAAGGAGGAGCCTACATGTATAAAAAGTTATTATGCTTATGCCAATTTACATCCCTTTAAGGCTCAGACTTGACCAACAGTATTTCTGGTTAGTAGAAGAATCCATAAAAAATAAACAGAAAAAATACAGGTGTCTTCCTGGATCATAAATAAAACATTCATTATTCTTAATTTTCTAATTTAAGAGTTTAATATTTTACAACTAGATATACCTTTTATTTATTTCTCCCAGAATTTTTTTCTGTCTGATTTATAGGTTACTTATCCATAAACAACACTTACTAGAATAGAGTACATTAACATGTTTATGTGTCGGAACATTATTTTTCATATATAATTTTGTTTTTCACTTGTACATATGCACGTTCTTGCCCTCAGAATTTATTTTATGATCAGTATAAAATTACCACTAATCTATTACATCTCCTCCATACGGAAGGGTCTCAGAGTTATGATTTAAAGAAACAAGATTAACTAGAAGACACTGAGATAAGAAGCAATATTTTTTAGTTTTAATCACGAATGTCAAATAAAATCTGTAAAATGCACGATACTATCTGAGAAGCAAACACTGCAAGTTTAGTACTTGTAATAAGGGACAAACTCACAATTTGTGGGATTTGAAAAAGAGCTCTCATTGCCTTTACCTAAAAATTGAGGGAAAGTAACTTGGAAGTAACATGCAGAGGTTTAGTTTCTGCAGTTCAAGACCAAGCTGATCTCCTGAGAAGAATAAGTATACATTCCCATCCATACAAAGAGAGTTCTCTCCAACACTACAGACCTAGGTCTGAAGTGATTCCTCGTCTCTGTGAAGCACTGGTGAGGGTGCGTCTGGAGTTTGGGCTCCCCAGCCGAAGAGAGATCCTGCTGCAGGGGCTCAAGCCCAGCAGAGAGCCGCCAGCCTGCTCGGGGGGCTGCAGCACATGATGGATGAGCAGCGGCTGAGGGACCTGCGCTTGCTCAGCCTGGAGAAGAGAAAATATTGTCTTCAGCTAGCTAACGGGTGGTTATAGAGGCTAAGAAGTTCAAAATACAGGCACATATCTGCATAAGTTAAAAAAAAAAAAAAAATCCGTAGCAAGACCTTTGGCCTTCAGCACTCTCAAGAAAGCTATGAGTTACAGCCAAAGGCAGCTGATGTCCACTTATTTTCTCGATTTTGGTAGTATTATGGAAAGTATTCGTACAACGTATTGAGAACCCATCCTTCCCCTGGCTCTTCCACAAACTGCACATATCAAACACATATGAGGAGGAAAACAGCACAAAATTTTTGATTTTGGGCTCTTATGATTCAATATAACTTTGGCGACATTTTTACATCATAGAAATAAATCTTATGAGTTGGGATGAATTAAAGATGGAACCTAAAAACGATAGCTGTAGGTCACAAAAGGACTGGCTGAAATCATGCCCCTTTCAGGCCTGAGCGTTGTCTCATTTAGACTTTTTTTCTAGGCTAACATATACACCAATAGTGTAGGTATAACATATATAAATATAGATAAATTTCACTTTATTACATGCCTATAAACCCTGTTTAATTTCTGTGAAGAAAACAGAATTAAAATACATGAACTGAGAACAGAATCCGACCCATCAAACAAAGCCTAGTATTAAAAATTTATGCCAAGAAGCTTCTTATTCAGTTCTGATCTCTAAAACACATTTATTATTTCCAAATTCTATTTTAAGTAAAATGATAAAATAAGGCAGAAAAATTTAGGCATTCATTAATTCTTAAATGTAATTGCAAAAAATTGCATGGAACATAAGTAGAAATGTGAAATACCTATAAATGGTATACAAATTCATCCAGATCTATACTTCTCCAAACATTTAAAGTGTTCTGTATTTAGAATGAGATGATACTAAATTTTATAATCACAATTTCAGTCACTGAAAACATTTTATTTTTATATATTGGCTGTCAGACATTTTGCAAGGGTTAGCACAATTAATAGGTTTACTCTAAAAGATTGGCCTGGTCTGCTTCACAGCCAACTGTGTCACAGAGCTTTGGCTACTCAGAACATGTCAAGTATATCAAATAATAAGAGTCTCATAATAATAATACTTTTTAGTGCTCTTTTTTTTCAATACAAGGAAGCCTAGAAGGTATAAATGTTTTTTTTTCTACTAAGTTACTCTTTGCAATAAAAGAACAGTGTACCATATGCACACCAAAATGTATTCCCAGTAGATCTGACTGTAAATGAGAGTGTTTGGGGAGGCAAGGGGGGGAATAAAAGATCAGACATATTATTGAGAATTTCCCCATTGCCTAAATTCTGTGCCAGCACTGTGTCAACAAGAAGGGATTTATTCTAGTGGACCTTTCTGCTCAGCTATGCACTTCCTGTTAATGAGATCAATACCTGTGTCTATTAGGAGCTGGTTTAATATTCTTAATTAAGGTTCATTTAAGGTTCATTCTGGTTATAAGGTAGGTTTTTTTTTTTTCTCATCTTTTAAAGACCACTTTTTATACGTAGTATCCATGTATAGGTAGTAAGTGATCTTCATTTAAGTTCAGTGTTTAAAGTCAGGAGTAGCTACATGACTAAGAAACTGACAGTGAGCGAAATGGATTTTAAAAAAAGTGCAAACTACTTTTTATTTTTCTTTTATCCTCTTACAATGCCTATACACTTTCACTTCTTAACAACATTGGTGTAGCTTCTTGGACTTGCATGGAAAGAAATCTGTCAGGATGGTAAATCATTCTCTCTTATGACATGTTCCTTTCTTTGCTTTTAAATGAAAAAACTTTTCTGTTATAAACCTTGAAAAGGAAACAGTATCTCACAACTGGAAAGTAGGACAGGCCACAATGCAATGCGTGTTAAGCAACAACACATTTAAACACTTAGCTGCCAGCAGAAAAGGACTACAGAGATCATGATGACCAATTCCTATGAAGTTAGCAAGATCTGTAGGTGCTCACGATTTTCAGCTATCAGTCTTTTTTTAAAAAGCTAAGTATGGCCTTAGCTTTGACATATAAAGTTGAAATGTCTGCCATTTTATATTTAGCAAATAAACTGTACACTTTGTACCCAGACCGTTGCTCAAGTGATACACGGTTAGCTATTGGCAGTCAGGTGATAAACATTCATTTATCCCGGATTAAAGCAGACTACTGCAAAAATTGCAATCCAAAGTAGCTTTTATAAGTGAACAGAATCTTGAGTGTATGTTGTTTCTGTTTCCATTACTGTCATTACAAACTACCATGATGTCCCTTGAAGCTGAAGAAAATCCATCAAACTACTTCCTTTAAAGAGATCAGTTAAACTGTCAGCTTAAAGGCTTGTCTCTGAATGATTGATATCAATTCTATGAAGTTATCTTTGGTAAGTATTCTACATTGAGTAGATATCATGCAATATTTGATGAATAAAAATAGCCCGAAATTTTACAATTTTATTTGTATAATACAGAAAAAAGTGTATTGAAGAAAAAGATGCAGTAAATAAAGACATTGGCTATTAAATGTGTTCTGGAGGAAGCAGGCATTCACATAAACTTGTTTATTGTTTATCTTGCATCTTTTTGTTCAAATGAAAAAAGTTGGAAAAGGCTCTAATGAATTCAAACGAATTG
Source organism: Apteryx mantelli (assembly GCF_036417845.1). Lineage (NCBI taxonomy): Eukaryota > Metazoa > Chordata > Aves > Apterygiformes > Apterygidae > Apteryx > Apteryx mantelli. The sequence continues at coordinate 49,118,828 of NC_089982.1, read as the reverse complement.
CATTCAACTCGATTCTCAGATCTCTTCCAAGAATGAACACATTGCTGTTTCATAATTTTAGTAATATTTTCAGTCTGCGTCTTGCTCAGTTTAACAGACATTAGTTAAACTAGCAGATAATTTCTGCCTTTTAAGAGGGGTGACTTCGTAATTTTATATAATTTTGAAGATTCTTGAACACTGAACAGGGATACAAAAGCCCCTGGCTTGAATTCATCAAATCTTAGTGTCTCACAGTCCAACTTTGATCTCTTAAGGCACAATAATAAACTTGCTAAACAAAAAAAATCCAGAAGCAAAACCTAACTTTTCAATACAGAGAGAGGGGGAAAATTTCCATATTCATATATATGTTTTTACTATTAAGTTATTTAATATATTAATATATTAAAATATTTTCACAGAGCTAAGAAGTATTCAGCTAACATGAGAAAGACTACCCAAATTTGTGAGACTAATGGAAAATATTTGAAACGGCCAAAAGGGAAAAATTGTTTTGGATTCTCATTTTCTTTCTATTTTGTAGTCTGAATGAATATTTATTTACATTGTCCATTTTTTTCCTTGCAAATAGGAGGGTAGTAATTTGCTTTTAAAAAATTCAAGAAAGCACAGGAAATGAAGATTCTCGTGTAATTCCTAACATTAAAAGGTAAGGCTTTAATAGACACATACAGTATCATGAAACTCATGATTAGATTATAACATTGCATTTGACTATATACCAGCAGTAACACAGAAAAGGGGTGAAAAATTATTTGGATTTGTTCTAGTGAGACAATCATACAGACCAAAAAGGGATGTAATGATCTTTTTTTCTTTAATCTTTTATGTTGTTCAAACCAAGAACTGATACTGTGTTCCATGTGCAGGTCTCGCAGTAGAAATGTAAAGCTGTAAATATAACATATTTATGTTATGTTTTACATAACATAAAATATTGTTAAAGATATGCCTAACATGAGACTCCCTGTCCTGTTATCATTCATGCAGAAAGCAAACAAGAGAAAGTAGCAATTTAAACTCCATAGCATTAATAGGAAATAAATTTAAGTTGAACCTCTACCTCCTACAAAATTCCACATTGCAGTCTGAATTGAAGTAAAGCATGCTGATAATAATTTACAATAAACTCAAATGCATAATGTGATTTTCTTTCTAATTGTATTTCTACTCCTATCTAAAGAAAAAAATAATGTTGTATAAACAAGCCTTTACTTGCAGAACAAAACTAGCACACAATAATCTTATTAATTCCAGATAAGAGCAGATAAATGTATTTACTGCCCTTCAGCAAGTTGGTTTCAAATCAGTCTGCCCTCTTCTTAACTACAGCACACTTCCTGACCTTAGAGCAAATATAGTGACCTCTAATAAAATGCATCACCATTGTTTGTTCACCTTTATTCCCCAAGACTTGCATATGAAAGGCCTAAAACTTCATATTTTTTCTCTTGTGAAATAATGCAGCTACTGTTTCTACATTACTGCTCTCCAGCATTAGTCAGATGTCTCTCTTACTTAGCTGCTTTAATAGTAAAAGGATTCAGATGTAATATATAACGTAATGTATTTCCTATTCTTCATGTTTCATAGTTTTTAGATGACTGTTAGATAGTTCTAAATAAAATTGTGGATGGAGATGAATACAATGGGATGTCTGCAACAAGCATATATGTTGTAAATTGTTGTAAAAGGTTGCAAATTTAGCTGTCCACTGATATGGACAGTGCTGTTCTCTACAACTACAAATTTAATAAAACTTGTTTTACAAGAAATAATGAACCTGAGCTAGTCTTTATGAATTTGGGAGGAGAATTTAATATTTCTAATTAATCAGTAGATATATGGTATAACTCCCTGTTCTAAAATGCAAGAGAACATCACTGGGCGGCCAAACAAATGAGTCATGGCAGGGAAAGGAGAGACACTGTAAAACAACTTGGAGGTGCATGTAACTCCTAGCTCATCAGCAATTCTTCTCACAGCTTACTAACTGCCATCATCACCCTAGAAACTGGGGTATACACATTTGAAGAAACAGTTTCAGTCTAGAAGATTTGAACTGTCATGTTCTATGTTTTGATCAGATACATCTTCCAAACATTAAGAGAAATGGAGCAAATTTAGGAAAGCATGATCCAGATTTAGACTGCCTAAATTCCACCTTTATCCTTCTGCTTAGTGTTTTCTATTTGCTTGTTCTAGGCTATGATGAATGTTTCAGAGCATGTTTGTTCAAGATCTTCTAAATTTGGAGTGCATTTGGATATGGAGAAGGCAGGGCTAGCAGGATGGGCACAGTATGCAGGACTGAGTCTAGGTAGTACATAGGCGCATTTCCTTCTGCCTCCATACATTGTGGTCTTTTAGGAATACAGGAGATCGACTTCAGTACTTTATCTCAGATAAGTCTAAGAGGAAATATTTGAATCTAACTAATAAAAGCTGTGAACAAATAATAATTACTAGAAGTATATATTCTCTCATAGGAAGCTTGTCTATCAGGTAGTCCTGAGTGGAATTCAGCTGTCTACATGAAATGCTGGCACAGGCACTTAAATCTCTGAAACATTTCCACAGGGAGGGCCGATATGACAAGGGATGCTGAAGAAATCCATGTCTTCTAGAGCAGAAGCTGGAGGCCAAATAAGATACCAAGGGCATTTGAAATGGCATTAGATGGCTAAGTTTTGACAACTGAATCCTACACTCCTTTCTTTAAATATTCTCTTCTTACTTTCACCTCATGGTGTTTAGTGTGTTTAGTGTTTTGGCAAGCACTGTGTGAAAGAAAACAAGAGAAGAATTTGAATCTCGGACTGTTGCTACAATGGTAGAAAGGAAATATAATTAGCTTAAACACATGACTTTGAAGTGTATCTTTTAGCTTCTATTCCTAGAGGATAAAAAATGGCATAGAAGTAAGTTCAATAGTAGTTATTTTCCTACTTATCTTTCAGCCATCCCAATATTACCCACCATTTTCCACTCCATTTTTGTTCAAAGGTATTTGTGTGCCTGGGAAGCAGAGGAATTTTCAGAGGTATATATTCTGTGTAGTCTGCACATGTCTGTGAGAGCATCTCTTGCTTTCTTCCTTGACTTTAAATAGAGTTCACCACAGTCTCAGCTGAGTCTCTGGGTACTTCTGCAAAGCAGGTGAGCAGAGCCACTGAACTGCGTGAGTCAGCAAAGAGAGGGAAAGGAGGCTGACTACACTCCGAGTTCAGTTATGGGAGAGACCCAAGGGACAAGCTGTCAAAGGAGAAGTCAAAAAGATTAGTGCAGCTACAAGACAAAATAAAGTAACCACTTGCCTATTTACCTAAAATAAAATAAATGCAGACAGAATTCCAGGAAGAGAGGAGACTTTCCAAGACACTGTAGGAAAGTCACCAAATCAGAAGTCCTCGTCTTGTGAAATGGGAAGTATAGAGCTGGTGCAAGAGGAAATGGTGGTAGATCCTACTTCTCAAAAGATGTCCATGTGCATTAAGGATAATCCTGTTGAGCTAGGAAACCTGGATGAAAGGAAGAGGCAGGCTGCAAGGGTGAGCAATCCTGCTATTTGGCACTTAGTTTGGTTTGTAATCCCAAAGTGGAACGTATGCCTGTTGAACACAAAAACAAAGGACCACACAGTGTCTGGATAGGCTTCTAGAAAATCCTGGGGTCACAGTCATCGTCCATGGTCCAGGGATACAGGAAAATGTAAAACTGAAGCTACAGAGGCAAAATTGGGGAGGGCTGCATAGGAGGCTGAAAAGAGGCTCTCCATATTAGAATTCTTGGAGCTGCTCCCAGCTTGCAGCAGACAAGACAGAAGGGCTATTGAAGCAAAGTTTAAATGCATGTTTGATTAACACAGTGAAAAGGAATAAAAATTGTCAGAAACTGACACATTTCTGGAAGATAGGGAGCTTGTACTGGAAGGACATACTTTCTTTAAACTGTGATTAAATACAGGCTGCTGGATTTTAATATCAAGAGGGTCATACAAGAGTTTTGAAGCTAAAGATGAGGGAATTCAAACAGGTACTGTAGAAAGCCTTTAACCAAGATGTGGTGAAGCTTGGTGTATTCACGATGTATCTAATAGTCACAAAATCCAAATATGCTGTATCCTCAAGTGAAGGATAGGACAGAAGTTGGAAATATTCAAGCAAGAAACAACAAAGAATTGTCCGAGTATCCTGCCAGTGAAACAGAGGACAGAGAAGCAAGGATACATGTATAAGAAATAAAATGATGGAATGAGAATGCCTGGCTTTAAATAAAGGTTATTGACATAATAATCAGATCAGAAGCTGGACGGAAGGATGACCATCAATGGGACATTAATACCACAGTGCAAAGTGTACAGGGAAGACAGAATAGGATGTTACTATTGAATGGATGCTCTCTATCAGTGATCATAGTGCACATACATTCAATACATCCTTGCAGGAGCAACAGAAGTAAAAAGAAAAAAATCACTGTGGTTATACTTAATTTCCAAATGGGGTACTATAATAAAATGAGAAAACCTATTGAAAAGAAGGAAAAAGGGGCAGCTGAAAAGTTAAATCTTTATAAATGCTGTAGAAAATATAAAAGATAAAATTCTGGAGACTCAGAACAAATGTACAGAGTCACAAAGAAATGAGGAAGGTCTGAAAAGAAGCCAGCATAGCTAAACAGAGAAGATAAAAATGGCTATTAGCAATGAGAAGAAAAAGTGAAGCTATGTCTAAATGAGGAAAACAGGGATGACCATAAACTCTGGCATATTAAATTAAAAAACACAAATAAGACAGGCCATTAAAAAGTTTGGGGAGTAAGTACAAAAAGCATAAAATCTAGTAATAAATCTTTTTTAAACACATCAGAAGCAGGAAGTTCATTCTAGAGCCTGTAAGGTCAACAAAAGGTCAAGGTAGAAAAGAAGCACAAACAACTAAATGAAGGTTTTGCATCTGTGGTCACCAACAGTTTGGGGAGCTGCCCACTCTGTTTATAGAGGACTTATAAAAGAAGGTAGAAGAGTGAAACTAATTGTCAATAGAAGAGGTCGTGAAATAAATAGACAAACTCAGCAGTAACAAATCACTAACCCCAGACAGTATTTACATGAGAGTTTTAAAGGAACTCAAAGATGAAAGACCTGAACTACTAATTATGGTGTGCATAATCTCACTTTAAACTGTTTTCAAACCAGAGGCTTTGAAAATAGTTACCCTGGTGAAGATTTTTAAGAGAGCTCCAAGAAAGATCTGGGGAACTGCAGACCATTAAGTTGACATCTGTACCAAACAAACAAGTAGAAACTACTGTAAAGACTGGTACTAGTGGGCACCCAGATAAATAAAATGTTACGGAGAAGACAGAATCGTGCCTTGCAGATCCACTGGCGTTCTCTGAAGGAATGAACAAGCACATGGTCACGTGACCCAGCAAATCTGGTTTACTTGGGTTTCCATAGGGCAAATGATAAGGTCCATCACCCAAAGCCCGTTAAAGAAATCAGGCCATCATCAGACAAGAGAAGTTTCTTACACAGAGCAATAATTTGATGAAAGTTTGGCAAGAGGGAGTAAGGGGCAATGGTGAATTATCACAGGGAATGGAGTTGCACATGAGTCAGGATTAAGACCTATGCTGTTCAAGATATTCAGACCATAAATGACCCAGTTATGCAGGATAATAAGGACAAGAGCCATCTGTTAAGAACCTTACAACACTGAAGAACTGAAACAAAATGGCATTTGGAATTAAATGCAGAGAAATGCAACGTAACGTAAGGAGGAAAAAACCCAACACAGGCTATCAGTTGACTATTACAGCTCCAGAATGAGGTCTTGAGATTTTAATAGATTGTTTTGGTATATTTCTCAATACTAAATATACTGAGTTAAGAATAAATAAAAATGTTTGCAATTTTTAGGTAAGAAATAGAGAATGAAACAGATAACATTGTTATGCCTTCATATAAGTTCATGCAAATTCTTTTTAAGCTGTGTTCTCTCCGCCTCCAAGGAGACACACTATATAACACACTGTAACAGTAAAAAAAGAGAGGGGCAACAAGGATGATCCAAAGTGTGGAATTGTCTATAAATGCATGAGCGGCTAGAGAGGCATTTGCTTAAAGTTTACTTGACCTTCAAAGCAACTAGACAAATTCATGGAAGAAAAATCCATTCAGGGTAGGCATTCTGGCTCTTGAATCACAAACAGTTGAAGACGGGATTGTTTTTTACGGTAGTATCACTACGTGATTGCCCTCTTCCTTAGGCAACTGTTACTGGCCACTATCAGATATAGTGGTCTGGCCTAACGGGATTTCTGTTCTTACAGATATCTCTTTCTGAATAGTAAAATAGACAAAATCTGAATAAAAATAGCTAATACTGAAGTTAAACAAGCAGGATGGAAAAAAATTCTTGGTTTCTTTTTATGAATATGTTTATGTTGCTCTTTTACTTCCAGAAGTTTAGAACCACTACCAGAAGTTTAGTGCAGAGTCCATGGATGGTTTCTTTATGGATGAATAGATGCTATGGCCAGCCCCTAAATAAACAAAAGCTCTTTTGTGGCTTCTTTTGTTGAGCACGTGCCTGAATAGCTAATCTCCATTTAAGACACTCTATAAACACAGAAGATAGAAAGAGTGTTCTTGCTGAATCTAGTAATCGTCCAGTAAGGAGTAATGTGGAGGGTTTTTCCTCCCACTATATCTGCACAACAGAAGTCAGGCTTTACTTAGAATTCGGGATCTATTTTTGCTTCCTATTGCCCTCCTCTAAGCCTGAAGGTGGCAGCATCAAGATACTAATAATTTAGCAGTTTTAATCAAACACAGCATCAGTTACTCTTAAAAACAAATTTAATTTGCAATTTAAAAATGAACAGTTTAACTAACAAGTCCTCAAAGGATTCAGAGATCAAGGGGTTATACTGATTAATTTAAAATAATGTCTCGATTAGTCTGCTCTAATCATGCACAATAAAATATGTGTTCAATAACACTTTTTGAATAATAAATGCAAATCATTATGTTCTTGATGAACAACTTTCTTAAAATACATTCATAAACCAAAATTTAAAAACTCAGTACTCTCTTGTTATTGTTATGGCTATTCATACCCTGCAGAGAGCATCACCTGTACATTTTCATAGTATCTCTCTAGATCTATATGTAACATAAATGTTGCTTCTACATTTGGGACCACACAAGGACTTCAACTGCCGTAGAACCAGTGTAGTTTGCTTTCAAGGAAATTGGATGCAAAATCTGGGAAAACGGACACCAGGCTCAGTATAGATATCAGGGGTCTAAGAGCAAATGAGAGAATGATACAAGCAAACACATGAACAGCTGTTCTGGCCTAGATTATTTTCTACTATACAGGAGGATGCATCAAGATTGGATAGATGAGTGACAATGGAAAGCAACTTTAGCACACCTGCATCTAAATTTTATATGACTATCAAAAATATTGCTTCCACTCAATACCCCCTGAAATTTCCCAGAGTAGACCCCACTCGGCTATGTGCATGTAACATGATTTTGAAATTACTTTAAAATGTCTCATTAACTTTTTTGTATAAAAAGGGAAGTAAAACAAAGTAATTTTACAGATATTCATATATAGCCCACAAGGTGATATCAAAATGTTAGTATATAAGAAAGTAATTATATACAGACATAGGTGCCATTAAAATAGTTTTGTAATGGTCAGATTAGGAGATATACTTACTTACTGTCAAACCACATAAATCTCAGGAAATCCTGTGAGTTGAAAATAGCTGGAAGCTAAGAGATTCTAAGGTGAAAGATATCATATACGTTTGTCCTTTCCTAGTTGCATGCTTAAGAATATTTTTGGAAAATTGTTGAATTCTGAGTTAAATATGCAGGTCTGAGTCTTATACACTCTCAGGTAGCCTCTACAAGGATCAGGAAACATTTTCTTGCACTAGAATGTGACCCAAATTTCAAAGGCCACTGTCGAATTGGATTTAAATACTCTATACGCAGCTGAATTCAAAGAAAGATAATTTTGCATCTGATGGAGGTAGACAGAGTATCATAGGCATATAAGGTATGAACGGTATAGTATCTATTTGGGAAGTGTATTTGGACAAAAGTATTTTGTAAGCACAAAAGGTTTTGTGGTTAAAGGGGAGGGGGGTACATTTTAGAATGAGATCTGATGAAGCCTGTCTCTAGCACTGAATCAGCATGAGAGACTCCCTACATGGTACAGGGAAAGTTGCATAACTTCTGTCTTTTTTTTCCCAATATTCATTAACGTGATAGTAAACAAACCTGGAATAACCACCTGTTATTGAAATCATGAGACAATTCCCTTTGATAAGACTGTCCCTTCAGTCCCTTCAAGTCTTATCCAGTGTAGTTCATTCTGGCTGAAAATGTTATATAGTGAGGTTTTTATTCAGGCTAAAATTTCTGAAAATATTTAGTCAAAAAGTTTTTAAAATTTTTCAAAAGAAAACTAGGGTCAAACATGACATTGTGCCTACTCTAAAATAAAACTGGTTAAATTAGGACTCCTAAGTTTTGAATCAAGGGCTTTAAACACAGCAGACAACTTTCTGCTAAGGATATATAGGTTGTCTGGGCCATGGAATTCTTACAGAATTTATCTATGTAACAAGCTTTTCTAAAAAATAAAGTTCACAAATAGGAACTCATCTCAGAAGAGTTCATTGTCACTGTGTTTTCAGGCCTCTCACAAATCTTTCCATAGATAAACAAGACCGCACATAAATAATCCCACAGAATGGTAAGGAATGCCAAGCTAGGAATGATTTTTCATGTAATAGTCTCTTCCAAAAACTCTCAAATTGGGAGGAACTAGACACTGGAACTGGAAACAAGCAGTTTGTGAATCTTAAGTTTACGACTGCATTGATAATATACCTGGGTTTCAGGAGAAAATATTTCTCTGACAGAATTTCTTGGAATTTTTTAGTTTGCTTTGTTCAAAATCAAAGAATGTACACAAAACAGTCAGCAGTGGAAAGAATATTACTGAAATGGTAAAGTAAGGCACTTAAGCTGAGGCTCTGGTTGCCAACAAAGACTTAACTACCCTGCATTGCTTATATGGATGATAATGTAATCCCTAACTACATGATCACATACACTCTTTCTTAAATGCTTCAGCTTTTCAAGGACATAGAATAGATCTTCCATAGAATATACAGGAGACATGTACTGTACATGTCCTGTACAGTTCACTGTAGCACCCTGGCTAACTTGTTATAGAAATGGAAGCTATATTAAAAACCCAATATAAGCTTGCAGAAAGAGGAAAAGATGATTTGCTAATTAATGTGGCTGAATTCCATTTTACGGAAATAGTTTTTGTTCTTGAGATTTCAGTAATTGAGGAAAGCAAATTTCTCATACTTAGTTGTATGTGTAGTCCTTATCTTCTGAATACCTGATCTGCAGTGATGTGGTCCCATTTGCAGAAATGTTTCTCCTTCACAAATGAAACTGAAGTTGATAGGAATTTTCTATGAATAAAGCAGTATGTAATACTTAGGACTCTAAGAAACTAGGTTCTAAGTGTTACCGTCCTATGGATATTTGTGACTTTGTCCTCTCAGTAATTCAGTTTCCTTTTCATAAAGTGGGGTTAATTCCACCCCTCACTCACAAGGGTGTTACGAAGATTAATTAGTGTTTGTGAAAAACTCAGATAATATAATAATGTGCACCACAGAAAAACTCTTGAGGAAATTAATCATTCCTTCTTCAGAGCAGGAACCAAATAGACTAGAGTAAATAATATATGGGGCAATGCAATGAACAATGAGGAGACGACAAAATATTGAAAAGTTGCTTATTAGCTGAGCACTATTTATTCTGTGTACTCAATAAGGAAGGGATGCTGTAACTAAAGATTGTCCTAATCCAAATGCAAGAGGTACGAATTAAGAGTGGAGGAATAATTTTAATTGTGCACCTTCCTAACTTCTGTGATCTTTGCAAACATAGTAATGTTCTCTTAATTTTTTTTAATAGAATAATAAAGGTTATGTTAAAATACTATTTTTATTTTAACAGCTTAAAATTTCTGAAGCATTTTGATATCCAGTAATGGAAGATGTAATAACACAGCTAATTACCATTTTAAAGAGACATTTTGACCCAAAAGAAAGAGGTAGATAGAACAGTGGATAACTCACTGTGTGTCAGACCTGAGATCAGAGCCAGTACAAACTCACTTCTTACACATTGAGCTGTCCATGAGAGATAACATTACGGAATAGAAAATAACCAAACTTGATTTTTGCTTCAGCAGGCTGCATGAGAGAATATAAACTATATTCAAATTGGAATAGGAAAACAAACTTATAATTACTGCAGCATTTTCAATAAAGTAATTTTAATAACCGAAGTTAAAAAGTGCAACTTATTAGATATGTGAGGAGCACTTTTTTTTTTTTCTGAACTCCTGTTGTCATAGAGTACAATACATTATCTGGTAATCTTCACTGATTACAAGCCAGTAGTATTTAGCAACACACAGTGCTGTTAAAAATGCTTTAAAATGATCTTCAATAAATGCAAGTTTAAACTTTTGCTCCAATTTTCAGGTTTCTAATAATAGAGTATTTGAGCCTTATAAATCTTAGAAATCTAATTAGACAATGTTAAGTTCTCTCTAGCTGAAGTCACAGATGTTTCATACTGGGAAAATCAGCAAGCCCCAGGGTTTGTTTGGTCTAGTGTAGTGTCAAATTTTCATGGATAATTTAATAGCTAATAACTCTAATTCTTTCTGTAAACCAAGAGATGATAAATAATGATTGCTCTAAAACCATAAAATTAACCCTCTAGGCTAAGAAAAATTTTCAGAAACTGTTGAGGAGATTAATTTCTGGTACTTAATGTTTCTTTATTGCCAGCTGTCCCTAAGTTGTATACACCCTGCAATATGACAGAAAATGCAAATAAATATACTGAAATTGTGCAATTCAGAAAGAATTATACATCAAGGATGCTGTAAGTATCTTTAACCTGTTATGCATACTGACTAGTCTACAGTGGAATGTAAGACTTTTTTTGTACAGGGCTCTAGTATCAAAGTTTGTGGCTACATCCAATGTTTCCTCTAAGAAAATACCGGTTTCTGTCTTGAAAAGAGATCTTCTCTTGCCTTAAAAGTTAAAAAAGAATAGCATGATCTTTTCTTTGTTTCACAGAAGTGGCAAATAAAAAACAACAATTATTACTATTTTAAATAGAACATAGACATACAAAGATGATTAATATGATGTCATATTCAAAAGCCTGGGAATTTGTGAGAGGACGCACTGATTTTTTTCTGAAGAACATCAGAGTAACTTTTAGCTGGTTTTAATACGGGTAAAAGTGGGATCAATCTTATCTGCTTTTATAAAATCGTGTGCAGAGTCCTTGTGCAGAATGAAGCGGGTGTATCATGTGAGCAACATGCCATTGCATATACTTTTAGAAGAGCCCCCCCATAAATAAGATGGGTTTGCAGATAATCATCCATTTTCTACATTCCATCATCATACCAGTTCGTAACAGTTTTTCTCTCTCCTCTTTTTTTAATGCAGAGTAGATAGGTTTAGTTTTAAGCAAAATGGAAACAGAGTGCTGGCAATAAATAAAGCTTTGGAAGAAAGCTTCAATGTGGAAACCCAGCAAAATTCAGGAAGCATAAATTCTAAAGACATACAATGATATTTGGGAAGAGCAGTTTATCTAATCAAAAATAATGTGCAAAAGTGTGAAGTGACTGTTAAAGAACTGAATTTTTATGGATAACATTCACAAATTATACTACCACTGAAAAAAGGATACTGAATATATACATTATGAGGGATAGCACAGACTATAAAGGAAAAGGATTTCAACTGACCATAAATAAACTGACCAAAAGACAAAATGGGATGGTCTAAACAATCATTCTTCAGCTCTTAAGTGATTCTTTCACGCAACTGCTAGTTTTAATTACTTAAGATAAGTTTACTGCAAAGACCTTCAAAGACACAAAAAAAGGTTGGTACATTGGGAGGTTAATGGTAAATCATCTTTAAAATTGATTAATTCATATGTGAAAGGAAAATAAACTATCCAAACAATTTCTAGTGTTTTAAATTAACACTATGAAGTGTTCAATGATTATCTTAATTCACTATGTAGATCCAGTCAGAAAAGCAAGCAAAATGTACAAATATATGCAAAACAATATGGAGAATAACATAGAGGATGTTCCAATACTTTTATATACATTAATTTTGTTGTTTAATTTAAAACACTATTTGCAGCTGTAGTCTCTCCATTTCAAGAATCACTGTGCAATTCAGAAAAGGAGAAGAATTACCAAAGCCATTGAAAACTTGCTTAAGAACAGAGATCAGAGACACTACAATTATTTTCATTAGAAATAAGAAGTATATGAAAACCTAAAAACAATAATACAGAGAATTTAGATAGAACATTCTGTTCTCCCTCTGTCGTGGAACAAGAATAGTTGCTTAACTAATTGAAAGGAAAAATTAACATAGTTGTTTTATGGGGCAGAATTTCAATACTAGTTTTATATTAAAAGTATGTGAACGTTCTCTACCCTCAGAAGAACTCCTATTTGCACAAGCCAAATGGGTAACTTCCTGATTATATATCTGTCCTTACTTATATGATTTGACAATGTAAAACACAACACTACCCAGCCATTGTGTCAACAAAGTGAATTTCTTCCATATATATATTTTTAAAAGCTAGATGTCATTTTGGACACTGCTATACATTTGATTTTGAGATTTTGAGATATTTGAAAGCCCCCCAAAGTTTTCTTCTTTTGTTTAACTTCTTTCAGGTTCTGTTTTTCCTTTCCAAATGGTAGTAAGTTTGCTACGGTAATCTTGCTAGGACCTGATGAAAGCATATCTGAGTACAAGGAATTTATAGTTTGGGGAACAAGACTATGTATGTGTGGAATCAGTAGCTGTATGATAAACTAATATGGATATTGTCCAGGAAGACAAGAAAAAGCCAGAAATATTACTTTGAGCCTGCTTTGATAAGGCTAATATACCAATCTGGCAAAAAATGGGGTGACTCTTCTTTAGGTTTGTATACGTATTCCCAAATGCTGACTTAACCTGCGACATTCTGAACGAAGAGCCGCAATGCTGACACAGAAATGTGAACGTCAGTTCCCAGGTACCTATACACTGACAGGTAAGACTGGGACTTTGACCGTGGCTCTGTTTCTTCGTGAATATTCTGGATTTATTCTGATAGAAATGGACTTTCTGACAGTTGTTCAAGTACACTGCCAATCCTAATTGTAATGTAATTTAAATTATTTTTCATGACAGTGAGGAAGGGCTCTCTCCCACATCACACCTAGAAGTATTAAATGAATATTTGGAATATAAAGACTTCTGCATTAGTATTAAACATTGCTTGTTCCTCTCATCTACAAAGCTTTGGAAAGAACAATGGAACTATTGGCATGTAATGAAATCAAAACCAAACGCAAGTCACAGCTCTTACTGAAGACTACAAAATAGCCTACAAGATGATTGCTAACAGTCTGCTCCCAAGTTCTTGCTACATCTTCTAAATGCTTGCTCAGAAGACACACATGAGACTTGCTCAAAATCAGCTGCTCTATGCTAAGAATTCAATGCATTTTAATTATTTCTTATTTCACTCTATCTTGCCTGGATTCGACTCTCCTTTCACGGGTTTACAGTAGCCTGCAGGCTTAGATACCTAGGTAATTTACTGTACTTTAACAACATATCACAGATAGCTGTGGTAACTCTGTGTACAGCAGATGAGAAGCAAATAAAGTTAATTTAGCCAGCAATTAAAGGACAGCAAGCTACTTTTGTTTCCTTATATTACTTCTGTTTAAGACTGTCCACAAAGGCAGTTGCTGTGTCTTAGCAGATACATAGTGACACAGTACCTGGCTTCCTTTCTCTTGAATAAGATCTCATGCAATCACTTTTGTTCTGCCTTTTCCTCTTACACAGGCCAAGTCAGTTGACATCTCAGGTGCTGCAGGAGTAACTATCCTAACCCAACAACATCTGTCTCCTAATTCAAGCTGACATAAAAAAATGTTTTCATGAGAAAAGGGATTACTGAAAAAACAATAGCAAGTCAGTAGCTTTTAAATTCAGATACACTAATCAATGCACAGTGTAACAAGTCTAGCTCCAAATTAAATTACAAAGAATACAGTTAATTACATATTTAACTTTCTTCCTGCAAATAACGGTCAGACTGTCCATCTTTTGCAGTCTCAAAAGCCCCTGATCTTCAGAAGTTTTGTTTTTTGTCTCCTATTACACCTAAGGAATTGTCTTCTAAAATGAGTTTGGCTTGGCCCTGCTCTCTTTCCCAGCTCCCAGAAGTAACAACCGAACCAGTCAGCTCCGTCCCACTCCGTGCACTTGGCTTTCAGGTGCTTATCAGGAAGAGGTCCCCAAAACAGAAGCAGATGTTACTTACAAACTAATATTTAAAAGTCTAAAATAACTGATACATCAAACAGTTATTTTGAGTGTTTGCATTTCTTCATATCATTTTTATTTCTCAGAGTTGAAAGCATCAGCTGTCTGATGTGTTTTTTATGAACCCTTTTGAACACTTGTTCTGCTGGTATATAAAGCGTACTGATGAAGTCTTCATTTTTACCACGCTGAGGCGATACAAATGGTTCCTAACAATATTATCTATGTATTTTATATATCTTGATAGCTATAAATATATGTATAAAAACTATTATCAGCAAGAATTAGTCTCCTTCAGCATTCAATTTGGGTGTCTCCATTGTTCCCAAAACCCTAATTTTCTCAGGTGGGTGGGAGACTGTCGGAGTGGGAGGTGGACCCGGAGTAACGACGGAGTCTCAATGTGAGTATGATCGTTCTCCCCTTATTCAAGCTTTTACAGAGTATATATAGACAGGCGATAAAGCATGTGCTAGCAACAGCTATATGATTGGTTTACAGTCTCTGTTCACGCGCCTAAAGTGGATATATGATTGGTGCAAGGTTGCTGTTCATGTGGAGGGGTTTGTTGGCCCCCTCCTTGACTTGTTTACCACTACGTGTCTTCCCCTTTTGTAATGGTCTAGGAATGTTCAAGGACAGCTCGCATAGACGCGGGGCCCCCCTTCCATCATGAAGACAGGATTGCTCACTTCTAAGAGATCATGCCCTTTCTCACTTAACCATTCTTCCACAGGAGACCAGGCACTATCTTCATCAACAGAGAGACTAGATATGGTGCAGGTCTGATCCTAGAACCTGCCTTGGAAGGAGAAGGAGTCCAGCGAGGACTCGGGGAATTTGGACACTCTATATCTAGGGCAAAGCAAATGTAAGGATTAACTGGAAGCTATGGAAGGAGGAGCCTTATGCTACAGCTACCAGACTGCTACTGGACGGCCATTCAGACTTACTTTAGTGAAAAAATTGTGGTAGTAATCCCTAGTTGAATTTTGGCCTTCTATAGATTTTATGAGGATGCTTTACCCCCAGAAAAGAAGGAGACTATCATCTAAACAACCCACACTTATCAGCAGAAGTTTCATGTCATAACTTGTAAAAAAAAAAAACCAGTCAATTAAATGCAATAGCATTTTTGTGGGGTAAATTACAGTAAGAAATTGGTTGCTTGGGAATTATTCCTCTAGAAAAGCTAATTTCTTTGTATGCATAATTTTAAATACTTAAAAGTAATTAGGAAATATACCTCGTAAGCAATTTTAAAATTAAAAAAATACACAGTAATTAGTGCTTTAAAATATTTTTGCAAATACAAGCTTTCCTGTGTTAGTTCTTAAAGGAAGTTCTTCTGGCATATCAATTCTGTGACTTTTGAACAAAGCCCCCACATTAATTAATGTAATTTGGCATCACTTGGTTATCAGGTGCTGTATTATAAAGTGAGTAGAAAGTAAATTTTGAATTATCAATGTCTACAGTTTGTTCTTTTGTTTTTAAATGAGCCTGGTAGCTTTGCAAGATGTTACCTGTCCTTCGCTCATGCTAAGTACCTCTGCTTGGAGAACCTTAGCAACCACCCAAAGATCCTCTCTTTAATAATAAAAAACCCTCCAATCACACCAGTTAAATAAGGAGACACTAATTGCCAGGGTAAACATACAGAAGTAGAACAAAAGAACAAGCAAAAAAGAAGCAGAAAACATTCTTTGTTCCTAGTGGGAGAAGTTTTTTGCTGCCATTTTAATTGGGTTATGAAAATCCCCATTTCACTCAGATGAGGTACCATTCTATTACAGGCCACTTAAAACAGATGGAAGTTATTAATGATACCTCTGATTACAAAGCCTCTTGCATCTTCAGAAAAGATGTTCTTGCTTGAGGTTGGGTTTTAGCAGGGACAAAGCTATTGAAGGCCACTGTTGATGTTGTTTAAGAGCCATATTCTTTTAATTCAGTCTTGGACTTCCTTGTTGCTTTTGCCAGCAGCAGCTGGCTGTTTACTTCTACAGTTTACCTCTTCCTCATACCAACTGTATTAAGCTATCAGAACAGGATGTATAGCAACATGCATGTCTAATCACATCTCTGCTCAATTATAGCTTTATTTTTAAAGTCACGCATTTTCTGGATTTCTTAAAGCCTTTCTGAATCATAATCATACTTTCTCAGTGGTACGCAGAGATAGAAGAAGAAGCAAGAGACACAAGCTGGAACACAGGAAATTCCAATTAGATTAGGGAATTTTTTTTTTTAACCAGGGTGCAGTACTGGAACAGGTTGCCCAGAGAGACAGTGCGATCTCCTTGGAGGTGTTCCAGACTCGACTGGACATGGCCCAGCACCCTGATCTAATTAGACCTGCTCTGAGCAAGGACTTGGACTAGATAAACCTCTAGAGGTCCCTTCCAACCTCAATTATCCTATGATTCTATGAAAGCAGTTGCCTATGTTTTCCATTAAAATGATGTAAGCTTTAAAAGATCTTAAACTGCACAAATGAGGTGAGGAAGGGAAAGAAGTATGACCACAGCCTAGCAATGAGTTCAAGAAAGATTTTGGCCCCTGCTCTCAATTATTGACTCATATTGTTCAGTTTCTATTTAATCCAAAATACATAAACAAAAATGAAAACCAAGACTGTCATTTGTATCCTAATCATTCGGATAAAGAGTCCAGCTCCCTCTTTGTTCTCTTGAACTTTACAACACTTGTATTGCTTTCTACCCTAGGCATCAGTAAGGGAGGAATTAGACTTGAAGTGGAAAAAAGTGAGTCAACCACCTGCATCTGAATCCTGGAAAGGTTTTCAGGCCATGGATACTAATTTCACAGATGATAAATTTCTAATACAAAGCTACAAGCTGGTATTCACATTCAGGTGGGATTTATGAGCAGCACCTTCTGTCAGCAACTTGTATGGCTAGTTTAGGTATCTCCTATTTCAGTCTTCTGGTTATTGTGAATACATGTCTCAGTCCCAAGTCTATCCTTGGAATTGAAACTGTGACAATTAAAAACATAGTGAAAAGAAACTTTTTGACTCAGTAACCCGGACTGAGCAGAAAGCTGGAGAAGCCCAGACTTCCCTCCTCTTCTCCCACAACTTTCTCTTCCTATTTCTTTCTGCAAATGAGCCTGGACTCCACCCCCCCAACACTCCCAGCCTGCAACCCAGATCCAATCCTGGGACTGTGCTACTTCTTGCAGGAGGCAGGCAATCAGTCTGGTTCAATCTCCTTCAATTTCCTTAAATCTGCTAGAGTGTGGAGGTTTTCTGCTGTCTTGCAGTTAAATGTAAATCAGTAACATTACTTACTACAGAATCATAAAACAGGAAAAAGTTTAAAATAATCTATAAAATAAACAAGTTCTCACTTTATATTCTGTTATTTACATTTTTCTCTAAACATTCAGAACTCAACAGAATAGCAAGATGTTTGGTCTCTAAAAACATGATTTGTCAAAATAAAAAATGTTAATTGGTGGCTATGGGATTTATTTTGTAGTAAAGGAAAAAAACAACAAACTAGCAAACAAGCTGAAATGTTAATCTGCAATTCTATCTATTTTTGCTAAATATACTTTAAAAAGCAAGTAAGTATGGCTGTGAAACATACTCTCATAATAAGAGCTAAGCCAATTACGTCTTGCAAATAGACTGACTGAAGTTACTTCTTCACAGAAAACTGCATATTTTTATCTACTCATAGTTGCTACTGCATGATACCTAGAACAGGGGATGGATGCTTCAACAGTGTAAATAGATATATACCACTTGAAATATGAATAGTACCCTTTTAATTCAAAGTGTTACCTATTCTACATCTGTGATACTAGTTTAAATTTTACTTTTGCACTTGGTAATACAAAGACTTGTCCATTGATTTTAAATACAGTCTAATGATACAGTGTGTCAACATTGTTATTACTGTTTCTTTGTTTTAGCAAAGGCATCCAGCTATAATGCTTATACAGTGTGATCAATTATTCTTATCCATAATAATAGTTGCATTTATCTATACAAAATTCTGTCTTATCACCTTCTATGTTTGGGCTGTAAAACTGGTTTGTGTTAGAACCTAAGAAAGTTATTTGCAGGTGATGTCTAAATAGGAAGAAAAATCATATAAACATGATCTGATATTCTAGCTTGATCAAACATGGTTTTGTTTTTCTACAGCTCACAGACAGGATATTACCACCTCTTCAAATGTTCTCATTTTACAAACCTGAAAAATTAATCAAAACAGATCATTATTCAGCATCCACTTCTGTGAATACTGTTGTGCCTTATGCTGATCACCATAATGTCATAACAGTGTTTTGCTATTGCCTTCGATGGTGTTAGGATTATGCACAATGCCTGTGTGCATAAAATGTCCTCTGTTGACTGGCTGCAGCTTGGAAAGGACTTCGACTGCCAACAGCTAACATGCTCCTCCTTCGTATCAAGTGCTACAGGCCTATGGTTTTAAAGTGGTAGGATCAGAGTTCTTAGATCTGCAGACTGTGAAGCATGTTAAAGCTTTTTATTAAATTCAACTCATTTCAGAGCTGTAGAATGGTAAAGGTATTCTCTTTTTGCAGGCAAAGCTAAAGTGCTTGTTCTTTTCTTTTTTAGGTTATATATATTTCTTTTGTAAATGAAATGTGAAAACTATGGTGAATATTTTCCCACAATATTCTGTGGTCCATGCCCAATCAGTGTTATTATTTATTGACTGCAATTTTTTGGACCTTCTCAAAATAGAGTAAAAGCGTCTTAACAAGCATGTCATTGATTACATTGTCAGCTGTTATAATACAAGTTAAAGTCAAATGCATTGAAAAAGGCTTAGATGCAAATTGATATGGGGAAACCCAATGCATAGATTTTCTTGTAAAGGGAAGACAATATATCTGCTATTATAATAAACAGGAAAAAAATGTATCCAAAATAACAAGTGAAATCATACTGTCATTTGCAGAGAAAAAAAGATAACACTCAACAACAAGCTCTAAAATAGCAGTGGCCAAGAAAATTTAAATATAACATAAAAAAAGACTATTGATTTATTGCATTATGATTCTTACTAAGATTTGTTAAACAATAAAGGGTGATGACACATTTTTACATCAGATATTTCTTCCAAAAGCAGCAATATCTTTCTGATATTGTTATTTTTAAGAGCTGACTTAAAAATATATATGCATCATTTCCTTACTGCAAGAAGAAACTTCCTAAATAAGGTATGTTTAAGGGCTTAAAGTCCTCATAATTATCAAATAGTGTAAACCGCATCATTGATAGTGCAGATAGCTGCTTAATAATTCAAACAGGACACTGCACTGTGAATGTCACATCAGGATATTGACATTTTTCTGGCTGCTGTGATATTCCGAGACTTTACATTTACAGAATCACAGAATCACAGAATCCCTGAGGTTGGAAGGGACCTCTGGAGTTCATCTAGTCCAACCCCCCTGCTCAAGCAGGGTCACCTAGAGCACATTGCACAGGATTGCATCCAGGCGCGTTTTGAATATCTCCAGAGAAGGAGACTCCACCACCTCTCTGGGCAACCTGTGCCAGTGCTCCGTCACCCTCACAGTGAAAAAGTTTTTCCTCATGTTCAGATGGAACTTCCTGTGTTTCAGTTTGTGCCCGTTGCCTCGCGTCCTGTCACTGGGCACCACTGAAAAGAGTCTGGCTCCATCCTGTTGACACCCTCCCTTCAGATACTTGTACACATTAATAAGATCTCCTCTGAGCCTTCTCTTCTCCAGGCTAAACAGGCCCAGCTCTCTCAGTCTTTCCTCATAAGAGAGATGCTCCAGTCCCCTAATCATCTTTGTAGCCCTTCGCTGGACTCTCTCCAGTAGTGCCATGTCTCTCTTGGACTGGGGAGCCCAGAACCGGACACAGTCCTCCAGATGTGGCCTCACCAGGGCTGAGTAGAGGGCAAGAATCACCTCCCTCGACCTGCTGGCAACACTCTTCCTGATGCACCCCAGGATACCATTGGCCTTCTTGGCCACAAGGGCACATTGCTGCCTCATGCTTAACTTGGTGTCCACCAGCACTCCCAGGTCCTTCTCTGCAGAGCTGCTTTCCAGCAGGTCAACCCCCAACCTGTACTGGTGCATGGGGTTATTCCTCCCCAGGTGCAGGACCCTGCACTTGCCTTTGTTGAACTTCATGAGGTTCCTCTCCGCCCACCTCTCCAGCCTGTCCAGGTCTCTCTGAATGGCAGCACAGCCCTCTGGTGTATCGGCCACTCCTCCCAGTTTTGTATCGTCGGCAAACTTGCTGAGGGTGCACTCTGTGCCTTCATCCAGGTCATTGATGAAGAAGTTGAACAAGACTGGAGCCAGTACTGACCCCTGGGGGACACCGCTAGCTACAGGCCTCCAACTAGACTCTGCGCCACTGATCACAACCCTCTGAGCTCTGCCATTCAGCCAGGTCTCAATCCACCTCACTGTCCACTCATCTAACCCACACTTCCTGAGCTTGTCTATGAGGATGCTATGGGAGACAGTGTCGAAAGCCTTGCTGAAGTCTAGGTAGACAACATCCACTGCTCTCCCCTCATCTACCCAGGCAGCCATTCCATCATAGAAGGCTATCAGATTGGTTAGGCATGATTTCCCCTTGGTGAAGCCATGCTGACTACTCCTGATCACCTTCTTTTCCTCCACATGCGTGGAGATGGCTTCCAGGATGAGTTGCTCCATCACCTTTGCAGGGATGGAGGTGAGGCTGACTGGCCTGTAGTTCCCTGGGTCCTCCTTCTTGCCCTTTTTGAAGACTGGGGTGACATTGGCTTTCTTCCAGTCCTCAGGCACCTCTCCTGTCCTCCATGACCTTTCAAAGATGATGGAGAGTGGCTTAGCAATAATGTCCGCCAGCTCCCTCAGCACTCGTGGGTGCATCCCATCAGGGCCCATGGATTTGTGGGTGTCAGGTTTGCTTAAATGATCTCTAACCCACTCCTCCTCCACCAAGGGAAAGTCTTCCTCTCTCCAGACTTTCTCCCTAGCCTCCAGGGTCTGGGGTTCCTGAGGGCTGGCCTCAGCAGTAAAGACTGAAGCAAAGAAGGCATTCAGTAACTCTGCCTTCTCTGCATCCTTCGTCACCAGGGCACCCACCCCATTCAGCAAAGGGCCCACATTTTCCCTAGTCTTCCTCTTGCTACTGATGTATTTGAAGAAGCCCTTCTTGCTGTCCTTGACATCTCTAGCCAGATTTAATTCCAAACGGGCCTTAGCCTTCCTCGTTGCATCCCTGCATACTCTGACAACATTCCTATATTCCTCCCAAGTGGCCTGTCCCCCTTTCCACTTTCTGTATACTTCCTTCTTCTGGCTGAGTTTTGCCAGGAGCTCCTTGCTCATCCATGCAGGTCTCCTGCCTCCTTTGCTTGACTTCCTACTCATAGGGATGCACCGCTCTTGAGCCTGGAGGAAGTGATGTTTGAATATTAACCAGCTCTCTTGAACACTCCTTCCTTCTAGGGCCCTCACCCATGGGATTCCTCCAAGTAGGTCCCTGAAGAGGCCAAAGTTTGCTCTCCTGAAGTCCAGGGTTGCGATCCTACTTGGTGCCCTGCTGCCTCCTCGCAGGATCCTGAACTCCACCATCTCATGGTCACTGCAGCCAAGGCAGCCCCCAACCTTCACATCTTCCACCAGTCCTTCTTTGTTTGTTAGTACGAGGTCCAGCAGCACACCTCTCCTTGTTGGCTCCTCCACCACCTGTGTCAAGAAGTTGTCACCAATGCTCTGCAGGAACCTCCAGGACTGTTTGTGCCTAGCTGTGTTGTCTTTCCAGCAGATATCGGGGTGGTTGAAGTCCCCCATGAGAACCAGGGCCTGGGATCGTGAGGCTACTTCCAGCTGTCTGTAGAAGGCCTCATCGACTTCCTCATCCTGATCAGGTGGCCTGTAGTAAACACCCACAACAGTGTCACCCATGCTAGCCTGCCCTTTGATCCTTACCCATAAGCTCTCGACTCGCTCTTCATCCACCCCTAGGCACAGCTCAATACATTCCAGTTGCACTCTCACATAAAGAGCAACTCCACCACCTCGCTTTCCTGGCCTGTCTTTCCTAAAAAGCACGTAGCCATCCATGACAGCACTCCAGTCATGCGAGCTATCCCACCATGTCTCTGTAATGGCAATGAGATCATGGCCCTGCGACCGCACACACATCTCTAGTTCTTCCTGTTGGTTCCCCATGCTGCGTGCATTGGTGTACAGGCATTTCAGGGAGGTGATCGAGCATGCAGGTTTCCCAGGAGGGATACAAGAGGGTCCTCCATAGCCACATCCCATGCGCACTTCCCTGGCTGCATTCACCTGCTGGAGGCATCCCGACTTGAGCTGTCTTTTGCCAACTACCCTGTCACTATAACTCTCCCCTTCCCCCATCTTTCCTAGTTTAAAGCCCTCCTTACCAGGTTGGCCAACCTGTTGGCAAAGACCCGCGTGCCCCGCCTCGTGAGGTGGATCCCATCTCTCGCCATCAGTTGTCGATCTTCAAACAGGGTCCCATGGTCGTAGAAACCAAAACCCTGTTGCCAACACCAGCGGCGCAGCCAGTTGTTAACCTGGAAAGTCCGTCTCCTCCTCCTCTCATCCATCCCCCTCACTGGCAGGATTGAGGAGAAGATGACCTGGGCTCCCAGACCCTTGACCACCATCCCCAGAGCTCTGAAATCCTGCTTGATGGTCTCCAGTTTGCCCTTGGTGTCATTGGCACCCACATGGAAGAGCAGCAGTGGGTAATACTCCGAAGCGTGGACAAGCCTAGGCAGTCTTTGCATGACATCTCTCACACGAGCCCCTGGCAGGCCACAAACCTCTCTAGACAAGAGGTCAGGTCGGCAGATAGATGCCTCCGTCCCCTGCAGCAGGGAGTCCCCCACAACAATCACCCGCCGCTTCTTCCGGGCGTTCCGGCAGGGCACAGGCTCTGTTGTCCCAGGTACTTCCCTTGCAGCCATGCCCATCTCCTCCTCATCCTGGAGGGCACTAAACCTGTTCTTCAGCTTCAGGTCTTCAGGAGGAGTAGGAGCCTTTCTCCTCCCACGAGCAGTGACCAGTTTCCAGCCTTCTTCTACGATGTTATGATGTACTGTTTCACACAGCACAGAGCCCTCCAGCAACTCCACTGCTGCAGGGGGTTGGGACTCCTGGAGCTGTACAGTCTCCGAGAATACCCTGTCTATCTCCTGCTCTGCTTCTCGGATGCTGCGCAGCCTACTGACCTCCTCCCGTAACTCCCTTATCTGATGACACAGCTCGTCAACAGCAGCACACCTCCTGCAGGAGAGCTGACAGCCAGCCCAGGCCTCCCGGAGAGGCCCCAAGCACTCCCTGCAGCCTGAGACCTGTAGAGCCGCATCTACTGTCAGAGGGTCGGTCTGGGTCCCAGCCTCTGCCACAGCAACTCCAACAGCTACTGGGGAACGCGTTGTGCGGCGTGTCACAACCATACTTGAGGAAACATACACCACAGGAAACAGAAACAAAGGTCCCTACACACACCCTTCTGCACAAACTGCTGCCTCTGTTCACTGCACTCTAGGCCTGGCTCTTATATAGGCCTCTCCCTAGCACTGACTCACAGGGTGCTTGACCGCCCTAATCAAGGGCCACTGGGATCAAAGGCCCCAACTCCCTCTGGCCAGGGGCAACCTAGAGAGCTCGTTAGCAGCAGCCACTCCTAGCTAGAGCTTTTCCCATGAGCTTTTCCCAGGAGAAGTCAAGGCCTCCTGCAGTTGCCCTTGCCTAGCTTCCCCTTTCCTGTTCACAGCGATCACCTTTTAGGTCCTCGGGGGTCCTCAGAAAGCCCACAACTTCCAACAAGATCCTCAAGTTCTAGTCAGAGCCCAATCACTGCTGCGCAAACTGCTGCGTCTGTTCGCTGTCTCTGTTAGCTGCACTATGAGCTACTGCCTTATCACGATCTACACGCATAGTATCCTGTACTGCTGAAGCCCAAGCTAAGGAAAGGTGTGAATTCACAAGGCCCTTCTGTAGCACAGGGAGTACTGCTGCCGCTCTGAACTGCACACGACACAGCAGAGGGCATTTGCTTGTTTTGGAAACCTCTCTGTACATCTCTAAGATATCTTAAGCCAGTTAAAAAAGAAGGGAAAGGTTCACAGCTTTTCACCTGCTATAAAACACTTGTACAAAGGGCAAAACCTTCTAGCTTTAAATCTTTTAAGCAGATTTAGAAAATTCACTTTTATAAAATCACGTATATTTAAAGACAGATTATTGCTCATTAAAAACAGATACTAAACTCATCTGTTTCTAAAACCAGAAACTAAATATCATACACAATGTATAATGTTCTTTGGGCCAAAAGGTCTTTTCTTCCGGGCTTCTCAGAAATGGGTGAACCCCACCTGGCAGAATATGTTTTCAAAATAGAAAGAACTTTGCTGTAATAACACTAATTTAGCTTTCCTTGCTATCTAGTTAAACAAGCTAAGGAGTAGTGCTCTAAAAAAGGAATAGAGAAGTTAGAAAGAAAAGGAAGGTAATGAAAACAAATTGGTGACACCATATTACCTGGGAGGATGAGAAATTATACAGAGAGAACAGAAATATCTTTCTTTTCATTAAAAAACTAGAGTGAATTTGAAAAATACAAAAGCAAAACTGTCAACATATCACCAACTTTTATTAGTGCAGTATATAACACCTTCCAAAGCTATATAAATAAGCTTAATTTCAAGTTTTAGTGTCTTTTATTTAAGTGAAATTAACATTGCAGTGCTTTGGTCTGCATGCTACATACGGAACCTCACTGGTTTTCAGAGGATCGCTTGTAACACCAGCTTGGATAACACCAGTGATGACAGACTAAACTGAGTTGCAAATCTTCAGGCTTCGATTTTACGCACTTTCTTCTCACAAAAAATGAATCTAATTAAAAACATTTTATAAAGATTTCTTTTTTTAAATTAGTTGAATGTAAAAGAAATGGTTTTCTCAATTGCTATTAGACTATTAGGACTCCTTGTGAATGAATGTACAGCTGTGGCCAAAGTCAATTTTAAACTATTCATCAAAAGCTACAGTCAAAAGCTACAACTCTAGGTATTAAGGTCTTCTACCACCACAGCATAGTTCTGCTTTGGAAAATATTTCATAATTTCATAGTTCCCTTTGGAAAATATTTCATTATTTAACCTTCAGATACAAAGATGATTAATGACAGTAATTTTCCATGTTTTGATTATTTGGTTATCTGAAACATTATGTATTTGTTAACCAGCAGTGTTCAGTACCTAGATACTACCTACTTCTAAAAAGGTGAAATATACAATTTTGAACCTTAAGATTAGGGAAATACTGAATCTGGGTTTCCCACATCGTGGACAAATGCTGGAATCACTGAAATATAAGAAAAATGCAAACCAGTATCACCTTTTCTTAATGGCTGCTATTTAAAATAAAACAAGGAGACTTTGTTTTTTCAAAGAATACAGCTGCTTGTCACCAGTAAAATGCTACTGGTTCCAGATTCTGCATGACAGGAGTGACTAACCCCTTGTCTGCTGGAGAATTCAAACGGATCCTTGGGCTGAGCATTTCCTGATTCACTGACTTTAGGTGTCTCCCTGCATGGTGTACAGGTATTCTGATACATTACTTTGAGACTCCTGATGCTGCAAAAACAACTTAGGGATCAAAAACTACTTATCCTCGCCCATGTGGTCTGCGTTGGGAGACAAACTGCCTGCAAGTCAGTGTGGAATTTTCTAAGAATATGAAAACATGGAAGGTTTTCCCCTCTCCTCCACTTCTTGTTATTAACTGTCTGTGTGTCTGCTTGTTAATCAAAACGTATTTTACTGGATAGTTTGTAAACAGTTCACAGGATAGTGCTAATGTGCATAATCCAAAATATTTATTTTTAGTAAAGGTTCACAAGTTATGGTGATGCTGCTGACACATTGTGTTCAACTATCCACTCACTGTACAGCTCAATCCTTAAAGAGGAGGGACCTCTTAAAACCCGGTTCAGATCTAAGAAATTAAATTTTGCGCTGCTAACATCTGGAACGGTGGCAAGGGAAGAGTACTACAGTTATATTAAGGCCTCCAGAAAGCATGCTTTCTGGATTATAACATTTGTTTGGATTTTAAAGTAGCCTTCACCTTTCTTCAAAACAGGACACTCTGAGACAGTGCTTTCCTTTAAAGGGCTACAAAGATGATTAGGGGACTGGAGCATCTCTCTTATGAGGAAAGACTGAGAGAGCTGGGCCTGTTTAGCCTGGAGAAGGCTGAGAGGAGATCTTATCAACGTGTACAAGTATCTGAAGGGAGGGTGTCGAGAGGATGGGACCAGACTCTTTTCAGTGGTGCCGAGCGACAGGACGCGAGGCAACGGGCACAAACTGAAACACAGACACTTCCATCTTAACATGAGGAAAAACTTCTTCACTGTGAGGGTGATGGAGCACTGGAACAGGTTGCCCAGAGAGGTTGTGGATTCTCCTTCTCTGGAGATATTCAAAACACGCCTGGACGTGATCCTGTGCAAGGTGCTCTAGGTGACCCTGCTTGAGCAGGGGGGTTGGACTAGATGGTCTCCAGAGGTCCCTTCCAACCTCAGCGATTCTGTGATTCTGTGAATATACTGCCAGTATTATTTTAAAAATAGACTAAGGCCTAAGATAGTAGCATATGTTAATTAGAAGAAATCAGACAGGAAAAGCATTTACTCACTATAAATAAAACATCTAGACAACTTGTCAAACAAATGAAAGAATTACTCTAGCCACTGATAACCACTATACCTCTGTGGGTACAAGAATGGTAAAAGCAAAATGTATCTGTAAAACTGAATAGAATTGCCTGGCATGATAACAGCCTTGCCTGTTACATAATCAAACTCTTAATATGCACATGGGAGAAGGCAGACTCAGACCCAGCACCCAGATTCTTTCACAGACACGTGAAAGTAGCAAATCGTTTATTTCCTCAGGGAACGTTCTGCACGTTGAGAAGTGTCATCAACAGACTATATGCTAACCCCTGCGTCACCCAGTTAAGGTGGCTGGGTTTTAACTCCTAAGCATAGACATTTACATATTTTCAGCTTTGGAAGACCTCTGTCTCTCTCTGCTATAATAAGTATGATGACTGTCAGCTTTCACGCCAAATGGGCTTCCTTTAAAAGGAGAGCCTATGTATCGGACAGTTAGTATGCATTTAATGTCTCCTCCACTGAAGGTGACCTGTTACACCTCTCATTCTATGTTTGTGCTATGCTTATTTGTGCAAAACTAAATAAAAGCAGGTGGGGGGGGGAGGGCAGGGGGGATTGTTTTCTGTTTTTCCTGGAAAACTAATGATTTTCCATTTAGGGTATAAAAATAAAGCACGTAATAGAAAAGAAAAATCTCTGCCAACACTGACATACTGAATTTACAACTTTTTCTGTTAATGGTCACCAAAAGCAAGACTTGTTCTAATGGAATTCCAAATACATA
Source organism: Apteryx mantelli (assembly GCF_036417845.1). Lineage (NCBI taxonomy): Eukaryota > Metazoa > Chordata > Aves > Apterygiformes > Apterygidae > Apteryx > Apteryx mantelli. The sequence continues at coordinate 49,090,797 of NC_089982.1, read as the reverse complement.
GCAAGCACTTACCAGGTTTTTAAGCTTCTGAAGTTCTGAAGGTGATCAAAGGTGTGGGACAATGGAGGTGTTAAAATAATTCACCACATCATAACAATTTCTTACGCAGCCAATTGCGCTCTTCTTCATTCAAGAGCCATGGAAATGTTAAAAGCTAACTAATATTAGAAACAAGTTACTGGTTTGGACTTAGGCTTCTCATAGAGGTAACATTTTATCACTGGTTTGCAAATAAATCACATCTTTCTGATCCCTAGGCTGCACTTTTGGAGTCATTTCCCTTACTTATTTTCAGTACAATTGGTGATGCCTGAAAAGTTCCCTGAATTTTATTATTTATGTCCCTCTATATTTCAAAAAAAGTTTTGACCCTTGGCAAGAGAAGAAAAAGAAAAAAAAGAAAAAGAACAGGAAAACAGAAACAGAAACAAAAAGAAAGAAAAAAATAAAAATAAAAAGAAGAAGAAGAAGAAGAAAAAGAAGAAGAAAAAGAAAAAGAAAAAGAAAAAGAAAAAAGGAGAAGAAATGTAATGTTTTTCCATCCAAGAACTGTAAAAAATAAATATATTTGGGTAAAAATCAGTACAATGACTGATATCATATACGCAGCTTGGATGGTTTATGTGCAAATTTCTTTTTGTTGTAAGATTTCTCTGTGCAAATCACAGCATTATCTTTAACTCATTATTGGTATTGGATCACGTTCAAAAATATCATGATGTAAACAACCTCCAAAACGATGTTACTGCTGTCTGTATCCTCAACGTTTTCTCCCTCTACCTGACCAGAAGGGAATAGGTAGAATTCATATGTTAATGCTTGCATCTGACAGTTAGTACAGAGATGTAATTTCTTAAATCTAAACCGTGAGACTTGCTGAAAGACATTCACCAAATCTGTGTAATTACCTTGCAAACATTAGGTGTGGAAAGCAAAATAAAACATCCCCCAGAAATTACTGTAACTGAGATTGCAAGAGGAAAACATTTTTGTAATGTTAACACTATATACATGGCATTTATTTTGGACTGATTTCAAACAACAATCTCATTTGTTTAAAAACATGTTATTATTTCTTTAATATGCAAGCACTCTTTGGGTCATACATAAAGATAATTATGAATGAGTAAATGAAACATAAAGAAACAGGCTAAAATTGATTTGGAAGAAAAAAGCAAACATTATTTGTGATCAGAACATCGCTCTTAGAAAAGATTATGCATTAGGGGTTAGACATAAGGATTTAGAGCTCTATAGCTTTCTTGGTGGAGGCAACTGCCATTGAAGAGGACTATTTTCAGTAAGAAGAAAGGTAAAGGAAATGATATCAACTTTCAACAGGCTTCCAATACATTTAGAAAGCTTAGACAAGCTAAGATGTCACAGATGAAATACTGACCTGGAAGGCAGAGATAAACCTGAGGTAGAAGTATGAAAATACATATATCCTTACTTCCATTTCCTAGTTCACGACAATGAATGGCAAAAGCAAGTATATATATTATCAATCCTTAGACAGCCAGACTGCAATAGATATTGAACACTTTGAGAATCAGACAATATTGATAAGAACGAACCTATATCCTAATTCTCACAGAGAAAAGAGGTTTAGTTTCCTTTGGTAGTAAGTCAAATGACAAATGGCAATGATTTTATAAGGAAGACTTGCAAGATTTCTAGGTGTAATTTAAACTTCAAAATTCCCTGGCTTTTTATTCCTTGCCCTAACACTGCTGTGGTAATTTTTAGCCAACTATATGCATACATCTTTTATAGGTATTCTACAGTAATGACATCAAAACTACATTCTTTAACTGGTATCAATCCTCTCTTCCCCTTATATATTATGTGTAAGTTCAGTTCTTACCTTCAGGTATAATTATAATTATCACAAGGCTGATAGAATTTTATAATGGTAAATTACACAACTTAAATGATAAATGGCCTGTGGTGTCAGTCAGACAAGAATCACCGAAAACTAGTGAACTATGTCGGTAAGCATCTTCCAGGACAAAAACTCTTAAATGAAGACCTGGGTGATGATTCAGTCACTGAACCACTGAAACTAATAGCTATGATCAATGTAAAGTATGCAAACAGGAAAGTACAAAGAATGTTAGTAGTATTGTATTAAATGCAATTTAAGCAAATAGAATAGAACATTCTAAACAGTTATTTCAACATTACTGCTGATACTAAGATTTATTAAGTCTGACTCCTTTTATACTTTGTAAAAATTTTTTTGGATTTCCTATTAAATCAAAACTGAGTATACTGAATCCATTTTTACTATTGAAGTTCACCTCATTAGTGTACCACTTTATCCCCAAGCTAATTGTTGCAGCCATATTAGTATCGGTACCCAGACTGATAAAACCTTCCAACGTTACGCAGAGTGAAAGCCCATAACAGCATTCTCTTCTAGCTTTCTGACTTACCTAGTTTAAGAAATTCTTATCTGAAGCATATAGCATCTCAAAGTCATTTTCAAAGACTCAAAAGAAGATCTATAACTCTTTTATTCAGTTTGAAATAGAGGCTAAATACCATGGGACTTTGGAAACAAACTGTGGAAAAATAATTTGTCATGACCTTTAATTAAGTGTTACCACAATCCTCTAAGTGCGGATGAATGTTTTCTGTTAAAGACGGCATACCTCTCAGGCAGGAGAGTGATAAGACAGTTCTCCTATCTATTCAAATGTTGATTGTGATGCATTATGCTGGATGTTTCATAATTGAACTAAATCATCTGGCTATTTAAAAAATAGCCTCTTTCACCTTTCCACAAAGTGCAAAACTTTACCAACTGCCATTCACATTTCTTTGTGCTACAAGATCATGATTGCTGAGAATATTCAGGTTTATCTATCATTATGGTACATTTAAAATGTTCTTTCCTTTGCGAATCAGTACTGTTACAGGGCATGTGTTTCTCATCTAAGGCAGGGCTGTGCCAGTCAAGGTAAAATTAAGACCTTAGTGGTAAAAAATACAAATACAAATATAGGAAATACGTTCCTTCCTTCAAACAAAAATGAGAGTGTTTATGGTAAATAAAAATATGTGTGACATAAAAGAATACTAAAACTCATAAAGGGGTAGTTTTTAAACTGTTTTGAAAAGCTTATCAATGCCATTTATCTTATTAAAATTTTAGTCCCTTAGCTGTCACCAGTACTCTTGGGTTCCACAACATTGACTCAAGAAAACAAGAAAGATGAATAAAACTGTCTCACTCACTTTCTCTCCCTCCTCCTCTCCACTTCGTTGCTGATGTTATTGTATGTGGACTTCTTGCTGTTCCTGTTCTGAATTGTTTCCCAACTAGATGCCCCTTAAAATCCACAGGAAATAATACAGAAAGTTCAGAGGATGTAAAAACATTTAGTTGCCAAGGAATCCCACTTGTTGTGAACACCCTGGTTATAGCAGGGATTAATTAAAGAAAGAACCAGGAAGATAGTATTGCGTTTCATTCTGGCACTTAAATTCTATTGTGCATGGATACCTTTGGAACAGTCTTTTGGTAGCATTGCCACCATTACTCTGATTTATATCTTATAAGAAGGGGCATATGTTCCTCTCATTTGGCCTGCACCCTAGCAGCTAGTGAAGTAATGAACCAAATCACAGCATACTAGTTTAGGTTTGTCTAAGATGGCTAATTTGTTAGAATGCAATTTTTCCATAAAGAGTTATTTATACCTCACTATCCAGTAGGCTGACACCTGGGGTTGGCAACACCTGGCAGTGCTCTTAATGAGTTCACCAGTGTTTCCACCAAAACTGCTGACTTTAGTAACTGTGATGTTACATTTGCTACAGAAAAAAAAGTACAAACCCAAATGCAATGTATTAAAAAGGTCACTGAAAGAAATCTGTTACTTTTTTGTGCTAATATAGTTAGATTGTAATTCGTAAAGAGAAAGGAAGAAAAAACAGCTTCTACACAAATTTTCAGTCATAAATTCGTAAGAGTATTTCTTTCATAATGTATATCTGTAGCAAAAAGTTACTTTCCACTCATGAAAATTTTAAACAGTTAATAAATCATAGTCAAATTCATTTAAGTAAGACAGTACTAATCCTCTCCTTAAACATTACTTGAACTATATAGCTTGTTGGTCAGTAAACATTCGGGAAGAATTCCATCCTTCTACTTCAGGCTTGAGCAAATGAAAAACAAAGGGGAAAGTGGATTTTCCCACTGGTCGTAGGCCTGGAATACATTTACAGTCCATGCGATCTGAGCAGTTACCAAATGATACTGTTATCCTAAAGCGATGGCCAGACTTTACTTGAAGAATTACACAAGAATTATCGCTAACTTCATTCAAAGCACCTTAGAGTGAGTGTAAGTACAGCCTTCAAGACACTGGTTTCACTGTCTTTAGTGATCAGGCTTTTACGTTTCTGCAAACACAGGTCTGTGCCTGTGATCAGCAGTGATATCACTGGTACCTACCAAAGAACTTTCACCTCAGATCACCACATCTGGGAAATTTTTTCCCAGATAACGTGCTATTATTTACAGTGCTTTACGCATGTTTGACACAAAAACTTAGGCATTATTCATTTACATATCTACAGCCTTTGGCCATGATGATAATTCCGCTCCCTTCTTTTTCCCCCAAAGCACAGGAAATAGCAATAACCCTCTACAATTATTAATTCTTACTGTATCTATAATTAACAACGTAGCATTTATAATATGTATCACAAAAATATTATAAAACATCTATTATGGTTTATTAATTTTTGGACTACTGCTAACATATGACAGATGTAGCACTGATTCTTTGTAAATTACTGAAAACCAACAGTTTCCTAGAAATTGCACACAAAAATAACTTCATCTTGTAAGTTGTATTTTGCCAGCAGTACATGGCAAATCAAGACGGATGGCATATCTGGAGGCTTTGATGTCATCAGAAGAACACCCTTCTATATTTAGGAATTAAACTTACAATCACAAATATGAACTCATTCTATACCCCTGCTTCTCCCTGGCTTTGTGCCAGCAACACAAAACATTTTATAAATCTGATGCAAAACAAACTGAAGACCAAGACACAAAATTCATTAACTTGAAAAAAATCTCTTCACATTTGAGTTTTCACAACAGAACTCAAAGCTTTGATGTTTTACACAATTGTTGAGGTTTATTATGAACATTTCCTGTAATCCAAACTCAGAAAATATAAAATAGATTTTTATGTATTACAGTTTAAAGAGATCAAAAGCCTTCTTTAATATTGGAATTTTAAATAAAATAACAATTCACAGCAAAGACGTTTTCAAGGTCCCTTTATAATTTCAAAGCATCATTTCTAAAAATGAAATATTAATTTGCAGAGACTAAATATAAGATTTCTCTTTATTCTTCCTCATTCTAAGAAAATCTTTAGTAGCACAGAAATATTATATTTATCCATAATTATCTTTTCCATAGTGTTATTACTAGATGTATTACTCAGAAGGCAATCCCATTCATCAGCACAGCTATTGTAAGAAAGCGTGAAGTGTGTTAGAGAATACGGAATGAATAACATGTATTTCATTGGAATATCTTATGTAACCATGGGTGCACTGTGATTTAGTACTTAAGTAAATTATCTCAAAGACTATATCAAGTTTGTCACCCAATGAAATAAAATGAAATTGTGGTGAGTGATGGTGGTAGGAATTCACTATCACATGATACATTTTTCTACCTTCATCCTCTTTTCTATCTCTTTATTCCAGAGGTATGCTTAGAGTACTTTACAAAGAAAGTTAAATAAAAGGTGTAGCATCATGTAAACTCCAAAACATTCAAAAACAAACCAAAAAATGAAACATCATTAAGCTTATGGTAGAACCACCACAAGTTAATAGTAAAAATGAATATGCAATTATTGTTTGACTCTATCTAAACATTACGCTTATAGTTTTCTTTTACTCTCCTTCAGCATATAAACTCCATATAAAAACCAAGTACACTAAAATCAATAGGAAGTGTTTCATTAGATGCAGCAGATTTTGATCAAATTTTACATTTGAAATGACTTCTTTAAAGCAAATAAATGAGGAAAATAACATACAATTTACTCAGATTTTCCTGGCATATCCTGGAATAATCTGTGAGGTACCTATATATGTTCTATGCCACTGCATCTAAAGAAATCCCCCCCCCTCCAAAGTCTCAGGTCTTATCAAGTGTCATAGATGTGTAGGCTTATTCAGTAAATGCAAATAAATAATGAAAGCCTTTAAGTAAGGAGAAGATATGTGACAAGTACGCAAATTGGTGTTATTCAACAGAAAGAATTAAGATAGTCAGAAGTTTAACCATCTGGATTTGAAATATCAATAGCTGAATATGAATGATTAGAAAGAGAGAGAAGTATAAGAGTGCTTCATTTTATGAGACAGCAGTGGCAGAAGCAAGTTTCATCTTGCTATTAAAAGAAAACTGGTTAGAGCCCATTAATTACAGAAGAGTATAGACGAAGTTAAAAGAAAATAAATATGAAATACTTTAATAGATAAAAATGTCTAATGAATTTTTTATTTCATAACTTGGAAAGTAAAACTAGTGCTGGAATATGACCCAGAAAATTAAAAAGCTGAAAGCTTAGATTAAAAGAGTTCTAGGAATGAAAGAAAATAGACAAACACTGAATAATGTGCAAGATCCTTGACACAGGTTTATGCATAAGACAACCCGTGACAGAGGCCCCTGGTTTACATGACAGACTGACTCTGAATTATTAAGTGGCCATGTTAACTAATTATGATATCATTTAATTGCCTTCATTTTTATTTAAATAACTATAACAGAATTCCATAAGGTGAAAATACAGAACAAAAACAAATTACATTTAATTATAAGATAACAACATGAAAATATTTTGGCCTCAGAAGTTAAAAAACAAACAAACAGTTAATTAGGTGGAATATTTAAGAGACCATTAGCGGCTCTCACATTCTCTTCAGCAGTTTTCTGTTTTGCATGTTCCATTGCAAATTTTGCATGTACAATTCAAATGCATGCTTTAGACAGTTTATCCCAGAAAGAAAGCCAATAACAAGCCTTGCTTGGTGCAAAGAAACTGAAAAATAAGTTTCAACAGTTTTGCTCAGGTTTATGTAGCACATGTATAAGAAATAAAAAGGAAGTAAAACCGTCAAAAGTTAAGTATGTGTGTGTGTACCATCAGTAGCTGAAGAGAAATGAGACAAAAGATAGGACTCCCTGCAATACAGAACACATCTGCTGTATAGGGAAAGACAATTATTCATGCACAAGAGTTATAGTTTTCTTCATTCACACATTTGTAGGAAATTTGCTACAATTCATTTTAGCTGGAAAGGATTTTTTGTCAGTTCCACAGGGGAGGAGGAAAACAAGTTTGGACATCCACTGCAAAGTGTATATATAGTGGACTAACAATGTTTTGCGGCAGGCATAGAAAGAGAGAGATACAGGCATTGCAACAGGTCTGTCCTGCTTGACAAAAGTTCCCTATATGCTATTTTAAAATCAGTCTTGAAAACTAGCAGACACACACAAGAGAAAAGATTTTAGAAAATAACACAGGACCCATTGAAACATTGTGTGTTAGTGGGGGTAGAAACCAAGCTGTTTCTTTTTGCATGATGTCGTGAACTGAGGAGGACAAAAAGGACATGGGCTTCTCTCATAATATTGCAGGTGTTAGACTAGATCTAGTTAACCTGTCCCCAGTTTAGGGAAGGTTTTGTCTGGAGCTTTCCCTAGCCCCAGCGAGGTGTACAACCAATGTCCAGATCAGAGTCTCTTTGAGACTTGCAGCAGGAGAGGAGTTGGCCTTTGTTTTCACTGTAATCCCAAACATTTTCATTATTGCTGCTTTTCATTTGAATTCAATATCTGCAGGACTCTTCTTTCAAAACAGTTTGAAATATTCATCCACTAATTCTCATAACATTCTTTCAAATTAGATATAAACATGTAGTTAAATGAACAGGAGAAATAACAAAAAAAATTACACTTCATAAAGTAAGTCATCCTTGCACATAATTAATGATGATTACAACAATCCTCAGTTGATGGGATGTTCTAATGAACTCTTGAAGACTGCGGATGGGAATGCAGACCCATTTTGGAGGGGAAGAGAGCAGGGTGGGGAAAGCTCATCAGGCACAGGAAGAGAAGCACATAAAGTAAAATAGGAAGTGCTGAACAGGACTGGAGTTATAGCTCACTTATTCCCCTCATTACTAGTGAATCTACACCTGGAAGTCAGTAATTTATGGCATTTGTATATTTTGTATTAATTAGTGACGCTCTGCTATAGACAACGGGAGATACCTAAATGGTACATACCTAAAACAGCGAGTGTAACAAGAAGAATGAGTGCAGTAAAATGCCAGGAGAAAATACTGCTCTAAAACAGTGTTAAAATAAAATATAACCTCTAAATACTGATTTAGTCACCACTTGAAAATACAAATGTTTATACCCTGTTATCTGTGGTAACCTTAATCTCAGTCAAACTCTTGTCTCTGGTTTGATATTAAAGATCTGGGAAAAGTGACTGATCTTATATTGTCTTCTCAATATTGTTCATATACTCAGTCGCTGTGTTGTTTTTAAAATGTGTTTATGTTGATTGTTTTAAGGTGAAGCAGTACTTTAGAGATTGTATCTGCTTCTTGAATGATTGTATATTTAAGATTTTTCCAAGGGCTTTCTTTGAGAAATAAAAGCAGGAACATTTGGAGAATTCACACTCTTTATGCACAGAGTAAATCATTTAAATTATAGATGCTCTCTATGGAAAACAGAATATATTTAGACCTAAGGCATTAGAAAAGAAAGACAGCTACTTTAGATTTATATCCTCAATAGAAGACACTTTGAAAATTTCAGGCAAGACTTACTGCAATGTGTACTATTATATTATTGTTTCCTGTCAATGATGACACAGATTATTCAGTCTGCCCAGGATGAAGTATTGAATGTAAAAGTTGGCTGCCCCTGGAAGAAGCTAAAACTTGGCTAACTTACAACTCTTTCTCTGCTTCCTATTCATCCTTAAAGTTACTTTTTCTCTTACTTTGATGTATTTTACCCTTTACCACGTGCTAAATTCTTCCTTCTGTCTTACTTAACAGCCATCTTGCACAGGAGAGCTAAGTGAGCATTTCCCCATCTTTACAAATGCATTTATATTGCCATACCTGAAATTTCACTCCAGAGTCCTAGTTATGAATGTCTATGCTGCCTACATACTGGTACGTTCCCAGCCTCCTAAGAATACATACTGCTCCATTTGCAGAAGTGAGCCCTGTGCATGCTTGGATTACACACGCCATATATATATATATATCCCAATGGCCTCCAGATAAAGCTCAGAACATGACCGTGACAGGCTATTCGCGAGCAAGCTTCATTGCTTTGCTGGTAACACTGAACAGAAAATGCATGTGGCCCATTTCTCTAAGAGAGTAATACATGGGAGGGGATCTACTACTACTCTCTGACTTCCACGGGTGGCAGAATAGCTCTGGACATTTTGTTGTAACATACATAAGTAGTAGTTAATATTAGTGAATGAGCAAAAGGTAATTTCTCTATTTGTATTACATGATGCCAGAAGGGAAATTATAGATTTTGCAAGTAGACTGATATGCAGTATACTAACAACAGTTTTCTACATACACTAACCTTGACTTTCTATGGCTGCCATGACTGTCATTGATTTGAGCCTTAGGAGCGCAGCAGATTGAATTACATGTTGTGATATTTGTCAGTGATATATTTAGCTTCTTTCTGGTCCATGCACTTTCTATAGTCAAATAGTTGTGATCTTTATGGATAGGATTAAATGGAAACTATAACAGTTTGTGAAAACATTTTTTCCCTAGGTTCAATATGAACTGATAACTCTAATTATTTGCTCTCTCTCTCAGCTAACTATAGCTATGTTTCTGTTCTTTTACCTTTCTATAATTTCTATAATACACACCTGAATTAATCTACAGAGAAGATAATAAAGATTTATACTTACTACTTCATGAACACAGTCTTTAAAAGATAATATGAAAGTGTGGAAGAATGGTTAAGTGAAAAGGGGCATGATCTCTTAGAAGTGAGCAATCCTGTCTTCACGATGGAGGGAGGATCCCACGGCTATGTGAACTGTCCTTGAGCATTCCTAGACCATTACAAAAGGGGAAGGCAAGTAGTGGTAAACAAGTCAAGGAGGGGGCCGACAAGCCCCTCCACGTGAACAGCAACTTTGCACCAATCATGTATTCGCTTTAGGCGCGTGAACAGAGACTGTAAACCAAACATACAGCTATTGCTAGCACATGCTCTATCGCCTGTCTATATATACTCTGTGTAAGCTCTAATAAAGGGAGAACGATCATACTCACATTGAGACTCATCGTTACTCCGGGTCCGTCTCCCACTCCGACATGAAAGTATCCCATAATGACATCAAATTTTTCCTTATAATACCTGAAGTCATATGAACTATTGCTGTCTCTCTCCGGAAGTTATTTTTTGACATGTTTATTACAGCAACCTCTGATCTCAACAGAAGAAACGATCCCCAAATTACTGAGGAAAAATACCAAATACCAACTTCAATGGGTTGAAAATAGCTTTCAAAGAAAAGGTTAAATTAAAAAGACAGTAAAGTAGCAAAGCCTGTCCCCCACATTTTGTATTACTTTGAGGAGGAAGAGAAAGCAAATGCAGAGACAAAAATATGAATTCTGTTTAATCTGTCCACTCCCAAAATACTGAGCTTTCTTCACCTTGCTAAAAAGAGAAGACAAAGCTGCAGGAGTACAAAATATTTCTAATGTAGAAATTTTACGACTTGAAATAGTTCAATTTAATTACAATTAAACTGTAGCATCTTTATACCGTTTCAGTAAATCCTTGATTAGGGTGGATTTTCAGTCAATATAAGCAGCATGAGGTCAAGGAAAGCTTTTATCATTTATTGACTCTTGCTAAACTATGGCCTTTGCTGCTGCATGCTGACCTGCAGGTTGAGTGCTCTGCCTTTATCGCTTGGAGGTTGGGTTACCCACTGAACCCTGTACAGGGCTGCCTACAAAGCTCTCTTGCTACCAGAATGCAGCAGCAGGCTTTTCTCATGATTATATTGTGAAAAACTGCCTACCACCCAGGAGGTGACAGGAAAGAGTCAAATATTAGGTTTAATTAGTTCCTCATGCAGGATGTTACAGCAGAATAGTAGATACCAGTCTTTCAACATCTTTTATATCATCGCATATCTTAAAGTTGATTAAAATATGAACTCTGTTTGCTGAGTTTATTTCTGAAGCTAGGTCGATCTCTAGGCTTTTGGTTTGGAATAGCTGACTGCTTTGTAATCTTTTGTCATTTGGCAGACATTCTAGTCTTAAAAGAAAAGGAGTATTAGTAAATTCTGTTTTACATTTATGTTTGACTTTTATTAGTTTAAAAAATAAGTATTTCCCTGAGCACTGAAATTAGTTGACTCCTATCAACAGTTTTAAGACGTTCATGATGAACATACACATGGGATTGATCACAAAACCTGTTTTCTCTACCGCTGTGCATTTAACTAACAGCTTCAGCAGGTAGACCTTACCAATAAAAATGAATTCAGATGAAAAATATCAAAAACAAAGCTCTGAAACTGGATCAAAGTAAATGCTACAGCAGTAAACTGAAAGCCCAAATTAATTATTGCTACATTGTAGCAATTCTTCATGTTCTGTAAGGCAAGTGGTGGTTACTTGGGCCTACAGAGTACATCCCTGGCGGGGCTGACCAGGGCTGTAGGGAAGTCAAGCGACGTAGCCATCACACTGAGACACTAAATGAAGTAGCTCTCCACTGTGCTCTCACTTTTGGAGTGAATACTGAACACCAGACATCATCACACGAAAAAGAAAAATAAAAAATAGAAGAAATCATTGTGAGTAGAAGAAAGGAGCAGCTAAAAGCTCCAAAGGGTTAAAACTCTCTGGACAGCTGGATGAAACTCAGAGTGTGCCTCAATTTAGAACTGCAGGCAATGTGCGCCTGTCAGAAAAGACAGTCATTCAGAAAGTTGCTTTTTTATAACATGTGGTTAGTTTTAAGGATATTTGATTAATGTAGACACAGAGTATAATAGTGAAACCAAAGCACAAAATTTTGAGGATTACTATCTCCTACACAAGCAAAAAAGAGAAAAGATGTATCATCTTTAATTGGAAAACATGTAATTTTTCCAGATGGAAAAGATAGAATTTTTCTAAAAAGATGGACTTTTTTCCAAAAGATTGGAAAAATGTATATTTATACAGAAAAGAAACTATACCTAAATTTATGACAGATCTGCTCTCAAAAAACAACCTTGCACATTTGCAGATAAAATAGTTAGGCAGTAAATAGTTTGCAAGTATGGAAAAAAGGAATAACAACAGCATGACTCGTTCATATTAATTTCTCAGAGTGCAAGATAAAGCTGCAACAAAAGGTGATTACTTGATCAGCTTTAAAGCTAATTATATATTTATTGTTTTTAGGTTGGATACTAGTGTATAAGCTGCTACGGTATCAGAAACAACATTAGAGCCTCTAAAAGAAAGTAAGAGATATTAAAATGCAAACAATTAAGACTGTGACCTTATTTCCTCTGAAGTCATACAATAATTAGATAATAGAGAATTAGAAAAGAGAGAATTTGTAATGGTATCAAGAAAAAGGCAGCCCATTGTTGGCTTAAAAGTCTGTCCAGTCATAGGTTTCATCTAAAGAAAATTGCCATTTAAAGAGGAAGAGAATTAATACAAATGAAAAAGAGCTTTAGAACACCAACTAGGGAAAATGGAAAAAAGTAAAACCATCCTAGTATTCATACCCTTAAAGAAAAACGGGTTTTTTCAAGCTTTTAATTAAGAACAAAGTCCCACGGGCTTTGCATAGTACTGCATCTGGACTTGCTGCTCAGAAAAAGATATTAGTCTTACAAAGACTGAAATATGATGTAGGCTGTTTCCAAAGATTTTTCCTAGCCATATGCCTCTCAGGATTCTCAAAAGTGTCCTTAGAAAAACATGCAAGGTTTGTACACATTGATTATTAATTTTGGAAAACACAGTTTTCACAGACTTCCACTTGCGATGTGCTTGGCTCTTCAGTTCTTCACTGGAAAACACAGCAAATTTTTGATGATCCCCTTATATGGGGTTTTGAGCTGAAGGAAAAGCAAGATCACACAAGAACAGTAATGATAGTCTTTGGACAGCTTTGTGAAAAGCTATCAGATTAAAATTAAACTAACAAAACTATAAACTGCATTTCCTAAAATCTGAAGAAAGCTATTTGCATAGCAAAGTGTACTTGCAGATTGCATTAGGATAGGTGACATCACCGACCTGCGAATAAGTAAGGACTAGAGAGCTTATGAAATATCTAGCCAGAAGATGGCGAAATATTGAGCAGAATTCATATCTAATCTCCTTTTCAGAACAGCAAGCCCAGGGGCACTACTGTATAAAGTCCAAGAGATCTCATTCTTAATAAAAATCTTCAGAAACAGAGATAATTAATTAAACAGATATGTATCCAGGCAATAAGCACAGAACAATCTTTTACACAGACGTCTTCAGAGATGGTACTCGTGAAGTAGCCTAACAGCAACATAGTCAAAACTGAACACTGTCAGGCTTTGCTTTCTAGATAAAATCAGAATTGGTGGGATCATGAATAGGTATGACCTTGACTAACATAAATGAAGACTGTTGAAGGTGTCTCTCTCTTGGAGGTTTTCATCCTTTCTCTAGGGGTGATTGACCTGATTGTAAACCAGATCCTGAATGACCTTAAATTATAGCACAGAATATTAAGTGCCTGCAAGAGAAAAACAGGGGCAGACAGTTGGGGCACTGACCCCTTTGTCAGTGGTCTAAGTCCATGTGTCAGAGCCTAGAACGTCAAATTTAGGAGGTTATTTTGGCATTTGTTCACAAATCTAAACATTTCATATCTTTATTCATGAAAGGCATAAACTACTTATTTCCATTGCCCCAAAGGGCCTGACAGCCTTCCTAGTCCTTTGAGAGAAAAAGGAATTATTTTTTAGTTACAAATGTATCCTGGGAAAAAAAATGAAGTGCAAGTTTTCTATCACTTAGACTGTGATTAATTTGCTTACAGCATATTTTACATTGCATTTCATTTGCTTAGGGCTAGTTTCTGGCACTGTCAATTACATACAGAATCATACAGAAACACTCAGTTACAGAAATCAGACGATTTGTCAGAAACCGTGCAAGTGACAACATCAGCATGTACAAAAAGTCTTATATTCCTTCTGGTTCCCTCAAGAGAGACAACTGCATAATGTAAAGGAGCAGAACAACTTTAAGATAAGTTTACTTCCTCATAATTGGAGACTTTGCTATCTGCACTGATCAACTTACTAATAACCTGCAAAAAGTCATACTGAAAGGTAAAATAAGTGCTGAACACTGCTTGATCAGTGAATTCTTGTGCATTAAGGTATCATTTAGTGGTCTCAAATCTTGGAACCTGATAACCTGCTACCTTATTCAGACATGACACAAGTTACAGGAAGTTCAGAGATTTTGATGGCTTTCACGAGTCTGTTTATCTCATCCAAGTATCTCTGGGCCACAGCTGCACTGCACCTAGAATACATGGGGAGCCTTTAGGCTGTAGGGAGATAACCGTATCAGCTCCATAACACCCAGATATTCTTTGAGTAGGAGAAAAAAAACAGGTATTTGATTAGAAAAGACTTACAGTCTCTTTCCAGTGTTTACCTTCTAAGGGGCTTAAATAGCCTTCTTTTTAAACAGACTACTGAAAAAAAAAAAGGGTATTCCTTTTAAAGAATGTATGCATCTGAAAGATGACTTTCTGTATGTATTGTGCTCCACTTGCTGAAAAGATCTTGGTAAAAAGAGTTTATTTGTTCAGGAACTTTCAATGACAGAAATATGCATTTCCACTGTAAGCATACACAAGAGAAATGCCTAGCAAAATGAGGCACTGCTCTTGGTAGCTCTAGGTACTGCACGGTTACTACTCTAATATTACCAGTGACTCTGTCTCTGCATGGGGAAAAACAGAACAAGTAGATCAATTATATTACTAACTCATTAAAAGACTAAAATATCCCATTAAAATTCAATTAAAGCCTATTAGGGTCATAGGCACATTTGGACGTTCACTCTCAACTACAGCTAACAATCCAAGCATGTTGTGCCCCCATTACTAAGCCTCACTTGCACTGGAGACTCCCACTAAATGCAGCTCGACAGCCTGCGATGTGAGCCGGCTCATCACCTGACGACTCAGAGTTGGCCGAAGGCAGCGCGTTTTCTTCCCAGACTTGTAGATTTGTCTTGAACCATGAATGGCTCACAAGCTAAGCTCTCTGCAAAATAAACTTTCTAAAGACTAAAATAATCATCATGTAAAAGAAATACCTAGGACTGCACCAAGTATTCTGCCTTATTGACTAATGAAGAAATATGACATGACTGTTACCAGCTTGAATGTGAGGTCCCTGATTTGATCTAACATAGGAAGTTTCACCTTCATTTTGTCCTGAGTGGATGTAAAAATAAATCTCTGCATGTCTTAAGAAACAAAAATCTATTCAAAACTAACAAATCCAAATCCTTTAATTCTGCTGATCCCTTTATACAATTACTACCAAATCACAGTCTTAGTTTTCTACCTGTATCTCACAAATTTACATGGAAGATGTAATTTAGACATTTTGGGCCAGATGAAAGAGACTGACCCATGGAATGATCCATGTATACACCACGTTGTGAAATCACATAGCATGACAAAATGAAATGAAATAATATGTGCTGTGTTAGAAGTCAGATTTATCACAAGTATCAAAAATAAGCAGTGTTTTTCTTTTTGGTCCACTTCTAATTCTGGCAAAGCCTGATAAGTTTAAATACCTTTAGGGCCATAGGAACTTGGCTAACAGAAGCTGCACAGAGGAGGCACTGGAATCTCAACTAAAGAAAACAAGTATATGACAACAATACCCATGCTTAACCGTTTTCTAGATCAGATAAAATTCTGATGTTTCCATTAGCTTAAAAAGGGTCATAATTGAATCTCATTTTTCTGTAACTGGAACGGTTACAAAACACTCCCATCCCCAATTTATCTCTCTTATACATAAGGCAGGATATAAACACATGGAAACAAATATTTCTCTTTTGCTGTGCCACTTGCCTGGACAATATTTTAAATTATTGCAAAATCTACCTTTGTGGAAGAATGGTTAAGTGAAAAGGGGCATGATCTCTTAGAAGTGAGCAATCCTGTCTTCACGATGGAGGGAGGATCCCGCGGCTATGTGAACTGTCCTTGAGCATTCCTAGACCATTACAAAAGGGGAAGGCAAGTAGTGGTAAACAAGTCAAGGAGGGGGCCGACAAGCCCCTCCACATGAACAGCAACTTTGCACCAATCATGTATTCGCTTTATGCGCGTGGACAGAAACTGTAAGCCAATCACATAGCTATCGCTAGCACATGCTTATTGCCTGTCTATATATACTCTGTAAAAGCTTGAATAAAGGGAGAACGATCATACCCACATTGAGACTCATCGTTACTCCGGGTCCGTCTCCCACTCCGACATCTGGTAGCAGAGGATGGTTACGCTCGACTAAGATCTCCGAGACTGCGGTAAGCAGCTAGAGGAGGGGAGTGGGAAACCACGGCTGAGAGGCCACTGCCCGAAGCAGGCGCTGGGCAAACATTTTAGTGGGGTCGCGCCCCACCTCTCAGAGGCGCAGCTATGGAAATTGATGCTGCAGCAACGCTTCTCGCTGGAATCCTCTCTAAGAGAGGGATAGACGCACCGGCGAAACTGCTACACAACTTGATTAAACTGAGACGACGTTGGGGTCACTTTTCTGACACCCACTTGTTGTTTTCGGTATCTGAATGGCGAGACTTTGGGGAAACCATGTGGCAAAAATCAATTGATGGGGATGAAAAGGAGGAGAAGGAGATAAAGGCCGTTCGCGCACTTTGGAGAACTGTGTTAGAGACTCTGAAGGCTTTAAAAGCCGAAAGGGCAGTGCAGATGCTGGGTCCGGGAGTCCCTGCTTCCAAGCCCCAGAACAAGCCAGGGCCCGTTGCGCGATTTTTTGGCTTGCCTGCGGTCAGAGGCGTGTCCGGGACGGTTTGCCAGAACGCTACTGAGGTGTGGGAGAAAGTAGAGGGTCGGAGCCCCGGTACGTCGGAGGACGTCCCGAGCCCCGGTCCGAGCCAGAGAAAAGAGGAAGTTGCCGCGCCGAAGGCTGGTGCGAGCTCTGAGACCAAAGCGGAAGTGCGCCCGGAGGAGGTCCCGAAAGGGGCGGAGGCCGCGCCTCTTGCCGACCTCATAGACTTGGGCGGAGAGAGGTGTCGACCTTCCCCTACTGCTCCTCCCTTGCCGCCGCCTACCGCACCTCCCCTGAATCCGCCGCGCTGCCCGCCACCGCCGCTGCCGGCAGCTCCCTTGTGTCCGCCGCTACCATCAACGCCACCACCCGCACTACCATCATGCCCTCCGCCCACGGAGTACCCACCACTGCCTGCATCTGGAGAGTCATCTGGATGTCACACGCCTGATGCCGCAAAAACAACACCGTCACCCCAGGGAGCCACTGCAAAAATGTTGCAAGCAGTACTGGAGCGCCTGGAAAAGATAGAGCTGAGGTCGAGCAGTGGCGAGAAGGAGTTACCGCTCTGTCTACAAAGACCGCCAGGTCGAGCAGCACCAACGCGATGGAGCGGCATTATTAAAGATGCCATTATAGAAGGACAATGGAAACCTGTTGGTGGGGCCGAGGGTCCCGCAGCATTAGCGTTCCCTGTGGTACAGCAGAATGGTGCCGCAAAATGGGAACCACAGGATTGGAAAATTTTGCAGCAAGCCTGTACCACCGTCTCCACCTACGGGGTAAAATCTGAGGCAACACGGCAAATAGTGAGTTGGATCTTTTCCACTGATCTCATGTGCCCCTATGATTGCAAAAACTTAATGAGGCTGCTGTTTACCCCGACGCAATATCTCCTATGGGCCTCGTCGTGGCACCAGCGGGCCGCCAACGAAGCAGCTCGCAGGCAGGAGTTGGGAGATCCCCTCCGTGGGGTAACAACCGACATGCTTACAGGCGAAGGACAGTACAGCACCATGATCTCGCAGCTCGTCTACCCAGTTGACATGCTACAGCTGTTCTCTCAGCTGGCTCTGAATGCTTTCCTGTCACTGCCAGGGTCAGGCGCACCCTCATTCGGCAACCTAACCCAGGGAGCAACAGAAAAATACAGCAACTTTGTGGACCGCCTGTGGGAAGCACTCATGCAGCATCCCGACCTCTCTGAAGAAGGGAAGGGCCAGATGTTCAAAGTTTTGGCCTTTGACAATGCCAACAAGGTTACTAAACAGATCCTCGCCAGCCCGCCAAAGGGGGCTGGAGTGGAGGAGATGCTGCTGAGGGTGGAGAGAGCTGAAGCACAGCGACAAGGAACCACAGTTGCCGCTGCGGTCCAGGGGGCAGTTCGAGGAATGATGGAACAGTGTCGGCACACCAGCGGGCACAAGAAACCTGCCCGACCATCGAAACGGCCCACCCCCGGAAATTGTTTTCGCTGTGGGGAGCCAGGGCACGTCAAATCAGCCTGTCGTTCCACAGTATGGTGCGATCCTTGTCAGAAGAACACACACGCCACGAGGGCCTGCACGGGAAACTGGAAGCCGAGCGCGGAAGGAGGCCGCGCGCAGACACAAGTGAAGCCCTGAGAAGTGACGCAGGTTTTTTGCAGCAACACCAACCTGCAACCCGAGGGAGCTTGGGAGTCGACGTGGAGACCACAGTAGATGTCACTCTTGTTGATTCCACCGTCCAAAAGATCCCCAGCAATGCAGTAGGACCTCTCATCAACCAGAACAGTCTTGTTGGAGGACTGTTGTTAGGCTGGTCTTCCGCCGGTATTCAGGGACTTATTGTATTGCCTGGAGTGATCGATGCTGACTATACGGGTCGCATCCACATCATGGTCTACACCGTCTGTCCGCCTGTATTCATTCCTAAGGGAAGCAAGATCGCGCAATTGATCGCTTTCAGCAACCCATCGTGCCACTCGCCACAACCCCATCTCTATCGAGGTGATCGTGGCTTCGGGTCTACGGGTCCTGCCGTCTGCTTCTCTGCAAAAATGGACCAATGCCCCATGATGAAGATTGTCATCTCCCAACATGGCATATCAAAGCGAATCGAAGCCATGCTGGACACGGGAGCCAATGTCACAATCATCAGCCGAACCATATGGCCTGTGAACTGGCGAGTAGAATTGCCAACATCAACCATTGCAGGTGTTGGGGGACAGTCTGCCCCTTATGTTAGCAGACAGCCAGTCCATCTACGATTTCCAGAGGGTCAGCAAGCCTGCCTTAAGGTGTATGTGTTACCTCTACCAGGAACCTTAGAGGCCTTAATTGGCCGAGATGTCCTGAGTCAGATTGGAGCAGTACTAACTACTAAACCTTTTTAGCTCTGGGTGCTGGGGAGCAGTCGCCCAACCCACCGTTAACCTGGAATACCAACGAACCCGTGTGGGTTGACCAGTGGCCCATGTCCAAAGAGCGACTGCAAATCACCGAACAGCTGGTCGCTGAACAGCTTGCCTCCGGGCACATCAAGCCTTCTGTCAGTCCATGGAACACGCCTATCTTTGTCATCCCGAAGAAGAACGGAAAGTGGCGACTCTTGCATGACCTCCGCAAAGTCAATGAACAGATGCAACCTATGGGAGCCTTGCAGCCCAGAATGCCGTCACCTAGTATGCTGCCAGAAGGGTGGCATCTACTGATTGTTGATTTGAAGGACTGTTTTTTCAGGGTGGCATCTACTGATTGTTGATTTGAAGGACTGTTTTTTCACCATTCCGTTACACCCTCAAGACACCCAATGCTTTGCCTTTTCTGTGCCAGCAATAAACAAGGCTGCGCCCGCGGAGCGCTATGAATGGGTTGTTTTGCCGCAAGGAATGAAAAACTCACCAACCCTGTGTCAACTTTACGTTGCGTGGGCATTGCAGCCACTCCGAAACCGATGGCCAGACACCATAATTTATCACTACATGGACGATATTCTCTGTTGCCAGGAGAAGCCTTTTGTGAAAGAAGCATTAGAACAGCTAACGGACACTCTGTCCTCAAAGGGACTTATCATTGCACCAGAAAAGATTCAGCGCACGGCTCCATGGAAATACCTTGGATGGTCCATTGCAGAGTCTAAAATTCGGCCCCAAAAGACAGAACTCACAACGCAGTTAAGCACCCTACATGATGTACAGACCCTTCTTGGGGACGTACAGTGGGTGCGACATTGTGTTGATATCTCCAATACCGATATTGCGCCCCTGACGGCGCTATTGCGAGGCACTAATCCCGCTAACAAAAATACCCTGACACCTGAACAACATGCTGTGTTACAGCGTATCACACAAAAATTACATTTGGCATGGTCCTCTCGATGCCTCCTGAACCTTCCCATATCCCTAATCATATGTAATGGGAAAGACTCACCATATGCAGTCGTTTGTCAGTGGCAAAACAGAAGCGGGGAATCTCTCTCCCCTATTCTGATCAATGCCACTGCCAAACGCAAAAATCAAAAAGATGTATTTCATATCTTGGAATGGGTATTCCTGAGTGTACAACCAAAAACGAGTATCCAGACCCGAACCGAAGCAGTAGGTGAATTGATACGCAAAGGGCGATCAAGAATCTTAGAGATCAGTGGTCAAGAGCCGAACGATATCAGTATACCTGTTAACATGGCTGACCTAGAGTGGTGGCTCCAAAACGCTGTGGCCATACAAAATGCTCTGTTAGGTTTCTGTGGTAAGGTACATTCGTGTCAGCCTCAGGGAAAGTTATGGCAGGTGCTACAGCGAAATCAATGGATAGAAAAGTCCAAAGTAAGTAGGGAACCCCTTTCAGATGGCGTTACTGTCTACACGGATGCGGGTAAGCGCTTGTGACGTGCCGCGTGCGTGTGGAAAGAAGGTGAGCAATGGAAACAACACGTCATGGAGGGACAGCCTCGGGATTCCCTTCAGACTTTAGAATTAACTGCGGTAGTTTGGGCTCTAACCAATTGGCTGAATACTCCTTTAAACGTAGTGACTGACTCGATGTATGTAGCAGGGATAGTACCACGACTGGAGGACGCCTTAATAAGGGAAACATCTAACCCGAGGTTGGGAAGTCTGTTCATCACCTTGCGCTCTGTGCTGGGTCAACAAACAGCAGCTTGTTGTGTTATCCACATTCGTAGCCACCAGTTAGATGTAGGGCTAGGTCAAGGCAATCAGATCGCTGACAGCCTGGTTAGCTCCGTGTGTCATTTACCCCTTATGGACAAATTCCAGCAAGCTAGACAGAGTCACGACACATTCCACCAGAACACAAAAGGGCTAAGAAGACAATTCGGTTTAACAGAGAGTGAGGCCCGAGGTATTGTACAGGCCTGCCCAAGATGCGGGAACCATGGCCCAGGCATTGGGCTTGGGGTAAATCCAAAAGGGCTGAAAGCTCTAGAATTATGGCAAATGGATGTCACTCATGTTCCAGAATTTGGTCGGTTAAAGTATGTACATGTGACCATTGATACCTTTTCAAAAATGATATGGGCAACTGCATTACCCGGAGAAAAGGCACAACATGCGTGCAAACACCTGCTGGCTTGTTTCGCCATATTGGGCATACCGGAGCGGATAAAAACGGATAATGGACCTGCCTATATCAGCCACAAATTCAGGGCGTTTCTGTCCCGATGGGGAGTTGATCATGTTACAGGAATCCCACACTCACCCACTGGACAGGGCCTAGTGGAGCTCACCCATCAAGTGTTAAAAGACTACCTAAGGAAGCAAAAGGGTGAGGAGATGGACGCACAGCAGAGACTGCACCGTGCGCTCTTCACCCTGAATTATCTCTGTCTCATGGGCGACCGTGAGGAACCCCCGGTGATAATCTACCACCAAAATCTTAAGTTTAATAATACAACAACATTACCACAGTTTAAAGTAATGTATAGGGACCCAGTCTCCGGAATATGGATTGGGCCCGCCCCTGTTGTCTTTAATGGTCGAGGTTATATGTGTGTCTCCACAGATCATGATCCAGTGTGGGTACCCAGCAAGAACGTGAAGCCTGTCTTGCCTCACCATGACTCATCTAGCGAACAAGGAGACAGAGATCCTGATTCTGGGAATACTGTTCCCAGTGGTAATGACTCTCCACAAGATTGAGCACAGACAAAATATGTGGGTTACCTGGGCGAACAAAACAGGGCAACAAGCCTTTTGTCTGTCGCTAGCTTCTGCTACGCAGCCCTTTAGAACCTGCCTAGTAGGAATCCCCGGCTATGATAAAAGCGAATTTTCTGAGTATAGCAGGGGGAGGTGCAACAGCAGTATGCCTGCTAGTAATTGTAGTGCTGCGCTTATTAATGCTTAGACGGATGGCTAACTAACCTGTTTGGAAATCTACCACAGTGGCTAATAGGGTTGCTTACTGAAGGCTCATGCATCTTAATGATCCTTGTAGTTATAGGTTTGTGTTTATGTGTAGTATTAAGCTGTATTAAGAAAGCTCTGCTGAAAGTAGTGAACCAAGCCTGGATTTCTCAAAAACAAGAAGGGGGAATTGTGGAAGAATGGTTAAGTGAAAAGGGGCACGATCTCTTAGAAGTGAGCAATCCTGTCTTCACGATGGAGGGAGGATCCCGCGGCTATGTGAACTGTCCTTGAGCATTCCTAGACCATTACAAAAGGGGAAGGCAAGTAGTGGTAAACAAGTCAAGGAGGGGGCCGACAAGCCCCTCCACATGAACAGCAACTTTGCACCAATCATGTATTCGCTTTATGCGCGTGGACAGAAACTGTAAGCCAATCACATAGCTATCGCTAGCACATGCTTATTGCCTGTCTATATATACTCTGTAAAAGCTTGAATAAAGGGAGAACGATCATACCCACATTGAGACTCATCGTTACTCCGGGTCCGTCTCCCACTCCGACATACCTTTTCTGTCAAAAGTAGAGTTTCCACGATAATTCAAAAAGCAGATTTTTTTTTTAAGTTGGTGAAGAGAAAGTTATTTTAATGAGATGGAAAAGAAGACTTTAAGAATTTCAGGCCTGCCCTCTGCAAGAACTATCTTCTAGGATTTCCAGCTAGCACATTCTGAGGGGCACTTCTCTTTCACTTTTCCATTGGAAGTGTTTGTTTTTACATTACAAAGCATTTTTTAATAATATCCTCATGAAGATACTTGCAATATCTCCATTTGATGAAGTCCTACTACACTGGTGGTTTAGTTAAATTTCAATGTCCCTTCTGCCATGAACTTAAGCGTAGATGGTCGTTTTTTTAATTCAATAAAGTGAGTCTAACTCCTATAGTCTCTATACTTTGTTTGTAAAGGACTTTGCATAATAAATTGAAAGGCTTTGTTACTTGCACTCTATTCAGTGGAAGAAATGTTCAACTTAAATAATGCAATTAAAGGTGAGAAGAGAGTAATTTTCTACAAACTCTCTTTGGTGGTTTTATCAGTAGGAGTCCTAAACCTTTAAACACCTTCACAGTAGCAGTCTGTTCATTTATCACTCACAGGTTTTATTTTAGCAATCATTACAACCTACATCAAGACACTTCTTCTAAATGTCACAGATCTATGGGAGGTCTGACATATACATAAGATACAAATTCTTAATTCTAACAACTTTAACAAATAGCAGCAACATTGCTTGAAGTCAGTGGGGTTCACAAGGTTTTAGTCAGAGTTTTGGCCTGTGATATACTGGCTATGCAATGTAATTTTTCTTCAGAAATAAAATTAACAGCTTTCACAGAAAACAAGGTACAAATCAGGATGTAAGTTATGTTTGCTGTCAAAAGTTCATTCAGCATAGGATGCTATAAACGGTTCAGACATATATAATACTTGCCTATTTACCAATACATAGAATAAGTCCCATTTTGAGAAAATAACTCATCTACATCTGCATACTGTTCTTGGAAGCAGAGAATGTGATTTTCATTGTAAGTATTAATACACACAAGTTACAGAGCAACTATGCAAAGCCATCCGTGATAAACAGCAATCCATTTAGGTCAGTGAGTGTTATACCCCCAAACCTTCAATTACAATTAAATTAATTTGTTACCTGTCATTTATGAAATGATTGTAGAAGACTACTTAATTACATTCCTAAAATAGATAAAATGATATGTTAGGAGATTTGGATGTTTGCAGTGGAGGAAACAGGGAAATTTGAAAAACTAGAACAGTTTCTGATATGACTTTAGTTAGTAAAGCCTATTATTTATGCTAATTCTTGTGGAGCCAGAAGTAAAACACACATGACAGAATAAGAATGAATCATAAATCCCTGAAAGAAAAACCTGGGACGTGTAAAAGAACATGTAGCCACACAAACAAAAAAGGGACCTAGAAGTGCAAGAGTCTTGAAGACACTTAAAACTAACAGACAAGAGGCAAAGTCAAATTTTTAAAAGTACCTTACTAATTGCATGAAACCATCCAGAATTTCAAAGGAATTTAGATTCTATAAATTTGCACGTGTGTATTGCAATACTAGATGATTGAGGGAAAAAATTAGTAGCACAATTTCACAAACAACAACTAATTGGGAGGCTTGTTTCAATGAATAATAATAACCAAAATGGGATTTGTCATATTGTATTTGAAAATCTTAATCATTTAAATAATTTAAAGTATTTATTTCAATTAAAAGCAGATTTATTTCAATTAAAAGCAGATTTATTTCAATTAAAAGCAGATTTGTTCAGCAGCATATAAATTCCAAATAAAAGTACCTGTTTAAAGAAAAGGAAAAGAAAACAACCAGGTAGGGCTCCATGTTGAAAGATACTTCCTAAATGGCAAATGAGATGGTCAGTGCAATTTCTCTGATACTGTTCAACTGGATGTGAAAATGAAAATATACTTCAAATAAAGTATCAAAAATGCTGAGAGAATGTCTTATTCCAAACAGAAGAAAAGTGCATGCAGGGAAACTCAAACGTGCAATGTGTGTCTTTCTGTTTCAAGATAAAACATGAGTTTTAAACAAAACATTTGGGTTGATTATTTTGTAGGAATCTTTTCATTTTTTGTTTCATTTAGCAAGCATGCAAAAAAGAGCTGTAAATAAAGAACAGACATTTTAACTTTGAATGAACTGTCAATATTCTTTCAGGGGCCTTAATGCTCAGCTTGCGACATTCATTTATCTTCATGCATTACCCACACAGAACCTTCCCTACATTTTTACTCTTTAAATGTACCCTCCACACTCTGTACTCTAGTTTGCTCATGCCCTTGCCCCTTCCATCACATTCTATTTCTTATTCTATTTAAAGATTCCAACCAGTCCTGAGTCCTCTGAGAGCACGTTGCAAAATTCTTCTTTGTGTGTTTTATGGCCTTAGTTCTGAACAAATTTTCAGACAAGTTATACTAAGCAAACACTGAAATGCTCTTTATAATATAGTTTCTTTTATTGTGAACCTAGAAGAAATTCAAGAAGGTCATTCCAGGTTGCTGAAAGGCTTGCTTTATTGTAGCACTCAGACAGGGTACTCTGGTAGTCAACTTTAAGGATGGCACAGCATGGTGGTAGCTAGAAAACTACCAAATTTTCTCTTATTGCTTCAACATCCCATCCTTTTGATGCAAGGAACCCTCCATGAAAACATTATACATCCTTTTTTTTTCCCTTTTGCTAGCTTATGTTTAAGAAAAAAACTCATTGAAATTAGCCAAAATGTCTAATTTCAAACATATCAAAACCAAAAGGAAACAAGTTAAGCATGTTTCTAAAGTTATTTCTTCATTAGAGAACACTATTAAAACACTTTAATTTGTTTATCTAAATCAGGTAGTAAGTCTAAGTATTCAAGTCCTATCTTTAAAACAAAAATCCTAAAGAAACTGCACCAGCCAATTACTACTATTTCTGTGCATTTCTTGAAAGATAAAAACTCAGAATGTACAAAGAATGCTTTCTTACTGGTGATTTATCAACACAGGCGCCTGCCTTGGAAAAGAGTAAATTCAGCAGGAAAAGGAGTTTATCTTGCAGTGATGTAATCCATACTGATTCAATTAAAAAAAAAATGCAAAAATTTTAAGATAAATGGTGCAATTCCTGGATGAAAGCCTGACAGTAGCTATTCATGTATCAAAATATCAAGCATCTTTCACTAATTTGTCTTATAAAAATATTTTGATTCTCAGAGTTACAGAGATGTATTCCAGCTGAGAATCTACCTCTTTACACACCTATTTTTGAATTCTGGTTATGCTGTGATGTTTGAATTGCACTGTAACAATGTTAATAAGTCTTCAGTTGGACATAAGGCAAATTTGCAATTTGTCTTCATTGCTCTCTGGTGATACTATATTGGATATAAGTTATTGAAACACATCCATTAAGTCAAAAGCACTAAATGCAGAGGACAGTTCTAGTACATGTTGAAGAACATTGTCAAATAAGGAGAAGCATGTTCAGTACCTTGCAAAAATGAGCTTTGTTATTCAAAATCTTGGTCAAATATTGAAACCTTATTGTAAGACAGACAGTCCTCAAGGAGTCCTTATGGACAGTCTGCACTTGGACAATGCAAAGAATGGGGCTATTAAAAAGTCTCGTATTATCAAGTCTCTGTCAACAGTCAAATAAACATTTAGTGGACTTTTTATAAGAAGTTTAGCCTGCAGACAACACCACCATAATTCAGCTTTAGGTCTAGGGCTGTTGATACTCTTAGGAAAATGACAGACTTACTATACACATATACACTATTCAAACTGAGGCATTACTTACTTATTTTGTACCATATCATTACTTTTTATGAGCACCTGTTCCATTTAAAACAGAGCTGCTCCTCAAGCACCATGCCCTTCTCCAAAGTTTGTTGGAGAAGTAAAAGCAAGATAACTCAAATCAGCTGTTTCTTGCTAATGTGGCAGGTAAGAGCTGAGCAGCAAAAGAGCAAAAGGGAAGAATTCTTCCTCCTTGACCTGTGATCTAGCTGCTACCGCCAGTGCAAAATATTGCACTGTGCAAGATCCACATAAGTTCTCAGCTCACAGGGAGTCTAGAAGTCATGCCATTTGGGAAAGATTGATCTCCCAGAGGCACCCAACTCCCACAGCTCCACAAGATGTGGAAGCTGAGAGCTCTTCCCTGTCACAGCTGCAAGATATTGCTGAGTTTATGAGTGAAATCTTGCAAGTATGAGAGGAAACAGTTACCTCTCAAGTAAGGGAAGGTTTCAGAAGTACATGGTGGATGTGAGGTGGCGGTCCCTCTCCTAGAGATCCTGCTGAGCTGGGCAAGACCCTCACTTCTGTTTAGCTAGAGTTATCTATATCCCCATTGTTTACATCATTTTCTCCCTTCCACTTTGAGCACTGTATATACAAAACATAGATGCTAATTTTTAATTACTGGGCATCTATTTTGTGCTTTTCTTACATAAGAAAAGAAATTCAGGTTTTTAGACTAACTTTTAACATTGCTTTAATCTACAAACACTGTTTTGGAGTAAACACATGCAAAGGGTAACATACAGTATCTTAGTATGTTCTCAAAGCGGAGGTGACAGAATGAAGCCAAAGCCATAATCTGCCTTTAGCTCTCCATTTTAGTCTCAGGAAAAACATTCAGTACAGCACACTTTCCAAGACAGTTGTCTTGGAAACTCCACTATTAAATTATACTATTAAACACATTTGGGGAGGGGAAGGCTCTACCCTCTCAGCCTTCCAAGGCCACAGTGGGGCCACATGTTAGATATGCATGGAGACAAAGGCTAAATTAGTGGCTGTAAACTAGCCTACACTCATACTTTTACAGAATAATATAATTATAAAAGGATTAGCAAAATTAGGAGCCAAAGCTAGTTTTCCCAAACACTAGTTACTTCTTCTGAACACCATTCTCTTGGTGGCAGCATCAGATGCAAGGAGGTCAGAAATATTTTGCTATCTATTACTTCCACCGTCATAGACAAAGGATTCTAGTTCCAATTAATATCTAAGGCCAAAACAAAACATGTTGATGATATTATTCATAGCTGTTTGAAGTTTGCTACTCGACTATGGCAAGCTATGCACAGTATACAGTAAATAACAGTAAACTTTCATATTTTATCAGAAGTCTAATAAATCTTGCTTTCTCACGAATACTCATCTCCTTGATTTAGCTGTCACTTTCATTTTTCTCTTTTAATATAAACAAATAAAGATCCTTGTGCCTGTGCAGAAAAAGATTGAAAATATAAACTGAAAATACCCCGGAGACTCAGAAACAGCAAGGGAAAGAAAACAAACACTTCTCCTGATAAAAGTTTGTTGTTTTTATATAATGTTATTACTTTCAGGAAAATCATGATTTCTTAAAGGTTGATATTGGTAATGTGATAGGAAATCAAAGAGAATGATTTCCATCATAAATATGACCTGGGAAAGATGGTATGTTTTCTCTGTACACTGAATGTTAATAATTGCTTCAAAATTGTTCTGAACTGTAAATGAAGCATGTGAGTATGATTGATATAGAGCACGTGGAAAGCTTAGAAATGTAAGAAACGTTGAACTACTGAACATACACAAGGAGCAATTTTCCTAAAATGCATTTTTGTGAGAACATGAAATATAGGTTAGAAATATCTGACTTTAGGAACATCTGCTTGTCCCATTTTAAATTGTTTCTCTACATCACGGAGACTTTCAATATATGCAAACTTACATAAATTCAGTATTACATTACAGGACAGATACAGGTCAGACATTAGAGAGTCTTTTCGTATTGAAATAGATTTAGCTTTTCGTCATACTGTCCTAGTTCTGATTTCAATTGCTCTTACATTGTGAAAAGCAGGGCTCTTCCTGAATGACCATATTCTGCCTCTTTTTTAAGAGCGCTTTTTCCTCAAAAAAAAAAAATTAAAATCAGAAAAAGCATTTTAAAGCTATAGGCTCATATCTTTTTATTTTAAATGGTATTTTGGTACCTGAAAATGTAGATATGTTTTTATACATCCTTGTTAAATTCTAAGTGAAATAGACACAAATAACTTGTTCCAAAATCAAGAAAATGCTACAAAAGTTCCATAATAAGGTGGCTTGGTACAATAAAAACAACATGAAAGCAGAAACAGTAAAAATAAGATTCATTATAGCCTTGGAGAGCTGCTCTAATCTTGAGTCATTCCTATCAAGCATTCTAGAACTTGAACACTTTGAAAGGTAAAACATTTGCTTTCAAAGGTAGGTGACAAATGTAATAGTGTTTTTCCAGATCAGTTCAGTTATTCTTTAAATTCTGGTTTTTTTTGAATAACGATAACCTTTTGGAGTGAGATGTTTATTTATAAATGATTCTTTAAAACTTTATTCTGAATTTTTTACTTACACAATTTGGAAAAAAAAGCTCTTTTCCACAACAAAGGTTGTTTCTTCTTCTCTGATAGATCTACTTAAAGACATATGTTTGAATAATTAAGACAGTCATTTTTTCTTATCTTGTCATTTACAAGTGTATATGGAATCTATACTAGTAGATTTGATTTTGTTTATTTTTCTGGATAAAATAGATTTATTCAGTACTTGTTTTTAAGCTAATCCCAAGTTGCAAACTGTTCTATGCACTCACCACAAATCCATAACTCCACTGAATCAGTTTGAAAGTTGACTTAAAAGGTTCTTTCTTGATAAATTTTTGTAAACTCACTTTTAGGCTACAGAAAGCATTTTTTCCCAACAGTTACATTGTCATGGTAGCTAAATTATATTTTATGTCAAGAAAAGCTTGTCTGTATATCACAAAGCTTCAGTGAAAATGGAGCTCAGTCAGGAATAAAGTACTCTCTTAATGTGCTATAATATAATTAATCACCCAAAGTTCAAAAAATAAAATGTGTCCTTTTGCAAAGAAAAAAAATGACCTGGCAATTCAAGCTGTGGTAGAGTGAATTCTACGTTGTACAAATAGGAGAATTTGGCTCACTATTTCCCTGTGCTATCAGGAACTAGAAGGCAATGTTGCAAACCATTCAGTGATGCAGCAAGACAAAATAAACTGCTTTTTACTAACCCCATCCAAGCGGTAAAGAGTGTTATTAAGTTTAGAGGGAACATATGTCCATTGATTTTATGTCAGAGTGTCAGGGATTTAGAAAAGTGGAGAGAGATCTCTGAGAACTTCTCCAAAAATGCACTGTAAGAAGTAAGCTAAGATGTGAATAACAGGGAATAATGAGGGGGGAAACATGAATAATTCTCATTAAGTTGCCACCATTATATTAATTCCACACAGAGTAAGCGTTGAAGGGATCACTAGCTCATCTAACCCTATCTGCTATTACTGTAGGCAACCACAGCTTAAAAATCAAACTTATTCATAGCATATGCTCATTTTTAATTTTTGCCTACGCTGCCATCATGGAAAGCAGTTCTAAACCCTGTGCTTAGAGATGAGAAACTTGCTTATGATTTCCAACTGAAAATGATTTGTACCTACTATTTGTTTGTTGATATTCTTCTTCAACATACTTTTTTTTTTCTGTCTATCAGTGGAAATACCTTCTCAATTCAAGCAGTGACTGTGTTTACTTTTTTCATGGCTGCTCATTGTAATCCTCTGACTAATACAGCCTGGTCTTTCCTTTTTTTGGTATTCCCAAAAGATAAGACTTAATAACAAGTTATAACAGAAATTCTTAGTCTCTCAGTGTGTAACACTGCACTTCACAATATCATATTCCTGTGCAAAACATCTTGACAACAGTGTAAAGGAAGAAATAATAAATGTTCCCTCTATTGCTTGCTGTCCAAATTTTGATAAGAAAGCCTAAAGCATCACAGTTGTGTTCCCTTTAAAAAATCCTGCTTAAAACCAACACTCTAGCAGAAGATCTATTATCCCGCGGTTCACAAACCAGGATACCCTGCGTTCTGAAAAACATCTTCTCACACAGCAAGAATCAAGCCCCAAAACTGGGAACAACACTCACATGCTAATTTCTCATAAAAAGAAGTCTCTTCTACACTCACTATTTATGGAAGTGGAGACCTAACGCTCATGCCAATATTTCCCTTTCTGGTAAGGAGGGGAAGCCTTGCAATTTAGAACATAGGCTCAGTCCTTTTTAAAGGAATGGTCCAAAGACTGTGGATAACCTTGCCCTGTAAGCCCATTCTGTGCGAGAAGTTCGATGTCCTTATCGCGTACCTAAATTTCAAATACATTAGCCTGCATTGCCTGTCTTAAAAGGAGTAATATGGAAGAAAAACAGGTCTAATAAACATTGCTTTGATTGGGAGTTTGCATGGCAACATATGATTAACTCAGTAAAACTCTTGCATATCACATTATACTATATTGTATCATCCCCTCTAAAGACGATATCACAGTATAGATTAATGCACATGTGGATTACTAGTTATTAAAAAGATTCTAAATTGTTCTAAGACATTCAGGCCCACTGTATAACATCCACACCAAGACCACGATATGGTCTTATTGCCACCATTTAAGCTCCTGTGATGACTCTTACAGTAGTTAAATCCTGAAGCGTGTGCTTACAACAGATAGAACTACCTAGGTTTAAAAAGGATTCTAGAGTTTTTGGTAGAACAGCAAAAAGGCGTTACTTTTCATGGGATTCACATGGAACAAGGAAGCACTAGCAGAAGTGCTGGATGAGTGACCTTTCTTAATGACAGAAAAGTGACACAGCCTAGAAATTAAGCAAAGGCAAACCAGACATATAGCACAATGAATACGAGAAAGCAGAAAGAGAAGGGGGAAGGTAATCGTGAAGGGAGACTTTCAGAAGAAAGGGCCAGAGAAAATGAATAGAGAGAGAAGCCAATGGGGAAATCACAAATAGGATGAAAAATGAAAAAAAACCCTAAATGAAATAATTAATAAAAGCACAAGAAGCAAAGACAGAAAAAAAAAGTGTTAAGAAGTGTTAATTAAGAATAAGAAATATGAAAAAGAGTATCACAGAAAAAAATGAGAGACAATATGAGAAACAGAAGATGAAGGATAGGAGGAGTATGGTCCTGGGCCCAAGGTTATTAGTTTAATTACTAGTGATCTCCAATCTCTGCCTTCTTTGCTACAAGGCTGTTCCTGCTCACTGCAGACCTTCAAGTAGTAATGTTCGCTTCTGATGACTCTCTAAGCTTGGTAACTATAGGATTTCAGTGCCTTGGGTTTGGGCTTGAACAATTGCTCAGAATAAACTGTACTTTACTACAGTTATAGTCTTCAGTTTGAGGGGATGGACAGATTAGGGAAGTGAGCTACTCCAAGTTTTAAGCTGATTTTTTCTGTCATTTCAAAACCACTGTTTGCTATGGTTACCCTAATTGCTTCTTCAAATATCACATCATTTCTGCATCTTGAACAATAATTACTGGAGATTCTTCATATCAAGTTGCAAAAAACTAGGCATAAATGCTGCCTCTGAAGTGGTGAAGAATGCAGGTTAAATTTAGAGCCTGTTAAATGGGACTGCAACACTTTAAAAGACAGCTAAATACAGTGTTACACATCACTGTAATTCATTTCAGCTGGAGTACCAGTTATTCATATTCTATTACCCATAATTTCAAGCAAGCAGAGGGAAAAAAATTCATTGACCTTGAACAGCCTCAAATAAATTTGGTCTATAAACTTTGATAGATCCTTCCTACTGACTGCAATACCTTTTTCAATATGCAAGTTCTCTTCTAAGAATAATAAAAAATGACCATTTCATCAAGCTTTTTAAACTACCAAGATTGAACATTTAACTGAAAAAAAGTTCACTATAGTGCATGGTGACTAGTATTAATTACTAATTTTATCCAAAATGACATGGCAAATTAATTAGCGATGAGCTATTTTAGTGGATATATGCCAAACCTCAGATTGTTTTGGGCAGAAGTAGCATGGTATTAAATATTTAACATGCTGTGGGATATTCTGGTTACACTGGTCAATCATTAATTTCCTTTGATCCCTAGAAAGCAATTTTTGTTGCACTCAGCTGTAACTGATTGCAAACAGCATTTTTATTCAGTCTTCTAATGTACTTTTCCCCAGTTGTTTTCCTCTGATTGAAACTATTTGTAGTTACACACTTTATCATAAAGCACAGCACCATTGCTTTTCTGTGACTATATACTAATAGTTATCTAATGTTATGTTTTAATCTGGTTTGCATTTATGCTGTTATTCTGAAAGAAATTCTAGAAGCACAACAATAGCAAATATTTGAAATGATCAATTGAAATTGGAGAAAATCAGAAGTGTGCAGAATAATTTTTTAAATCTGTAAAAACTAAGAGGAATCTCAACATTTTACATTTTAAATAAGCAAAAATGCAGTTGAGTTCAAAAAGCAGACTTTTTTACTTCTTAAAAGGTTGTGAAAGTGTAAGGGAATGATTGCATCAATATAACAGAATATTTTTATGTAGAAGCCAAAAATTAAAAATCAGGCTATTTTAAGCATACATTTTGGGCAAGTTTTTATTACCACACACCATATTACTGATTTGATTTTAAATCTGGGGAGTAGTTTTTCTTTAAAGTAGCCTGCAACCTCACTGGCACCAGATTTCTGAAAATACAAGGCACTTTATAACCATTAAAAAAACCCCCTGTTATTATGCAAATTGAACAATATTTGGAAATGGTGTAAAAATTTAGTGAAATATTTAAAAAATTAGTGAAATATAATTAAAATAGTGAGATTAAATAAGTAGCTGAGGTTGGAAGGGGCATCTGGAGATTGTCTAGTCCAACCTCCCTGCTCAGAGCAGGGACAACAAGAGCAGATTGCTCAGGGCCATGCCCAGTTGGGTTTTCAGTATCTCCAAGGATGGAGACTCTTAAGTATTTAATGACTACGTATATTTTAGATTTAAGAAGCAAACAAAAGTAAGACTTTCAATTCACATGTAAATTCTGTCTTGCAAGCCTTCTCTGTTTTTTAAAAGATTGCCAAACATTACGACTAATCATTACTATTAGATCATCAAAATCAACTCATTATATTGCATTTCAAGACATTTCAGATGTTTAGAAGAAAACAGTATTTCTCAAACATTCAGTGAGAGGATAAATTAATAAAATTCTTGATGAACTGTTTACAAAATTTTGATCATATTTTATAATAACTATATCAGAAAGCATTAATTATTCACTTTTCATGAACATTGATATACTTTAATTTTAGCTTCCCTTTACAAATAAAACTTAAATTAGTAAAGCTTTAGCCTAACAATCTCTTCATGTTTCTGGAAGAAGAGAAGGAAAGAGGAGAGGGCATGTTACGAAAATTAATACTTGTCAGTCCTTGCTACAGTCAAGCACTGGTGGACAGCAATAGGTGATCAGCTGGAGTAATAAGCTCTTCTTCTTTCACTTGTCACATTCTAGTGTGATTTATGCCCTATGACAATTTTGGAAAGACATGTAATCTTTGGAATCAGCACCATCTCATTCTCCTCCTGTGGACAAAGAATATCTTCAGGCCCTCCTCCTAAATTCCCAGGTTCTGACAGCTGAAATATAGCTTGGCGACTCTTTACATGAAGCTTCTCAGTTACTACCTTCAATATCTTATAACCAATCCCATTTTGTTCTATTATAATAGATTGGTTCCTGGAAGTT
Source organism: Apteryx mantelli (assembly GCF_036417845.1). NCBI lineage: Eukaryota > Metazoa > Chordata > Aves > Apterygiformes > Apterygidae > Apteryx > Apteryx mantelli. The sequence continues at coordinate 49,055,994 of NC_089982.1, read as the reverse complement.
ATTAGTAGCTCACTTTCCACTTCTTATTCCAGCCTAACTACTTCACTTTGACTTTTAAACTTAAAAATAATGCATGAAAGGATGTAACTACCAGTCAATCTTCTCTCTTCTTATTAAAATGAACAGATTTTAAAAGTTAACATGATGGAAGCATCTTTTACTTTGTTTTTTAAAGAGTTTAAAACACTTATATAAAGCAATAATAATGTGTTGTACATAAAAAATGTGTCCAACAGCTTTGCTTTTTATTGTCTACCACTTATACCCATTACTTGTCTCTCAGAATATTTTATATCTAAATTAATACTAAATTAATACATTGAATTTGATACTTGTTTATTTCAAGTAACTGTCCTGCCATGAAAGAAGGGAATGCATTCTACTATATTTTTGAAGCCTAGATAAACACTGACAGGGCACTGAGGAAGTATGATCTTTCTAATCAGTTACAGGAAAGGAATGAGAAAAATCTGAAGACATTTTTATTTTTCAAATCACTTCATACCTCACAAAGTCTTTTTTGATGGTGGCAACAATTAAATGGAACATCACGGTTCAAAATGTAAAAAAAAAAAAAAAAAAAGAATGCTTCTATCCCATGTTCAAAGAAGTTCATAATTTTTGTTTGGGGATTCTGATATTTAATAGAAATATCTATATAAACAAATAGATGGTATGACATTTATTGCCTCAATTTAGCAAAACACATGGTGGTAAAGGTTATCATTGGTTTACTCAAATGTTGTTTGCACTGGTGAATTTCCTGTATATCTTATTATAGCAAGTTAGACTTAAGACATGCATAAATGCATTGTATTGCCTTATTTAAATGTCTTCTTAATTCAAAATGTGATATATTTTAAAGAAATAAATGTCCCTTTTTATTGTGTTACACATAAAATTGTCACTAATTGATTGCTAATTTGACATAACAAAATGAACACAGGAAAATTTATTATCATATGATGAAAATACACCTGCTAGTTAGTATTAAGTAAATTCATTTATGCAATATTCATCATTTCTGTATTTGCACATGTACTCAGTTCTACAGTGCAGGATTTAGTTATGTGAAAATTCTTGACAATGTTTTGGTATAAGGTTCATTTTTCATAAAAAAAGTTCAAGGATTATTTCTAAACTCATAGAAGAAAACCTGTCAATGCTGTCTCTTTTTTTGTCCATCTTACTACCTGCCTCTCACAGTTCAATCTCCACGCTTAGATGTGTAAATTGCTCCATGGATCACTTTAGCGCTACCTATTTTACTCTGTTTGCCTTATTTTTTCTTCAAAGACAGTGTAGGGACATTTCAACTCCCTATTTTAAGGAGTCATGTGAACATAACAGATGCATTGTGCTAAATAAACGTGCCTGGATATAGACACATTCTTCACTGGATAATTTTCTCAAGAAAACTGGGGTATATTTATATTATACTTGGAATAAATTTTCTATATTTGTAAGGATGGAGGAATAGAGACTTCCTTTTCCTGTGGGAATAAGGATTCTTTTTTTTCCAGAACAGCTGAAGACATTACAGAAATTGTAAAATCAGTTATCTACTGCATATGAAACACTGCATACACGAAATGTTTGAAGACAGCAGTTTTGTTAGTGATGAATGAATAACTTGCAATGAATAATTTATTGAGCAAATTGAGCCTCTTTTTCAACTTTCAAAATACACACAAGCAGATCACGATTTTCTCTCATTTATTCATTGGCTGAAACCATTTGCCAAATTCTTGTATGTGATACTTGTAACTGAATATTGATTGTGAAGGGATCTCTTCAAGTAGTCCGCACAGGAGCTAGCTTTGTCAGCTGTGAGATAACTCACATGGTAAAGCTTCTCCACTGAACGGATGAGTGCCAAAGCATTTCCAACACAAATATGTACGTGGATTTCAATTCTGCTTTGTACATATTTTTATGGAAATGACATTGTAGTTCACCTACTGTGGACTTCATGTTTTGTAAAAATCAGTTGTTCACTGTGTACTGAGGAGAAGAGCAAAACACCAGCCAGAGCATCAAATGAGATTCCCACAGCAGTTGAAATATGTTCCCTTTCTTTAAAGATGGGTTGATTTTTTAAAACCAACACAGAATCACAGAATCGCTGAGGTTGGAAGGGACCTCTGGAGATCATCTAGTCCAACCCCCCTGCTCAAGCAGGGTCACCTAGAGCACATTGCACAGGATTGCATCCAGGCGCGTTTTGAATATCTCCAGAGAAGGAGACTCCACCACCTCTCTGGGCAACCTGTTCCAGGGCTCTGTCACCCTCACAGTGAAAAAGTTTTTCCTCATGTTCAGATGGAACTTCCTGTGTTTCAGTTTGTGCCCGTTGCCTCGCGTCCTGTCACTGGGCACCACTGAAAAGAGTCTGGTCCCATCCTCTCGACACCCTCCCTTCGGATACTTGTACACGTTGATAAGATCTCCTCTCAGCCTTCTCTTCTCCAAGCTAAACAGGCCCAGCTCTCTCAGTCTTTCCTCATAAGAGAGATGCTCCAGTCCCCTAATCATCTTTGTAGCCCTTCACTGGACTTGCTCCAGTAGTGCCACATCCCTCTTGTACTGGGGAGCCCAGAACTGGACGCAGTACTCCAGATGTGGCCTCCCCAGGGCTGAGTAGAGGGGGAGAATCACCTCCCTCGACCTGCTGGCCACACTCTTCCTGATGAGCCCCAGGATACCATTGGCCTTCTTGGCCACAAGGGCACATTGCTGCCTCATGGTTAACTTGGTGTCCACCAGCACTCCCAGGTCCTTCTCAGCAGAGCTGCTTTCCAGCGGGTCAACCCCCAACCTGTACTGGTGCGTGGGGTTATTCCTCCCTAGGTGCAGGACCCTGCACTTGCCTTTGTTAAGCTGAAAACAAAATAAAAAGCAGATAAAATATGCCCAGACTCTTGGTCCTCTAAACTTCACTTCATACATGCTGTTTGCATTATGCAGAGTACTGACAGGGCCCAGACAAGGCTTTTTATAGAGCATCCCTAATTAGATTTCTGTATTTTGTAAAATTACAGCTCTTGCCAATGAAGGCAACTTTTTTTATGCAATAGTTCTTTGTAAGGCTACTAAGCTTAGTACTAACTAATATTACTAAGCTATTACTAATTGTGAAAACAAAGCAATACTGAGCAATATAAACATGGAATTAATTCAGAACGGGACAGATGTCAAATCAGAGTTATCATCATCAAGTGCAGCATCTTTAGCAGTTTTGTGGGATTAAACCACAATTAAGCCACTAGACCTAGGCAATGCTACTTGCCATTTTCATCAATAGCTTGGTAGTAAATATGTCTGAAGTAGACTAGCAGAGAAATAATGAATGATGAAAATGAATGATGAAAAATAATAAGCAAGGAAATCACAGAAGCCAATCTATAAAGAATGTAGATTAAAGTATAAGAGTCCATATTCTGGAAAGCACTTTTTCTTTCAGATTAAGGCAGATCAGTGTACACAGAAGTGTAACAAAAGGGTTTATTGGGATTTTTAAATGTATAAAAAAGGGGATTATGTTTAGATTTAACCAGTGCATAAGCAATTTGTGACACTAAAACAGCAATACTGTATCCAAATCTGATATTAGTATTTTAAATTTAGATAAACTGAAGGAAAAAAAAAACTAACAAAATTAATTTAAGGATAGAAAAGATACTGCAGAATGCGAGAAACATTAAAAGGCTAACTGATTCAGCTGATTAAGAAATACAGAGACAGCCTGCACAGGAAGCACAGGTACAGCCAGCCTTGTTATCAGCCCAGTCAGAAATAAAATAGGGCCTGCAGAGACAGTGCGTGTGTATCATTGCCAAATGCTCTTGGGGGAGCAACTTTTAGTAAAAACACTGTATTGCACTGTCCACTAATTCTTGTTCATTGAATGAAACTCCAAGATACCAGTTGGCCCAAGAAGCAATACAACCCGGATTATGTGGCTCTATGCCTATAATAATAAACCTTTCCAGGCCTGACCACAAATAATTTTGACCAAGATATCTAGCCACAGAGAGCTGAAAGCTGAATGTAAGGCATGAGCTTTAAAGAGTAAGAATGTTGCACCACTGGATCAAATTACCAAAAATTGGACTCTCTGTCTCTTGATGGTCTCAAAGTAAGACTGGATATCTCTCTGGAAAATACATTTTTTCAAACACATTATGCTTTAATAAAAAATAAGCTAATACACTCAGTTCAGTATTTGGCATGAAGCTTAACAGTCTATGAAGGCAGCTATACTATATGGCCACTTAAAACTAGAAATTAAATATGAGTAATCTATTAATTTCATTTATTACAACCAGCCACGTTCATTCCTGTTCATATGCTATGGTCACAGCTATGCTACTTTCCCAGTAAAACTAGAGCTGTGCATGGATATGAATTTGATCTCTGTCCTCCAACTAATCACCTGGAAAACAATGGAGTCATCAGTGAATCCAAGAGTGCCTGCCTTACTATGCTTTCCAAACTTCGGTATTCACATAGATGCCACAGAAAGGGGAGCTCAAGCAGAGCAAAGCAAATTTTTTTGGTGTGAATTTATTTCTGCGCAATATGTTATTCTAGTGCTCAGTCAGTTCTGACTGAAACATAGATAGATCTGCTCGAGTACACATTTCTATATTCTTTTCCAGTCTCCCTAAACAGGAAATTAAGAATTGGGAACTTGAGAAAACTATAACTGGATAGAATATAACCTATACGCCTGGAAGTGGGTTGATTCTGAGCCCTAATATGATTACGCTAAGAATTTTACCTATAATCAGCAACTTTTAGAAACTATGTGATGGTTTTATGTTTAGAGCTGTTGAAAAACACCTGTATAAATACTGATATACAGTACAGATCTGATATATAAATGGAGTGCAGACTGGTCTAGACAGGAAAATAAACTACTGATTCCTTTGTGAGTGTGTGTGTGTGTGTGTGTGGTCATTTCTGCTAAAATTCTGATTCCCAGTTTAGAAATATCTCTGTCTGTTAAGCCATCCTTAACAAAGTATTGAAATAGAGCTCTAAAAGTAATGAGACATTCTAGTGTTACATAAATCATCTGCGCCTTTTTTTTTTCTGCAAGCATGTGGTCTTCTAGTGTGGTATCTTTGCATCTAAGAACTTAAGAAATGTCCATCTTAAAACAGTATAAGGTTTGGGGGCAATGATTAGAAAGGTAAAAAAGGAGAAGCCTCCAAATTCACTAATACAATATTTCTGAAAGCAAATCAATCCATTTCACTCATTAGCAAAAATAATTAATGACAACAACTACTTTGCACAAAAAAGGTATAATGAAATCCTAAGAACACAGAAGGCAGCTGCCAATAGCAGTAAGGCAAGCAGAAATGACATTCACAATTTACTAGGAATAGTAACATGACATGGGAAGATTTTTTAATATATTAATATTTAATAATGGATGCTGTTCATAATTAAACCTATAAATAACTGTCTTTATTTAAAAATATAATTTGAAAGACTACCAGCTGAAGGAAATAGTAGATATTTTATCTTTCCATTTGCCAATCCAACTTGATATCACAAAGCCAAAGAGTATATTTTCCAGGATACCAGACAGCATATAAACAATGCTGAGATTTATCTGACCCTCTTGTCACTACTCTGCTCTGCTCTGCTCTGCTCTGCTCTCCTCTTTGACAAGGAAATAAGGTTAGTAATGGTGTGACCATAAGACCACCAGAAGTGACAGTAAGGTATAGAAAACACAAATGCAAAGGTTCTGAGAGAAGCTGTTATCACCTAGTTGTGGGTGAAACAGTCATAAAACATAGGCGATACAGAAATTGGAGGAGTAAAAAATTGGAATATTGAGTGAAAACATAATACAGATACACAGATAGTGTTAAAACAGTGTTTTGGCTTCTTCAACCAGGGTGGTGGTGGTGGTAAGACAAATGATAGAGACCATCTGGCAAAAAAAAGAAAAAGAACATCTTAGGGGAATCACTCTTCAGCTCTGTGACGCTGGCCTTAAATTAACTTTTAAGACAACATGCCAAGTTTTTTAAAAAGCCTGACTGAAAAAAACAGATACTAAGGGTCAGATGAGACCTTCAGCAGATGTTGAAGGGTTCTAAAGACGTTATGTGTTTTTGAGCCACACAACAGACAACACCACAAAAAACTGAGAAACATGAAAAACAAGGCATGCACAATGACTTGACAATGTTTAGCTCTGAGCTCTTGTTGCACAAGCACCACCAATTCAAATCCTACCTGCCACCAAACCAAAGGACTGTATGACCATTTGCAAATAGGTTAAGCAGTAAAATACATGCCATGCTTAAAACACGTTTCTTTTCCAGGCATGTAGTAGACGAAGAATCAGCTGACAGTGAGGTCAGCTAACAACAACAAAAGTAATATTAAGTCTGGTTTAACTACTCAGAAAGTCTTAAAATGCAAGTGAAAGTTCCTGAGGGAGTTTACTACAGATGAAAAAAAAAAAATTACTTCCTGGAAGAAACCACCGTGCAATTGTTATACTGCAAAAATTAACTATTATTGTTTCCCTTGCAAAATTTTTATTTCCTCCATGAAAAACATGCTTGTTTGCAAGAAGGTATAATCAGCTCTTCAAGCACTAGCAAGTGCCAGATTCCTGATGTGTGTTTGAGCTGGTGTTTCAATTCCCTTAAAACTGAACTCAAATCTTATGGCTCAGATGTTGCTTCTGTGCATGACATACGCATGACTACATACTATCCACGTGGACCTGTTGTTGCTGTAATCTGTATTAGCGAGGATAATCTTCTAGGACACCTGACTAAAAGGACCTGGTTAAGATTAACACAAACACCTTCAATGCCATTCTCTATCTACTGTTATTTTTTCAGTTGCCATTCCTTGACTTCAATTAATTTTCTTTACTACTTCCTGCATAGTGGATTTCTTATTTCTGACCAGTGTGTAGTACAATCATTGACTACTCAAGAGGTAGAGACTGTTTGATGGTACAAGCAAGGAAGTATTTTGAAAAAAGGGGAAAGAGCCTAGGATTTAATCCTTTCTGTGAGAAAGGGAAGAATTTACTTCAAATGTTTCAAGCTCCAAGACACAAAAATCCCCAAAGGAAAGCATCTTAACTAACTCTTCAGGAGAACAGTATTATACAAGGGAAAACTAACAGAACTTTTCTGAACAGAAGAGAAATTTATTTTGTTCCAATCAGTTAAAAAGGGACAGCTTGGATCATCAAAAGAAAAGGGAGCTTCATTTACAGCAACTCATTTGCTCACCTTTGATTTTACACTGTTACAATTTGTTCATGTGAAACTACCATCAAAAGTGCACCAAATCCAAACATTGAGTGCCCAAATTTTATCTAGACTTCCACACAAATAAAGAAGAAGATCTGATTTTAAATGAAATATTCTTCCTGTGAGATGTCAGTAAAAATTAAATATATGTGTTACCTGAAAAAAACACTTAGAAACCAAAGCAATAAAAATTTCAATAACTACACTCAGGGAGAATTTTGCATGCTATAAAGCAATCTTGGGATGAATTAAATAAATTATTTTTCTTGTTCTACATGATATACAACATAACATATATATTAAAATTGCTACTGATCAGAAAAGTGATTCCCTTGAGTTTGTTTCTAAAGATGCTTGGTTTCTGAGCGATCAGAAGGAACTCTGTATTTGCTGAATATACAAAGATTTGAACTTTGGTTTGAATCTGTATGAGACATAGTGATATAAACCAAAATAATAATAATGATCAATGATTTATACAATTCCAACTTTGAACAGCTCAAGGATCTTATAAAGACGAATATCGTTATCCTGTGTCACTGTTGGAGTAATTGAGGTAAAGACTTGCAAAATTCCTAATGCAAAGTCCATTGGCAGAACTGGAACTGGAGCCAGGCTTTGGCAAATTATTTAACTGCAATTAGTACTATCATGTTGTTTGCAAAATAGTGCAAATAATTCCAGCTGCCTATGCTTTTGATATTGTGCAATTTATGTGAATATATCAATTTTCTGGATTTCCTTTTGATGTGTCACACACCTATTTGGGGTTTGGCAAGAGAAAAGGTGAAAAGCTGAACTGACAGATACACTATGGATAGATACTGAATTCAAGACGACAGGTTTCTTGGATATTGGAGTGCAGGAGTGCAACTTCTCCCTATTGTCTGCCATTCCATCTATCCTTGCCCATGCATGGCATGAAAAATATTTGAAATTTCATTCAGCTCAGAATAAAACAACTTTGTTTTGGAGTGTTACTATGAGATTAAGTTATTGACCTGCTTTTAAAGTAGGTACATAGAAAAAATGCCATTTATCTGCCATATAATAGTAAAAGTGCAAGGCAGAAGTCAAAACTAAGAACTAGAAAATTGTGCTCACATGTCTCCAGGCTGAATTTGGCGTGTAATGACCACAGAGTAGTAAAACAAAACAATATTGTAGTGCAAGAAAATGCCTTTGACAAGAGTAATTACCCCATTATTTTATATCATGTACAATAACCCTACTGATATTTTCATTAAGATTTATCTGTGCTGTAACACTGATGTTCTACCTCCTTAGTTCTGGGTACAGCTGAAAGCAACGAATATACCAAGAAACAAATACAGTAGACAAACTAGTTTTTCCTACTGGTTCAGTGATAAAATAAACGTATATATGCATGCTTTTGTTATATAATGTTAATAATTACTTTATTTCCACACAGGAACATGTGCAGATCAAGTGCAGAGAATGTACTCAAAGGTAGGTATTTTAGCTACTTCCGTCCAAATCGAACACAGGATTCAGAGAGGCAATTGTCTTCTGAAAGTGACATTTCTAACTATTTTGAAATGCTGAAAATAGAAAATTTTGGAAACCTTAATGGAGCATAAAAAATATCTTAGAAATATCGGGGAAAATGAGAGCGTATGTTTAAAATAGATTCCAAGCCCTCAAAAGGACTTTTTGTGTAAGGAATTAGGTAGCTTGACAAACATTTAACAAACAATAATAATTGGATATGGTTACTTTCTCTCTGCTTTTATAAAGTATACTTCTCATAACTGAAAGTTCAATAACCTTTAGTTAATGCTATTGCTTATTAATATATTTTTGAACCCCATCATCTTTTATTTTTAATAACACTTTTTATATAGAGGCATCCTTGCTTGAGGTCACATTCTTTTTTTTTCCTGTTTTTGAGCTTCAGTTTCTGTTTCGCTTCCCCATCACAAAATTTATGTTCAAATGATAAACTGTGAGCAAGGGATAGCAAAAGCAAAGAATCTATCATACCACAGAAGTAGTGGCACTGTCCATCAAATACCAGCAATTTCTCAAATTAACTATTCATATATTATACTAGATATTAATTATTCAAATTCATGACAGAAATTGCAGAAAGCTCTATAATCATAATAAACTCTAAATGTAATAAAGAATGTGATTTTGTCTACGTTGTGTTAATTTGTATATGTACACCAGTAATAATAAAAATTTCAGGAAGGCAATATTTTCTTGACTGAGGTGAAACTAAAATACAAGATCAAATTTACATGAGAAATAAGAGTGCAGCAACGACTCACAATCTGAAGTGGAATTACTATGGAAAGCCTGACATAAGAATATATTGTTTTTGTTTCGTAGGTTTTTTAACTTACAGAATGTTATACAAGTCCTCACTTACTTAATAAAGTAATCCTCATGGATCATTACCAAGCTTTAATATAAGTAGAACATTATCAGCTGTTTGAGTTTGGCATACAATGGCAGACTGAGATTCTCTTTCACTCAGTCAAAACTACCACATACCTGAACATCTGAAATTACTTTTGAGAGCACGCACCCATTCCTTGGATGACACTGTCATAAATTACAGCAAGTAAATATGATTAAAAAGCATTGAATGAAATGTCTGTCAACAAAAATAAGCATACAACCTTCTTTTATTAAAAAATAAAAACTAAATTAAAACTATATGCTATCCTTTACTCTATAATTTCTTTTATACCAAAGTTTTATTTAAGTAAGCAGTATAGTACAGAATTTTTGAGGATGTGGATGGTTCAAAAACAACTACACTGAGGTCAGGAGAGCAACAGAGTAAAATGGTTACTAGATCTTCAGGTACGTATTCTGGATCCTTTTAGCATGGGGAAAACATGCAAAACCAATCCATAAAGAAGACAAAGCAATAAAACTGCCCCCCATATCCAACTGGTCTGTTGTTTTCTTCCACAAAGAACTACAGCACTCCCTAATACTACTGTTTTTCATTAATGCATTTTAAAATTAATTTGCATTGCCTTTTTCTCTTCTCAGTAAAACAATCAATAAAGCTCAGGATGGCATTAAAGACTGTGATATCCAATCTGTGGCAGACTGAAGCACAGAAAGGAAGTGCCTGGCCACCAGTAACCAGAGGGCAGGCTGTGCCCAGAAGAAGGCAAGGACCGGGATGCTATGTTCCTCAGCAACACACCATCACCTCTGTAGAAAATACAGAAGAAAGGTATAAGGGAGACATAGCCTTTGGAGGTCAGAAAAACTCACCTAGGTGTTTCCTGAGAGCGTAAAGAGTGCTTTGCAGCCAAAAAGGGTGTCAGGGCCCTGAGGGCACCACTAGGCTTTAGTGGCCCTGACTGGTGTCCCCTGGGGCCTCCCCCACCTCTGCCCAGGGCCCAGGGCCCCATTTCAGCTCAGCTGGGGCTGTCAGTCCCTGCCCCAGTGATGCCATAGGGGTGTCTGCCCTGGCCCCATCTCCCGCTGCTCCCCGCAGGGCTCCCCGAAGGGGAGGGCCACCCTCGGCTCCCGGCTGCTCTCCTCCTCTGCCCTTCCTTGGGGAATCACCCTGTTCTTGCTGCTCCCTGGTGCAGCGTATATATGTGCTACAAAAATTACATTTGAAATTACACCTTTTGAAATCATTCAGTAAAATCATAGTAAATTTTCAGAACATGTAAGTCCTGGGAGTGCTTTCAATCTCCTGAGTTTCATCATGTACCCTAGCTACATCCCAGTGTAATTTTCTTTTTCCCAGGTGGCTATTTTGATAAAACATTATTTAAAGTAGCACTTAATACCAGACTCCACTCTTCATTGATGTTACTCTATTACCCCAGTGACCTCAATATGATCTTCCTCTTTTATTACATAATCATGGAACAAGTGTTTAGTTCATGATTCTTTCTTAAAAAAAGAAAAAGCAGAGTATGATCCCACAATTTCTTAAATATGATTGCTCTATGATATTTTAGAAGATGACAAAGGATATCAAATACATTCGAACGGATACTTTATTAAATATATTTTTTCCCCTAAATTTAAAAGTAGAACCTGAGCTGACTGGTTCATATGGGCACTGAATAAAGTCTTTGAAGAAACGAGAGACAAAATAATATAGGAAATATTACTTTCTCTATGTCCAAGATCACATAGGATACTATATGCAGGCAAAATGTCTGTGCTTGTGCAGAGTAGCTTGCAGAACCAGGGACTAAATTAATGGCTGAGAATCGGAGTTCAGAACAATGAACAATTGTTCTTATTGTACTTTCAGCATTATAAATGGGAGAGCAAAACACTTAAAAAATGAAAATGACTTTTTAAACAGTGTAGCATTCTGAAACATAGCGGATCAGACTAACAAGTTAACTCTAGAAGATGCTGCACAGAGACAGGCGCTCACAGAGCTTTCTATGGTACTATCCAAGAAGAGACCATCAGAACCCCGGTGCGGGGAAGGTGAATGTGGAGGGAATGATTCTTGTGAACAATTGATTCACAAGGAACTCAAGACTTCAGACAAACTTTGAATAAATACTCCTTATACACTAGTCTGCAAGCAAAACCAGCTGCTAACATACTTCAGAGTCAAGCTGCTGTTCCTAGCAAGTTTAAAGGTTTTTAGGATCTCATGAGTTTTTACCAGATCTACAATTGTTCCCATTATATATTATATTAATAACTAATTCTAAAATAATGGTACCATTAATATCAGTAAATATTAAGTAGAGATATGCCTGAACTGTCAGTTCAAGGTTAAATACGGATTTCCATATTACAGAATCTGAGAATTTTGTTTAGAGCTAAGCAGCAGGTGATTGCATTAAGGTCACAGATATGCTTTTTACAAGCATGTCTCCTCTTCTGCGACTTGTTGTCCCAAACATTACTATTTCTTTTGAATTTCACTGCTGTGATCTCTGTTCTATTACCCCACCAGCTTCGAACTATTTGCTTTTCATATCCTCAGTGTAGCTTTTTTACCTCCCATCTATATTTTCTAGACTTTTTGCAAGCTTTTCTTCCAAGCTGTTCTCAACTTTTCTTTAAGTACATTTGCACTTAAAGATATACAAAATCTCAAATGTTCAGTTTTTACTAGCAATTATTTTTCTGTTCTCTTAACCTTTGTAAAATTCTTATAAAATTCTTAGCCAAACAAGCCATGCATTCACTCATCTATGACATTTTCAGATTTGTCCTAATTATTGTAAGACAAACAGATATTTATCTTTTGTAAAGTAAAACTTATATCCAAGTGGTGATACAGGTACACAAACAAGTAACAACAGAACATATTTCATTCCTGAATAGCTTTGGTAGAGAGTAGTGACAAATAAACACTTACATTTTAGAGGCACTATTATGTTCTACTCTTTTTTTCTTGAAACGAAAAACATATATTTTTAATTGAAAAGGAAATGCATAAAGAATAGGTAAACATTTCTGTATATAGGAGCATATGTTTTTCTTTCTACTCTACTCAAATTTCCCAAGTCACCATAGACTTCAACTGCGCCTCAATTTCAGTTTTTTTCTAACCAGTTTTCTAACAAATGGAAAGTGTCTTGTTGCAAATTTTCCTATTAAGAAAATTCTGGTAGAAATTCCTGGTCTCCCTAGAGCTGATTATCCTATGTTGTTCCAATACAGTACAAAAATGAAAGTTTTCCAGTATTTATACCATCATCACCCCACAACATTCCTTTTGTGAGCAGGCTACATGTTCACCACAGTTTTCCCCACAAATGTTTTCCAAATAGTCTTTTTCTAAGACAAGTAACAAACTATTTCCCCACATTGCATTATTTTCATCTTCTGAAGAATTGTTAAGGTTTTTAGTGCTATTCTTCCATTTCAGTCATTATATCAGAAAATGTTTTCCTTTCATAGTTTGCTCTTCCTTGTTTTGTTCAAAAGCTCTGCGCAATAAAACTACAGAAAAATGCCCTGAATCTTCTCAGCACACAATAAGTCTGTAACAAGTGAAAAATCATATAAACTGTATGAAAAATGAATTAAATTCCTATCAGTGGTACTGGAATGAAAATGAAGGCTAAGCAAAAAGGGTCATGCTACAAGTAAACACACCAGTAGCTACTAATAATTAATGATATTCTATCAATGCAGTTAATGTGAAAATATTTCCTTTTATAACAGTCATGAAAACCAGAATATTGAATGACCTTAAACAGATCTACTTCCCACACCTACTGAAAACAGGATATAGATTTCTTCCAAGTGAATAAATGCAGGAGAGCCACACATCCAGTTCTGCATCGCACTTTGCTAGTAGTAGGTTTATTCATACAGTTAATGTCCCTAGTAATTTAGGACTATTTGCAATGGAGCCTGGAGGACATGGACTGCTGTACACTAATGCACTTATTGGCTCTCATCAAAAAGAATATATGACACTTTGTGCTGGACAGCAAACAGCAAATCAATTCTCAGTTGTACTCTGGCGGCTGTAACCAGATTAGAAGATTAGAAGGCTAATTTGCAACTTGATTTGTTGTCTGACAACCTTGTTTGGAGTTTAATATCTCGGTCATTTCAAAATGCATTGGTCTGTAACAGGCTGTAACTTCATATACTAGCTGCTGGCATAGACACATTTTTCCTCAGGAAAAACGATTTCAATCCATTAAGTTATTTTATTTTTAGGTCTAAAGCTTCAAAACACTAATTTGCAAATGTAATTTGGCTGAATGCATGCCACAGTTGTAAACAGCCTTGTTCTGCCTTTGACTGATGTTCATTCAGATAAATATTTCAGATATTTTGGGGTTTTAGTTTTGCATAGCAGTTGTCGGCACTCTTCCAAATTTACCTCACAAACTATGTGGCACTTCCACAGCTCACACCTCACATTAGACATTTTCAAAATGTACCGTGGACCCAGCCCCTGTCCCTGGGGTTCTAATGCACACCAAAAGGAAAAGAGCACGCCTTACTAGACTTCTTGGACTTGGCTTTGAAGGGAAGGCTCAGCTGCTGTGCTCTGCAAGAACTTTTGAATTTGTTCCTTCTTTACTATAGCATGGGAATAGAAACGGTGGAATCTTCCAAACTTACTTGACTCAGACTGCCGCAACTGTCATTCAAAGCCTTCTAAGACTGCCACAAATATCATTCAGGTCTTCCCGGTACAGTCCTCCCTTGCTTTTTTGGTTGCTCCTCTCCCCTCCCCTCCGCATACTTTAGGGAACATAAAATTAATGAATAATTTATGTGTTCATACATAAAATAGCTTTCAGTAATGATAGCTTTTAGAAACTTTAAAAATGAAAACCAGCAAACTATAAAAGACAAGCAACTCAAAAGAGCAGTGAACAAGAAGATTAGAATCAACACACACCTACTGGTTCTGAGTGTTCTCATGAACTGTTTATGAATGTCTCAAATTTAACACTATGGCACAAAGGATGGACAGTTATATATTTTATTCTATCCCATCTGCATACCAGTATGAATTTTAACAACATTCTATTATTATATACTTGACAAATATTCATTACATTGAATTTCCCAGAAGCATCTTTACCCTCAAACTTCAGAAACAGCCTTACCTACAAAAAAAAATAAATCTTAAAAACAACATGAAAGAACATCAGCTATAGAACATTCAGATAACTTTCAAGAGCAGAGTTTTAGCACCCTGCCTGGTTTTAAAAGGGAGCTAGAATTTGTATCTGAAGCAGAGACATCACCTGTTTATGTAAACAGGCTATCCATTCAATTCTGCATTGTACCTTGTCCACATTTATGAAGAACTAAGCTCCCAAATTCATTTGTGAATCTCTACTGATGTTGTTCTTGGTCCTTCTATGTATTGACAGAATTTTCTTCTTCATTTCACAAAGTAAAATTTTTATGACCATAATAAAAATGGATCAAGGAAATGCTTAATGACTCCTTCAAAGTTTGAGTATCAGGATAAATATATAAGGGTTATAGTCAGATTCTGGAGCTGGAACTAAACAATATAACCAATTGTTTCCAGTCTGTCATCATGCATACTGAGAAAAGGTGATAAGTGGATAGGATAAAAATCAAACTTCTCAAGTTTTAAGGTTTGCTTAAGAATTCATGTATTTTGAAACTCAAACTTTAGTCTCTACTCTGATTCTAAACCAAGATTTCTGTGGTCAACATCTCCTCAAAAAGCCAACTAGGTAGGATAATTCTGCTTTCAGCTGTTCTATACATCATAAAAACAATCCCTGTGAACAGAAACATTCAAGATCCCTATCGCCTCTGTGTTTTTAGAAGTGAATATAAGAAACTATTTCTATAACATTTACTATATGTACTTATGGCTTTATCACTGTCACTAAAACTCTTCCACAGGCAACACACACCCCTTGTAGTAAAGAATTCCATTGATAGGTGTTAGGATTTAATGATCAAATGAGAGATTCAACTTATATGGAAGTTTAAAAGCACTTTTCCTTATCTTGGGAATATTGTATTAGGATTCTATTGATCTCCAGGTGTCTAGATTCAGCAGTGTAAGCCAAGAAAGAAAAGAAAAAAAAAAACAACAATGATTTTCTGTTGGCCTCCTGACCTTTAAAAAAATATGCTCCCAATATATTGCACTAGGCTCCTGATTAAGCTCCAGAGTATCAAGGAAAGGCAAACAGCCAACTCATCTTCACTTGATTCACTTCATCTTTCACACAGAAAAGTCATTCTCACCCTTGGATGAAAATCTCCACTTCTAAACATGAAGTAGAGAAGATGGAGCTTAATGTATAATCACCCTGTTGAACAAGGAGTAAAAGAATTTGCCAACATTCTTTTTCCATCCTCACCCTACTATTTTGCAGCCTTCAGTTAGCAACAACACTGTGCAATCTACTTCAGAGCTACAAATGAGACACAATCATACGTCTTTAGAAGAGTACTTGACTGTTTTCTTTTAGAGTTTATATGTTCAGTAGTTCAATGCCAGTGTTGATTGTTTCTAATACCATCATTCAAGCTGCAAAATGAAGTTGTTTACATTGTAGTTGCAGGATGAACTGCAAAACTTATTTAAGAAGAAGAAACACCAATGTTCAGGATACTCTGTCCAGTTTTCAAATGGAACTGGAAATCCCCAGTTGAGCAGCAGCTGGTAAGATGAGATTCATGGATGTAGATATGGGGATGAAAAGAAGATTGGGCCAAGGTGACACTCAGATGAATTCAAATCACAAAAATTAGTTACTAGAATCTCAGGGAGATGTTAAATTACTTAATTTGTTTTGTTACAGCCAACAAAGGTCTTTGAAACTGTGGACAGTTTCTACTGCACTTCATTAAATTGTGTGTTGTACTTTCATTAGTGGGTGACCTTCATATAATCTTGGTCACATTACGGTAAGGATATATTTCCCTCATGCCTTAGTATCTTTTATTGCTTCAGAATGAAATCCTAAAATAGCTAAAAAATATTTGGGTGCCATTCTGAAATACATACCTTTTAATTGTTCATTTACCTTTTATTTATGCGCTACCAAAAGTTTTTGCTATCATTATTTTGTAACAATTATCTTTCCCTGGTTGGACATACGTCACAGATGAGGTCAGTCTGAACTACTGGATCCTGGTCTGTTTCCAGATTTTGCAACTGAAATGCTGAAATGATCCTTAGTTCCAGACCATTATCAAAACAAGTCAAAACTACAATGCTTTCATATGCTGAAAATAGTAAATAGAAGACAATTTTAAACTGTGTCTGATTCTGGACCTTAAAATCTCCCCTCATATGTCTTAAAAAAAATCTCTCCTTACCCATCTATGTCTAAGTACTGAACAAAGATTAAAGTTGAAGTTCCAATTCAGGGCTACCTCTATCACGGATCTAAAACATCCATATATTAGGGCTCACTTTTTCCTCTGCTAATGACCAGGAGGAATGCTGGAGGATTATACAGATTTATTTGGTCTGAGGGAAAACGGACAAGACATGAAAGTAGCTGATATTCTTTTCTGCTGGAGGGACAGAGCTATAGAATAATCAAAGAATTAAATTGCCAGTGCTAAAATGACATCCTTCAAACATCAAAAATATAAAGCAACTTCGCAGTTGAGATGGTCTCTGTTACATGTATATAATACAGAAAGTAAATGACTTAGGAACTGTAACTGCATAAAGGCCAAACATGATAAAGATGAACAAGAATCCTTATCTAAAGTCCCAAGAAATCAATATAAATGTTTCAGCTTACTTCTATGGACTTTGGAACCTCTTAGTTTATTACAATCATCTATTCTTTTAGCCTTCTTGAGCTTCACTTTTTATTTTTACCTGATCTCACAATGGTTTCCAAAGCTTAATTATAATTTCTGAAAATTATGTAAGTTTATAAATGATTTAGAAATCCTGACAAGAAGCTGATGTGGAAGAACACATTTTAATTTTCTATGCAATTATGTAAGGCTAAGAAGAATAACAACTGGAGCCTAAAGAAAGTGGTAACAATATGACATTACACCACTAAATACTCTGAATATAATTAAAAAGTTAACACATGTTTAAAAGCAGCAGAATACCAAGTGCTCAATACCAAACCATGCTGACAACTTCAAATGCTTTAAAAGTTTGCATTTCTTTTCAGGAATACACATGCCCTAAAGACTGCATGTTTAGGTACTGTGTAAGTACTAATTTATGAACCTCTACGTAAATAAATGCATCTTATAAATGCATATAAGCAGTTGTTTAAAAATGTGAATCAAGCTTTCTTTTTTTTTCCTCTCTGAAGGAGTGTAGTTGGTTTATCCATTCCACATTTTCTTCATTGTCTTCTTTTACATGTGTATGTGCTGTTTGTCAAAATTAAACTTGGCATAATATAATACCTTTATTTTACAGCTCCATTACTTTTAACTGGTATTGGCCTGATGCCAGAAAATTTCAACCACCAGCTTCTAGATTGCTAGCTAGGCTATGTGGTATCATACACAGTAAAGAATTTACTCATTTAAGGAGCCAAATAAAGTAAATTATACAACAGTGCCTGAAATTAGGGTCTGTGTTCAGAGGTAGAAAAGAAGATACATCAGCGTGTGCTGTTTTTCAGCCTCAAAACAGGTTCAGAAAAATCATTGTATAATTAATGATTTGCTGTTTGTGCTTTTCAGGTCCTATTCCAAAAGGTCATGTCCATATTCAGCAGGTTCAGTTATTTGTACAGTGGAATGATGAACTAGAATATCACTTTGACTCCCATTTTAATCAGATAGCATTTTACTGACAATTTCAAAAAAAATTATACCAAGTGCGTGATTAGCAATAGTGGTACAAAATGTAGAATGTATTCTCTGTAGTAAGCATGTTCAGGGGACAGTAGTGGGGGGAAGGATGAGTTAGTGGCAATTAACAGAGAGTTATAAGGAAATTTAATAGATTCACGATTCTGCCTCATACATTTAAAGAAGTATAATGAATAAAAAATGACATTTTAAAAATGTTTTACTGTCAGTACCAATAGGGTAATATAATATTTCCCAGGTTCCAATATAGCCTTACAATATTTAGCAGTAGAAGGCTCAGATTAGGTAGAACAAAACATTTTGAAGTGTCCATTTCTTTCAGCATAACAGAGTTCATCCCTGGGAGGAAGTAAGATAAAGGATAAGATCAAATGTGTGGAGAAAGAGAAAAGAGACACTGACAGTTCAGGGTAAACATGCAACCTTTTTCATTTTTAAATAATACGTGAGAAAATATTGCAATCTTTGTGATGTTCTGCAAGTTCTTGGTGTGAGAAATGCTGCATATAAAAAAGGAATAATGAAATATAGTGATTTGAGGGGTAGCTATGAATTTTGAACACAGCTACAGATTTCCAATTTATCTGGGATAATTACAGCATGCCTAGAATAAACCCACATATCAAGAATACACACATATATATTTATGCAGCCTGACAAAATAACTATTTTTAAAATATGAATAAGACAGAATTATTGCAGCCCATGAAACACAGTAAATCCAGCAGCTTATTATAGTACTTCACAGTGAGGAATTCTCACACTATATTATCTCTTTAAATATAGTATTAGCTACAATGGCTATTAAAAACAAGAAAACAACCTCTCCTACCCCCAAAATCTCTCTAATGGCAATGCACTAAAGACTACCAAAACTTCATATATAAAAATTACACATATATGTATACATATATATACCATTGCAACTAACATTTTAACTAACAACTTTACTAACATTTAGTTTAAGTCAGTACACTGCCCATTTTCTTTCAACTTTTCTAGTATGCAGATAAAGGCAATGCTGCAAACAACTACTCTGCACTACTTTTGGAGGTAACTCCTCCAAAATTTCCACTCAAATAAAATAAATATATTTTCCAGCCATTTCTAACATTTTGCAAGTAAAACATTATAAATTATAAACTCTGAATCATATCAACTGTATAAATCAATTTCTGATTCCATTCATCAATGCCATTTTAAAACATACATATAGTCTCATGTTTTCTAAGAGAAGTTTAAAAGCATTACATTTAAGAATTATTCTCACATCTCTTCCAGTTATTCAGAGACTGGTCATCCCCACCAGCAGCTGTGGAGACACTCCCACATTCTGGCAGTCTGCCTGAACCAGCAGTGATATTTAGTGGCTCACAAATGCAGGGACCTTTGTTAACCAGTTGTCTATAACAAAATGCTATGCAGACCATACCCCAGAAACTACAGTTCAATTCAGGTATTAGTAATCAGAGATGTGATTAGTGCTTTTGACAAAATTACTTTTTTTTCTGTTAAGTACTGGTTAATTTGATAGCAATGTACTAAAGAATTAATAATATGCTGCAATATTAGTCTGCAAACACAGTACATTAGCATTCACTTGAGGAACAAATGGTAATGGCATATTTAATTTTTCATAATTTTAATTCATTCAAATTCATTGAAAAAAAATTTTAAATGAATTCCTAGTTATGGAAGGTATCAGATAAGAAAAGTGTTATTTTTTAGAAATAACTGATACTTTTTAAAAGATCCACAGTCAATGAGACTTCGATTTCAGCTGACCAACTTCAGAAAAAAATACATAGGACAGTTTTCTGTTGTTCCTAGAAACTGTTAATGATCAGTCTCAACTGTGCTTTTGACATTTTTACCCTCAGCTTACCAACGTAGACTTCAAGGCTGCAAAAACTAGATTAAAGTAATAACCCACCAAGTGTTGCTTCAGGCTACAGTTTTAGCTGACACAAATCATCTTTCACTGGACACGCTTTACGGTTTCTAACATAAAAAGACTTTTGCTGAAAATCCAGAGCTTTCATAATACAAACTATCATTAATCTCCAGTACTGGCCTACAGGTTTTCAAGCATTTGTGATAACATTGAGACTATCTAGTTAAAATGCTTTCACTGGAATTGCAAAATCACGTAAGTGTTAATTGAAGAACTCCAAAAGTTTAGCAAATCTTATTTGCTACTTTGTTAATGGTGCAATTGGATTTAGAAAGTAATTTTAACTACTGCCTTACAATTTTATATTTGGTCTTTAGAGAATTGACATAAAAAAATCAGAAACTTAAATAGGGCTTTTCAGATTTAGTCGTAAAATGGATAAATACTGGCTGTATTCAACAAGTTGGCTATAAGCAAGTATTTTCTGCACCTATTTAGCTGAAGATAAGCCTAATAGGTCATAGTCATCATTACATGTATCTGAAACGGCAGGAAATGCCAAATAATTGATAACATTCTTTCCTTTTTTATTAAGCTACTATTAATTTAAAGATAACTTTAAAACAATTTACAAAAGCTACATCCAAAATGTGTAACATCTTCCAAATAGAGTTATCTGAAAAATTCACCTCTTATAATCAATGAAGTAAAATCCATTTGTAAATAATACTGGAATACTGAATAACTTCATTGCAAAGATTGAAATTTTGAACCAGGAAAAAACATCTTAGCAGCAGAGCCTAAATTTTAGCCCACAATGTTATGTTTAATATCCTATGTATCGTTGTAAGTCCTTTAAAGATAAGAGGCAATTCAGAACAGTATCAATATCAACTCTGAATTTCATCATTCTATTTAATTTTTTTTAATAATTTAAAGTTAAGGAATTTTAGAGAGGAAGCTAGACTTCATTTCTGAAAATATATTGGAGTACAGTAGACTCGATTTGTCCTATCTTTCAGTAAAATATATTGAATTACTTCTTTCATGACAGATTATTGACCGAGTAAACTCCAGGGGCTTCAAAGGAACCATTATGGACTGATCATGTTGATTCAGTAATGACCTGAGTTTCTTTCAGAATTATCCTCAGACAACCTGACAGAGTTACCATGAATGATGCAAGATACTGATTCCAGTTGTCAACGTTTCTAGGCAGGCTTCCAGTGTCCATGACATTCAAGCCCTCATAGTCAATTATGAAGATTAGCCAGAGACAGTTCTTGAAAAAAGATATTGATATTCATAGCAGCAGTCAGTAGTAAACAATTATTGAAAAATTTGAAAGGAAGCTAATAAAAACAAGTGTAATACATTTGCCTGTGCTGTTAGTAAGTGCTCATAAATTTACTTTACATATACTGAATTTGCTAAAAGGTATGTTTCTTTGGGGGAAAAAGCTCAGTAATATCAAACCCAGCCATAATTAATAATGCACTCCCTCTCTGCTATTACGAAGAGGTGTAAGAAAATGTTAGAAATATCTCAAATCTCTCATTGAATTTCATCCTATTTTGCCTCTGTCCAACATCTGTGATTAAAGAGTTGCTTTTGGTTTTCCACAGCTTCAGAATGGTGTGTGGTTGAAACTTTCATTTTCTGCAATGTGAGACAAAATTATTCTGTACATCAGAGTTATTTAATTACAGCAATATGCTTGACAGACATATTTTATATCAAAAGCACCCATGATCCCACACAGACCTCAAAAACTTCTTTTCAGTATACACCAGTTAAGATGGAGTCAGATTAAACCCTGAATTTAAATATTGCATCCTTAATAATATGGATAAAGAATTAAACTACTAATGCATGACACTCAATCTGTTAAAATGCCTTTCCTTTGGAAGCAACATATCTATTTACAATTTGAAAGAAAAAAATGAAATAATTCTTACTGCTTGAAATCAAGTCATTTTGACATAATGAATTATTGTTTAAAACCCTGAAATGTTAAGAAATACAAAAGAACACCAAGAAAAAGATTTAATTTTGATTAGGGCAACAAGTTTGCTTTTCACAGGAGTGAAAAGTACTTGTACAGTGGAACAAAACATAATTCGTAAGTTTTTTCCACTAAAAAACATCTTGAAAAAAGTAAAAGGGAGAATTAGAGCAAGAATGTGAGCCAGCGCAGAGGATGTTATGCTCTAAGTCAGGAAGTCCTGGTTCTATTCCCTGTGTTAGTACTGACGTTGCTGGTGATTTTGAGGCAAAATCAATTCAGTCTGCTTAGCAATAGCTTTGCTACCCATAAAAAAAGAGGTAATATTTCCTCTTTCTTCTATAGAGCTTTGATATCATCTTATGCCATGTATTACTGACTAAATGCATGTTTTCATTTGTAATTTGAAAAATTTGGCAGGAAATGTTATTATATGTGTATATTTCCCATCAAGCATCTCAAAGAACATGGAAAATAAAAATAGTGGAAGTGAATCATAGTGAACAAGCAATACATAAAACATGAAGCAACCATTAACCATGTAGATTTACAAGCCCTTTCTTAATTAATAAATATTTTTTAAGTATTACATTTAATGGAAGAGATTGATCTATTAAGACTTTATCTTAAAAGATTCTTAACAGTTTCAATTCTAGTATAAAAAAACCCCACCAAGTGTGGTTAATACTCAAAAAACTTACAATGTAAATTTGAATACCTATAGAAATAGTAACACCTTATCTAAGACATACTGCCTCTTTTCGTTTTGGTAAAACCATGCAGTATCCCTAGAGATGAATATTAAATATGTAAAACCCCATGTTACCAAAAGCATTTAACAATCTTTAAAATGTTTTGAAGTTATATTTTACTATCTTATTTGGCTGTGTGACCAGTTCAAAGCCACGCTTTCTTAATTACTCATTATTTTAACAACACTAATAGATTTTAATAGCTATCCTTAAAAAATTCATGTTAATTTTACATACCAGTATGCAGTTGTGAGACCTTCTTTCTAATAATGCTAAATCCCTCCTCTTTAAAATTTGCTTGACTATTTATATGTACAGAGACTTTAAAAATTTATATTTTTGACACTCAGTCATTATACAATCCACTGAAAAGCCTTAACTAATTGGATAAGAATGTTTCTGTACAGAGTCACAAATTATTTTAAACAAGCCTTAAATATTTTAAATTAGAGCTTCCAATTAAAATTGTACATGTCATATTGTCCTGTGTAATCCTACTGTTCTTTTTAGGAGACACAGCCTCAGCTGAAAAAGCTGCACTGATGCGAGCTGAGCTCAATTAGCTTCTGACATTCTGCCAAATTGCCTCATTACCTGTCATACTAACACTACTGACGCTTTTAAAGCCAAACTCTTTACATACACATTATTCTTTCTTTCTGCAAGAAAATAAAATCTTTTTAGGTGTCTAAAAAAATAAAAATAAAAATGTGATTTACTCAAAATACGAGCTGTTAAGTAATATAGATTAAAACAGGTGATAATTAAGAATAATTTGTACCCAATTTGAGGGTATTGGGAAAACCTATTTACAGCTGTATTTAGTATTTAGAATATTTAGAGCTGTTCCAAACAAAGCATTTTCTAAACCCTACGTAATAGTTGTGGTCAAATTAGTTGCCCAGCAAATTCACGAATACTTAAATACAAAATAAAATTCACATATACAGAATGCCCATAGCTCCAATTGCTTTCACTCACTTCAATATCCAATTTGAAAGATCATATATGTGACACACTGTTCCTCAACTATGGCATTAAGCTCATCCAAAAAGTTTTTCAAAGGCTGACAAGCCTGCACAGTCTTTTAAATTTCAAAGACAAAATGACCATGTCTCTCTCTTAGATATTTACCTTTTACACTTTTGCAACAGAGGTACTATAGTTTCATGTTGAGTATGTGGAAGCGTACAATGTTAAATGAGCAGTTTGGCAGACTTACCTACTGTTCATTTATTTTTGGTTGAATCAATATAAGAAGAGCATTCCACTAGCAAAACTGACAAACAAAGTCTTTGCAATATGCTGTTCAGTGTTACACGTGGATTTGTTGAACAATACTACTTCAAGGATCAGCTTCCTCAGAACTAGCCATAAAATTTAATTTGCATTCTACTCCTGTATACATATTACCTTAGTTTCTGAGGATATGGGCACATCAGACAAGATAATGTTGGGAATACCTCTTTTGGTATTTTTCTGTTTGAACTATTTCCAACTTTTTATGCTAGTCTGTGTTTCACATGAAAATATTTCTGCAATCTATCCGTCTTAGGTTAGGACTTGCAAAAAATGAAGAACTCAGCTCAAGATTTTGCAAAATCAGTACATAAAATTTTTAAAAACGTTAATAGCAAAAATATCAGAATTTGCAATTTATAGAGAAGAGGGAACCTGGGAAACTGACTTGCTAACATGGAAGACTTGCTGTATTGACATTAAATTTATGTTCCATGTGTTTTCATATTTAACAACGCTGTATGATAGCAGTTACCATGCTGGCTTGCAGACAACTAGTGATTCACAGATCACTTGTAAGACAAAAAGGCTCAAATTATACAAAGCATATGATACATCTGCTACATAGGCTTTATGCACCACTATGTTTCTGAGCTGTTTTGTGACAGAAAACTATGGGGCAAAGACAAAGAGGGAGTGATGACCACAAGTCTCCTAATCTGGATGACCAGGGAACAAGAACTGTAGTGTGCACCTCTGAACGTTTGTTACATATTTTAGACATTGCCAGTCAGTCCATTTCGCATTCATTCTCTGATCTTTTTAATATGACCATATCCATGATAGTTTCATATCTGCAAACAGATCTATTAAAATAAACGGAACTCCTTTTGTAAATTACCCCAGTGCTTTGTGTCTGAACTGACGTATAATTAAATATCCCACAAAAATAATGTCTGAGGAATCTTGGCCTTAAGATTTGTTCTCCAAGTATTGGAGATTAATTTTTAAAAAAGTGAGTTTGGGCAACTGAAAACATTACCAAAACCCCTACACAGAAAGTTCCCAAATGACACACAGGCACAAACCATACTATTTCTTCCTATATCTTGTATTACTCTAAAGATAAGTTCTGCATAGGAAATAGCAATCCATCACTTACTAGCACAAAAATAAAGAATAGAATATGAGACTGGGATTCAGAAACAGCGTGAATGAACTTGCTTTTTATGTCCTTTCAGGGTTCACAATTTTGTTATGGTTATGGATTCTATTAACTAAAGGCAGAATTCTTGCAACATCTGTTATTCTTCCCATCATATTAAGTGCATATATCAAAGTTAAATTTAGAGCTAATACCTTTGCCAATGTTATTTGCTGCTACTGTAAAACATTATGAGAAGATTTCTAAAACCTCTAAAAAAGTTTATGCTTGAAGACATCAGAAGTCAAATGTAAAGGAGAAACTTGTTTTCCTTGAAATGTTTCTGGTTTAGTTTAACTTGAATACTAGTCACAAAGTTCTACCTTGAAAACTGATAGTATTTATAATGTACCAATGAATGAGGTAACCATATAATGTCTGCGGATTACAGCATGATTATACTGTTAATTTGGAAACAGAGGAAATATGTAGACATATTTTCCTTCCATTCCTAGCTAACATTCTCTCACACCAGTGAATATTTATGCTTCTGTTGGGGGAAGGGAGAAGAGTTGATCAAGTTTATTTAGTATAGCTGGAGTATGAAATAGCTTTATGATTTTTTCCAGTGAAATCCATACCAATTTGGAGCATTAGTGTATTTCTACACAGATGTCTCAGTAGCTCTCTTATTTATTTTTAAACCTCCATTGATTGTAATATCTAACTAGAAGCTTGAAGATAATCATCTTCCCAATACCCTTTCTGTCTTTATCCACTTAGCAAATATTAGACTCTCCCCAACCCTTGTGTTTTGAATAAGCTGACATTAGAATTGATGTTTTTGATTAAAAAAAATTTTTCAAGCTAGATATAGCACCTATCTTGTCAAATATCTTAGCACATGGAGATCAAACATAGCAGACTGGCTATGGGAATAGCATTTGTTAATTAACTGCTGCTGCAAAGCCAACAAGAGGAGCGCCAAGTATTGCGTATTTCATTTGTGTCTGAAAAACTTATGGCTTTGTTTGCCTGTTGTTTTGAAGAAAATTACTGGTGATGGTGTGACAGACTAAAAAAAGATATTTAGAATTTGGCAGACTTTTGTCGTGAGAAAAGAACAACTTTAATTTACAGTGCCATCTATCACTTTAAAATGTGATATTCTTATCAGGCAATGCAAAAAGGCTCTGTCTTATGCCAAAATCACCATGTTTGATTTTCTTATTGAGTGTATGAATTTATTTTACTCAAATAAATACCCATGTTATATAAATACTCATTTGTAACATTCATAACTATATATATATATGAATTTGCTACACTCACATCTCTGTTAATCTTCCTAAGTCCATGCTTTGATCTCTACTTTGGTCTGAGAGGTCTATGCTCAAAATGAGTTTTTATCTCCATGAACATTTCCTTCAAAAGGGACATACCTACCTTCAGTCTAACCTGACTTTATTTTCAATACAACTTATCATAAATATCCAATAAAATTGTCTTTCAAGAATCAAGACTGGAATCTGTAATTTTAAACCTTCACCAGGTAGCAAAATACTGTATTTCAGCATGGACCTGTATAACCCTTACCAGAGGCACTCTGTTGGATCTCACTCTTATAAACAAGGAAGAAGTGGTCAGGAACGCAAAGGTCAGGAGCAGCCTTGGCTGCAGTGACCATCGAATGGTGGAGTTCAGGATTCTGAGAGAAGGAAACAAGACAAAAATCAGGATCACAACCCCAGACTTAGGAGAGCAGACTTCAGCCTGTTCAGGGACCTGCTTGGAAGAATCTCCTGGGATACGGCCCTGGAGAGAAGAGGGGTCCAGGAGAGCTGTTTGATTTTCAAGGATCACCTCCTCCAAGCTCAACAGTCCATCCCAACAAGCAGGAAATCAAGAAAAGGTGGCAGAAGGCCTGCATGGATCAACAAGGAGCTCCTGACAAAACTCAAATGTGAAAAGGAAGCATACAAGAGGTGGAAGAAGGGACAGGTGACCCAGGAAGAATAAATACAGACACACTGTCCAAGCTTGCAGGGACAGGTTTAGAAAAGCCAAAGCCTACCTGGAGTTGAATCTGGTGAGGGACATGAAGGGCAACAAAAGGGGGTTCTACAGGTATATCAGCAGCAAACGACAGACTAGGGGAAATGTGGGCCTGCTGTTGAATAGGTCTGGGGACCTGAGACCAATGGGAAAGTCTGGAGCAATGACGACTTACCCTCAGTAGAGAAGTATCAGGTTAGGGAACATTTAAACAAACTGGACATAAACAAGTCCATGGGACCTGATGGGATGCCCCCATGATGCTGAGGGAACTGGCCAATGTCATTGCAAGGCCACTCCTGATAATCCTAGAAGGGTCATGGCGACTGGGAGAAGTTCCTGAGGACTGGAAGGAAGCAAATGTCACTCCTGTCTTCAAGAAGGGCAAGAAGGAGTATTTGGAGAACTACAGGCTGGCCAGCCTCAACTACCCCTGGGAAGGTGATGGAGCAAATAATCCTGGAAACCAGTTCCAGACATATTAAGCACAATAAGGCAATTGGGAGTAGTCAGCATGGATTTACAAAGGCAAAATCATGCTTGATCAATCTGATATCTATCTATAATGAAATGACTGGCTCAGTGGATGAGGGGAGAGCAGTCGATACTGTTTATCTTGACTTTAGCAAGGCCTTCCACACCCCAGCAAAGTATGGGCTAGGTAAGTGAGGTGGACTGAAAGCTCGCTGAACTGCTCGTCTCAAAGAGTTGTGATCAGTGGCACAAAGCAGCATGTATTCTGGTGGCCATTATGTCCCCTACAACTCTATGGGTTAAAATGACACTGAGATGAATGATACAAAAAATTATAATATTTAAAGTGGTCTCTAGCCCTGTTGAAAAACAAGCTACTTAAGATGATACAGTAAAGTTTGCATACATGAATGAAGTAATTTTGAAACACTTCAGAAACTTTGTTTAAAACAATAAATTCTCTATTCCTATTAGAAGTCCCACTAAAAAAAAAATTGAATAATTGAAACTTTAAAATTGAGACTTTAATTTTCAGGCATGTAAGTGAGACACTAATCAGAAAATGAGAAAAATAGTAAAGAAAAAAAATCTGCACCTGAGAAATGCATTATTTCAAGAAATAGAGATATACAGAATGTACAAGTCTGTTAAACAGTTTATAAGTTAGCACTATAATTTCAGATGGCTGAAATATTTCTCTTTAATATTATACATCTGCCAAAAAAAGTCTCAAAAGAAAGAAACCAGAGCTCAAAACCCCAAAAGAATTAACATGTTTCAGTGAACCCTCCTGAAAAATTAATGTCCCCAAGTTACACTTTTTCTCTTGATATTTGAGTATTTATACTGAAATTGTCTTAAAATGTTTTTAAATATTTTTGAAGAAAAAGACTGGCTAAAATTAAATATTTTATTTAACACGGATCCACTCTGCTCAATACATTTTCAGTTTGGTTTTATGTTGGCAGGAGAAATCAACATTGCTTGTTTCTCACGTGCCTGAAATAATTTCCCCCCTCACTTTTCAGTTTAGTCAGCAATAAATTCACCCTGCTCTCATTAAAGCCTACCCAGAATATTGGTGATCATCGAGAATGGAATGAAATTGCTTGTGGGAGTTGTCACTGGGCATAAACAGGGTGAATCAGGTCACTGAGACTCTGTAATTGCATTTGAAACCTCTGCAGGAAGTAGGGATTGTGAATGTCAACCTTGTGCCCCAAGGTAACCACAGAACATGGGGCATCATGGTAATGAGGACTGAATCCAGGCTTCTCACAACTGCGGGTTGCTGTACTGGGGTAATTCTGCAAGCTTTTAAGCCCAATATTC
Organism: Apteryx mantelli; assembly: GCF_036417845.1. Lineage (NCBI taxonomy): Eukaryota > Metazoa > Chordata > Aves > Apterygiformes > Apterygidae > Apteryx > Apteryx mantelli. The sequence goes on along the minus strand of NC_089982.1, from coordinate 49,026,533 downwards.
TGGCTGAACTCCAGATCAAGTGGTTATTTTTTGTTTCATTAAAGCATTAAACAAACTACGTAGCTTTAGATAAAAAATTCATCTTCACTTCATGTCTTCCATCATTGAAAAATACTTTTAAGAAACACTAGGTGATAAAAAACATTGTATTTTATGGGATAATAATGCTATATATAATAATATTATGTTACATCTAAGGAAAATAAATCTGTGCCATTCAGTAGTGGGAAAGAAGTGATTTGAAATATAATTCTACTATAATTCCATATCATAATATAAAAGAGGCAATGTAAAAAATTAATTAATCATTGTGATGTACTGGTTTAGGTCCATTGGCAATAATAAATATGGAAGTTATGCGTAGAGTAGCTGAATTTGTTACTAGCCCTGATGCACGTGCCATCACAGAACCCCAGTATTTTCCAGGAGTCCTTTTTTCCTACCCGTATGAGACTATTAAAGCATATTATGTGGAATTCTTAGACTGGAATTCTGCATACTATTATTTTTCATATATTCAAAGAGTAAAGGAAGAATAGAGAATATACACCTTTTTAAGCAATTTCCTTAGTTAGTTTTGTCTGTAAGTCACTATCTTATAACAACTTGGAAATATTAAAATATTGAATTAACTCTTATTTATTATTCATGGCAATGTTTAAGTTAAACTTGCGTTAGTTAAGATGAATGTCCTAATAGTCAACTATTACAAACTGAAACCAAAAAGTCAAAAGTCATTCTTTATATTTTTAACTCTTTCTCCCACCACTCCCACTGTTTTAGTAAAGGCATCTTATTTTTTTTCATTACTTTTTGAAACAATTCCACAGAAAAGAAGCAAGCAAAAAGTTATCTCATTTTTAAGAACAGCTTAGAAAGTATATTTCTACCAGGCTTTCCATCCCCTCCCATAGCACTGGATATGCAAAATGCTGATGGCTCCTTTTTTCCCCCTACTTTTATCTGCAACCACATTACAGGAGCTTTCCTGTACTGAATAAAATAATCATTCTCATCTGTAGGTAGTTTCCTTGGATCCCATACAGTGATTAAATAATTTTTAAATATCATATTAACCCAACATGATTCTTGAAAGGGGCATAAAAGATACATGGCAGATCAGGAAGTAACAAATATTAGCTGGAGCACATTTCCTTCCTGCATATACCCAAGCCATTTACAAACATGTTTTTGCAGAAAACCAAAAACATTAGAGAGTTTCTTTCTTAGAATAGGATTTTAGATTTTGATCAGAAACCAAAGCTGCTTCCTACTAAAATAAAGCAACCAGTATGAAGGGACTATAAAAAGAAGGAGGTAAAGGTCAAAGCCAAGCAAAGAATCTATAGAGCTTTAATAATAATTTGGTGGTAAGTCTGTCACTAAAAATCACAATTACGCTGCCACTTGACCCAAAAGAAGTCCCCTGTTTAATATTATAGTTCCTCAGGCACATCATTCCATAGCAATGACAAATTGTTTAAGAAACTTAGGAGGCTGGGGTTGAATACATGTAGAAATGTTGTGAAAGTCCAGAAGCCAACTGCCCCTTTTCCTGAAATAATATAGGAGGCTTTTTCAAGCCTCATCTTGCATAGCTGTACCTCTGAAGTTGTGTCATTGTGTGGAAATGAATTCAATTCATGACATGCCAGAAGGAAAACACAAGAAACAACGTGAACCTCATATTCAGGGCACGCAACTAGACTAGGCAAGGTCAGGGCCCTTCTTCCTTCTTCAGGACTGCCAACACATACTCTAATGGACTTCAACTGCTATTGCAAAATTTAGAAAAATGTACACTTCAGATCTGATTATGAATCATTTTGTTGGATGCTTTATATTGAAAAACATGCCCTGAAAAACATTGTCCAAGACTGGCTAACAGGCCAACTGTCAGAAAACTCTGGCAAAAGCATGAAAGAGAGTGAAGATACAGGGTTAAAAGTAAAATTTGTGCTGCAGTGCAAAAGTGATGGTGATAAAGACTCATGCATTGTAATATTTTGATAAACGTCACAGAAAAAACATTCTACACTGAATTTTAAGAGGAAAGTTCACCTTTTTAACATTCACATAAACCAAAGATGCCTTTTCTCTGTCACCACCACTTTCACAATGTACACACCAGGCTTCTTTTCAAATACTTTACACACAGCATTCAGCTCTAGGTGTTCCTTTCTCCAGTGGAACAGTCAGTGTTAAAGTTCCTCTCTAAGCAGAATGGAAAAAAACACACACTATAATAATTATCTTAACTTCTGGGGTATTTGAACTGTGGTCCATTAAGGGGATATTATAGACACGAATTGAAGGAGGAAGGAAGAGAAAAAGAAAGAATAAAATGAAACCAAACCCAACTAACCTGATCAGAGGTAAAATTTAATTAACATTCATGAAAATAGAAATGATTCATTATTTAGTCCTGAAGCCAAATATGCAATATATGTTCCCCTGTTACAATGCAACTATTCTCTTTTTTCTCCAAATATATATATATTTTTTTCCAGACTTTATATGTAAAGCTGGGACTAGTAAATATTGCTTCTATTTTAGAAATAGGAAACTGGAAAGAAGCAGTGATTTATTTAACATCTCAGAAGCAATTGGTTGTCTGAATAATGATTAAAGCCCAGACCACTACACTACATTACTCTTCTATACCATAACAGTGCTGCTATTATTAGTAGAACACATTCAGTAACTTTCAGCGGGAGGTGCTAAATAATTAACACTTCTAAATGCAAGTGCAGTTATTCTGGCTCACAAATATAAATGTAAGAATTTAGTTTTAAGCATCCATTTATTTAAATGAGCTCTGCATAATCCAAATCTCACTGTGCAATAACCACAGTGCAAAAAATAGCATATGTTCCCCTCCCAGTAGTGCTCCCATAAAACTCCCATGCACTTTAACAGGCAAGATGATCCCTTTGTTACCACAGAACTTAAATATCTTATGATGACTAATTTTCCAAAACAAGCACGACCAGATTTTATTTAATTTCTCAGGGGCACATTTCACAGAATTGATAGCTCAGAAATGGGTAAGAAATGTCAGCGAAGGTCAAAATTATGTAACCAAAGGGTCAGAGGAGTTGTCTGTTTTACAAAGCAGTTTAGCCTATCAAATCTAGCCACTGTAGAACTGCATGATCCTGCAACAGGAAAATTAAGTTACTACATTCTGAAAAAGTTTTTAAGCCCTGAGTGCAAAAACAGGTTACAACATATAACAAAATCAGGAAAAACAGGTTGTATTCAACACATTAACTCTTCATCAACCAAAGCATGGAATATGAGAGTATAGGCTTGTAGCCCAGCTAAAATGGTGCTCCCACAACGGGCTGCCAGCTTTGAGATAAGCTGACCCCATAGGCCAGAACTTGTCAGGCTTTTTCTGCACTTGTCTTGGCCTGCCTGTAGCTCTGCTTTAGCTTGTTTATCGGCAATCACAAGTATCTGTGACCAGGCGTCTATTACCTACTTTGATTTAGCTTTTGCTTAACTTTGTACAGCTGTGTGGTGTGATGTCTGCTGTTAGGTTTCGTAACCAACAGAGAGTAATAACAAGTAGTTCTGTGCAGAACAAGCTCGCTATGACCCTAGAATAAAATGCAGAGTTGGGGAGTACAGACATGGGATGACAGCAGAAGCCTTGACGCACTAGTACGGAATGATGTAAGAGGATTACAGACAACTCAGCCACAGTCATTAACTGGTCATTAAAGAAACACAGCCTTGATAAGGAGGCAAAAACTGTTTCAGGGGTAACAAGCAGAGCAAAGAACAGGTATCCAGCATATATAAAACATACCACATATAGCAAATATTGCAAATTAATGAAGAAAGAGCAAGGTGTAGAGCATGCTAACATGCATATAAAAAATGACCCCAAGCAGACTGTAAAGATAAGAAGGAAAAATATAACCATCAACATTATAACTCCTCCTGGCAAGGAGGACGAAGAAACCTCCCCACTACAAACATCGAATTTCCGCTAGTGAAGGACTTGGGATGCTGACAGCTCATCATAAGCCTCTCCCCTCAGACAGAGGCCATTGGCTGTAGGACCCAGAGGGGCATTGGAAGGGTGGGTGTGACACCAGAAAAAGTAGCAGATACTGGAAAGTTGGTGTATATTAGTCTTAACTGGATATAATTTGAACTGAAAGCATTTGTATCATTGTAACTGGACTAATAATAATTCTTTGATCAAATTATTAAGACTTCAATAAAAAAAGCAAATTCTTTGTTTTGCATACAGATTGTATTCCTTGGCCTCGCACAACCTGCAGAAGGAGTAGAGCAACAATCTGATAGAGAACTCAAACAATCTAGTTTGGGGACACAACCAATTGGTGATAAATCATAGTGATGCAGTCAGAGAGAAATTTTATAAAGAAAGAAGTGTCAGCTTGTGGACAAAGCCTGAGTATAAAAGTGAAGAAAGAACAGTCTGACTGACTGAGAAGTTTTGTCAGCTTTGAGAGAGGATAGATACACAGATAGAGGATACAGAGAATTTGCTTTGGCTTAGATTTCAGTTATAAAACTGATGAAAGATTAGTTGAATGTAAACAAATTCAGTGAAAATGGAAAGGGACAAATGACTGTAGAAGATAAAGCTACATTAGCAAGTACAGCTCACTTACAAGAAGAGCTTTGCCAACTCTTCCCCCATTTCTACATAGAAAGACGAAAGTCTTTTATTATTGCCAACTGATAAGAGTTATGCCCAAGTTCAAGCACTAGAAGTTCAGGCTTTTAATGTTAAAGAGGAAGATCATTATAGAAACATAAACAATGCAAAACGTGAAGGAACACAATACAAAAAGGGCTGAACTCTGCCTCTGCTTGCTACAAACTGTTGAAAGGAAGTGACCTCCAGACTATGCCTATCATAAGTGTAATCAAATTATAACAATGAAAACAAAATTTTATAGAATCTAATAGAAAAGCTAGCAGAGGCTGAAGATTATGAGGCCAAAATATTCTCATTCAATTATCAAGACTGAAACAACTGTGATGTGTACAACAGTTTCCATTAGTTACTAGAAGAAAACACAAGGAATGCATCAATAGGAAGCAGTTCTTCACAGCAGTTTTAATGAACTGAGAAATCATACAGACAATTCGATGACCAAGCCTCAAACCTCAATATTGACACAAGGCAATATGTCTGGGACACCAAGAGATATCATGAAAGACCACTTCAGAAGCTAGGGGTCACAGAAACTGGATCTTGGGGGAAAAAAAAGGGGAGAAGGAAAAAACCCAAGAAAATGTTAGACTAAGCTTTATATTTAGGCAATATGTTGAGGCTTTCCCTCGCATCCTACATATGCAATAAGCAAGTCCCTTCAGAGGTCAAGACTTGGTTTTGTTTTTATTTCCTGTTTTGGTATGCATTATGGCTCAGTTTCTCCCTGACAGACATTTCTGATAGCTTACATAGTGTGTATGCAAAACCTCAAGTGTTCTTACTACAATGGGTGAACTACAGATGCATAATTTCAGTCTGAAAATAAGACCTCCAGGTACTAATAACAAGAGAGACAAAAGTAAACTTGTTTTCAGCTTTAATTTGTTTTGCCCAATTGAAGTATATGATAGAATAAATAAGGAAAGATAGCCTAAGAATTAAATATCAAAAATGTAGAACAAACATGTATATTAACTCCCCTTGGCTAGTTTTATCTATTCAAAAATGGGTCTGTAAGGAAACTTCTGCAAAAACAAGTTGAAGAAATAAACTGAAAAAGCTAGAGTTTTCAAAATGCTGCTTAAATATATTTCAGATGCCTTATCTGAATTATTAAGCACTACCTAGTTATGTATAGCGATGCTTTGGCAGTAACAATCCTGATCTTCAGTTTTGAGAGTGCCAAAAGTAAACATCATCAAAGTTGGGTATGTTATTATGTCTTCTTAAATGACTTTGAATGGATCACAGTATTTGCAATAATAGTATAAATACTTTTTATTTTAGGTAGAGTTATGCAATATCTTTAAATGAGTGCATAGTTAAACTGTGAAATTATGTGCCATAAAGTAAGCATAGCTTGTCATTTATTCCTGCTATATTTCTGAGTCTGTTCTTAGATTACTGACAGCTACAGTCCATGAATTTGTAACAATTTTAAACATATGACAGATATTTTTTCAAGACTTTTGTGCTATCAATTATTATATGGCTTGTTAAAATTGTGTACCAGAAGGTTAAACTGTGAAATAACAGAAAGCTCTAAAAGAAACAATAAAGACACTCCTATAACTTAGCGGAGCAGGGCATTTCAAGCTGTAACCCTCAGTATAAAGAGAAAGAATGGCCAAGGTGGGGATTCTGTATTGAAAAAAGACTCTGAAATCTTATACCTCAAATTGGGGAGGAGATAAGAGATGGGAAGGAGAGTGAAAGGAGAGAGGTTAGGGTTAGCCTCTCCCTTGCGAGGGGCTAGAGGTTTCTACCTGCCCCTGAGTTTTCTGTTCCACTGGAGTTCAGTACAACCAAAGGGGCAAGATGTTTGTTTGCTTTTTTTTTTCTCTCTTTGAAATGTGCAGCAGATCCCAAACCAATCTGCTCCATAATGTTTGCTGGAACTCAGGTGCACAGCAAGACTGTGTGAAACTGCCAGCATCCTGAAAGGAGCAACAGCGGTGATAAATACACAGAGAGAGAAAAATAAGCAAAACCCCAAGAACCGAAGACCAATAAAATGCAGTTGCCTACTTAGAGAGATCACTACTTGTTTTCTCCTGATGAATGGTAGAAATTTAAGTTTTAATCTCTCAACTGGCTTACCAAATGCCAACATGAAAAGGAAGAGTAGAACCCTGTCTTGCCATTTCTCACTGTTGGGCCAGTGATGTTAGCAAGAGAATTTCTATGGAATAGTTCTGCTTCTCATTAGTGGCTTTACATAAATCCAGCTGATATGACTGATTTGCCAGAAAAAGCTGCTTATATTTAAAAAAAGTCCAAAGTCCCCAAAGAGAAAAAGCAGCAGATGATTTGGGATTTATTTGCATTTCTGAAAATACCAAAACGAGAAGTAATTTTGTACAGTGCTCAGTGTTAGAATGATGCCAGACTGGGTGAAGTTCAGAAAACAAAAGCAAACAGAGGCTGAATATTTCCGTTCTCTGAATCAGTCGAAATGGAACAATTTAACCATAAATATTTTGGACTGATGACACTGAATCAAGTAAAGTCTGAATGTAAGGACACCATGAATAGAAAGTAATTAATTTGCGTAGGTCTAGATTATTTAAATAGGATGCAGGGGCTAAGGATAGGTCAAAGCGGAAGTCCCATATCACACACCTAATGATTGAATGTTTATGTAACTTAGTGCTATTTCATGTAAACTGCATACTGAATCCATGCACGAGGCACTGGAATGAAAATCTCTCCAACATTGGGCCAAAACCAATTCATTCTCTCTGGTCTGCTGAGTCTTGAATTCAGAGCCAACAGGACAGGAAGAAACTACCGCTGTTAACTCAGTGCTAAGGATGATGGCCCTCACTGCATGGAAGATAAGAATGTCAATTTTCTTGGGCACAGAAAGGGAATTAAACTTGAGTCCTCCAATATTCTACTCATGAAGGAAGTGTTTAAAAGGGGATTTACTCCTCTTGTAATATTTTTAAAACAAGTGAGAGTTGCAAGGGTCCTGATAGTTATAGTATTCTGGAATATAGGAAGTGGAATGGATATTATTTGTGCCTTTCAGGGCAAAACCACCTCTTGCTTTTAAAAAATGGTGACCTCAGTTCTATTTCTTAAATGAAGAAACATGAACAAGGTTTAGTCACCTGAGCCACCATTAAGCTAAAGCCCTGAGAGGATCAGAAATCCCATCACTTCTGTCATTTTCACTTATACTCAGGATTTCCTGAGGACTAACTATAGGTAACCTTCTGCTCCGTAAGTCCATGACAGTGGATCTCACTCTCGCTCTTTTCATGCAATGCATAAGGAACGTGGGTGGCTAGAGCTGTTTCTGAATATTAGGTATTGTAATGCCCAAGTGCATTTATGGATCTTGCCCAAAGCTGTTTTGTCTGCTAAATGACGTCATCTCCTACGTCCCATTGATTTTTCTTGAAACTAGGCTCCCAGGTCACTTCACTCCTTTGAAAACCTCTACATAAGTTTGTCAAGAGATTCTAATTTGCCAAATCACAGACTTTTATCTCTTTCCCATCACAACACCTATTTCTGTCTTCAAGAAAGAGAGAGAATTAGTCACATAACTGAAAATGACAGTGGTGGGAACAGTATATTTTTTCTACTACAAATATTCCTGCTTGGCAAATGAGGTCTTAAACAAAATGTATGGTACATGCTTGAATTCATAATTCTTTCTAATGCACAGACAGGAAATAATACGTAACTGAAATGCTCTAGTACATAATATATATGACTTTTGGGAGAAAGAACTTAGGCAATAAGCCATGTCATAAATAAATATTTAGCATATTTGCCCTCAAGGCACTTCCATCACATTTTACTAGTAAGAATAATATTTGAAGTCTTCAGTATATAGGGCTTTGGCCTAAAACAGAACACATTTGATTGCTGAATTGTACTATAAACAGTAGGGTTAAAATATATATATATTTTTTAATTTTACTAAAATTCACAAAAAAAATTCCATCAATATTTTTTGAAGATGTAAGAAAAGCTTTTTCAAACTCTTTTATAAATTGAAATGGCTACAAACTGTCTCACTGGCTTGGGCGAACACAAATTCTCCTTTTAGTGGAATTCAGAGGAATTAAAAACTATCTTCTTTGGAAACTGCTGTTCTCAAGAAATAAAATATTATCACTGAAATAATTTACTGCACTGAGACTTATTCATTTTATTTTAAAATATCCATAAGACTTTGCATGCCCCAGAATTATAGAAGTAAGATGAAAAAATCAAGTTGCTATTAACTACCTTTATAAGATCCAGTGTGCCCATGCTACCTTTCCATGCACTGAGGATATAATATGAAAAATAGAATGGAGCGATGCTTGCCCTTTCCTGTCCTTGTCTTTGGTATCTAGCACTGCTGTCAATACTAGTCTTGCTCAAGGAAGTGCCAGACTGTGTTTAACTCTGGTTTAAGCACCTCATGTGACAGGCTTGAAAGGTTCCATTCCTTTTATCTCTTGCACTCCTTTCATGTCAAATATATTTGTATTGATATTTGTAGGGGGAAATATATCCATAATTCTCAAAACATAACCGGATGGTACAAATCTGCCTTATATAAGTTCCTTTACACCTGAGGACCACTAGATTTCATAGAAACAATCTTAATTTAAAATATGCCCTAAAATAATACTGATACTTGGGAATTAATATTATGTATAAATTACAATCATGACTGAGATATATAGGCTAGCAAGAACTAATGGTAATTTTTCTATCCCAATTAGGATTATTTATAATATACAATACATCCTGTCAGCTACAATGTGCTGACATCTTTATATGAAAGGAAAAAAAGAGTAATACATAACAATAAACTCCTAGGACAGTATCAATTAACACTGCCAGACTAAGCCATTCTTTTTACTTATCTTACTAGACTAGCTTATTTAATAAACAAAACAAGACTTCTCAAGAGGATTGTAATGTCACTAGTTTTACACTTCCCTTCACCTCCTATGCTGAATAGGGTGTTTCTCAAGTAGATAGCTGTACCTGTCAGAAATGTGGCATGCATTTTCTTATCCTGATACCTGATATCCTTTAGTGATGTTTTCCCAGGGCATCTTCAGTAACACTCAAATAGTATCTCTCTCAGAGTATGGCACCTTCTCTTTTTTCTCTCTCTTTTTACTTTTTTTAAAGATAACTGTCCTATATTTTTCACTTCTAAGGTGCTTTTTCTCTAATTTCACTGAAATAATTTTCATCTCAGCCAACACTATTTAAATCTTGACAAGATCAAAGTCTATCTGAGGTACTTGGCAAAGTAACAAATTACCTCATCAATTATAGTTCTATATAAAGACCAGACCTAAAAAGAAAATTGGAAAAATGGAACAAACTTTGCAAACAACATATCTGAACAACAGAAAATAAAAGCCTGCCTTTTTGTATATACTATGATTTCCTTCATAATTTCAAAAGTATAATCAGCTACTGAAAATTTGGAGTGTTCTTATGAATCTAAGCATTGCAGGTGCAGTGGAAGAATACAAACACAGATTTATGCAGCATACAGACATATAATGAAAGTGATTTCCGATAGCTCACAAGAATGAGATTCCAATCGTTTTCCTATTAATCAAGAGGAAGAAATGGCTTTCCAAGTGATTTTTTGAAATTAAAGTCTAAAAAAAGATTAAAAAAAAAATAAGAATACCAAAGCCACAACAGTGAAAGGCTGAATATTGCAGGCATTATTCTGGGATATAGACCTAGTTTGAAGTCCTTCATCTATCAGATCTCTATCTGTGATACAGTCTATTATGAGAAGAGTCTCTGACTTTTTCACTCAGAATACATACTCCATCCTGACCATTAAAATTTTCTCTCAAAAAAAGTACTGTCCACATAGATTTGTTCCACAAAAAATCCAGTACTCAGATCACATCTGACAGCATCTCCAGAAACTTATAGAGCTTTTCAAGAACTTCTCTTTCTCCTGTATCAACAGACAGGAAGAACTGCACCCAATAACATCTCCAATTCAGGTGCTATGCTTTGGGAGGCTCAGGTGATTATGCAATCTATTTTTTGCTTTTGGAAAAAAAATTGCAATATTGAAATGTATGGCTAAATGCTAATTAATAAGTGATCTACTATACCTCTCAGCATATGTCCTTGATTTTCATAAAAGCAAATGCATACATGACATGTGGTAGGCTCTAAAAGTCCTAAAATATAGTCCTATATTTTACATATTGATTTACATTTTTTAAATAAGCTAGACACACAGTGACTCAACTGAACAGAAATTTATTGCTCTTACTGTTTCCCTGGTTAGCAAAGCTGCATGAGGCAGAGTGCAGACCACAGTATCTGTGTTATTCCCTTCAACTTGATGACTTAGAAGTGATAATAATTTCAATGAAACATTGTATCTTGTTCCCTGTGTCTTTGGGAGATAGGAAGATTCCCTCTAACGGTGTACAGTACAGTACAATACAGTTGAACAGTTATTCAACTATTGCTGCAGGAGAGGTAGCTAAAGATGACAAAGAACAGCCTGGACATGATTTGTCACCAAGTTATTCCCCACAACAGAGAGTAAGGAATATATTATCAAACTGAAGAACTCTGAAAATTAATTAAACTTTTGGATCCAAACTCAAACTTCCATTTCTTAGAATTCTTAGAAGAATGAAAGAAAGTTGTATCAGTAAAAAACAAAAGAAGTTAATTAGCAAGTTGTCACATTCCAAGAAAAATTTTTATCCTATCCTGAACATTTGAAAATTTTTAGTAGTTTAAGAGTTCTTTGAATTTTGTACAAAGACAAATATGATAAAAATGTAACAAGCTTTTAATATTTTATTTCCATATACAAAGCCCTTCTTCTGCAGCTATCAAATTAATTAAAATTATTCTTTTTTAGAAGAAAAAAGTGAAAATTTGTCTTTTATATGTAAACACAGCTCCACAAACAGAAAGCCAAATACTACATTGATTAATGCCATCTCTACTTTCTCTGTCTACAAAGTATACAAAGTCTACAGTCTACAGTGCTATCAGCTGGATAGTCACTAAGAATTAACATCTTCCATTTTATTATTATTATGTTTAAGGAGGCCCTTACCTTTGAAGTATTTTGCAGTTCTTTTTGGCAATCTATTGAAATGGAGTATTTACCTGTTACAAAGAAGATAAGGTATTGTTAGTGATATCTCAAAATGCACAACTAAAGTGAATCACCTTCATTAGTTACTTAAACATATATAATGTTGTTAATTGTGATCCCCTCAGTGTATTTTTATGACTGTCATCAAAGAAACTGCAGAGCTCATGAAATGTAGTATGCTCCTAGTAATTCAGGTAGCTCCTTAGAACTGACGCCCCATTTGTTTTCGCATTTATGGGCAAAACACCTTTAGAAGTCTAAGCATACTTTGGTACTTTTTTTCTGTGGTACATACATGATTTTCCACAATATTGGGGATCCAAGTGACTATGGCTACAGAGAATTTTGTTGTTCAGTATTTTCTAGTACTTCCTTCTATTTATCCACTATGTCTTGTTTTATGCTTATGTTTTAAGTTCTGAAGGGTAAGGGCCACCTCTTATTTCTCCATTTGAACAATGTCTTGAGCAACAGAATTCAGGCTCCAATGTGTTATAGCAATAAACAACAACAACAAAACACTGCAAACAACTTAGCATATGATAGTATGTAATGGTCCACAGAAGGAAAGAATTAAGAAAAACATTTACTAATCATTCATATTTTCTATTTACATACTAAAGTAGTATTCCATAAAAGTTCACTAGATTTCCTGTGTGACATAAAACAAAGATTAACTTACAAACTCAGCAAACAAACAAATCAACTTCCAGACCTCTAGGACTAAAATCAACTTTTTTCTCACTCTTTACATGACTACATCACAGAAAACATATTTCTTACAAATCTCACCGTATTTGCAATTAGATTGTAGCTTTTGGAGGTCTATCCCGATACAGTGGAAGTCTCATAAATGTCGCTTCTTGATAAGGGCACATCAAATTTACTGTGTCTCTTCAGTGCTTCTATTGTTTTACATTTATTTTCATCACTCAAAAACTACAGGACTGATAAGTGAAACTTTCCTTTTGTCTTTGAGGGGAAACATGAAATATCCCCAAGATTGCATATGTGTATGATAGCAACGTTTCCCTCTGTCCTTAAAGCATAATTTTCAGGAAGTCTGTTGGTATAAAGTTTGCTGTTTTTATTGCTACCACTAAAGGAAGTTTTTACTACCAATGTTCCCAGAGTTTCACTGTAGAAAAAAATGAAGTAGTTGAGAGGGAAAGTATAAGATGGTGTAAGAAAAAACAATTTCTCTTTTTTGGAAAGACAAGGGAAAGACACAGTTTTTTTAACTTTCCTACCCTATTTAAAATTGCCTGGTTTATAAAAGTTATGATGCCTTCAGAAATATGCTGAAAAGAAATAAAATTGCAGTTGAATATATTCTTCTTTAAAAAATCTTTTAAAAACAAGTTAGAACCTTTTAATATAGAATAACATAAAAAGAGAACAGATCTACAAAACTATTCTGTGTCAGTAATGTCAATTCTGCCTTGAGAATGTCAAATACTGAGAAACATAGGAAAAAATGTGAAAAAACTTTTAGTTTAGCATAAAATATTGTTTTAACAATTGGAATCTCATGAAAAGATATGTTCCAGATTCCCACCTCTGTTTAGAAAGCCTGAGAAACCATTTCTCTGCAGAAAGACATTCAGTATGACAAAGTGTTCATTAATCAAAATAGCTTTTGTTCCTTATCTTTGGAGTACTCCTGGTACTCCAAAATAACAAGAAAATACTAAGCTGAATCTTCAAATATGAGCAAACATTGAAGGTGAGCGAATGTTAGAAGTTTAGTTTGGTTTAGGAATATCTCTGAGGAGATTACTGCATTTCTCTCAAGCTGACCAAGCAGCAACTAGCCAGCCATGCAAGGGTTTCTAGATCAGTAGGATACATTAACAAATGATTATTTTGTTGCCTGCACACCTTCCAAAATGTTTACATAAATACAAATATGGGAATTTACAGATCATGCATATTTCACGAAGTTAAAAAAAATGACTATTTAAAAATAATGTCCACTTGTCTGTTGACTAAAATCAGCCTTTAGCCTTACAAGTTCTTCCTGTGTAAGCAATGATCTTCTGAAATGGTTTTTGACCATTGGACACTTTCTGATTTGTGGGAGTGCAGGACAGATAGCTATATATATATTTACTGCTGTAAACAAAGTTACCCTGTTCAAAGAATGAGTGCTAAAATTATACATAGTAATTCAAAGGCTAACAAATAAACATGTAAGCATATGGTGAAAAAACGATAGTTTGGAAATCCACATTTCTGTGCTATTTTTCTTATTGAAAATGAACAAGTTCTTTTTAATAAAATTTACCTTCTTTTTTGGTCACTTTCTGTAACAGATTAATTCATAAGCATTTCTCATGGATCACTGCTGTAATAACAGACTTACTGTTTCCCAGAAAGTCTAACTAGAAAGAGAAAATGCATTGTAATAGAAAGATCCAGAACAATTTCTTTCTTATTTTTATATGTTCTCCCTGTCTTCACTCAGTACAGAGGTTTTCCTTTAATTAAAAAAAAAAACCATATTTTCAGACAGAAAACTAGTGTGATTGCCCATTCATGTCAATGGCATACTGAAAGCACTATACATTTCATTTCCTTTTTTTACTTTCTGCCTGCTGTGTCTTTTACTGACTATTTCGTACTGCCATTGATGTTCTTCCATTTGGGGTATTTATGTTTGCTTTTATAGCAAACTGAAAGGATATTTTTATTGTAAATATTGACTAATCTTTTGTCTATTTCACTGTAAGGAAATATGGCTGTTCCAAACTTAAACAAATTGTATTGTACAGCATGTGCTGCTAAGTAAATAGAGAGTAACTCAACACAATCTTGTATTATCTAAAATAATTAATAGCTATGATTATGGGTAGCAAAACATCCTATTTCAACATTGCTCTATTGAAAAAGATGTTCATAGAATTGAGGGCTAGTGTAGATCTGAAGATCGCTAAATTAAATGTTACCACAGTAGCCATTCAGTGTAAACTATATCAAAGCAGAGTACAGTGACAAAAAGACATTTTCAAAACATTACTAAGTTCTCCTGTCTTCAGATATTTTGATCAGTAACCGAAGTGTTATTTCCGTATTTCTCTTTTCAAGTCCATTCATTCCATATACTGTGATATGCACTGTCTGCTAATGTATTTTAAGATGCAAATTTGCTATTATGTCTCACTAAATATGCAGGAACTTAGGCACCTCTTCAGGTGAAAGCCTGAGTTTTGGTCAACAGAAGATTTTGAACTGTAGCTCCATTAAATATATAGTAGTTTTTTACTGTTAGTCTTTCAAGTGCATCAAAGGGGCCGGCTTTTCTCCCTCGTAAAAAGGAGCTGAGACAGATGCACACAACGCTGGGTATGTGACTGCGGGGCAGAAGGATGTGAATGCTGGCAGTGTGCTTAATTCAACCCTTGCTAGGTTGGAATGGGCCGTTTTATTTTACATGCAGTAATTCTAATCGTATGCCAATGATACCTAGACCTTGAACCTACTTGTATTCATTTTTTGTATTTTAAATTTTATTTATTTAATGTAGAATTTATCTATCCTTCTGGAAAATGTAGGTACAACTGAATGTAGTTTATGACCCAGAAGTGAACAGTTTGGACATTTGAAACACAAACTAACTATCAGCTCACAACTAACACTTTTGCAGAAACAAAGATTTGCAGCAGCAGGTGCTAAGAAAACAAGCATTCACTAAGTCAAGCATCAATTAATATTTAAGATAACTACATAATTTAGTACACTCTGTAAGCAGGTGGAACCACATCCTGATTTCCTCACCTATCCTGAATTCATAATACATCTACTCTTTTATTTAATTTTACTTGTAATTAGAAGAAAAATAATAATCCTCATGTTAAATTTTATCCTTAGCTTCTCAGAGAAACCTTCCTCATTTAAATCAATACTAATTCTAATTCTTTTAAATTTATGCTGAAATTAACCAGGCAAATCTGTCTAAGTGACGCAGTCAGAACTAATCAGATTCAACCAGTTTCAGTGGCTGCCAACAGAAGGATCACTTTGCCCTCGATCAGATACTAACCACTACACTGAAGACCTGGAATATATTTTAATTTTAGCTTTTCTTTTAAGTCTTTCTCTGTTTTTGGATAAGCTTTTGAATTTTCTGCCTTACATTTCCTCAGTTATAAATGAAAAATGATATGCATTTTGTAAGGTATCATTTAACATGATTATGTTTAGAATACATTTTGGATACGAAAAACATAATAGTGACAGCTCTTAGTATTATTATTATATTAATATCTTCAGGCAATAATTTTAGGCTCAGTAGAAGATAATTAACATTCAATGTTCTGTAAGGTATTGTTTTGCATCCAAAAAATTTTCAAAAATTGAAAGTCTGGAATGACCTTATTATCTCTCTAAAAAGAAAAGTGATGAATAAATACAAAGTTAGTTGCAAAAATAATTTTAAAAGCATAAAAAAACTTGTAAACATAAATACCTGTAAACATATTTTAAGGAAAAAAATACAATACATAGGTGTCTCAATATGGGGGAAAGAAGAGTCTATTTGCTCACTCTGTTTTTCTTCCCCAGAAGCCCAGACCTACTGCCTACCAGCAGACGCCACCCGCTTCTAGACCCTTTCTGGGACAGCAACCTATTCCAGTCGTCACTTTTACTCTTGGGCTACCTAAGCTTCTGCAGAAAAGTTCTTTCTTTTAAACCTGAATTATTTTTTTTCTTGCACACATTTCCTAAAAAGTATTCACCAGAAAAGGAAAACTTTGCTGCTCTTTTCTCTAGCTTTCAAAATAAGCAATCTTTTCACACCTGTTAGGACCCAAAGGCACATAGCTCCCCCCTCTGAACCCTCAACAGCTCTATGGTAATTTGCTTTGTATGTACTGAAATTGCAAGAGAACTGCTCCTCATTGCTTTGCCTGCTCCTTTACAGCAAATATATGTGTGAATGTGCAACCTGCCCCCCCCCCAGCGCGCGCACGCACGCACACACACACACACACACACACACTATGACACATTGTGGCAAAATAATGACACAAACTGAGAGAACTGGGCTTTAAAAATTCATAGTCTGTGGAGTAGCATACACACATTTAAAGATGATGCACGTTCAAATAATTTCAAACAATTTATCATCATATGACATTTAAAGAAATTAAGATCTTGACAACCAGCCACTTCATATTTTTGAGAAAATTAGAAATAAAATTGATAATAATAGTACAAGCACCATAATTTGGATTTACACAAAGCCTTTGATAATGTCTCAAATGATAGTCTTCATCTTAAACTGAAAGCAGGAAAGATTCAGGTTAAACACAGGAACAGATAAAGAACTGATTAAAGTAAAGTGATTAGAAAGTAAAGTGTTGAAAAGGGTCACAGGAGAGCCAGTCCTCAGATCTTTATTGCTTCTAATCTACATAAATTACCAAGACAGAGAAACTAGCTGTAGAATTGCCAAATGCACTGGTGATTTACAACTGAAATGAAGTAGTAAGTGGAAAGCAAAAGAATTAAATGTTAATTCCCCCCTGCTA
This sequence comes from Apteryx mantelli, assembly GCF_036417845.1. Classification (NCBI taxonomy): domain Eukaryota; kingdom Metazoa; phylum Chordata; class Aves; order Apterygiformes; family Apterygidae; genus Apteryx; species Apteryx mantelli. The sequence goes on along the minus strand of NC_089982.1, from coordinate 49,009,168 downwards.
AACAGTTTACATAGTAAATGCAAAACAAAATTTAACAATGAAAAATACACAAAACATTCATTATTTTTCACTACAAAAGTACAAGAGGCCTACATGCAAATACTGTCATTAATCTATAAATAAGAACTTATTGGAACCTTTTTGAACCTATCCAGATTATTGAAAACTAAGAGAATGGGCAGCAGATTCTGCATACTGCAGTTCTAGACTAGAAAAAATTAGCTAGCAATTCTAAAAAACCTTAGGCTGAGATCAGACCTCTTGTAGTTGCATCACTATTGCACAACAACAAGTATTTAATCCCTTTCCCCTTAGAAGCCTCAAAAAGGAAAAAACAACCCACCACACACTAACACTAACAAAAGCTTACCAGAAAACTGACACCATTTCAGCTGAAGTTGTTGTTGCCATTTTCCCCATCTCCTAAATAAAAATCATCCCAAATAAAATTAAAAAATCACCTTGTTCCAATGAAAATGAGGGGGAAAAAAACATTGTTCCACACAATAAGAATTAACCCTTTTGGACATTAAGCTCTTTTTTTTAATTTACGCACAGTAAATCAGTATATAAATGCTGAAGACATGACTCAGGAAAACATCTATATTTTAATGCTTGGGTTTTAATTGTTGGATTTCATGCACAGTGTCAAAGTTTTATGTTGTAGAAGATCCAAGATTCATAATACAGTTTTAGAGACCCAGGTTCCATATTTATTTTTGCTACAGATTTCTTTTCTACTGGCAACTTATTTATTTATCAATTTGAGAAAATACTTCAACACATGAAAAATCTCCCCTCTGAAAGCTGCTTATTTGGGCATACAATATTAATTGTAGGCAGGAAGTGATAAATAATATAATCTTGTCAACGTGCATGGAAAATTTAGATGAACGGTTAGAACATACATGTTGGAGGTGCAGAATGAAAAAAAGAGAGCCCTGGTAGAGAGCCAGGTACGTGGATGCTGCTATCTATCACTGCCATTTGATGAATTTGTAGATTCTTGAAGTCTTTTGAAACAGTCATATGACAGAAACATAATACAATGCAGACAATTTTAGTTTCAAAAATCTAAATATGCTGGTAATTATATTTAGATAATTTTTTCTGAAACTGATATTTCAGTCTTGAATTCAGTATCAGTACTCTCCATCCTCTTTTCTTTCTAAAATCCTTATTATTTAATCTTACTTCATATATAGAATTGTCAGAAAAAAATGAAGTGATGGAAACAGAAGTGGCAACATCACACGCATAAAAAGAAAGAAAACAGAAAAAAAACAAACTTGAATTGCTCAAGGCTCTGTTCCTTATGTGCAATACAGGTTTATAATTACATATACATACAGTTCTGAAGGCAACTGAAAAGAAATATGAGCTGCATAAAGACAAGGATCTGCAGTGTGAAATAAGAACAGAACTGCATTCCTGTATCCATTTGAATGGTAGATGAAATGATAATTTTAGGTCCAGCTCCTGCAAAATAGACACTACATATAGGAAATTAACATTAGTGGTTGTTTGTGTCAGGGTAAACTGTTAGCAATAGGGGGAAACACATTTATATATAGGGAGAATTAGAAAAAAGGAGAAGAAAATTAACATTCATTTTATTTTATTGTCACTCATCTAGTTTTTCATTCTTTGGCTAAAAATTTAATATATCTCTCTTTGTACCCACCATTTTAGAAGCAATAGTTTGATAGACAGCTTGATATCAAATATAGAATGTTTCTATATCTAACATTCCAGTGCTACTACTTACTTGGATTTTAAAGGTCATTAACTTTATTGATTACATTAATTTGAAAGCTGCTTGAATAACAGAAAACTAATGTAAAATGAACCACTGCAGAAGTTGACAACACACAGAATTGCTGTGGTCTTCAGAGATGACTCCTGTTTTTTCCCCCCATTGATCAGTTCAGCTTAGCAAGAGCAAAAGAGTCCAAATAGGGACTTTCAATTAGATTTTTATGTTCTAGTAAACAGAAAAAGTTTGATCATTTTTCCTTCATCTTTATCACTGATACCCAGGAACTAGACAGCTTCCTAGAGAAGACCAGAGACTGTTTAGATTACAAAAAATCTTTTTAGTCTTCTTGTACTTATGCTAAGTACAAGTATACAAACAGTATGGTCTGATAATTAATGGAATAATAGATTTTATGAATCTAGTCTACTTCAGGCCTAGCACTGGGTATTCTTTAAGGAGGTAACATTCACAAATTCTCTCCTGATTTCAAATTTGGCCAGTGATAAAAGCTTGAGGTTCAGACATACTTCCATCCGGCAAAACTAGATTATTTTGTAAGAGATCTTTTAGTGATATTCGTAGTCTTCTGAACAGAACCACAGAACCATACCAAAGAACATAGCTTATAGGTCACACACTGTTTGTACGAACAAAATTTTTAAGGAAAGAACTTCGTAATAGAATTCCAAGTAGCAAACCTGGGCATTTCCTTTCCATAGATCTTTGGCTTTTTGGAAGACCCTAACCAGGGTACCCCTTAAATCTTCATGATTTCTTGGTTGTGCTGTTTTCAATACATGCATTTATGCACTTGTAAAGTGTAGCTATTTACATGGGCTGTATTTTTTGGAGAAAATAACATAGTATATTATAGAACTACCACAGATACCTGTGGGTGTATGCATTATGCTATGTTAAAGTGGACACATTGTGTGAATAATACTATAATTAAGATCAGTTAAACTAGTTAGCCTAGACTGACATCTACTCTGTATATAACAACTTCATCAGAAATATTCTATCAGAACCTATTTTGGAAAGAAAGAAAGTAGTGCATTTGTTCTTTGTTTCAAATTCCTTGGTTTTTTTTTTCCTTATTCATTTTTTAATATGATTATTTAATAATGAAGACTGCTTGGCCAGGTTTTACAGGCAAGGACTACCATTTTGCTTCTGGGATTTTATTCTTAATAGGAATGGAATGCCCTTAATAAAAGTAAAATATAGCATTGTATTTCATCATTTGATATCTGACGCTCACAAACCCTGCAAGGATTATGTTCTTATTGTGTTCGTACATCCTAATTATTATGTTCTTTGATTACTTCCTTAAAAACACAGCTTAGTTACCCCAAATTCTTAACAATGATAATGAGACAAGAACTATGACTTCATCTGAGTAAGTACCCTGACACAAAAAAATGTACATGAATCTCCTGAAGATGACATAGAAAAAGTGCTTGTAGTTGTTATAAAGCACTGTTCTTATAGACTTCAACATAATAATATAAAGTCATTCACCTGTGAATGATAAAACATTAAATCCTGTTGAGGTGTTCTTGATATAACAGCATTATAAATTCACATCTTGGTCCTTGGCTTCCCAGCAATTAATTGTGATGAAGTAGTATTCATTTAAAAATTGATATGCAACTGAATATTCCTATTCAAATACAAGAGTGCTGAAAACATCTTTGCCAGCAGCTATTTCCTGATTCCTGTACACACCTTATATATGAAGGATGACAATAAGAATATTTACATCTCACGGAAGATAAACTGTTCTGTGAACCTAGGGGTACCTAAATGCAGCAATCTTAAAGTGTCCTTAAGTCTGGCAGTCCTTCTGGAAACCAAAAATGGCAAACAAAACCCCTGAAACCTCATGCCTGGCAACTGTGGGCAGGCAGTGGGTAAGAATCAAAAGCAAGCAGATGACAGGCCCAACAGGCACCTCATTTGTTTGCACAGTGCTGTGCGAGATGTGAGTCACAACACAGCCACATCAGAACCACCATAGATATTTCAGTACTGCAAATAAGGAAAAGCTTCCTAATCAGGTGCAATGAGACATCTAAAACACTGAACAGTTTATTTAATAAGCTAAGTTCTCGAAGATCTTTTTTCAGAGAAAAGCTCTTGATTAAAGCTTTAAGACTCAAGCTCGAAGAATGATGAACTTTGCTGTCAGTGATTACTTCTGCTTTCCAAGCTGATAAATATAAAAGGAATACATAAATTCTTTGTCATCATCAGGAAAATATTTACGTTCAGTGATTCTGAATGCTGAGCTGAAAAATTTCACTATTTATGTCATGAAATTTGCCATTCTATCTGTCTGGCTGAAGTTATTACATAAAGAGAAGTGATTTATACAAATGTTGAGCATCTGTACTCATCAGCCTCTCAGTGCATATTCAACTGTATTTTTTTATTCAAAATTATTTTGAGATAACTTACACCTAAAAACATCCCACAGTTAATCTTCATCAAGCTACTCCTTATGAACTGCAACTGAATAGCCCTGTGAGAATCATCAAAGAAAAAAAACCAAAATAATTTATTATCTATGCTTTGAAATGGACAGTAGCCTTCCTATGCTGAACAATTTGAAGCATTAAGGCTTAAATGTACTATGAGAATAGCAGAAATATAAGACAGGAAATCACATAAGAGAGTTTAGCAGCAATTTATTTCAAGATACACTTGCAGAGGTGTTATGGATCTAGGTGTTAAAAACATTTCTTTTGAACTGTTGACATTATAATAAAATTAAACTGGAAAAACTTTTAATTAAATGATGGCAAGGTATGACAAGGATAATAAAGGCTTACAGCAGTAAGGGAAATGACACATTAAAAAAATAAACCAAACCAAAACCCCTTATACTTAAAACTGAAAAAGTTATTTTTAAGTTCAAAGCTTGCAGAAAAGATGAATTTTTTTGCTTTCTCTGAATTTCGTTCTCTACCGTGATAGGTTTCTGTATTTGGTAGGTTGCAAAGCTCACTGCCTCAAAGAGGCAATTTCTATTGCCCCAGTTCAGAAAACATTTCAAACATTTTTCAGCAAGGGAAAACCTCAATATAATCATTTGCCTCAAGCTATACATTTGCTTAAATACTACCCTGAATCGGGATGTATATTGAATTTCTCCCCAAACTAGGATTTATTCTAATTTGAATCCTCTACTAATAAAAATGTTCAAACACAAGCTGTTCAGCGATCCACAGAACTAATAATGCCTCCTTTTCTATGGCTAGACAAGAAGTATTCTGTGAGCAGCACGCGTTGGCTATCAGCGGCTGGCTTGCTCTCTGCTGTCACACAGAATGAGCAGTGGCTCAGATCACAGATCATCCACCCTCTGTTTTACAGAGAAGGATGAATAAAACCCGTCTTTTTTACCTAAACACCAACTTTCATCAACCTTGTAACAACCTAATATTTTTCAGACCTCTATTCATTTTTCAAATTTGCAGAAATCAGCTACTGTATTCAAAAGCTATTGAGGGCAATACAAGGACCTCATAATCTGAGAGCACAAATAAGCTTTGGGAAACTATGCTAAAACAACATGTGATAATAAGTAGTTGTACAACATCATCTTGGTTACCAGCATTAAATTGTTCTTTATAGGCCTAGAAAAACGAGGCAAAAATCTTGCAATAGAGAGTACACTAAATTTACAAAATTAGCAGTAGATTTACTTTTGCATAGCAAATAAATTAATTGAAGACTAGTAGCCATGGAAATGAACTGAGCCACAATTTTCCTCCTAAAAATAAGAAATCAAATTTACATTGCCAGCTTAAGTATATCAGTTAAAGGACATTAAAGTGTAAAGTATGAATAGTTCAGAACATTATCTACAAGTATTAGATATTGTGGTTTTAATCCTGTGAGATCTGCATTCCTTGCAAACTGCAACTAATTATAAATTGGCTGATACACCAATGCTATTAGGCTGTGTTAACATTTTGAATTTGTTTGCCCACTTTAACTTCTTTAATGCAAGTCCAGCTACTTTGAAAGAAAAAAATTTTGTCAACACTACAGTTGTAAGCTATTTTGTAATAAAGGCCATTCTGTGCACATTAATAATACTGACAAGAGCAGATGGCAATTATCGCTTTTAACAATTATTTTTTTTTCTGTTGGTATTAATTACTTAGGCTTAATTTCTGTTATGTCCACTGGGCACCTAAGAAGGTAAGACACTAAAAATCTGCCTGAATACTTTCATTGCATTGGCACCAACAGAATCCTTCTTAAAACTGAAACTCTTCTGTCATTTTAATTAACTCATTAGGGATGCATCCAAATTCATCATTATTGACAGCTGTTTTTAATGCTTTTCTAATAGTATACTGCTTTATAAAGTGAGCAGCATCCTTCTTGCTAGTTGTATAGTTAAAATTTCATCTGCTGTATTTAAAAATAGAATTATCCATAAAGTTAATTAAAATATCAGTCACATGAATCATAAGAAAGCTTTCTAAGCTTTCTAAGTATGCTGAAAAAACTCTGCTGTTCTAAATCTTAAAATTTTGGATGTAATTTCTGTTCACTGATTGTCTAGGAACAGCATCTTTCCTAGTATCTATCTCTCTGGTATCTACTCATGTCCGTTAGGCAGATAGGCTCTTGTCTGCAGTTACATTAGCACAGAAAGAATTAAATGCCCAAACCATGTGGTCTGTAACAGTCAACACTCTTAGCAGGGAGCTGCTTACCCTTTGTAAAAAGCAAACACCAAAACCAATCTTAAGGAAACACCTTTCAGGGCTTCTCAACAGGGGCAAGCCTGCCTTCAGTTAAGCTTCATTGCTACAAACTCTATTCAGTTCATAGCTTTCAAGCTTTCATTTAGTGATCTGAAGACACATTAAGGATGAGGTAGACTTGAGAGCTGCCTATTCCCAAACATGTCTACTAACACATATATTTGCAGTGGTGTGAAACAAGACCCTACTTGGATCTTCACAAAGATAGAGAAAAAGATACAGTGCTGATATAATCTCTTCTGAGGCTGAACAAAAGTGTCTCTGGTAGCATCAGAAAAATCATTTCTACTGGACCAGCCAGTTAAAGATAAGATGTGAAATTTTTACATTAAGCAAGTCTTCTAGTATGCAAATTCAAAAATTAGTTTATTAACTAACTTGAGTTTGTAAAAATCACAATGATGTTTTTTAGGCTTCGTGAAAAGTAAAGATAATTGCAAATAACAAAAAGCTCAATAATTATCCCAACAGACAAAAGGGTTTTAAGTATTTTAAGTATGTAAGTTAAAACGCTTTAAATCATATTGTGAGCTCACAAGTCACCAGAACCTGGGAAACAGTCAGTGCAATGTTTCCATTTTAACAAATAAAGTTAGAGCTTCCAAACTAAAACTTTATGATCCTTAAAATTTTTCTGTCTTCTAGGAAGGGATTTCCTTTTTTTAAGCACAGGAATTCATTTTTATTCAGTGGTGGTCCACCACAATTGATACTGTTTATCATAAATGCTTCAAAAACAATTAACAGATATGCTTTAATAACTCAAGTAAGCATCTTGGCAGTATCTGAGCAGGCACTAATTGGCCTCAAAATATTTTTGGAGGACATATCAGACAATGAAATGGTAGTATAGATGGGCATGTGAAGAACAGCATAGTACAAACCGTTCTCAGATTACAGTTATCTACCCTGATCCTTTCTCAACACTTGATAAAAATCCATGGCACAGTATAGCACTATAATTGATTGAGCTGCGCTCTAAGAATGAGCTATTAAGAGAAGGTTGAATAGGTTTAATGCACAAATATACAAACACAGGATTTCTCCTACTCACTAGGACTTTCTATGTAGGTATATAAAGTATTGCAGTCCAAGTCTCTGCTAAAGCTTTAAACTGCTTATGCTCAAACATCTTGGACCCAAGTTCATCCTTCCAACAAAGATGTCTTGTCAAGAGCCTTCCACTCTGCTTTGAGATGATATAACATTGTGCACTTTGGGCGGACAAACTGGCTGGATTCTTTGCTAATAGGATCAAGCATTAGGTTTAGTCAGCCAAAATGAAAATGTTTTCTCACTGGGAACAGGGACACTTGGGGCACAGATCAGTGAGCAAATCATACTTTTCTCATACATTCCTATGGACAGTGTAGGCATGGCTACCAAGCAGTGGAAGAAAAATATCTCTTCCCTGCACAGTTATGCTGACCCTCTTTCATCTCCTGTATTTCAGAAGAGAACATGAGAAGGATAAGACTGCAACAGAATAAGATTTTCATAAAGCAAATCTAAAAGGAAAGTTACTGAAAAAATGTATTATGGTTATTCCCTTCCTGTTTCTCATAGAGGGACTTTCTCATAGAGGGACTCAAAGATCATCTTCGTCAATGGTGTGTAGATCACCTGTCTGAACAGAAAATGGATCTTTGGAAAGTTGGAGCATATAGCTGCACACCGGAAGTATTAGCCTACAGGATAACTAACACATGGAATGACTGAGAATAAAATACTAGCTTCAGGTAGAAACTGGTGAGAAAAAATACATTAAAGATTAAAATCTGAATGAAAATGCATTGCCTCATACTGAAAGTAAGAGGCACAGGAAGCAGGATAACTTTTGTTTCAGTATTTGGTACCAAGAATCTGCAAAAGTGATTTCTACAACATCAGTGAATTTAATACTTTTCACTTTCTGGAAATACTGGATTAGGCTGAGTAACAGTAGCTGTGGCCTATAGTCCGAGACCCTACCTAGAGGTTTCAAGGACATGGTAGTTATCAGTGCCGTGGTTTTCATCAGGCTCACATACTTGAGTTTCCTTCCTACAGAAAACAAGGCATTAGGGCCAGAAACTATGGATTGGAGCATGTCATTTCTAGGTCCTACCAGTTTAGAAAGTCAAATCCACTCAGAAAAGCTAAGAAGAATCTCAGGAAATTCACAGATCTATTCGCCACTGTGGTTCTGAGATCACCTCATATTTCTCCAATTACATTTGGCCAAAGACCAGAATAAATCAGCTTTACTGGCAGCAAAAAAGTTTGAGGTTAGGATTAGCTTTCTAAATATTAATACTTTTCTGCAGGTTTTTAAGAGCAGAAAGATTTAAACAAGTCTTGATGCTATTTTGGTTATATGAACTTGGACTTTTGTTTGGATTGCTTGTAATAAGCATGATACTGCATGCTTATTATTGTCCAATATCATATGGCAGGAGAATATGATTTTCACCATTTATAAGGCTGCATGACTAAAGCTTCAAAAAAAAGAAAAAAAAAAAAAACAGGCCAAAACTAAATGAATTATTTACAGCCTTTGTCAATGGAAGCTTCCTTAGAAATACCTTATATAATGCTCTCGACCTTAAGCAGACAATCTAGCTGTCATAAACTTTTGAGATACTGAGATAACTTAATTCAAGTCTCTTCTTTACAGGCCTGGTTTCAGAAAGTTTAAGAGCAACTGTTATCCTATCAAGAAATTTTCTTACACAGTGCAATTCTCCACTGGCAAGGTTTAGTGTGATATTACGAAGCAGCTTTATTATGATCTTGAAAATATAACTATGGTATGAAGCTAATTATTCTTACTCTATTAATGCTTAGATTAATTTGAGTCAGTCTGATTTCACACTCTTTATTATGGCTCCGTATAATCTGCACGGTGTTCTCTGACATTGTTTGAATGGCTACAGACAGCAAAGGAGACTAAATAGAAAAGGATCTAACCTCTTTCACAGCTGTACTTAATCACTATAAAAAATAAAAGGGTGTTAAATAAAAGGGTGACAGCCAGAGCAGCACAGACAATTCAGTAAGTGTTATAAAGATATTGATTAATTTAGATATTCAGATTGCAAGATTTTCTCTCTTTACGTAAAAGTAAACATGCATATGTAGAAATAAAAGTGTAAAATTTCAATCTCCTGGGCAAAAAAAACAGTGAAAATATTGTTCTGAAGATGGCTATTGTACTTCTTCAGAAATGGAAAGAACTTTCAACATCTTTCAGTAACAAATATGATCTCTGCATTGGCAGCTGTTTGTTTTCAGCTTACACTGGAGCTGAAATAAAAGAAAGGCCTAATGGCACGGAAGGAAATTTACCTAAAATACTGAACTCATTAAGCAACAACATCTTTAAAGGAGGGTACAAAGAGAACATGGGTAAGGGCAACGTGTAGTCCAGATATTTAGAAGTGGTTGATCTCTCTGAGTACCTCAGTCAGAAGCAACCAGATCATCATGAATGCCCTGTAGTTCATAAAAACTGGGAATTAAATGCCAGTTATTTTCAGAGACAAGGTTTGCATAAAATACATTAAAATGCAGTAAGAAAGATTTTATTTCTGAGATTTTTATTTCAAATGTGCAATTCCTGAAACATGCCATGCTGATTAACAGAGTATTAAACTCTTTGCAGAGGCTACAGAAAAGTTTAGCCAAGATTTCTAAATAAAATTTTGGACTGATTTAAGTTATCCATGATGTTAGCAGCCTGTGGAACTTATCATTGCTTTACCAATATAAATTGGGGTAGGGAAGCTTATACCAGCTCTGTTTTTCCACTGCATTTATAGATCTTATGATGGTTTGAGTTAAGTTCTTCAGATATTGAATATATGTAGTTGTTGATTCATTTTGGTATAAAAATAATCTAAATCCATTGAAAAAAACTATTAGCAGAAATGAGTATGGCTGCTTTGGGGATTCAACAGCAGCAATCTCTATACCTTTTGCTTGTTGTCTCAACACTGAAGCTATTCCAATACCTAGATGACAATGATCATTGATCACTGGGTTGTTTTTCTTCATGATGTCTTTATTCTTTGCTATATGTTCTAGTTGGTTATTTAGAGGCTTTTATAAAGATTTTGCCTATAAAGACACATTCATTTTTATCTTATATTACTTATATTTTTATATTGTAAAATGCTTTTGGCTCTAATGGTAACTTTTGGTGCAAACAAAATAGGGAGTGTTTAGGGCCCAAAGGAGAAGAGACATTATTAGAATAATGAAAGAGAGGAATATTGTAGCAGTATAATTAATGGTAGCATTTTTGCTGTGGAGCAAAAGGAATGTGGGTGCAATACTTCTCAGTTGTTTAGAAAAGCTATTTGGAGGGTTTAGATACCATCTGCAGACCTTTTGTACCAGATGTTTTTTTACTACACTGTTTTTGAAGAACAGCAAAGGTTTATCCTTAGAAGTAGGAGATGATTAACTGATTTCTGGAATATTTATGTAATTTTCACAAGTTGATTTAAGAGTTACGAAACATACCTGCAGACATGAAGTAGCAGTTAAAAGACAGGGAATCCGCGCCTAGGAAATTTGGTAAAACTGGGTGAAAATACATGCCTACTTTAGTGCAGGTTCCTTATGAACCTAGCAGTATGATAGCCTGATGAAAGACCATGGCCAAAGAAGTGCTCTGGAAATCTCATCTTTATGTAAAGTCTTAAGGACATCGGAGTCTCTCGGACAAGATTTTATTGTTTGTTTGATTCTCCTCTCTTTCTGTTCGTAATCCACACAATGGCTGAAAGAGTTTCTAACTGAGAGACTGGCTTCTTCTAGGACTTTCAGCAGTAGCTACTTAAAAGGACCTTAAGTACCTAAAAGTACGGCAGCAAGACTTATTTTTGTATTCAGCTGACTTCACATTTAGCTCCCGTTACTCCCATTTCACTACAGTAAAGCTTCATCTTTCAACTTAAATTTCTCATTGACAGAAAAAAGGTTGGGAAAGTAACACATAATTTGAAGCAAACAAAATAGGGGTCGGTTTGGTTGTTTTGAGCGCTTCCTTCTCAAAGAACATTTTCACAATGATTAACTTGTGTTGCTATTGAAGTAATGCTCACATACACTCCTCCTCATCCAGACAGTTATGACAGAAGAGTGCCACTTCCATAATCAGTAGCGTAACCATAACGTTTGGCATGAGGGCTGCTATGCAGGTAGATGATATGAAAAATGACGGCCTCAACATATCATTCATAATTGATAACAAGAGTAGCCTATTATTCTAAGAACCACATTTGTAGTCATAACCTTGTTGCTATTAAACTGCTATTTTTCCACTCTGCACAGTTATTCTATGCATACATTTTAAATCAACTTGCGAAACTGATGAAAACTACTCCAAAGCAATTACACTGGAAAATATCTATGGATACTCTAGAGTGTAAATTTTTCTGTGTATCTTCAAATATCATAAAAAGTACACAAAAACAAGCAATACTGCACCTGAGGCTGTCTAGCATTAAGCAGATGATCCAGAGTTACAGCTTCTACCATATAAATGTTCTTAGTCTCCTGATAATACTGATGCATTCACATTCGCATACTGTTGATCAGGTTGAATTAGTGCAATCAGGTGGTGACTGATAAAGAATGTTCAGAAAGAGTACGCCTAATATGAGACATCACTTCTATTTGCTGCATGAAAAATGAAGTTTACATTTTTCTCTAGGGATAAGGTTTTCTAAAAGTCTTAAATCTGGCAGCTAGCTTCTGCAAATGCAGGGGTTTTAAAATGTAATCTATGGGAAATGTAGCCCCTAATTTCAGGGATGGGACAAGTTGTAATAGTTTCCACAGTGCCAGTTGTTCTCTTGCTCTCTGTGTGTATTATTTCTCCCTTCCCTAATGGCCCTAGTGCAGATGACTGTAGAAAGACACCAGTAGGGAAGCATCTTTCCACAGAACCACAGCAACAGATAAAATTAGTAGGGATCTGCTATCTGAGTTCTTCTTCAGCTTCACTGGGTTTCCAGCTAACTAGAGAATTTAAAGATTGGAGAGGAAACAGCCACAAAGAATGGATGATGAGATTTATAATGCATACAGGGACAAAGAGAGAGTAAGAGATGATGTGTGAATGGAGAGAGCCAATTGCATTTCTTATACTTCCATATAAAGTGTCAGACTAAAGTAACACGACACAGCAGCAGATGCATTAAGTGTAACAAATTTCTACAACTTCTTTTGTAGTTCCTCTATGTTCTTACAATATTATTTGGAAATCACTACATATATATGAGATGTGAAAAATCTGTACATAATCTTGACATCTTCAGATTTCCTCTGTTTTTACAGGTAGGGAATGTGTTTTATTAATTAGTATGAAAAATCACATTATTCATAGGAGTTCACATAGCACATCAAGCATAATGATACAGTTCTACACAGCAGAATGACCTTCCCCAACTTCATTTTTCATGAAGTGCATGTGAAATATGTAAAAGTTACCTCTGTGTGGCAGTAGATAATGGTGACCTGATATATTTCTGAATGACAGAAATACTATTAGAAATATTAATGCAAAGTTAGCCTAATGTTAAGTCCTGAACTTAAATCTTCATGGCTGCAGTTAAAGGATTCTAACCTAAATTAAAAATTGGCATTCATAAGAAAGCTGTTGAAATAGGAAAAGATATAATATGGTGCATGACATACGGAAAAAAGATCCATCAGAAATGTTGTAATAAAGACTAATATTTTTGCACTAAAAGGTTGGCGAGAGAAAATACCTGAATATTTTACTTCAAAGCCATACATTAAAAGACAAGAGTTTTGTTATACAGGGCAGTCATGGGGGGGGGGGGGGCTTTTGTTTTTTAAGTTAATATCATCATAATGAAGACTGAAATAATTGCTGTAATATAATGTCATTCATCATTTTCGAATATAGCATGTCCTTATCTTCACAGAGCAGTTTAAGATAATATATGATATACTATGGTAAACATGTTATTCTTTGTGATTCATTATGTATTGTTGTAGGATCGTTTTCTGTTTTTTGTGTATATAATTGCAACAGTGTCATCCTGTAAGATAATGAATTAAGAATGCGGTACTTTCTCATGGATAGTATTCTGAGGTAATAATTATAATAATGAAAATAAAAATTTTACTCAGAAAAAATATTAAAGAACAACCACATATATTTAAGAGGTCATGTTATGACTCAGAATGTTATGGTTAGGTTAGAAGTGTTTCACAGTTTTTTCCTTATTAATATGGGTAATAGTTATGTGAAAGTTTGATAACCTTTATTTTGAAAACATATCTTCAGTGAGTCTGGCCTGACATCAACCTTTTAGCATCAGAAACAATATGAATGACAGAATTCAGATGATTATTCTCAATTTTTAATAAAGTTTACCATCCATCTCTTCTTTTTGAAATGTAGTTATACAATCTTGGGTCAGCTGCATACAGTGGATAACTGGGCAAAATGCATCGGCACATTCTACATATCTTTTCTCATATACCTTATATACCTATGCATTACCTTAGCAAAACAGCACAAAGTTTCTCTTCCCCAAGTTTCATTATTCAAAATCGCTTTACATAAACAATTAGAAAAAACCTGATAAATCCACTGGGAAAACACCTGCTAATTACAACGGAACCAGGATATTTCTCCTACTAAGTTTCAGTTTTGTAGAACTAAATATGATTTGCCCAATATGAAAATTAGAAAGTCAGGAGCATACACCAGATTCAAGACTGAACTAAGGGCAGAGATCTGAGCTGAATTTCCTCAGTTAAAGGAAATGATGGAGGATTACTGATGTACTTTCATATTAATTACAGGTATGTTTTGGAACTAATTTTCATACTGCAATCCACTTCCACATAGCATATTACAGCAATATGACTTCCAGAATACCAGAATATTAAAGTCTCAGAAGCTGTTTATGCAAAAAGAAATAAAGCATCATATAAGTCACATACAGGTATCATGCCAAAAACAAAAAAGAGTCAGAGACTCATAAAAATTACAAAAAGAATCAAAGTTTTCTGTTTCTCCAGTATAAGAGAAATAAAAAATATTTTGTAAACGTCGCATTGCATTAGTTTCTGTAGCATATCAGCATGCTTTGTTATGTTTTCAGTTTGTTTTGAATGCATGCTGCTGTATATACATTTCCATGTTGTTTGTTTAATAACACATGAACTCAGCTTACATTCTTTTTAGATTTTTTATCAAAACACTGTTATATTCATTGCAAGAAACATAAACATATCAGTTTCTTACCCAGTAACTTATTTATTAAAATACTAAATTTGGGAAATCACATTTAGCGATTATCTTCTTAAAAGTTTTCTGTTGTCTGTGGGCAATGCATAGCACATGAAAACTGTGAAGTAAATTAAATTACCACAAAGAAGATCAGTACTTTTGTATTAAAAACATTTTAATTTCACCAAGTAAAAGTGATAGAGTGCAGAGACTACATAATCTAATGAGATTCATTCACTACAGAGATGAAGAAGGGAGTGTTCTGACAAATCAGACTAATCCTGCTGTTTCTGCAGTGCTAAAGAATTTCACTTTAATGCTGTGCAACAAAATCATGGCCTAAATCCTGTGAAATATGTATGTTCAATTTAAAACATGCTTATAGTTCCATTTGCACATTTCAAATGTTTAGTTAAATTTAGCATGATGGGAAGTTAAATATATAGACAATGTATATTTTAGAGTGTGCATGATATTTTGGGCTTGCCATGACAAATTTCATGCTGGGTATTTTGCCACTGACTTGACCAATGTTAAGTGAAGGGTGAAACTATTTTTTTTTGAATAAATGTTTTTAGACCAGTCATTTCATCCTAGTATGGTACTAGTTACATCAGTGTCATTACAATGAATATAAAATGAATTTTCAAGCTTCTCATTTGCACCAAGTTCTGTCCAGTCATAGAAAAGAATCAAATGTACCACTCCCTCTTTTGAGCTTTTGGCTGCAACTATACATTGAAAACTAGAGCAAGCAACAGTAACACGACATTTTTCTTCCCCTCTCTACTTCTAGTTTCTGCAATAACAAAATTTACCAGCAATTTCCTGTAATGACCCCAGAGGAGGGGGGGAAACTGGGATGCAACATAAAGTAACTGGCATAGAGGCTGTGTTTTAAATGTGTCCATGCTTCTTATTCAATTAAATCTGAAATATCCATGTCCTTGACACAAGTATCTTTTATCAAGACTGTTAACAGAAAGATTAGAGTCAGTGCTGCCGCCAATGCATTATCTGTTTGAAGCAATATATATTAAAAAAACCCTGAAGAACCAGAACATAGAATTTTTTTGATTTTGGTGAATTCAATGGAAACAATTCGGAGCATATAGAAAGAAATGTACTACTCCTATTTGTTTTAAATTGAGTGGTCTTTTGTGTATGTTTTCTTTGCAAAAAAAGCTAGCATGGTTATTTCAAATAAAACAAAAGAGCTAATTTGAGAGTATGCTCTTGCAGCTGTACAGCTCAGATAACAGCCATTCATGCATAGTTTTCTTCCTACTCAAGGAACTGTGCTGTGTTTTTATGCATTTCCTTCTACTGAGCTGTCACCCTACAAGGCAGTGAAAAGGACTCCTTTGTAATGTAGATATTATGAGGCTACTCGAGAAAAAAGCATTGATCAGTAACTTTAAAATGTTTAAGAGCACCTGTAAGACAGCTCAGGATATCACAATTATCATCCTGCTAACCCTTAAACATTTGCTGTATAATGAAAGTAAACTCTTATTTAGTTTAACATTACCTCTTTCAGGAGAGCTTTGCTTTTTCCAGTAGATATCCTAAATATTAATATAAAAGATATCAGATTAAAGAGTATCAGGTACTGCTGGAAGAAGCAAATTTGTCCAGAGCAGCCTGATAAGGTCAGAATGATATGGCTTTTCTTATTTATGACTATCAGTCTGTACCCTGTAGACATTTCCTAATGAAACTCCATGCTACCGGTAACAATTTTCAAGCTGTCAAAAAGTGCAAGTGGAACAGAAATAAAATATAAATGTAGTTAATGTACACGATGAATGCAGCACAAGCACTGCCACAGAAAATCTAGAAAATATCCCTTCAAAGTACAAAACCTGGGTAATAATAGTTCTGCATATTAGACACAAATTATTTTCTGTTTCTGCACATTAGAAATTCTTCTTTAAAAGACACTTTGTTCATGGGAATGCAAAACAATGGGTCTAAACTTCAGTTCAGAAGCAATTCACATAAAGAAATAGTTAGAACGTGTTTGCTTCCTTGTTTATTAATCGTCCATGAAATGTTTGATACTCCTAAATGTGTTTCCTATTCAAAATGATTTGACAATTTATTTAAATCAATTTCACTTGTGTACTACTTACAAACTCTGCTGGAACTATCGATCTGAGTACTTACTAGTCATAAATTGTTGTTGGGCCATTCTTATCATTTAGCATTTTGTTGCTACATTTTAAACAAAGGACTCGGTAGCTGATGAAGGCCAGCAGCAAATGAAACGCCTTAGCACACTGTCAACTTTAAACCAGTTCAAGCTCCAGCTAGGCAAACTTTGTAAAAACAAACCTCTTTTTCAAATTGGACACTGCTGAAAACAATTATGTCCCACTCATAACCTATGGTTCTATTCCAGTATGTTGTTTTCTGTGTCAAATAGACATGGTAACCAAAGATACTGACATTGCTAATATTCATATTTTAATACATATTTGACAGAGGTAGAAACAATTTCTGGACACCAGAGGGGCTCAAGAAAGGCCAATTTGCTATAAGATTGCATTTAGTATTTTTATTACTTGCATTTATCACTTTTTTGCTATTAAAACGCTCATTTCAAATATTTCATATTTGAATTTATCTAATGGCTTATACAAGAGCTACATTAACGACAGCGTCTAAAGTGTTTATCTAGTTTAAACTAATGAGCCCGCAGAAAAAAAAAATCTTCATGCACTCTCCCAACAAGATATTCTGATACTGAATCAAGTCTTCTGTCAAGAATAAATGACCATTGTTTTCAGAGTAAGAAGTATTGAAAGCAATATTTTATGTTGCCAAAATCATAGTTAAAAGCAGATTTAAAACATTCCATGCCTTTTTGCTCAAATACATTTAGGCTTTTAGATGAGCTTCACACAAGTCAGATATGAAAATATTATTTAGCTTGAAACCACTCCCATTCATATGAAATCCATCTCATGAACTTCCAGGCCAAAAGGAAGTAGGGGCATGTTTTGACTTACGCTTTCAGCCTTTAGCAGAATTCAAAAACTAATTACATAATAGACTGCTTTTATAAAGGCGAAGGATAGCTTTTAATAATAGCTTTTCATTTGTTAGCTTTTGCTGTAATAATAACTGTAATCCTCTTGGCTTCAATTAACTTCCAGCTTTCTCTATTATAAAATAACACTATTAGAACAAAGCTTTGAAATTATTATAACAGTACATGCAGGCATTTTCAAACTATTACTGGAAAAACAACTTTAAGCTCAGCTTTGTTCCCAACCTGATATTCATGAATTATTTCCTAGGCAAGTTCTTACTAATCATTACTTAATTGCAATAAAAATAGAACCACAGCTCAGCTGTGTAAACCGGTATAAATCTATTTGTTTCAGTGAAGTTATACTGATATAAGCACCAGTACAGATGACTGTTTTTAAGTTAACACCTGCATATTGTACCATTATTATAGGAGATATTGTCATGATTAAGATACAGATAAGCTTTAGTGATAAGTGTCATGATTAAGATACAGACAAGTGTGCAGAAGAAATAAATAAAAACAGGTATGCTTACACAAAATCACATATAGCCACAGAGGAAAAAATAAACATCAGAAGCCGCAATAAAACTAATGGCAATTGTAAGGTGAACAGTTACTTAGGGCACAAGCCATTCAAAATGAATCATATTTGCTTATGGTTTTTCTGGAATATCTGGGGCATCTGTGTTATACAAAAATACGAACAATTCTATACTAATCAAAAAGAAACTTCATATTAAAACTGTACAGATCTGGCTGCAAAAGAATGCTGAGACTGTGTCCTGATCAGTACTAGGTCATATAGCAATCTGGCTCTCAGGAAAAATGTCAGGGGTCCCTGAGGATGCTCAGTTTATGTCACGTATTGCTGTCTTCTGCAGGCAGAACTGGTTACTCAAATGAGATTTATGACAGGGTAATTTCTGGCTAAGATTTCTGCTCTCCATAGGTAAAGAACAAGGTCAGATCACTTAGAAAGCTGAAGCAGCTCTCAAAAAGGGGAAGAGTAAAAAAAGTGCATATATATACAAATAAAATTTTTACACACATTTTTACATATATGTACACATACACATATATATTTATGAAACTGTCAGTGAACTACTCTTGTCAATAGCAGGGTTAAGGAATGTGATCCTTGAAATGTTGGCCTAAGGGTTACAGCTTGAGTTACTTCACAATGTGATTTTGAAATGAATGAAGTTAAAAGTTTGGAAAAACACCAGGGATTACAGCTAGCACAATATTTTTCAGAGCTAAATTAGAAGGGAAAGTTGGCCAGGCAGTCCTGAACTGTAATGGTGGTATATAAAACTGAACCACTTGTGAGTGACATGGGACAGTGGCAAAGGGAAAAAGGAATTATTTGAGACCCGAACTGAATATCATGAAATTTAGGCAGAAATTATGAAGTTTGAAAATACAGATCATTGCTGTGTCCCTATTTTCAATCAGTTCCAGGGCTGATATCAGTAAGTCAAAGTTTTCAGTAAATTCCTCTACCACATTTTGAGGGAATGAACTAAATAGTTCTGTCACATCTTCTCCTTTAAAGCCGTGCTAGGTTAATCAGTCTGGGACCACTATTTTTGCAATGCAGGCATACCCCAAGTTGTTTGGGAGCAACAAGTAGATGGTTTGAAAGACAGATTTATTAAGCGTCTAAGACCTAAATTAATTTTAGGCTGAGATTAGAGTCTGACAAGGTAATTTGGGATTGGGATGGTCTATGTTTTGGCAGGCATTCATTGTTAGTACTTTTCCCAGGGAAACCGCTTCCTTAATAAACCAGAGTTACAAATGGAGTAAAGGGAGCACTCTGAAGAAAGCTGGGAATAACAGCTGGTGGATTTACTGCCAGCTGATAGTGAAGAAAATTCCCTTTATTAGTATCCACTTAAGTTTTACATGAAAGGAGAATGTTTACAAGTTAAGCCTCTTTTTAATTTTATTTTATACACCTTCTACAGGTGTAGGTGTAAGATTGTGGAGTCCCACCAATAAGCTGATAGGATGCGATGGGATGGGAGGTCAGACAGTAACTCTCCCTAAAATTACAATGATCAGTGAAAGCATGGGTGACTTGCACTGTTTTTATAATCCAATACAGTTCCAAGATGAATTAAAGTTTCCAGACAGTTAAATCCACATGATCTGCTTTTTTTTTTAATTTCATGCTATGATAAAGATATGTCTTGCCATTAAGAAAGATCAGTTCCACAAAAAAGCATTATAAAAGGTGTCCAGTTTACTGACTTTATATCCTGGACTGTGAGAAATGAAAGTAGATTGCAAATTTTTCCTGTTAATTACTAGAAGTTTCTCCTCTCAGCAAAGTAGAAACTAAAAAGGAAGACTGCTGGAAAATATAATTATGGGACTACAATTCTGTGTAAAACATACACATATATACTTTCACAGACATATATTAGTGTAGCTAATTAATTAAACCAAATTCCATCAGTTCCTTTCTTTCATATAGGCATGGCTATAGTTAGGACATTTTAAAATGAATAAAGCTGAAAAAAGAGTAAGGTGTAGGGACTTTGGAATTTAGTCTTCTCCTAATCAGACTGATACACTGTGTCACAAAAAAGAAAGCGAATGAAAAGTAGTTAAACAACTTCCACTGCCTTGGTATTAACTTCTTCAAAAGAAACATTTTTTTTTCCTCACTTTACAGAGCTCAGTTTCTACACTTAACTGAGATCTCTAATGGGAACACTTTCCTAGTATTTCATAGAGTATTTTCAGCATCCAGGCTTAGCTGAAAAATCAACACTGATGTGATATATGACATGAAAATATGTAAACAAGAAAAAAAGGCAAATGGTTCGGTTAAAGTAAATTCAAAAGCTCATGTCTTGTTCCTTATCGCACTCAGAAAGAATAAATGGAAGAATGTATTAACTAAGAAACATGAAGTTTAAGCTTATCGTATCATAAGCACTGTCCAGCATTTCCTTTTATTCACCACTGGTATATACATAGGTTTGGGGTTAGAATAACATTTGTTACAAATTAACATACAAAAATTTACTGATAAATTGAGGATGACACAGACATGCCTTCTGCCATATGCAGTGGAGCTGAGGAATCCTGAGCAGGAAGCACATCAGAAACTACATATACAAGAGTAAGAACTACCTTCTCTCCTCTCCTCAGGTCCTCTATAAATTACCTGGAGTAGGAAGCAATAGAGTAAGACGATTGGTTCTTCAAAGGCACTAAGACCACTTGGGGTTCCTTAAAATAGTGAAGTTTCACAAGTGAGCTGAATTTCAGAAGTAATACAAGCAGACGATTTAGTGAATCGATTTGGTAATACGGTGAGAATCCTGTAATAAACTTTACTATCAGCTCTAGGGCATGTGAATGGGGAAGCACATCCAAGTTAAATTAATAAAGATGTGACATGTTAAATCCATCCCATGTCTCCATTCCATTTACTCTTTTCCTAGTTAACCAGTCAATAAAGTAGGGAAAGAATCCTTACACCTTATGCACAACTCAAAGGAAATACTTAAAAGAACTGCTAACGATGTAGAGAGCTGCAGAGAACTTCCAAGCAGTGGAAGTCATGTCACTAATTCCCGAGGCACTCTGAAAATTCTTGGTGAATGATAAAAGATTGATGAATATGTTTGCATAAAACCAAGAGGGTTTTGGTTTTCTATCATGCATAAAAACCTAAACATGTTTGGCATTTAGGTTTCTGCAACACTTTTTCATCTTCACTTTAATTTCATTTGGCAATTTCACTGCTGTCACCTTTATTAACATTAGCTGTTGCTCTTCCTGTAAAGCATTCGTTTCTATTCATCTTGTAATGTCACCTGAAAAACGGTGTTTCTTTTCTAGGGAGAGCATGACTCCATATTTATTCTTCATCTTCAGTTTTATATTGTAAATATGAATTTACATAAACCACTGTTGTCAGAGTTTTTGTTTCATGTATTCTGTTGTTTTGTTTGTTGTTTATAATTGTTGTTTTGGTGATGTATGTCATAACCTTCTCTCTACAGACCTTGAAGGGTACAAAATGCAGTGTTGCAAATATATTTACAATACAAATGTTTTAACAATTCCATAACAAAAATAGTGAATGATATTTTCAAAAGGAGTAAACTGCTATTATGCATGAACTATGACATCTTTTAAGAGTATTATATATTCTTCTTGATTAACTCTAGTTAGATTACTTGCTTATATGAAACTTTAAAAAATAACTCTATTTTCATATAAATATTTGGTAAACACAACTGTTGTTTACAACCTTTTTGTTTAGATCATGTTGTTGAAACACTCTTGTCTAATACAAGTACATAGTAATCATCTACCAATGCTTAAACATTATCTTTGTACTTTGTAGATACAGGGATATCAGCAACAGTAACATATAGGAGTATGATGTCATTTTAATATCCCAGATAAACTAACTGTATGCTGTATGTGGGTCAGTTTAAAGGAAAGTAGCATGAATAAAATTTAATTGCTGTGCTACTGGAAATGTTATCTACTAAAGTTAGCAATACATTTTATAAAATAAGAGATTTTAAATATACATTCACCTGATAAAGAAGTTTTCAGCAAAGCAGTTTCTCCGGTTTAAAATTGTGATGCTTATTTAAATACTGTATTTTTTAAAAATGGCAGTATTCCTGCAGTGCTTTGATAAAACATGAATTACTGTGTAAAAGCTTTAGTTAGATTTTGGCATACAAAATGTACAATCCATATATTCATATTTTAACATTTTAGTGACAATGATTTTTATGTTATTTAGATAGAGGACTGACTCCTGCAGGATCAAACATGAGGTATATTTTTGAAGTATTTATTAAAAGAAGTGTGTGAGCCTGACTCAGGAAATGAGTCACACTTCCACATGAAGTGGCTTATGGATTACTTCCTGCAAATACTACCAAGACTACAAGACAATCTGGCTTTTGAAACAATGAAAATATTACTATTAGGAGAAAGCCAACTCAACAAAGATATATGTTTAGTGTCCTGTAGAAAACCCTTAACACATAACTTTTCAGGTAAAACAGCTGTTCAGCTGTTATATAAGATTAATATTTCAAGAAGTCGAGAGACTGAAGAAGTTTTATACCTGTACAAGTTTAAACATGACCCCTTAAAAAGGAATGCTTTAAAGAGTGCCTTAAACCCTTTCTGCCACAACAGCAAAAGTAAATCCAGAGAATCACAATTTTCTGATTAATAAAATCATGAAAAGCATACCTGTTGGATTTCTTTGAATGGAGACACCAACATTCAAATCAGTGTTGCATACATTTCCTCAAAGCAGAGTAAGTGGTTCCCCAATTTCTGTACAGTACTATGTTTCTTTTTATTAAGTGTTTTCCATTTTGCTTCTTTTCATCCTGTTCTCACTACCCATCCACAACAAAATTCTCAAAACATCTGAGTACTGCTGAGCTGAATGTATATATCTCTGAGAACATTCTTAGGACATCGTGTGCAATTGCAGGAGATGTCAGAAGCAAACCAAGCATCATCCGAATGTGTTTTATACTTTTTTCATGGCTATTCTTCGATGCTTTCTGTGATTGTCTTCATTTTGACCAAGTCAAATGGAGAAACAACAACTTCTTGCTTTATTCTGCGTAACTCCAAACCATTGTCCGATGAGATCACCATTGACAGGGAGAAGGAATGAAGAAGCTCTTCTGTAAAGGAAGGAGAGCCAGGAGCAAAGCAGTGGCAAAGTCTTCCTAGCTCCGTAAGCAAAACTCAGTTCATAGATACGACAGAGGAGATTCCAGCTTTGGGAAAAAAAGGAAGACTGGAGAAGTGTGTTAGGTAATTGAGAAGCCTGTGAGGAAGCTGAGGGTTGGCATTCTATGGTGGAGGTTAGAGGGGCTGTGAAAGACTTTGGAGGGTGGTAGAGACAAAATGCTCTCTTTCCAGCTTGCTCCTTAATTATGACAACTCTATTCCAGATACACGTGAAAGTGTGGTAAATAGGCAATCAATTGCCTATGTCACACTTCCACCTTGAAGCTGAAGAACTAAATTATCAAGACTCACAGAAATTTGGTAACATCTTCCTTATATAGTGGATTTCCTATAGAGGATAGAAAACCTACTTTCTCCAAATGTCTTTCCAAAGAAGCTGACTTAGAAAAGGAATGTTAAACAAAGGCAAGGATATAGATTGCTCAGAGTAAATATGTAGAAAATCTTTCACTTTTTTCACCACTTAAGATGAGGGAAGCTAATGGAGGAATATAAGATGGCAGAAGAATTCTTACTTTTTTGAATGCTCAGAAAATGGGAATAAAGTAGAGAAGTATTCTAAAAGTTTGAGGGTGCTTATTGTTGAGTTTTTTAATTATTTGAGTATGAGTAAATTATTGGAGAAGGCTATTCTAAATACTGTACACTAAATGAGAAAAAGATCTGTTAAATGAAACTGAAGATAAAAGAGTGTTGTGATTCATATTATCTAAAGTTTATCGAAGTAGTAGGGTTTTCTTAGATAACATGTCCAGCTTTTTAAAATATCAGGAGGAATCACAATTGTAAGAATCTGAAACAAAAGCAAATATTTTGGTGGGCAGGCAAGCTTTTCATTTTCAAAGAAAAAAAATCAAATGAGAAAAGAAATACTATTATAATTTCAAGAAACAGTCATTTAGACTGCATAGCAGAAGACAGTACTATCGACAGGTTATATTGAGAGGAAAGAACATGGTTTCTGATCACAGGTCTCGCTCCTTAAGCAGGTGAAAGTCAGCTGCATCCTCAAAAGTACGTGATGGTAACATGTTTCTTTACAACAGTTAATGAGTTCTGTTGTCATGGCCTTGATTTATGTTTTGTGAGTGACAGCATAAGAGAAGTTCTTTTTGAACTAAATGTATACTCATATACAGTGCATGTAAACTACCATGTTATTTTTCAGGCAAAATTAATTAAAATGAATGATTTAGTCTTACTTAAATAAATCTTATATTAAAGCAATTTAATTCATCATTTCTCAACACAAATGCAAAAGAAAAAATATTTAAAATTATCTATTATGCTTCACAGTACTCCAAGGGGTAGATAGACATTTTAGCTGTAATGTTGGTCTGTTTTACGTTGTGACACAAGGAAGCTATGACTTGTTCTTGGCATGCTGTAGACCAAGGAAAAGTTGGGAATAAGATTCAAAGCTTCAGACTTCTTGTTGCCTAGCCCTAAACTGCATTCTGTTTTGTTCCATTATCTGTACATTGAAACTTGATGTTACCTGTATCTTACAACTGCTATTACTTTATGAAAGAAAGAAAAATAAATGAACCTACACAGGTTATTTTAGCCACTTCATATTTCTTCTCATTTTCATAACTTCTTTATTTATAGTCCAAAGAGCTGCTTAAGAGTTACATTTTATAATCTCAGGGCAACAAGAACTTTAATGCAATAGTAGTTTTTGATTGCATGAATAGCTAAATAAAGGTAACTTTAAGATCTATCATACTATCCCTGACTAATTACATTAATTACAAAATGTATGACATGCATACAGTAACAGTAGCTTGAAATACCTATGGTTCCAATTAAAGAAGTCTATTTAATGAGACAAAACCTGCACCAGCTTTAAGAAACAGGGCCTGGGTAGAAGAGACTTGCAGTCTTGCAGAAGGGCACCATCTACTTCAGACTAGGGAATTTCCTGCAATCCCTTTCCCTACCATGGAGCACTGCTGTCACGGTGATTTTTATGACAATCTGTCAGCCAAAAGCCCATGGTGATCACAGCTACCAAGACAGCCAGGCTGCCATGGAAAAAAAGAATGTCAGTAAGACATAGCTATTCCCCATCTACTTAGGGAAGTTTCAATATTCCATGAAGGTTACATATTCTCTCAGGATTTTAGTTTCGGATGTGCTATGTTTCAGAGTTATATTCCTAACCCCTGATCTTCGGGAAAGGAATGCCATTTATCTTGAAACTGTTTTTAACACAAGCCAAATTAAAGCAAAATGCAGTTTCAGATGTTTGTCTACAACATGCAAAATGGGTAATGACAAATGTTTGTATACAGTGATGAAAGAACAAACTTTACACCACTTATTTTAGGATCAGGTATCTCTCTGCTCGTGTTCAGCCAACTAGCTGTGCTCCTGCCTCACACATTCAGAGCCTCTAGTTTCCAGTAGACTCGCCATTTCTTGCAAGGAACAAGCTTAAGTAGCCAACTCTTTCGTAAACTCCTTTTGTTTCCTTCAAACCCGAGGCAGTTAGATTCATTTAGTTTCTTCAAATCCTATTTCCTCCTTATGCATGCAGAGGTAGTTTTGGCACTCTCTACACTAACCTGTGGATTATTATCTTCCCCATGGAGGTGTAAGCATGGTAGATTAGATGCCATCTTCTGTGCTTAACTATTAACAATTCCTTGACTCTGTGAACAGCAAAATTTCCTTCTGCTTATGCTTCTGTGTGTACATTTCAGTATGAGCTCTATTTGCTTAGCCATGTACTTCACATAAGCTTGCAAACTATGTTGATATAAAATACTGAATATAAATATATATTTGGAATGGATTTTATGAATAATGCTTGCTACTGACTCTTGACGAGACCACTTTGGGCTGAAAATTAGTTTGTGCTGAAAAATCTCCAAAACCTAATTTTAAGTTATACTTCAACAGACATTATAAACATACAGAATCTTGTTATAAGCTTCTGTCATTTCGGTTTGAATTAAATAGGGACAGAATTTTACACATAGTTTTAATTTCAACTCTAGTACCATCAGTTCCTCTGAAATATATATTAAACTATTAATTTATTTCTTTCAACATTGATCTGCAACTGAAATTAAGGAAAAGAAAAGAACTACACAGTAGGATCTGCACTGATCAGCACAGGTCAGATTCTGTTACAAACTCCTTCGAGAAATTTTTTGAAAACCTTGAAAGGCCTGTACCATGTATCATAGAAACCCCGGTGAACTGAAACCAGACCATAAGGTATTTCATAAGGAACTGAAGAACAAGAATGCCACTCCATGCTTCTTGAAGGATCTTAAGTAATTCTTCAGTTTCTTTAATTTCTTTCATCAATTTATATAAGATCCTCTATCAAAATTTTCTACTTTCATAAATATCCTTTCTCTAGTATTCACTGACACAAATCCAGAAAGAGAGTTTCTTTAGAATTATTTCATTGTTGCTGTACAAAATACAGTATACATAGAAATACTTTATGTTCATATGACCAGGTAGAATTTGTTGCTAAACAGAAGCTGGAAATCCTACCATAATACTACATTCTATACACCACTGAATTATGAATTAATGTGACAATAACAAAATTAATCTAATTCTGTTAGGAAAATCATAAAAATGATAAAAAGTTTTTTAGAAACTAAAAAATGTGCATATTTTGCACACTGTATAAATACAAAATCCTTAGAATATGATTTAGCTTTTTTTTATGCTATAGCATTGCATTTCAAACATTAATTCCATAGCCATCCTCTACAGTGTATGTTAAACACAATGACTTTGCATTTGATATCACTTTAGTTTAACAGACTTCCTTAAGTAAATAAGCATGTCGTCACAAACTTGTTTGTAATTGAAATATTCCTTGGTGTCCCAGCAGTACGTAAATGCACATAACTGAATTAGTGAACAAGAAGTGAGAAACCAGGAGGAAACCACACATTCTCTAATGTTTTTTATCAGCTGCAAATGTCAGTGTTATCATCAGTAGGCTCAGATGCCTGACTAGATGTGAGTGATGGACCCTGAATCAATACAGTGCCATATACTTTACAAAGAGGTTTGCAATTACTGACTTGGAAAGCACTCTCACAAAATTTCAATATTAAGTCAATATACTAAATGCCTCTATTTTGATCCATGTTGTGTTAGCTCAAAGGAAGAAATATATTTTAAGCTTCTTGAGACAAGTTAATGAGCACATACAGAGATTATTATAATAAAAAGACTTACAAATGGAGGAAGTGATACAGCCCACACTGAAAACACTTTTATGGAGTAGTATTTATAATAAAAAAAGAATGGAAAACATTTTCAATGAAGCAAATGCTAATATTTTATTATATTTTTATCTTTATTTTTATTTGTTATGTCTAGATGCACATTACACAATTTAATTTTACTTTTGAGAAGTGAGGGCCGGTTGTATATAAACACTGACTCTTCAGAAAATACGCTCTACATACATATATAAACAAGGACAAATATATGTATATATACATATGTACATACATAAAAAATTTATAACTCTTACGAACACATATACTTTGAAAAGAAAGGTAATAGTTATAACATTAATTCCAGAAAAAAAATATTTGGGGTCTGCGTTTTTTGAATGGAAAACTCAGGTTGACTGAGAATAATATATCCATTGATGTATGCTCAGATATTCATATTATTAAGAGCAATTTTTATCTCTC
Source organism: Apteryx mantelli (assembly GCF_036417845.1). Lineage (NCBI taxonomy): Eukaryota > Metazoa > Chordata > Aves > Apterygiformes > Apterygidae > Apteryx > Apteryx mantelli. Next base: position 48,980,871 of record NC_089982.1, on the reverse strand, counting down.
GCTTCTTAAATTTCCTATTTTCTAATAACTAACAGAGAAGATGTTAAATGTCACTTCCAAAAAACAGTTTTGGACAAGACACCCAAACAGAGCAACATGAGTACCATACCTCACAGTTACTAACCAACCTTTAATTCATGTTTAACAGTTTAAGCAAGGGTTAGCTCCTTTACACGTCTGTGTAAATCTTAACCAGTTCATCCTCAAGAATAACTTCTATGAAGTTGTTTAAAGCACAGTTTCAGTAACAGGGCAAATAATAAACATAAAAAATTATTGCACGTACTCATTCAACACTTTCCTGACAACCTTCATTTCAACATCTGAAATATATACATATATATATATTTATATACTTACATTTATGTGTACACATATAGAAAGATTCTGGAGAATTATCACAGAAACTCTAAGTCAGGGATGGTCAAAAAACTCAAACTTTCTGGTGAACAAAGGAATAACTTTTTTGTGGGAAAATGTTTATTATATCCTTTCCTGCTCTACTCACAAGTAATGTTGGTCAGGCAGCAGGCAGCACCTCAGCCGGCATGCCCGGGCTCACAGCCCCGGCCAGCGCGGCCCCTCAGCCGGTGTGCCTGGCTCACAGCCCCGGCCAGCGGGGCTCTCGCAGATTCCCCCAGCTGAGAACAGTCACTGTGGTATCAGGAATTTAAATGTATCTTTTCTCTGAATGAAAAAAAGGTTCAACAGTGTGGTATTTCCTACTACGCTGTCCTGAATGAATAGTGCCACAGGCTGAAGACCCAAGTCAATGAATACTTAACCGTAAATGTAAGTTTTGAACTCAGTAACACTAAGTACTTTACTGATTTAAGGCCAGAGTTGCAATTATTATTCCCTAAAGCATTTTCATGTTCCTTAGATGCTTCCCTTCCAAATAATAGCTTTACTATTTCTTCTTAGCTTCATAGCACTATAGCTGCCCTGCAAACCAGTGCTGAAAAAGAAAATTCAACCTATTTTTTTGTATGTGATTCCCTCTCTAAGTGAAACTAATTTAGATATCTGCAATTCATATATGACCATCTCAGTAATACACAACTTCAGCTGCCATAAAGCGTCAGATATCAGATAAGTAAAAAGAAAAATAGCAACAACAATTTCAGCAAAGTGTTCTGAGCAAGAATAAACAGACATTTGTGTACAAGTATCAGCCTCCAATGCACTTCAAAAATTATTTCTGTGGTATCTATTAATCTCCTTTTTGTGCTAACACACTTTTCTCAATGAACTAAACACGAGGAACCTGTTATGGGCAGGGACAGACCTATTTTTCAGTTCAGTCACACACTCTCGGCCATTCACACATTGCTAGGCCTATATTAATTTGCTATTTTTTTTGGTCATTTTGGAGGAAAAGATGGACATTCATGAACATGAGGAAGCAATTCCCTTTACCACCTTTCAACATACTGCCAAGCAAGGCTACACTGGATGAAAATGAGACTTCTGTCATCACTTAATTGCTGAAAGCCATTGAATCTTAGCTATTTATAAAGCAAAAGTTTAGTTATTCTATGGAAAATCTATTCTATGGAAAGGAAAGCTGGATTTAATGGAGGGCTATAAAAGGCATAAATACACAAAAGATAGCTTCCCCTGTTTGTAGCCACAAAATTAAGTGCAAATTGGTTTATAACTATTTGCATTTCTAACTGGTCATTAGGAAGATATTAGATACCTAATATTTTCCTGCATACTTATTTCAATACTTCACAGAAAACTAAGAACTAGGTTTAAAAAAGCCCTGCAGAGAGTGTGTTCAGGAAGAATAAATATAGATAAAACAGTTGAAATGCCCTGCTAAATTGATTTCTCTCACTCAATCTTTAGAACTCATAACAAACACAAAATGCCATCATCAAGTCTATTTGTGTTATTGAAGTTCAGAAAATTCATAGATAAACATGGGGTTTTGACAGGACAGCAACCATTGCTTTAGTGAAATTTCATATAAGGAAATTAATTTAGCTTGTTGCTAGTGAGAATGTATATGGATCCACCAGGACACCACCAGGCTGATGTTAAAGAGCAGACAGCTATACGTGCCAATCAAAAAAGTGAAATGAAAAACAGCTCAGCAAGGCTTTCAAATGCAAAGGTCTTAACTGCAGGAATTATTGTGAAATTTTTTAGACCAACTAAGATCAGATCCACAAAAAGCTCATGAACAAAACTAAGGCACAGGGCTTCTTAAGTATTGCTGAATCAGGAATGAAATCTTCACTTGAAATTTGTGCCCTGAAACTCTCTTCAGAAAATGGTTTGTGGACTGCAAAATAACAAAGACGTTTCAAAAAAAAATCTGCAATAAATAAAATTTTGAGAAGCTGCATTTTTCAAGAATGCAAACGCAATGAAACAAAAAAAAAAGCCTACATATAATTAAGGGAAAGTGGGACTCTGGAATTTTAGGTACCAGTGCATTTTAAATCAGTTAATAATAGTAAGAAACCTGTCAGCCCTAGCAGCAGTATTATGAACTCTGTGAAGAAGATGTGACACTTAAAACACTGGAGTGGTAAATTACGAGGAGATACACAGTTTTACTTGTGAGGGATAGGATGAAAGGATTAAACTAATAAACACTGGATGGATGGACAGATTGATGGATGGATGGATGAATGGATGAAGATATCTGTGTAAAAGGTTATCTCCTTGATCAAACATTTTCTTTAAAAAGGTTAATATTATATATGCTAGAAATGTTCAAGTAGTTCTTGAAAAGCATAAGGTGAGGGGGATCAAAAAAAGAACATATTTTTCCATGAAGATTTAACAACTGCAAAAGTTAGTATAAAAGTTTGCAAATACCACATTTTTATATGAATTCCTTCCCATTTTTATTGTGTATTTGCATCAACATCAGTGTTTATAGCATCATTAACAAAAATCTGGTGAGACTGTTATGTTTAAGCAAGGATTTCTCTTCCACTCAAAATCCCCTCAACAAACCTAAAACCTAAAAACTTGTCTCTAACAAAAATATTTTATATTTCAAATAACAAAATATTAATAAATTAAATTTCCAATAATGAAAAGGACAAATTATAATTTAACAATGCTGTATTTAAAAACAAAATCCCTGGAGCAGTATCGTAAAAAAAAAAAAAACAAAAATACCTACTTGGAAATATTTGGATAGAGCTAATGAAGTAATTTATTGCATTTTGACTTCATACCTGTGACTTACTATTTGTCTGAAGTGACTGTGGAAAAAAAAATCAGCAGCTGGTTTATATTTCTGACCAACGTGTTTACTGTGTTGTTGGGATGTACACCGCATTTAGAAAAGCAGAATCCAATAGATCTAGCTAAGAGAAGGTGTCAAAACTCTACGAGAACACCTGCTCTCTTGTACCGTTATTGTGAGAGCACGTAACCTTACTGAATATAAGACTGTTACTGAAAATCAAAGTACATTTTTTTGGTCTTGACAATTACTGTATGTTGAGTCAGTGGCCCAGAAACGATATATAATTATGCAGCTCAGCAAGGAGTTGTAAAAATGGTTGAATTTTGAATAGAATAGTATGCAAAACACATATGAGCTGGACATCAATCCACTTTTGTTGTGGTCACAACATGTAATGCTAATTTTCTACCTTGTTGCTAAGTATTTACCATGTAGCAAGAGATGAAATTACTTAAGAAAATACAAACCCCAAAAACAAAGGATAAAAAGACAAAACACTCAGTGCATATCAATCATCTAAAATTCTATTAAATGAAAGTATGTGTATCTCAATCTTTTCTCAAACAAGAAAAGAACATTATGTAAACTTTCTTTAAATGCTCAGGTGCATCTGAGAATGAGCTCTGTCGTATTTGCATCCAGTTTTACAGCGTACAAAGTGTCACAGACCAACCACATAGATTTTTAATTATAAAACTATTGCACATAACACAATTTTGTAGTCAAAAAAAGAAAATATGAACAATATTTTATCATATATCATCAGAAGATAATTTATTGAACTTCTTACAGCATAAAAATACATTCAAGAGAAATTAGGAATGTGAGATATGACATCATAAGACTGTTAATAGGTGATAGGAAAGATTTAAGCAAGATATAATTACCAGTCTCTTGATAATAAATTTTGACATCCTGATAAAAACTGCTGATTCATATTTCAATTCAAAACTAATGGATCTGATAAAGCAGTCTAATAATGTCTTTATAGAGTAGAATGTATCTGAGGATGATAACAATCCTCCTGATACATTTAATGTATTTGAAATTTCATTATCAGAGACTAAAATAGCTCATATACAATCATGAAAGATTTTAATTCTGCTCACAAATAGAACATTTCTGGACATAGAACTCCTAAATACAATTATCCGTTTCTTATATCCTATCAATATTCATATATTTCTATTTTTTTTGTATCAAATCAATTTTTGAAGCTCTAAAATGTATCACTTTAATTCCAGTGGCAACTTGAAAGCTTTCTTGAACATTTTATTTTTCTAACTCTATCTGTACTGTAAATAATTTTGGATGTCGCTGTCTCAGCAACATGTGATAGTTTAGGAAAGATGTGAAGAACTAGCTTGACATCCATTCTGGAAAAAAGTATTCCAAGCACAATGAGATTCTGGGCTCTGAACAAACACCCATTGTTCAAAAACTTTTAAATATAAAAAAATGTGGATTCAGAGAATGAGAGCATACATATTAGGACTGGGGTTGTACAGCTTCACAGGTTAACTGTAAAACCAGAAATAAAAGCAAAAACATGGATTTATGGGCAGAATTTCAAACTAGAAAAAGCATTATCCAACTCAAACTTTGCAAGTGAAAGATTCAAAGTACAAACGTATTCCAGCCTACAAACTGCTCTGTTTTAATTCCAGTGGCATAAAGACATTTTAACTACTTTGAAAACAAAGTAGCTTGAGATTCTTAATGAGTTTTGCTAATACAAAATACGTTTTTAAAGCAAAATATATAGAAGTGTTTCCTGCCTTAATTTTGAGCCTAGATCTTGTGACTTGTATAAATAATAAAATTACATAGACAATAGAATTGTCTAAATTACTTTGAGCTCTGTAATTACATCTAGCTAAATACTGTTAGGTATTCTTTTCCCTAAGTATGAAAGAAATAGCATTATTCTATGCAAAAATGTAGTCGTCAGAAATCTCTTTTCCTGCATCATTTTTAATTTCCAGTAGCATGATGATACCAGTTACGTATTACTTAGATTGTTAATTCTGGTGTAGTCTTTTCACGTTGACATGAATTCTTTCATTTCACAATTCTACCTATCATATCATGACATATCTAAGAGTATGCTGGTATGTACATCATTAACACATAAGTCTCACAAGCATTTCTGTTGATCCTCCACGGTCACATAATGTATTGGTTTCAGTATTCACTTGAAATCTAGGTAAGACAGTCAACAGAGCAGACTTTTTTGAACCTGTTTCTATTTCTTAATGCACAGCAAAAACAAACTATTCGTAATAACTTCATAATTTTCTCTAGCATGTTAGTAAACTACCTTTTATTGTGGTAGAACTCACCTCTTTACAAGCTCCCTCCATGAAGGGATATTTAATGACAATTCTTATACTCCCGTAAGTTACAAATATTATTATACTTCCATGTGTGCTCTTTTAGAGCTGATGGGAACATTTAATGTATTTACCAAATAGCTATGCAAGAAGCCCTGTGGGAGTAACACAATTTATTATGCTTAATTTTTAGCCTTTCATTTTTCATAGCTTAAAATCAAAGCTGGAAGCTGTTGGGCCTGAACTGAAACTAATTTCATTTTTTTTAATGACAAATGTACTATCTGAGTTTAAAACTGTTTCCATCCTCCCTTCATTGTGCATTTCCATCTTCTCCCAGGGTAGGCACTTGCACTCCTGTGTCTGAGAGCTCTGTTGATCAGAAAGCTGATTCAGCCAAAAAAATAATATTTGTATAAAGTTAATTTTCAGCCTAATCAGATCTCTGACCACGTGACTCCATGGACACAAGCCGTCAGCAAAGGAAACAGCACAGAAGTATGCATCTGGGAGGTCACGGGGGGAAACAAGATCAGCACTTTCAGCAGTTTTCATTTGTGAAACTGCACTTAGAGGATAGCCAGTTCCAGAGTGCCTCAAAGCTTCTACATGCAGTCAAAATTCAACATATTAAGAGAAGCAAGGTATATACCTGATAGCAGTGAGGGAAGGAAGGGAAAGACAGCTGAAAGTGAGTAGAGGTCTTGAGAAACCTGGGTAGGCAGCAGGCTCAAGCAGGATGCCAAGGCCCCGTGGATGACTGAGATGGATGAGAGGAGAAGAAAGAGAAGCGGGGAAGCGGATTCCAGGAACAGCAGGGCTTGTGAGAGCTCAAGCTGAAATGCTGGAAAGTTTAGTGAGAGCAAGAATTAGGACCTGAAATTGCGAGAGGGGGCTATGGGAAGTCTTGGGGGACTCCTTTTCCCACCCAGAACCTATTTTCCTTCCACCATACCTAGTCTACTTCCTCCCAGCACTCACAAACCCAAAATGCATTTCAGCTTCCCACTCTCTTGCCTTCCCCACTCAGTAAGCCCTTTCTGCCAGGTCTGCTTCTGCTTCAGGCATGCCTGCGAACCAGAAAGGAGCAGGGCTTGGCTAGAAAATTGGACTGGGTGACTTTGTGGTGAGCACAGTCTACTCCTGCCACAAGAGGTGGTCTCAGGGGACAGGAAATAATGACTGCTTCTCTCAAAGAAAGCAGAAAGCTATGCAAAGGGAACACTAGTCCCCAGACTAGCCAATTCTTTCTTCTCTCCCTAGGCAGCTATTTTTCTGTGATTAATAGTGACTTATTTAGTTTTCTACTCTTTCACACTTTGCATAGTCATCTGCCCCTATGTATGATAAACATAAAACTCTATCAAATAAGATAATGCTTATTTCCAACAAATTCAAAGAAATTGTAAAGTTTTAATGTAACTAGCATTTGGACTCAGGAACACAGCAGATGTTTTATCTTCTTTTTTGTTCTTAAAGGTTCATAACTTACTACTGCAAACAGCAGGTATTACAATAGGGTCTCATTCTCATTCATTAACTCTTCTCCAAAGTTTGTAATAAAATATACACCTGATCTGTATTCAGAACCACAGGAAAGATCTACATGCCAATGGATTTGTAATAAGATGAGTAGGTTGCTATAAGGTATCTATATGATTTGCAATGATTTTAAGGTTATCTAATGATAAACATAGTAATTGTGATAAATAATAACATGACATTATTACAACCATGTTGATTAATAAAGATAACATGGTTTTATTTGTTTTTTAGTGCAATGAGCTGCCAGGAGGTTTAAAGGATACATTAAACTAGTAACGAGGTGTACACTATGTTCATAAAATTATAAATGGATTAATGTAGTGTTAACTGTAAGATAATAAAGGCCAGGTGACAGACTCCATTTACAATGACCTTTTGATCATCAACCCCCAGTCTTTGCCTTTATTACATCTCCACATTCCTAACATTTTCCAGAACTGTTAAAAAGAGATACTCATTTCACTTCTGTCAGAAGTGACACATTTCAGTCTAGTTATTATCTACTGTGCCATTTTTACACTACAGTAGTACAGCAGTGGTTTCATGGGATATATCAAATATGATTTTATTATCTTTCAACTCCAAATCTTTTAAGAGACTGGTCCCACTACTGAGTTGCTCGCCCAGAGACTCTAAGTTTTTCCATACTGTGACTTCACACACAAAGAACAGAAAGACAATTCATGTCCACTGGATTCAGTAAGACTCAGAACAAAGGAAAGCTTTTCTGTGGGGACTAGAGACTTTCTTATAACCAAATTACTGAAAATAAACTGGGCCATTGCTAGCTAGCAGGGACCTCAACACTCTTCCTTATCATAGCCTGCTGCAGAACTCCCTTTCTCTTCCCTCTTATGAGTAACCTGGCCTTTATCTTTACAACATCTTGATTTTAGGCCTGGGAATCATCCAGCTACAGGACCTCATAAGAAGCCTGGAAAATCAGATTATTTGCTGCAAAACATTTATAAGAACTTAATAAAAGAGACAAAGACTTACTGACAAGTAAAAGAAACAGCTGTTCACTGATACAAAACATAAATGTTGCTCTTAATACAATACTGTAGTTGTACTTCTTGTTCTGGGGTTTACAACTCCTTTAGGCCTTGAATTTACTACTTCACATTTGCCACTTTAGAACCACCCACTGAAAACAGTCCTAGGTCAAACGTACAGGTCATCTTTTTTTGTGCTTAACTCAGACTGTCAATCATGCATTGGTTCCCACATCACTTATTACAGTTAATTACAGTAATACCAAAACCACATATTCAGCTATTCGAAAGCCACAGCTCTGATGATTCCAATGAAAGTATGATGATTTATACCAGCTAATGGCAAAACATTTCACATATCACAGTCCAAAAATAAAGAAGATGAATATCTTTCTTTTCACACATGCAGGGTCTAACCCTTACAAAAGATTTCTCACTTCAAGATGCTGGATATTTCAGGGAAATCTCCGTATTCATTTCATGTGTTGCAGAATATAATCTGGATCGCTACGCTTGTAAACTAAGCTTGTAAAACTAAGCAAACTCCTGAAGAAACCTGTTTACTGACCACATATACCCAGATTATTTCCTCTGATCAGTACTACATATAGTTACACCTACACAGTGTTTGCTGTTGTGACCTGCTGACAAGCAGTGGATTTGAGTATCAAACTCAAAGGGCAGCAAAAATTGGTTTTGAGGAATAAGGAACCAGTGAATCTTCCTGGGGCAGGTCAAGCCATCACTGTCACACCTGCTCATTCTACTCTGCTATTCGAATTTGCTACTCCACTCTCAAAAACATAAGGGTAAAACAGATGCACCAACACATCACTTGTTTCAATTCATCATCTACACAGATTTTTAAATGGAATTTACAGTTCATAAATACATACACACCTTCATAGTTATGCAAGTCTACCTATGTACTAGCTAAGGTTCAAGCTTTTGATAAGGGAACACCAAACCGTGGAAGATGAATAGAGTGGACATTATAAAAGAGAAACTTGAAACCACTCCAGCAAAATATACTGTTGGAGTATATTATATACTTGAGTAAAAACAAACATGTCAGAGTCCGTTGCTTCCCCTAAAATCATTTCATTATCTTCCGTAACTGCTGCCACAAAGGGAGGATGAGTACGCTGAAATTTTTTTTTCCCACCAAAGCTGAAAAACACCTGCACAAGGCCTGCATGGCAGTCTGATGAATCCTTTGCATATTCTCTGAAACAGACTCTTGTTAACTGTTTCTGTTGTTACTAGTAGTGGAAGACCTGTTTGCATTAGTTACTAAGCTCTGCTAGAACTGTTAGAACTGCCCTTGGCAATTCCCACTATCAAAACTTAAGTTCAAGAGAATAGCAATTATGTTGCATATGTTATTTAAGGTATAGGACCATAAGACATATTATGTGCATCCACAAATTGTAGGAATAAGAAGCATCTTTGGACAGAGTGACTTGAATGAAAAGAAAATAAATCTAAAGCTTATGCTCTACCTAAGTTTGTGAACCAAAATATTGAATTTTTCTGCAATTATTTCATTTCCAGATACTAACCAGGGAAGGAAAGGACATTCTATTAAGATTATTTAAGTGAGCTTAGTATTACTATTGACATAGAAAACTGTTCAGCTATATACCTACAGTGATGCAGTTTTACAGAATTTTTGATTATGAAGACAGCAATTTATGTACTACCTGAAATACACTATCCCAAGTTTGTTCATATAAAACTCAAAGATTTTTCCATAGTGTTCATCAAAGCAGTATCTGAGTGAAACTTCAAAAGTACATAGCTTGATACCTCTTATCTCCTCACATCCTCTTTGCCAGCTACATTATCTCAGCCAGAGATACTTCTATCTTTGAAAAACAGATGCTTTCAAATGGCTGTTACTCTTTAAATACAAAGAACTTGGCTGTTGTAGGCTGCATGCATCTTCAGCTCAGCTTGGTTCTGATGAGGCATTTGTACCATCGTCACTGGGAAGAGTCTTTTCCCACAGTAATGAGACTATCTGAGAAACCATATGGCACAAGAATACTTTTCATTAAAAAGAAAAAAAGAAAAATCCTAAATGTTGGGCTAGACTAGTTTCCTACTTGGCTAAGAGTTGAGTTTTATCTCAGAGTGTGTAGGCAAATATGATATTGGCAGAAATAGGAGCCCAAGGAGGAGAGAACCAAAGATTTTTCTGCATGTTCTCTTCTAGAGAGGAAAGAATTCTTAAGTGACTTAGTTTGATCTTTCCTTAAGGTTATGTGAACATCTGCTCTCTCTGTAACAAAGTAACACCTTGAATATCATGCCTTTGTTTTCCAGGTTTCTATCTCCTTTTATTCTACACGGGATGGGGGAAGAGTTCTGATTTTTGTGATTTTTACTCAATTCGGGGAAACCTGGGTTCATTTTCCCTGAGAGAAGTGGGACCTGCATCACCTGCTTCTCTTCCAGCAGCATCAGCTGTACTTCCTACTGGCTGCTGTTGAGCATAAAAGCCATAATGGAATGTCAGTATTAAGAATTTTAGTTTTTAAATTTTGTGACTATAGAGAAAAAACTGGAGTTCTGGAGTGAGTGGCTATTATATGACAACAGTATATTTTCCAGGACAAGACAGAAATGCCACAATAGAAATGTGTCTCTAACTTATCAGTCTTGGCAGCAGTGGAGCATTTATATGTATAAGAATAGCAACATGTAAGGACTTTGAATATGGCCCCAATTTCTTCCAAATTGGAACTTTCCTATTTTCATTTAAGTAGGAATTTATTTTTGCAATGGTAATCATTTCCAAATTAACCGTTGGTATGTCTTTTGCTATCCTTAAATATATACATTTTAGTTCATCTGTGTGATCGCTACTGTTCTTAGGTCTTTGCTGTAACTAATTATGTATAACAAAATAAATTATGACAGTTGTTGTTCTGAATTTCTTATTCAAAATTGCCTTATCAACACTTATTCAATCTAAGTCTAATTCCCTTCTATATAAAAAATGCAGAATAAATAAATGTATATTTATTTAGTGCAATGGATCTTTAAATTTATTGAATCCATCCTAAAATCAGTATTTCTATTAAAAGCCTTTCCTGTTGCCAACTCATTTCAATTCATGCCATAAAAACATACTGAATCAATTTGAAGCCTGTGTGATGTTCTGTATCAGAATTCTGTTAAGTTTTGTTTTTTACTCATGATGAGCGAAATTTGCTCTATGTCATCAGCATGTTTTAATACAGATATTAATATCTTGAAGTGTATATTTAAATGGCTCATTTTAAAGAAAAAAATACAGAAAGCTAAGCATGTTTACTGCAGTAAAAAATGTACCACAAACACTGCCAGAGTAACTCTATCCATTAGCCAGTGAAGCTATACCAATAGCATAAGTGCAATCTATAAGAAAGTCATGTCATGTATCTTTTGACATATTTACGTGATATTAAGAAAATCAATAGTTCTCCCTTTCCACACTCCCTTTTTTTGATCTGAATTGTGACTTAATTAGCTAAAAAAATAAGTATTCCAACTTCTGCTTCAACAATGGTGTAGACCAGTAATTATTTCACTTGCTTCAGTGGATTCACTTCAAATTCGTCATTATTCATTGTGAAAGCAAAATATAAACACTTAATGTTGTAGCTGTGTTAACACTCAGAAAGAATGGCAATGTCCAGACTGATGTTTACACTAAGGCTATTTTTTAATATCTTTTTCTTCATAAAAACAGTAAAAACCCAAACCCTCCTGTAACTAAACAAGACTTCTTTTGAGGTCCCCAATAACTGAGGCTTCTGTTTCTTTGAGACACTGTCCACTTTTGCATTCTCTTTTAACACCCATTAAAGATATGGATGTTGGGAGAATTTCAGAGAGGAAGAACGAGAGCAAATGCAGATAGGAAACACTCTGATAGGAGAGAGAATGAATTTCAGTTACAGGAAGAAAAGGAATATATTTCACAGGTAGAGATGGGATATAGGCAGGAAAGAATTTCATCAAACAGAGCTCTGAACAAAACTCCACTTCGTGAGTCTCCGAATTCATTCTCCAGTGTTATGGATAGCCATACCCCAGTGTAGGGCCTACCTCTTTCAGATGCACTTAAATAAAGTATAGCAAACAGCAACAGTAATAGTTGATAGTACTAGATTATTGAAAGTACTATCTTAAACACATTGACACTAGTTGTTTTAGATCAGGGATCATTACTGACTGGCAAGTATCTCCACAATAGTTAAATGCAGAAATGCACTAAGAGAAATCTAAGCCAACAGTAAATCTGTTTAGCTGAGTCCAACATCATACACAGTCTATCAGTTTAGGGCTGGATGCAAACTAGCTGCATTCGTCAGTTGTTAGACTATTTGAGAAATGCATCCTCAAGGTTCTTTTATTATGCGTATATATCTTTTATTATTATTTACTAAGGTTTAAAAGAACCTCAAAGTTCTTTTATTGTGGCTGTTTCCAGACCTGCATTACCGAAGGTGGTAATGCTTATAGCATATTGTGTAGACAAGATCATTTAAGTTTCTACTAGTGTTGAGTAATTTCCCTGTTTCCCTATTCTTCATTTTCTAAGTTTAACCAAAAAATAGTGGCAATGATAGTTTAGACTTGGAACTTTTATGGGAGCATTAGGTTTCATAACACCATGTAGCAATAAGCAATTCCTATTTGACCTAGCAACTTAGTTAAACACAATACAAATATAATAATTTGATTAGCTGTCCTTAAAATAAATAGCCACAAGATGAACAGCAGCTTAGCTTTCATATATAAATCAGTATTTTTTCCAAAACCTCTACGAAATAAATCAACAAAATATTATAATTTTATCTTTTTTGATGATGTTGAAATATTTTGCTTGCATAGTAGAAAAATAATACCCCATTTGATTCTATGAAAAGACTTATGGCTTGAATAACAAATATTTGACATTTGTTAGCATTCATAATATTGAGGACAGTGGCAACTGTTTCTGCCACACATATACTGACTTCACACAAATGAATTTTGTAGGCAATGATAGTTTCCTTTCAACATGTACTCATAAATCCCATTATTATAAAGTAATCTCTAATAGAGAATAAATCATATGTCACTAGTTTGTAAACCGAGTTTTAAAAGCTTGTTTTAAATCCACTTAGACATTCACCCATACATGATCTACAAAGATAACTGAATATTATTTTAATTTTCCTGACTGTTAACTGAGGCAGAGTGTGATTGATATCACAGTTTGCTAAAACTGTTTGGCACAGTTGGAAATTCATTTGAAAATGTTTCTCAAGTTCATCCATTGCTTGAGACAGAACCAAAACCAGAATTCAGCTGTTTATTCCTGGTCTGATCTTTCCTCACTCCACAGGTTTGCCCTTCCTCAGTGAATTTTAAAAAAATCAGTAAGAAAACACAGCCACCCTCCACAAAATCAAAGAATACAGAAACATTTTTATAAATACTGGCTGCCACTGGATTGATGAAATCTCAGTTGCTATTTCAGGTAGGAAAGCAAATCAGACATACTGGCACACTGGCTTGCTCACATCTTCTGAGCACCCTGAACGGGCAGGAGACTCAAATTTCTAAGGAATCCACTTTTCTATTTGTATTTCTATATGCCTTCCATTTATTTTCAGTTAGATTATCAGACCCAAACTGTAGTCATTGCAGATGCATGTGGAAAGTGGACAAATGGCTATGCATTCTCACTCCTGACTGACTCAAGAGTTCATCTTTACTCTTTATAATATTTATAATTACACCCAGTAAAGGACTTATTACTGTTCTGACAGAAGCTTATGGTAGCATGCTAACATTGCAAAGAATCTTACTATTGGTATTGACACAAAATTAATCCACAGGACAAAACTCCAAAACCATCACTTATTATTTAAATCTAATTTGACAATCATATCATTTGTACCTACATTCAGTTGACAAAACACTGCACTACAGCAAGTTCTTAATGCCTCAGCAATAAGAACATGGTAACATTATACACTTTTAACACATTACAAGGATATCATATCGTCAGATGAAGTCTTTAAAGCATCTTGAGATGTAGTCCTGGGATTAATATTTTTCAAACTATTTCCTGTGAGATTTCACATGTTCAGTGAAGATACTGTATGTTTTGGTAATAAATATATCAGGCATTTGTTTTCATTATGCTATCACACACCTAAGAAAAATATCCCTAATTTGTTTTCTTGGTTACAAAGAATGCTAAAGAGGACTACAGTTCCATACGCCTCCACGTGAACATGAAATTTCCCCTGAACAGTGTCCCATGCAGGACAAGTAGTTTATTGTTAACTACTATGTGTGTTTCTGTGGTCTTTATGCATTTTAAATTACATTTATAGCTTTTTCTTTTGAATGCTTGACTGTAATAGGGAGAGATGAGCCATCTGCGCTGGAACGATGAAACATCTTTCATCAATGAAAACACAACATATGTTAGTTCTCTACCTAACTTACCAGAAGGAATGAAACTGGTGATGGACTCTTGCACATCCCCACTGCTGAATAGTTGAAAGTTGCTATGCAGGCCGATAAACCACTTCAGGCCTCCAGAAAGGGATTACATAGGGCAAGTGTGTTGCAGCTGCTCTCTAGTGAAATGTGCATGCTCTGTTGAGCAACTCAACTAGCTCAATTCAAACTGTTAGTATGTAACATTCACAAGCGCAAAGGCAATAAGCTGGTGACTTTATTCTGCTTTTGTTTGTAAGTCAAGTAACAATCTGCTCGATGCATACGTGCACAATGTATGAACCAGAAGATTCCATTTAAAATTTTACTCGCAGAGCTCAATTAAAGTAAACAAAGATTTGAGCTAACAATAGCTTATTTCTAAATGCACTTAACAGAGTGAAGTATTCTGGGAAATCCAGAAGTGTTCCATTTCCACAAAAAAAGTGATTTTTCATTAAAAAAAAAATTTAGCTTTCAAAAAAGAATCAGTTAACATTTTAAATAAAAATTCAGACTCCTCTGAGAAAGGTAGGCACATTGTGCAATGTTTAATTTAATAGCATCATTCAATCAATTAAAAACTCACCACAATGGTTTCAAATTAAATTTATTTTAGCAAATAAATTATTACAAAAACTGACGGCATGGATAATAGAGGTTTCTGGCGTTGTTCTAATACATATATACAGTCATATTTTCTCTCTGATGCATACAATTTTGGACGATGGCAGCCATATACAGTAACATAAATGTCTCCTATACGTTCTCCCATGTACAGATCATGCATACAGTAATATAAAATCCATGGCAGATAACAACAGACTAAGGCAGAAAATGAGAGTGAGATGAACCTTCTCTGTCCACAGAATTTGCAAGATATTTCAATGTTTAAGGCAGCACAAGTCTAAGCAATTCCTTATTGTTGATATTCAGTGCTGGTATAACTTGCTTAACATACATATGCACAAGCTATGACAGTGTCTTACAAAGTCTGGGATTGATTAAATTAATTTCTTATTTAACATGGCATAATACTGATAACAGAAATACTTCAGAAAACTTGCTAAAAACTTCTCTATAAAGACATTATTTTTGTCATACCAACTGAGGGACCTGATAACTCAAGCAGTCAAACTTGAAGATGAAGTTAAGCAAGAGAGCAATTGGTTCCTAAAACACTCTAATTGAAAACAGTAAGTTTTTATCAAAAATAGATGTTATGTAACAGATTCCATAAAGTTTTGAAAATGAATCCATGAATAAGGTCCATCAAAAAAAACAGATACTGTCTGGAAAGCAAATCTTATTAAAAGCACAAAGAAAGAAAAAAGGCCTCAAATAGTTCAATTAACAAATTTTTCCAGACACCTTTCTGCTTGTTTGTTTAGAACAATTCTTTGTCTGAGGCAAGAAGCAGCTGTACCATACTTATTTAAAATGCTGGTTTCTGAAATAAGAACTACAGCATCATGAAGACTGACTGAAACTGAGAGGAAGAAAGATAATTGTAAAATATTCTCCATATATACATTTCTCTCTTTTTTTTTTTTGATTTTTGCATAATTTCATTCTGACTTTGATTGATCCTTCCCATAAAACCATGAATGATGTCAGAGGCTTTTTAGAATACTTAAGTATTTAAAAATAAACAGCAAGTCTCCCTGCAAAGTTTTGGAAAATCCTATATACAGAAAAAATAGGGTATTAATGTTGCAAGAGATCAAGTGAAGCCTGCAAGCAAGTACAGATGCTTGACAAGCCATAGAAGGGAAAGGGAGAAGTGATGTAGTGCTATTTATTAGTTTAATTCATTTAATTCATGGGTAACTGGCAACAAAAGACAAAAACAAGCACAATAAAAACACAGTTCTAGATTAAAGAATTAAATGTCAATATTCTTTCTTTTAATTAGGTTAATTTTGTTGGTCTCCTACAAGCACTTTTTATGCTTGAAATCATAAGAGACATACATGTCTTTTAGACAGATTGAAAGTTTCTGGCAAAGGTACCTTGGATCTGGTGTACAGAATCCCGCAGCCAGAAACTTAATATCAAAATTGGGTAGAGAACAAAATACAAGTTTAACAAAAGATCTGTAGGGAATAAGTAATAAAATCAGCAGGGAATCACCAGTGCTCCAAACAGTAGTCCAAGCAGCCAGTTCGTGATCACCAAAATACAAGCAAAGTGATAAAAAGCAGCAGGGAAACAAGAAGCAGCAGCAGGAAACCATGCAAGTTGCCAGGGGTCCATTGAAAAGTTAATTGAAGCAACAAGCTGAGAGACATGTAAGGCAGATCGCATCAACATGGAAAAGAAAACAAGCAGTCACAGAAACAACCAAGGAAAAATGTGATGTCACTGAGGAAAAAAAAATGAAAACACAAACAGAAACAGAAGTTTGCCAGACGTAACAGTCTATTGCATATGATAAAGGGTCAATGCCTTGAAACCAGAAGCAATAGTTTAAAACACTTCAGGCCAGGTTTCACTTGAGTCTTACCTACTGTAAAAAGGAAGACAGGCATGAGCAATCCTTTCAGCTGGGTTGGGTTAATATGGTGGATCCAAGCACTATGCAAATATCTTTTTTAGCATACATTATTACAGCTCTTGTTTTCTGCTTTTGTGTTTTAGTTTGTTTGGTATGTTGTAAGATATTTTTAGAAGTTTTAAAAATGAGGATTAACTAATATCCATACTGGCTAGTAAAAGCGACAATAGTACAGCAGGGGAAGGGCTCTATTCTTCCGAAACAGAAAGAAAGAAGGGTCACGGCTCTGCTTCTATCTGGAGAACAGGCAGGCTATAGCATAAATAAGAACAAAGATTCATAAAGACGTATTAATGATAGTGCAGCACTCTGAATGTTTTCTGATATTTTTCTGGGAGGTAATTTGAACGATGTCTAAATGGAATCATGGTAACCTTTTACAATTATATTATCATTGCACTTCAAGGGAAGGCAATTATAGTGCCAAAGTTCTTTACCTGAACAAGAAAAAATAATACAGCTTCTTTTAAGGTAAATGCTCATTTAAAACTACATACAAAATATAGGAATGTATCTACATTTTTAGAGAAACTTTTATAAGATATCAGATACCCACTGGGTCCTGGACAAGTCCATATAGATGGTGTAATTTTTTTTAATATTTTAGGTTTGTACAGTTCACATCCAGAAATAACTTGTATCACAATATTTATTTAAAGCCAAATTTCTGATCAATTTTGCATCAACTTTCAGCTGACATATGTGTAGCTTTGCTTTTAACTGGAATTTGATAATTTTAGAATCTCACAGGAAATCAGATCTACATTTTCAGTGAATGTTGTGCACATCTGTAGGTAGAATTCTATTTGATTTAGACAAAATAAAAAAAAAGACACAGGAGAAGCAGTAAGTCACATAGTGCTTCTTCCACCAGAACTAGGATATATTTATCTTTAAATGTTTATTAGGCTCAGCCATTCAAAACATCAGTGGTTCTTTGATGGCAGCAGTTCTTTATCTGTTAGCAAAAAGCTACCCTTTCCACCTCATGTTTCATTACTTTCTCAGTAGAGTTTAGTTTGAACACACATAACATAAAACATGTTGTAAGTACGAGAGGAAGCAGAAGCTTAAAATGATTTTTATGTGGCTTCTGTTAGTTTTCATAGTCAGTGATTTTAATACTGATTTTACATTATGTGCTATGTATATGTATGTATATATGTATTTATATGTATATACTATATAATTTATAAATTATTTATTAATATTTACTATTAATAATTTGTTATTACTAATTATTGTTATTAATAATTTTTTGTTAGCATAATGTAACTCAGAGTGATCAATAGAGATATTTAGAAATATGCATTAAAAATGAAACTGCCAGAAAATCTTGTAGGAAAGGAAAGAAAAAAGAAAGGACAAGGCAAAGAAAGGTTTAAAGTACAAATGGAAATAGAAGTCTTAGTCTGAGAGAGAATGGATGCATGCTTGTGTGTGTGCATATTTGTGTGCATGTGATAATGGTATTTTTTTCTTGTCCTAATAACAAAAAGAAAGAGTACCTGTTACAGAAAAGCCAATATGGTAAATAGTGCAGATGTAGGCCTTTCAGACTCTAACCTCATCCCCACTGTGAGTCCAGTACTGGCAAAAGTGTGACAAGAGCTTTTTTAGTCTCTGCATGAAAGCCTGCAGTAGAGCTCAGGATTCAGAAAGCAGTTTCCTGCTGTTTTGAAAGTTCACAACATGCAATGGTTTCTCTCTTGAATCTAGTAAAGCTGTTTGACATTGATATGACATAATTTAATAAAGAAAATTGACAAATTAGATAACATATCTAACTCAAAGTCAAATTACTGTCATATATCGCATTCATGAAAAGCTCTCATACTCATTTCTGTGTCCTTTCAACATAATACTACAAACACATAATTCTCCAAAGCATTTTACACAACAAAACCTATGTAACGTTCAAGAACAAAATATCAACATTTTTCACATTTTATAGAGAAATTTGAGATCTCTGATGAAAAACGTATCAACTGAATTCCTTTTCAATAGCTAGCCCTTTATTCTAAAAACTAAAAATTAAATTTTAATTTAAAACATTAAACTATTAAATTATTTTAAACTTCTTTTTCAATGACCATTATTTAATGGTTAGCCTCTTTTTTTATTCTCAAAAAACCCAAAATATTATTTAAAACCTCTAACTATTTTGAGCTGGATGCATTGGAAGAATCATGTATTTTTGCATTTCTAACTTATTTAAAATTAATAATGTAACATCTAGATGGTGTTACAGATTGACTGACAACCAAAAATACAACTAAACATTTTTTCAAATAGATTGTTATGCTCACTAAATTTATCACAACAAATAAGTGTCCTCACATTGAACTGAAGTCACCCGAAAGTTGAGGCTAAAGAAATACCAGGAAAAAATACAGTACCACTCCCTTAGTGCATACAGTCTAAAATATCAGTCAATATATAGATACAGACAGGAGCTACGCTTGTATGACCAAAATTAAAAGTGCCCAAGACCATTCTCTTGCTCTGAGGTCGGTACGTACGGAACAGTCTGCAGCCATACTGTAACATCTCCTAGACTTAAGAAATGTCCTCCTGGGAACGGTCCCTGCCCTTTTCCAACTGCTGCACCAGGCTTGGGAACAGCTCGGGAGAGTGCTATTTGCCACAGGCCAGAACAACGCCAGAGTCCATCGGAACAACTCAGCAGTAAATGGGATAAAGCTCCCGTGCCCAGGAATGTTCCCTGGCACTATTTACTAACATAGACGTAATCACACACAGGAAATTTCAAAGACATAGCAGTGGTCACTGTGACAAGCACTGGTGTATCGGTCCAGCAACAGCCTCACTGTTCAGTTAGGATTGAGCAATTATATATGGGCATGTTCTCTCCGCCAGTAACTTACGGTCATATTCGGATTTGGTAACACTGTATACCCAGTCTGTCTTCACAAAATTACATAGGACATGTACTATTACTACATAGATTGGAAGACAATGAAGAATCTAGCTCTAAATCTATAATTAAGAAATATTTTTAAGGTACCTTATTTAGGTACCTTAGTACCTGCAGTAAATCCTCTAGGCGATTGGAGAGTGATGTAGAATGTAAAATACAAGGAATGTGTTTCAAGGTAATGAATCCAGCAAAAGGACAAAATGTGTTATTTTGAATGACTGCTGCTTGATGAGACTATAATAAAATCTCCAGCTCCATCCTATTAAACTAAGCAGGAAGGTCAAATATGCAACAGAAACTTGATTGACACAATACAGTTAGCAAAAGGAGCAGCAGTACCAATTCTGCCTTTAATTTTGTGAGGTTTGGATTATATGTAAGCTCTGCACAAGAAGCAGCAATTAACACAGATAAAAATGAGAAAGAAAAGCTTCTGACCTATACACAACAGGTTGGCATGAACAGGTACAATATGCTGTATAACGTGATAAATTAACATGGAGCTCTTTTATAAAGAAAGTATCATGGGGAAGGCTTATGGTTACATACTTAAATGTCTGTTAGCTTGTTTTTTACATCGTTTTTATTTAAAGGTCATATTCTAAAAGAGTATAATACAGGTCAGATCTACATTATGACATGAGGAAAGCAAGGGGCCCAACTCCAAAATTATACTTGTCCCTACACTCGAGGCTGGAATGGATGTGAAAGTGAGGGACACAGCAGTCTTAAGGCGTCTTTGTACTCCCCGTGTTCTGGGAACTGTACAAGGCCCTGGCAAGGCCCCTCAGGGTTTTCTAATTTTGGCTCTGCTTACCAGTCCCCTCAAGGAGAAGAAACCACAGTACAGTGCAGTGCACACCCATCATGCCCTAAGGGGTCTCTCTATCCTCCATCATGCCCCTATTCTGCTAAAATAGTTTAAGAAGGATTTAGTGTAATTGAGAAACAACTCTAAGACGTACCTGTATTCTGAGATAAGCAAAATAGGTTATTTTGGGTATTGCTTTAAAAAAAAAAAAGAGGATTCTTTGGATTTAGGTTCATATTTTCAGCTTTTAGGGAAAACTGGATATATGAGTCTGTATCTGACTGCAAAAGATAAGTTTAGGAACTTCAGAACAGATTTTAGTCTTGAAGTAACTTGAATGAGTATGGAGGTATTCTAATTTTTTTATATAAATAGCATTTTTTCTCAGTGTTTTTATAAATTGAAATTTTGTTTTCTCAAAGCTGCAAGAGAATCAGAAAAAAGAATATTCTGTAGCAGCATGAGAAATTCAGCCAAGAATGGAAATTCCAAAGTGAGAGAAAGGAAATGAAGATCCTAAAAATAATTCTTCCAACACACACATTGACATACGCACAAAAAGACACATGTACACACATATATAATGACCATGAAATCAGTCACTGTAGCAAAGAGTGAGATGTTAGCTTATGCCCTTTTGAATTATCGCTTCAAACCTGTGTTTCTGTACTGTTACAGTTTTCCTCCTATGCCGGAAATTTTCGGAACAAACAAAATCTTCATTTTCTTTGATCATGAAATCATCTTGAAGGTCATTACACTTTGTAACTATCTTGAAACCTACTTTCCAATTTTGCTGAAAATGCAATAATCACCATTGGGACAATATAATGGAATAGGTTTCATTTTTCTTTGAAAATAGCCTACAAGAACTGCACTCCTCTAATAAGTAAAATTGCCACAAATGCTAAGGGAAAGAAGTGATGTTAGTTACAGTCTGAGCCACTTAACTGAATATATACACGTAACTCTCTGAATTATATTTTATATAATTCATAAAGCAGAAAAAATATTAGAGGAGGGTATTTGATGTATGATCTAATTCTGATTTGTAGATAAATTACCACCTATCCCACTATTTATGGAATCTCTAGTGATCAAAAAACAGTTTCTGCATCAGGATCCAAGAAAATAGTTAAATGTTGTAATAAATGTCATCATAAGGTCTGTCTTTGAAAATGAAACATTTCTGATATAATTTCTGTATGTTGGAATTATTACAGTTTTCCAATAAGAATGGAAAGAAAAAAAAAAGGGAAAGAGGCAAAGCACAAGTAAGGGAAAAATCAGTAATGGGAATAATAAGAAAAAATGAAAACCAAAACATACCAGTGAAATTTACTCTTTTTCCTTAAGACTTGCTGAGATTACTAACTGTAGTTCTTTCTTTTCAAAACTTGAGGGAAAATTTTAACTGTTTTTCTTCCTATCTTTCTTTTCTTTGTATTTTGGTATGGCATATCTGTTTGTCAAGATCTGAGTAATGAATATTGTTCATGTGGTATGTTAACTTGTGTGTTCTATGGAGACTTTGCATCTCTATGCAAGAGCAACCTGTCAAAATCTGTCAGAGAGGATTCCATGATATTTCCATTAGTGAACACTGATTCTGTTGGCCATCCAGGTGGCAGAATGAGATGAAGACTTCAGGGAAAGAAGAGACTCCACTTCAGAAACACTCTTCTATTCATTTTCCAGATATGGAAACAAATAGGAGAGATTTGAATTAAACAGAAGAACAACCTTAGGTGATCATCTATTTAAAGGTTGTATTATAGTCATCCACAGAAAAGGGCAAATGAAAGTTGTAAGGCCAACAGATCACACGGATGGCCACTGTAGCATAGCCAGAGCTAAATGCATATCTCATTCTTCCCAGCTAACACCAGTTGGTTTCCTACAGGCCATATTCACCTTTTGTCCTGCAATGGTAACCATTCAAAGATGGGATTGGTGCCTAGTGTGCCTGGACTCTGGGCTGAAGCACACGAGAGCATAGATTCCTGAGCCACTGGGCAAAATTGTTTGCAACAACAGCCACAACCATGCCCCACCACCTGCAGCTTGCCTTCAGAGGGATGAGAAGCTGAGCCAACTGCTCGGGAAAGACATTATGTCTCAGAGCAGGTGTTCTGCTCAAAATGCAGGCCATACTGTTGCCCAAGAAAACTGACAGTCATAATGCCAAAAACAAGTAAAATCAATCAAAGGAAAATGAGAAAATTATCCTGAAACCAAAAACAACAGTTGCCAATATAAGATGACAAAAGGATAGAACAATAAAAGGGAACCATGAATACTCCCCTAACCTCCTCACGGACTTCCGGAAACAGATGTGCTGTCTTTGTATTTTGAGCAGATTTTCTGAGGTTCAGTGACAACTGCATAGGAGTATTACATTTATAGAAAATGAAAGTATAAGAGAAAATTCAAGTCCTATCAGACCTTGTGTTGCAGTATATTTTCAAAGGCTGAAACAATTCATCTTAAGAAATCTGAGTATCTTCATGCTTTTATCTATTTCTTTAAATGTAAATATGTGCAAAATACACATTTTTATGCTGAAGTTTCAGTTTTGTACCAAACTGAATGGGGCTACAGAAGCTTGCTTTTAAAGGCAGATTTGCAGAAATTGCAAGTAGATAGAATAGCATTAGCTTTAAATGGCATATATGTATCACCAGATTTTGTAATGTATGAATGCTTTAGAAGTCTTGAGATAATTATTGGAAAGAAGCTTTTCTAAAAATTATGATCATTCTAAAATGCGTCTTCTCTGTCTTTTAAACAGCAGGATTTCTCTAATACTGTACATGCCTTTATAATTACTTTACTTCAATGTAATACTTTAATGAAGACCAGTTTAATTAAATTAAATTTCTCCCTAGTGGTAACTCAATCAAAATGCATTCTACCCTCATTATGTTATCCGTAGGAGTCCAACATTGTAAGTACTATAAGAAAAGCTGGTTTTAATGAGAATGGTCATAATGTATTATACTTCAGAGTCAAGTTACAGAAACTTTAAATGTCATATAACAAAGAACTATATATTAAGATGAGAGGGTAGACATTTCAATACTAATTGGTTCTGTCTAATATTGTCATTTAAATTGTGATTTATGTATTACTTATTTATGACAAATATCTATTTAGAACATTAGAGTGAATGCATGTTACAGTTATTAAACTTTCACAGATAAATATTTTTCCCTTTCTTAATGATTAGGATGACAATCACTGAAGTTTATTCTGAAACGATGTTCATCTTCACTTCCTGTAGGGCTGTTTAAGAATGACACACTAGTGACATATGTACAAGGGTTCTCATTTTAAAAAGACTTTTTATCTGGGTATCTATTTTGGAGATTTTTATAGTATATACCAGGGTAATATTAAAGCATTTCCCTCTGTAAATTAGATCTCCATAGTTGACCTTACAAACTCTTTTTCCTTCCTAGTTGCTAAACTCTGCTTAGTTAATGGATGTATTCAGTAACCATAAAGGTGGCCAGATGTTAGATTAGGAAAGAAACCACTAAAGTACCAGATTAAGGCCTACTAGACCTTGTTGCTTTGCCTCCTCTTTCACACTAGAATCTTAACACCGCAACTAGAAACACATCAGTATGATGAGGATTTTCCTCTGGAGTGAACAAAATAAGTCTTCTGTGTAAAACTTCAGAATGGACTAGAAGGTGATGCACATCGTACAACAGGGACACAGCTGGCTTCAGTCTGGCCCCACTGACCTCCTCCAGTCTGCCACATTTCTTTTCTACCCCCAGACTTCACACTGTCACCCTGTATACCCTATAAGGACAAATTCAGAAAAGAAAGATGGCTGCCAAGCTTGCCTCTTACTCATCTGCCTCTCTGAAAACCTTTGACATGTTCAGAGAAGAGGCGATTAGGGCCTTGGTCAGATCTCTGAATACGATGCTTGCAACTACAAGAACAATGTTGAAAGATAATAAATGCAGAGCGTCCAAAAAAACAACCGTGGATGACTGCACTTCTCTATAGCGATAAACTGTCACAATCTGTGTTGCTGCTGGCTAACTACAACATCCTCAGTGGCTGCAGCCCATACCCACTGCACAGGAGTTTTGCCTTTATCAGGTATCCATTTGGGAGTGAGCGCTCACTTTTACCCTCTCCATTCCATTTCTTATAGAACTTATGTCACTCACTGTGACAGCACTATTTGTTCTACAAACTGTAAAACAATTACATAAAAGAAAATGTATATAAGAAAAAATACATTAAAATACATAAAATACATAAAAGAAGATGCATGCTAAGCAGACTATAATATTTGCTTGTTTTGAACCCAAAGATAAACATTTTTGTACACAGTGACAAAAATAGTACTGCCACTGCTAGTATCAGGCCAAAGGCTTTATGTTAATTGTGCCTTACACTAACTTTGCAAGGCCCCAGTCCGAGCCTGTTAGGCTTGTTATCAACTTGAGAACTTGCAGCATAAACCAGAGTTTAACACCAGATGTGTCTTGTTCTGATGTCCCTCCATGATGGCCTTCTCACCGTTACGTTTGGAGAGCAAAACTCAGCTCTCCATACAACTGACCTCAACAAATGATCCTTGCTTTTTTACAAACCTTAACTGAAGAAGATTATGAGGGGAAAGATCGCTTCAATCACCCCTATTATTCAGAATGTTAGGATTTATATTAAGAGCAGGTAATGCAAGATTTGAGTAGAGAGTACTCCTTTCCATATTGAAATTCTAAGACACTGTGGTTATACGGGGTAAAGTAAAGGCACCTGAATCATCTGCTCAAAAGAAAACAGATTTCCGTACTAATACCTGATGTCTTCTGGTATCTAAGGTGGCTGGCTTAAAACTAGCTTCAGTATCTTTAAACTACACTGGTAGATAACACAGGTATCTTCTCAGTGACTCACTTTCTCTTCTCAAAAGATAAAAGCAGTGCTGCTATCAAGATATCACAACAAAGTCAAGTGAACATCTTCTGCATATCAAACTGGACCAGGCCAAATTAAGGCAGTGCTGGACAGAAGGAAAATTACTTGCAAGAGATGCTCAAGAAATGGCCTGGGCTTGACACAGTTAACTTAGAATCAGCTCAGTGTACAATATAACTGTGGAACACTTATGCAACAGTACAGTTAATGCGGATGAACTCGTCCTCAACTGATTTCCTACTCGCTGGGAACAATCAGGGGAGCAGGAAGTTTATTAAAACATAAATCTTCAAAGAATAGCTCAAAACTGACCTTTTGCTATAAACCTTTTACTATAAGTAAAATAAAGTATTTCTGGAATCATTATGGCAGCAGTAAATATATAAAAGTTTTGACCTTGCAGAGTTTTTGAAATTTAAATATATAGAACGTTCTATCATATTACAAAGGTATTTAAAGGAACAATTTGGTCTATATTTCTGTGTAATTTGCTTTTGCATTTCCAGGTTTGATAATTAGTAACGTGATTTTTCAGAATTTATGTTGAGTCAGTGACAAGTGTATATGTTTGACAGATTTGAAAAGCTGGCCCTACAGAAAAGACAGTCACAAACTTTAGATAGACAGCTTTGAAAAATTTCTGCCTTAGCCAAGTGATTAACTACTGGGATAAAGGTTTACTTTGTAATGATACAGTACCTTATTTTTAATGAAAAAACATCTCTTCTGATGGATTTTACCTGTTCTGCAATTTATGAATCTTGTAAACTGGTTATTAAATTATTTATGTGTGAGTATACTGGCATGGTTCAACAACAGTATGAAAAAAATAGGCAAAAATAAAATGGTACGAAATTAACCACCCTTAAGCAAACACATCAGAAGAATATCAAAGGAAAAGGTGAGAATCATTTTTGTGCAGTGGATTCTGGCTCACTTACTTCTGGAGGAAAAAAAATAGAGCAGGTTTTGGAGGAGCAGTTATTATTTAGTGAAGAATAAGGGAAAGCAATTTCAGGATTAATTCAAAGAAATTAGGCTTGCCTAGGTTAGACATACATCGGTATGTGGAGACTCAACAAATTCCTCCCTTTCATTTTAAGTCTTCTTTATTCTTAACCAGCTGGCAAAATTGTAGGTGTTACTCACATGAAGTTGGCTCTCTATTTCATTCCCTGACAGCCTTCTCATCCTCTTCCGTATCTGCAGCGACAGAAGTTATGATCTGAGCAATGTCAGTTGGATTTTATTTCTCTGCTCCAGACTGTAAACTGATGTTGATATATTCTGTGTAGGCACAATGCTTTCTTCCTTTGTTTTATTTTTTAATTTTTTAATTTTTGTAATTCACTTGTTCCAACCCACTGATCTTTGCACATTTCTAGTTGTGCATTTACAATCCCAAATAGTCCTTGCTATCTATTCACTGATTTGCCACTTCTCTTTCAACTACTCTTTTTCTTTCATTGTCATGTTTAGTGCCCCTCAGATCTTATTCACCTTAAAATTATGGCTAGACAAAGGGAGGTAGGAAGATAATTGGAAAAGAAATTCCCAGAAAACACAGACAGGACAAACATTTTATATGCTGCTGTTGCTCAGAAAAGGACATGAACGTATAATCATCTTATTATCTCACACTGTCATATGCCTTACATTAAAAAACAACAGAATCACAATTGTTTTTGGTTGGAAAACCAGAAAATACTAATTTTCAGTAAGACTAAAGTCAAAATCATTTAAAATCTTATTTCAGTTGCTAAATTGCAAAAATTCAAAGCTAAGATTATTCAAGAAAAATTTGGAAACAAAGTTATACAGTATGCTTCCAGGATTATATGTAAAATTAACTGCATGTCCATAGTCCTCTTCTTCCGTGATTTAAACATCATCTTTCCACTAAAAATATCTAAACTGGTAAAATTGAATGTTTATTCCAATCATATTCCAACCATATTTTTAAGATAAAGTGAAGTGGAATACAAATAATCGAGTCATTGATGAAATCCATTGACTGGCTTGATAGGCAAATCTGATCTTTGAAAGGCCTAGATATTGATGCGCGGTGTAAAGTAACCAGTTTGTAACTTAACTGCTATAACTACTGCTACCTAAGAAATATGCTTAAAATTAACTTGCGTTAAGAAAGCAATTGTAAAGCTAAGGGAAGGGTGAAGGCAATCAATTAATAACTGGAATGTAATATATGCATCTTGTGTACTTGGAAATCATACCAAGACCACTGTAATGAAATATAGCCATAAAGCTACAGTGTTTGGATTTCTGTTTTTTTCTTTTTTTTTTTTAATTTGTTCTTCTGGAACTGCTGCTTTAAGCACTAGTGCCCTATTTATCTATTTCTTTAACATTCGGAGAATGTAGATACTCTAAGAAATATCTGGAAATAAAAGAGGTAAATAATAATTCACAGTAAGTCCCAGCTAAAAGCAGAATTGAGAACTTTCAGTGATTGTGCTGTTGGCTAAAATGAAGGTTTTTTTAGTAAAAAAAATACAGTGAATCTATTCTTGACACCTAAGATGATTTTAAATGGAAAAAGATATAAAATCATAACAGAACATCTTTCATTTATTTTCTTTTCTGAGTACTCTCTACCTCTCCACTAGGCTTTTTACTATCAGGAATATTGTTTTTTTCCTGCAGGGTGAAATAGATTCCATAAAATGGTTTCGCAACCTGTATGGGGCCTGGGTATGGTGTTCTTTAAGAGTTCCAATTAGAAGAATGTCTTATCAAATTTAGTAATGTATTATTGTTGACTATTGTAATTTGCATGTGCTCATTTTCCCTCTGGAAAGAGAGAAGGATTACCTCTGCAGTGTAGCATTTTCTTTTGTTTCACAAATATCCTACCGTTTGATTGGACAATTGCATGTCTATAGGCATTTTCTAGTCTTTATTAAAAAAAATTAAAAGAGCTATTAGCACTACCTGAATCTTCAGTAGGATGTGAAAGCAGTACATATTAGAGGTCTGTCACTGAAAATATTTACTTCTGTACAGTCGTCTTCTGTAAAACAGATGTACATTTTGTATTTGCCTCTCTTCTAATAACATAAAGCTTCATTTAACAAGAGCCAAAGAGATTACACTATTATTATTACTGTTGAACAACTGGTCAACTCGATGCATTTTTTCCCGGTGTGAAGGGACAGTAACTCTCCATGTGATTTTCTACAGCTTATAGGTTGGCTGCAATGAATGAATTTTCATGGGAAAAGCAAACATGCCTCCTGAACTCCATCAGATTCTGTATTAAACATCAAAGTCTGCTTCACCATCAGCCATATAATATTTTAGGACTGAATGCTAACTGAGCAGTACTGTGTAGCTTGACCTCTCATGTAATTTAGTATGACAATTGTTTCAGTTGCCTTGTGCTAAAGATTCTTAGTGGTGCATTCCCCCCCCACCAAATTAAGAACATAAGAAACAACTTCGTGAGAATAAGCTTTTATGTCTTTCTGAAGTTCAGTGTTTATAAGGAGTTGGAAATAGAATGATAATGGGATGTGAGGCCATCAGGACTCCACATAGCTAAGAATGGAAAGAAGGATGCAAGATTCCAAAGGCATTCACTAAGCATATAAGAAAACATCTGCTGGTTAAAAAGTCTGTGTCTGAAGGTTTCATTTGCTAAACATAAACTTGCTTATAGCTAATAGGCATTTTAAAATAACAGAGTAAGACAATTAGGATAGAACTGTTTTGTCACAAAAAGAAAAGGATAAAGGAACAAAAAAACAAAAAAAGTGGAGACCTGAAGCCAAAGAAGAACTGGGCTGAAAGACACTACCGAAGATTCTGCACAAAGCATGCTACACTATAAGATGTATCAGCAAAAGCAAACATTGTAAATGCTAACATGAATACAGTCAACAAAAGAAATAATAAAACTAATACCTAGCAAACTAGGCAAAACAGCAGTCATAGTCAAATTATAAAATTATTCTGACATTGATTGCCAGCTAAGTTTCTTGTCTGGAACACAAACAGGAACAAATGTTTTATTACCAAAAAATGTTAAGATATTATCATAACAGTAGTACTGTAATGCCTACCCAGATACCTTTTTTATATTCAGAAAGGGCTATAGAAGTCACACCCTTTTTCTGGGACCTGCTCTGCTGCAGGTACAACCTCATTTTAAGAAATTATATTCTGTCAAGAAGCCTAATTCAAATATAAGACATAAAAGATAGTTAAATTTGGTTGAAATATGAGAGAGAAATATAAATCAGTATTGTTGTAAAGCATGTGGCAATAATTAGAGTCCTAGATTTATTTCTCTGATATGCAGACTTCATGAGTGAGTAGGAAGAATATGAAGGAAGTGCCTGGGCTGAAGGAAATGCACGGAGAATTTCTTACTGGCATTTTATATCTGGAATATTGTATTGTGAATATTTTCTTAGAAAAGTGCACATTTGTAATTTACAAGCACCAGCAGTTCTTATACTCTTTCTGTCCTCCCAACACACTGCTCCATCCTATTTCCATAACCTGTCAAATCTCTCGACTCTGGCAGAGTATTCTACATCAGACTTTCTGATAGTAAACCTCTTTTCCTCCCAGGCCTCTCAAAGGAACGATACCTACTATGGCAGCTGTGATCTTGAACTTATTAGGCATTCTTGTATGACTGAGAAAAATGATCAGATTCAAAACTGTTAAAATGTGTGGTTCAGAGATGGCAGAAGCCATCAAAGAACTGACAGAATAAGATGCACATTAACAGATATACCTTCTACCAAATCTAAAAAATATTTTAGCTGGGAAGAATCACTGTATGCACAAATTCAGGTGTCATTAATGACCATGTTGCACTTAAATGATTGCCCTTATATGGAGACCTTATATGGTCAGGATGTGATACTTGTCAACTGCTTCGGTAGAGAAAAGGGAGAAGCTGTTTGAGGTGCACTCAGAGTTCCTGCTAAGGTTGGCAGAGGTGTGTGCTGCATAAAGGAAGCTTGAGAAAGAAATTTAGCATGCAAAAAGTGCAGTTCAGAAAAAAGTTGTCGGTGAAGTCATTAAATGATCTGTCATGTCAAATTTACCTTTGTGTTATTGGCATATAGTGTCTGGAAATGAACAAAAAAACCTCCCCATTTTTGTGAAAAAAGCTTTACTGATGTACTTTTTGGGGCCATTATTTGACATTTACTTAAAATTACTTTTACAGGTTTAACTGTTATATGTTCCACAGTAAAATAACTTTGATGCCTGCTCTTCAAAACTGACATATTTTGTCAGTCCAATTCTGCTTAAAACAGACATTCTTTCTATTCAACAGAGGATATTAAAGTTTAAGGCAAGAATCATATTCTGTGGTAACCGCTCCTCCACAGAAATCATGTTTGAAAGTTCAAAGAGACCACACATTTACAGAGGGAAGTATTCTTAATGTTTTCATTTAACTTAGCTGCTGCATGTCTACCTATTCTGCCAGTAAAGAGAAAAATTAAAAGTAGTCTTACTCTTATTACCAAACTCGGTTTACCTTATATAGGCCTTATTGCAAGTAAGTTTGAAGTATTTCAGAAGTTGTAGAGGACATCTAATAGAAATTACTGTCTCGTGGTTTATAAAGGACAGATGTCATATTTCTGATACGGCCTATAGCACAAAATACAATGTGTTATATATCTGCTTTCCATACTGCTGAAGTGACAAAATTAGGCCTCATGCTCATAATGATACAGATCAAACATGCAAAGAAAGCAAAACAGAAGGAAAAGATCATGCTGTGAGAAGCCTTATATTGTTGAGAGGACATTTCTTTTGCAGCTCTTGGGGTAGCTTTATCTTCTGTTCTCAAGTTACTTTAAGCAACTATTCAGTGACTAAAATGCTACTTTTCATTTATCTTTTTAGGACATATACATGCCCCATCATTGCCATGATGATCATTTTGAGGCATACTTGATGCTGAGGTATTTACCTGTGGTATTAGTACAACAGGTACAATCAGTATGGAAACACTAAATTCTAATATTATTGCTCCAAAAATATAAAAAATACCTTTAATGACATTAATTTGGTAAACTGTAATGAAGCCAGGAAATACGTCACAATGTTAATTATACTGTCCAAGATGAAAAAAGTCATATAGTTAGCAATTTAATTCCCTAGGAGGGGAGAAAATTCTAGTAAGAGAAGTCAACACATTACTGGATCCGTACATCTGATGAGCTTTACAAATAATCAGGAACAATATTTCATTCGCCTTTTTACAGACCCTTAAGTCTAATCTATGTGGCAAACAATCAATTTTACGAACATAAGCAAGTTCAAAGAAATTTTGGCACAGCATTAAAGATTAAATACGCTTAGAGAGATTCTGATGACCTTTAGGTCTAATTAAAGTGATGGGTTTTGCTCTGTTCTAGGAGTCATCTTCTTTGAGACAGTCTAACCTCTGGTTGCTGTAGTAACAATATTGCCTAAGAATTATCCTTTAAGTGATAGATTGGGCTGAGGGCAAAAGTCAGGTACCTTTAAAGTCTGCAACCTCTTATTTATGGTCTTCTTTCATAGAGCTCTCTTTCTAGTTTTGTAACCTCAAACTTTTCCTTTTACACTTAATAGAACAAAAGTGCTTGCATTTTAAGCCAGTATAATGTTTATAATGCACTTGTGTTAATCTGCCAGACCTAGAGCTTTCTTGCAATAGACCATTTAAGTCATACTGGAGATAAATCCCAAGGAGCAAACTTGGGGATGTCAGATACATTTCCTGCTAAGCGGCCAAATCGGTTTGGGGACTGGCATCATCAAGGGTAAGAAAAAGGAAAAAGATGATGCTTGATGAGTATGGTCTCCATATCCCTGAAGAAGGCAGGCTATAGCTATATCTCCCATGGCCCCGGAATTAGGCCATTAACATTATCATTAAGGAAGCTTCTGCAAAGACTCAACATACATACGTGCAACCCTCTGCCTCATTCCGAGAGAATATGTGCCTTCCATTTCCTTCCTAATAAAATGGATAGACTTCTCTGCACTGTTTCAGCCAACAGCGGATGGGAATGGGGATAACTGAAGACCATTACCAGGGAATCTCAGTAAGAAAATGTGTTAAAGAAATTGTTTAAGCAATCTGAAAAATTTTAATAACTGCACCAACAAAAAGAGAAGACAAACCACAGCATGGATTTTCTGTACAGACAAGCAAGACGTCACTGAAAAATAAACAGTGCCATACAAAGGCAAAAGAAAGCAACTTTAGATGGGAAAAATATGTTTAAAACTATGCAGACTTAAACAGAAAACAAGTTGCTTAGAACTGATATTTAATGATATTCACAAAATTGGAGCTTACAGAAAAATTTATCGAAAAGTATGAGGAGAATATGGCATAAAAGGAGATATGAAAGAAAAATCTGAAGTCTAGTCCTCTAGTCTAATCTCATGACCTGTTGTGAAAATCATTCAAATACAAAATATATGGCATCAGAACAACAAAAGAATTTAGAAAAATTAAATGCATAATGTCCTTAAAATATATGCCTAATATTGTAGCCACATTAGAAATTCTCTGGTTCTTAAAATCTAAAAATAGAAAGTCTAT
The DNA here is from genome assembly GCF_036417845.1 of Apteryx mantelli. Lineage (NCBI taxonomy): Eukaryota > Metazoa > Chordata > Aves > Apterygiformes > Apterygidae > Apteryx > Apteryx mantelli. The sequence goes on along the minus strand of NC_089982.1, from coordinate 48,947,436 downwards.
GCCTACTCCAGTATCACTGTCTTTTAAAAAAAGAATACAGAGAAATCAACATAAGTATATTAACTTTAATTCCAGTCTCCTGATGAGGGAAGCTTGCAAATACATCTCAACACAGATGGAGAGTTAGAATGCTGATGAATAATACATATATTTTCCAGCTTCAGGTAAATCATTTATCCCTCTAATTACAAGTCAGAGAAGCGATTTAATGATTTTCTAACATCTGATTCTTGTCATCTTTTTTCCAGAATTAGGAGAAATACATTGACCTTACTCTGCATTAAAAATTGCTTATGAAATTAACTTATATTGAGATTTAGCTAATATTGAAGCAAATAATTTTGTTTCATACATAATTGGATATTCTGTAATGTAAAATTGTTCTCATTCACTCATTTTTACAGAGATCATTTAAATAAAATTTTACTATTACTTTTTTATGGCAATGATGCACTAGAACACAAATATGAACAAATAGTTAAATAATAAAATTCAGTTTGAAATTTTTTTATTGTAGACTATGAAGAGAAAATGATCTTCCTCTTTGTATCACCAGAGAAAGCAACCCAGTTTGCTTTCATTAGGGGTAGGAAAGATGTCAAAGTGAATCTGGATGGCTAATACTAATAATTAGTTAGATTTAAAATAAATCATCTCTGAGAAAACAAAAAAATACTCGTCCTTAAAATCATTTCTACGGAAACTGCTATTATTCTAGGCATCTACCCAAACAGTGTGCCTCTCAGCCTAACTAATAAATAGATGGCTGTACATGCTTGCTGTAAGGTGAAATATGTGAATTTCAGTTAGTAAATAGTGATGAATTACTCTACCTATATTGCATACTTTAAAACTCAGAGATTTTTATAACAACAAATCACAGCTTCCTGGACAATACAACTTAGCCTTGCTAAGGAAACCAAAACTTCACCATTGGCACAAGAAAGGTAAAGTTAAAAAGAAAAAAAATCAAAATCATATACATTACTGCTTCATAAAAACTACAGATTCTTATTCACATATGGTGGATCAATCAGGAGCTTGATCCATCCCAAGTACTTAATGTAAGAAACTCCAAATCATGGATAAAGCAGCCATCCTGCAGTAAGTGCAGCTATTTCCCCCCTTGAAAACAGAGTTTCTCTTTGTTAAATCCCTGTCCTGAAACTTCTGGATAGGCTCCAAAAGATGCAATATATCTTAAATAAGAGCACAGCTTGGCATTCTTTTTCATATCTGTTTTTACTTTGCATTTTTGCTTTATACTTATAAACAATTATGAATGAATGAAAATAATTTGTTTTCTGTCCCAAATTGTAGGTAACGCTGTTTCATATTTTTAAGCAACTGCTACATTATATGCAGGAGGTTTTGCATTTTTTCAATACTTACATAGTTTCTACATACTCCTTAAACTGTCATATGAGCACATAAGATACTGTCATTTCTTGGTAACTAATCATTTAGCTATGTATGTAGAATTTGATTAAGTAGGAATAAGTGTAATTAACTTGGAATTGCAATTTTGAATAGGAGCCATTTTTTTGGCTCCAGTTTATATCATATATTTAAAAAGTGATGTAGGATTTGTTAATCACAATAATGGACAGTTGCTGGTTAAATTGAAAAGCCTGTTTTTACTTTAACACATTGAGAAAATACACAATCCTATTAACTTTAGAAAAGGAGTCTCAACCACTGAATAGCCAGTTTCACTGCAGAACAAACTTTAATTCCTGGAGAAATGTTTTTAGGACCCTGTTCCACGCCTGTGGATATGATACCTGCTAAGATTATAGTGCAGTATGATATGCAGATATATACCATGGGTATTAACTGTAATTATTTAGTAGTCATTTTTCTAATTTACCCAATAAGAAAATTAAAAGTTAAGACAAGTCTAAAATTAACTGATTACAGAGATTGAAAGAGATAATCTCAAACTGTAAGTAGGGAATACTAAACTATATAAACTAAATAAAGGTAATACTAAACTACGCAAACTACGTAAACTACATTGGCTTGTTAAACACTACCACTTAATAACAGTTACAGAATTCTGATTTCCAGAATTTAGGGCATAAAAATGCTATTTTCCTCTACAGAAAGAGCTCAAGGGATAAGAGCAGACATGTAATAATAGTATCAAAGTTACCAATGATATAAAGCCTATTCATAAAGCTAAGCTGCTATTATGAACTGCATTTAAAACTGGCATTTAAGATAAAATTAGCTAAATAGAGCTGCTGTACATACACAACAGGCTGTAACCACAGAGTACTGAACTATGGCAAAGCATACTCATTAATCTGAAGATGAAGAAATTTCCAGACTTGATTCTGTTCCCAGTGACATCAGTAATGTTGTTTTAAGTGGATCTAAACTTTGCCCACATTCTTTGCCTAGTTAGTATTGACCAGCTGATACCAGAAATATCTTACTCAAAATATATAAGCATCAGCCAAATCTGTTTTGCATAAAATAGCTAAGACCATAGCTAAAATTTACTGCTAAAAAGTTTCATGAAACTCAATATGTTGAAAAGCTTTCCTAAGACCTCTGTGCTAAAGGGGAAACTCCATTCTTGAAGGGGAAAGGCTTGATGTGTTGTGAAAAATTATTTGCAGTAATAATTAAAAAAAGTTATGAAAACTCCAGACTCAGGTTAGTCTTCTGACTGTGTAAATGACTGTCCTACTCATCCAGATCACTAGCTTATCACGGAAATCAGTAAGAACTACATGTATATATCTAGCAAGGTAATTTTGCCCATAAATTTGACTGATACATCTCTCTTGACTACTTCATGGGCTAAGCACTTCAGTCTCACCCTACAAAACCCAGTATAAGTGGGGAATAAAACATTCTTTTAACTTCTCAAAATTTCAACTGACAAGTAAATTCAGGGTATCTCCTTATAGTCCAAATTAATGTTAAGTGTAAATCCAAAGCAGTGCAATGCAGTAATAGAACTGAAATAGAGAGTTCTTTGGATGTATAACTATCAACTTGTTGATATTAAAATTATATGAAACATTTTCCCTTAGTTGAACAAATATACAATAATTTTCATCTGTAGGTAACATCATAGACAGGAAAAGGATATAGTGCACATATGATGTGTCACCAAGTCACCATCCTGACAAAGGAATTTAAAATCAAAGTAACACTTCTGTGCTTTCAATATAGTTCTTGTAAAACATGGATTAAATTAACTTTTTACATAATAATACTCTAATTTTAGTTTGATAAACATTATACTGAGAATCTGCAAAGACTTTGATGAATACCCTATAAAGATAACAGCCCAGTCAGCTGCAGTATTGTTTATAATCTTAATGTTTTTTAGTCGGCAATGAAGGAGCAATAATTTTGTTCCATTTGGAACAAAGTAGTATTGAATGCTGAAGGGCATTCAAAGAAACTACAATTTTATTATTCTTTTTTGTATGTCTATTTGATTACAATGATTAGATTGTATTTGTTTGTTTCATAAAATGAAGTTAAAAAACAGTCTTACATGGCAACTTTTCTAGTGATGTTGACTTACCTACAAAGCAGTTTTTCCATTATTTAAGAGCTCAGTCTGGCATCTACGTGGAATAATCAAATTAAATTTACTAGGTTATATTTTGAGAATTACTCAGCATTTACTGAGTCTATGCTTCCATTGACTTAATGTAATCAGGACTCAACTAAGTGCTTCCTTCATTGAGAATCTGCCTGAATAAACACTGAATAAATGTTAAGACCCACCTGATTTGGGACATAGCATTCTCTCCAGGGTTAAAGGGCAGCTATCAAACTAGGCAAACTTTTGTTGGGGTGGCCTGTCCTTGGTGAATTACAAATGTATTAAGACTACTTGTAAGAATAAGGTTTTGCAGAACCAGGTTCCGCATAGTATAAATGACTGAAGACTTCATGGTCGATATTATTTCAGCAAGAGAAAATTTTTCAAAGAAAGGTGTTAAGCCTTTAAGTATTGTGTTGATAAGCAGCTTACATATCTGTACAAAAGAATACATCTATTCTAAGGTAATACATGCAATTAAATGAAACTGTTATGTCCGAAGACATTTCTGCAGCTTCTCTTTGTACTCTGAAATATTTGCTTTACTGGCATCAGCACAAGTTATTTCATATGTCATAGATGTAAATACACCAAGAATGTGATTTTCACTCTAACTTTAATAAAATAATCAGAACTCATACGCTACATCTCTACTGGTAAATGAAGCAGTGTCAGGGAACATTCCCAGGCACTGGAACTCTGAGCCATTTAGAACCACTCTCCTCAGCAATTCCTGGGAATGGTTCAGGTTAATGTGTGCTCAAAAGCATTCCCAACAAACAGTTTGCATGCAGCTACCTCTCTAATAGTATTATGTGAGCCAATCTTTCCCCACTGTCCTCATTGCCAAAGCACAGTCTGCATCATGTTTAATTTACTAGTTTAAACTAGCAGTGTTGTACAGTGCTATGTACTGCAACAGAAGCAGAATATGATGCAACATTAAAAGAAAAATAGAAGAAAAGGGAATAGGCTATTAAGCAGATGACCAATCCCACTGAAGTCTGATTTAAACATATGGTGAATACTGGAATGAGTATTGCTTTTGAAATTGCAAATTGAAGAAGAGGTCACACACTATCCTCTCTAAGAAAACAAAATTGTAATCCAAATATCTAGTAATTGTGGGAGATCTGCTTTAAGTTCCCTCATTTGCTTAAAGGAGCTTGGTTCTCATCAGCTGTGAAACCACCCTAATTACTGGTCTAGTGATATTGTTGAATAGGTACATAATCCATTTTTCCTGTTGGATCAGACTCAGTAGGAAGGCAGTAGTGAGTTTAGAACAGATCTCTTCACCTCTTTGACACTATTTGTAGCGGTTAGGAGTATCTTCTATTGCTAAAAGAGGGAAGGAGAAATCATGCTTTGACAGGTTGAGGTTTTTTTTCTGTTTCTTTGTTTTTCAAAGAAAGTATTAACACTGCTGAAATGTCTGTAGAATCCAATACTGATAATAGTTCAACAGGTTCTTCTGGACTGAATGGGGTTAAATAGCTTGTTTGTTTAATTTTCATTTGTTTTATTTTTCGATGCATTAATAATCTATAATTTCTGGAGTAGCTGAGTTCTTGTTCAAATTGTTTTAAAATATATTTTTATATCAGCTCAATTGTCTGTGTGCTTTTTTTTGTCTATTTTGTTGATTTCTTAAAACTTGTTTTAACTACAATTAAGTTTTAAATTAAGGTCTTCTCAGTAAATGGCAGTCAAAGGAAATCTAATCATTTGCATTGTTTCCAGATATGTACAAAGATCTTTAAACGAGGATAAATAAAAACAACATTCTGTGCACCATGTCCCCCTTTACCTGAATGTTATCTTTTTTCTTTGCTTTCTTAGAAGATCTCTTACTACCAACTGATATATTAACTTGGTCATATTTTTTGCCCTTTCACACTGAAGCAGAATGCCAAGTAAAGAATATTACTTACTGCCAAAGGTTTTCAGAGTGCAATTAAAAGTTTGTCTCCCTGTTTTTATTTAGCTTTTCCTGGCATTTGACTAATCTGGCAGCATATGGTAGGTTTGTTTATCAGCTTGTGCATAGTAATTAAAGGAGTGTTTTAACAGAGACACACAATTATTTCACCAGGAAATGTGATCTATTTACATTTTGGTGGAAGATGTGCCTTCAAAAAATGTACGCATCAATTTTTGAATTTGATTCCGAAATCTGAAGGTATCTGGAAGGAAGTGTGTCACTTATGTAACTGACTTTATCATAATTCAGCCTTAGAAAAATGTATTAAGAGGTATTTGAATTAGTGTGACAAAAGCGTGCCCTACAAAACAAATTCAGAAATACAGTATGTTAATGAAGTGTATACATATTTAGGAAACTGACAAAATTTCCTTTGGCAAAATGACTTCCATGTTTTAAACAGCCTACATTCACTGTTCAGTCATTCAAATTCTTCAACATTTACCTTAGGAAATAGAATTAATAATAAGGCTATTGGGAGTTTCACATTGATAATATGTTTATTGGTAACATTCGGATATTAAGCAGCTATTTCTTCTGGAAAATAGAATCCAATTTTTTTGTGCATAAAAAAATAAATTCACACATTTGGGAATTATATCAAGAATGAATGCAGACCATTACATGTAGCAATATAATTAACAGTCCAGCTTAAATCTCTGTTCAACTCATATATCACTATCTACTTGTCATGGAATTTGAACATTCAGATATTTACTAAAAATTCATGTGAGTTATTTTCTTTTTGATCTTGAATATTTGCTGTCCATTTAATTGCCTGTCCTAAAGGAAAGATAGATTTCTATGGCATAAAGCTATATAAAATTTACACTCTGAATAAAAATGTACTGTATTTTGAATTGGTATTCCTTTTCTTCTCAATGACTTAGTATACAGTGAAAAAATAGCCAATGTTATCCAGCAATTTGAGGAAAGGAGGAAGATGTTGAGGATCCAATGCACATATTGACCTTAGCCTGGCAAGCAATCTCAGAAATTAAAACCAAAACAAAAAATAAAAAAGATAATAAAATCATAAATAATAAAATATTTACGATGAAAGACAATGCCAGTAAGAATAGAATCTTGAACAAAATTAGTTTCATACCAGCAAAAGGAATTATACTAAGATGTACAAAAGACAAATTACTTTCAGCAGAGGAAGAATGGATTTCTTCATTAACTGCACTAGCAACAGGAGAAAATGATATACTACCTTACAAGACAGAATAGACTTATGTGACAGCATCTGAAAACTATTCATAGATTATATACAAAAACACAAATGACAGTTCCAGTGCACTGAAATAGCAGGTTACATGTACTGAGAGCTCAGTCAGGATTTTACAGTTGCCACTTCTCTTGCCAGTCCATACTAAAAAGGAAAACAAATACAATAAAATACAATTATGTTTGCTAATTCCTAGAACAATTATTTCAGTCATATTTTAGACTTTTACCACATGACAATTCCTGTATTACAGTGATATGCAAAACTACTGAATTTAACTGTTTTTTTTTTTTTTTAAACAAGTACCCACCCCACTGCCGCCAGTACAGGTTGGGGGTTGACCTGCTGGAAAGCAGCTCTGCGGAGAAGGACCTGGGAGTGCTGGTGGACACCAAGTGAAGCATGAGGCAGCAATGTGCCCTTGTGGCCAAGAAGGCCAATGGTATGCTGGGGCTCATCAGGAAGAGTGTTGCCAGCAGGTCGAGGGAGGTGATCCTCCCCCTCTACTCAGCCCTGGGGAGGCCACATCTGGAGTACTGCGTCCAGTTCTGGGCTCCCCAGTACAAGAGGGATGTGACACTACTGGAGCAAGTCCAGCGAAGGGCTACAAAGATGATTAGGGGACTGGAGCGTCTCTCTTATGAGGAAAGGCTGAGAGAGCTGGGCCTGTTTAGCCTGGAGAAGAGAAGGCTCAGAGGAGATCTTATCAACGTGTACAAGGATCTGAAGGGAGGGTGTCAAGAGGATGGGACCAGACTCTTTTCAGTGGTGCCCAGTGACAGGACACGAGGCAACGGGCACAAACTGAAACAAAGGCAGTTCCATCTGAACATGAGGAAATACTTTTTCACTGTGAGTGTGACAGAGCACTGGAAGAGGTTGCCCAGAGAGGTTGTGGAGTCTCCTTCTCTGGAGATATTCAAAACATGCCTGGATGCAATCCTGTGCAATGTGCTCTAGGTGACCCTGCTTGAGCAGGGGGGTTGGACTAGATGATCTCCAGAGGTCCCTTCCAACCTCAGCGATTCTGTGATTCTGTGATTCATATCATTCAGGAACTGTAATCAAAATAACAGAAACACTTTGAAAGCATTATTAATATTGTTATCAGTTCCATAGACTAGAGTGTTTTGTTTCCTCTTGACATCATCCTGTGATACAAATAAGAAAAGAAGTGGAAATATACCTTTAAATGTGAGTGCAAAATCACTAAGTCCCAGTAGTTGGACTGTTGTAATTGGACTATAGTAATGTGGCTTGATTGCAGACTATTTAAACCTTCTGCAAGGTTTAAATGTTCAGATATAAATATCAAGAATCTATAAATAGCACGAATTCCATGGAGTGGAGACATTAGTTACACTAAATAATATATATGTAATTATCCTTTTTGTTTAAGTTTTTGAGAAATATGAGCTCTTATTTATAGCTAGCGGCATGCACTAACTTAGTAGATAAGAAAATTATAGCTTGTTTATACCACCTAAACAAAAAAGTTTCAGTGTAGCTTATGACAAGTGATGCACGAAAACTGGTGTGGGAGGGGGGAGACTGGTTTAGCTAAACCAGAAGGAAAGGATGATCCATTTTATTCCATTCACTAAATCCTTTATTGAAAATACTGATTCTAAACAGTTATCAAGTTGTCATGGTTCTGTTGTCTTTAATGTGGCTACCTTGCATAAGATGACAACCTTATCTTAGGATCTTACCAGGATCTGTTTTATCTGGATGAGAGTTTCAAATTACCTGTGTTCTTTTTTTGCATGGCTAACACGCATGTGCATTCCCTGCATTGTGAGCATTTGAGTGCACTCAATTTATTCATATGAAGATTAGGAGTCGGATTTGCGAATTAATGTTTGTGTTTGTTAGGTGCTGTGCCATTAAAGAATTACTTAAAAAATATGGTCTTGTAACCTATGATATTTGAATGGTGCATTGTAATGAAAAGCTTTAACAGCTGTTTAACAGCTGTTTAACAGCTTCTTAGAAAAGAGAAACCTAAATCAGTGAAATACATTTTCTAACACACCATGTGTAAAGATTTGTGACATAATACAAAGCAAGTATATGTTATAGTAGGTGCTGCCTATTATGTATAGGTGTACTTCTAAATTAAAATCTGTTTTGAAATTGAAAAGTAACCATATGTCTCATTCATATGGAGAGACAAGAAAATGTTAACAATCTGTGGAAAACTTTAAAAATAAAAAAATAAGTTTTCAGAGAAGGAGAGGGAGCTGTGACCTGATTTATCTATGTCCAAATAATTTTCAACAGGCCTAGAGAAATCTTATAACTGGCTGCCAACTCAGATTTTTTGAGCAATGAAAGCAAAACTATAGAAGAAGAGACACAGTAATGAGTAAGATACATTTTCTTTTCTCTTCTGCAGCCATTGATAACCTAAGAATTAGTTACTTCCTTCAAATTGTGAGTGTAATGAGGTTTTATTTGGAAGGTATTTCAGAGTTCATAACACCTGTTATTCCTCATCTGGAACTTAGATGAATAGTCAGTAATTTATTTCTTCATACCTTAAAAGACTACCTTACTGATCTAATTATGCTGACTTCTTTAGTTTTGTCCCAGTGAATTAGGTAACATAGATGTTTACAGTATGTTACCAAAGACATTTCACTTACATATCGCATTTAGAGTTATTTTGGATAAAGAATCTTTTAGTTTTTAGTTTACAGTTTTACTTTTGTTTTCATTAAATACTTGTATTTGTTTAACACTAGTTTTTTTAACATATGGTGCAGTGAACTATACTAGTCATATATTATCATTTGATTTCAGAAGACTGCTTAGGTTTTTGATCTCCAATATTTGCATTCAATCTCTTGTGCTTTGTTCCACTGCTGCTCCCCAGCTGCACATATGCTAAGCTTCCCATATGGTATGGAGGAATTTTGTAGGAAAAAGCTGAAAAATTCTGCCATCAGGAGAACTTGTTTGTGAGCATTGCTGTGCTGCACCAATACTGGGCTGTTGTATGCACCAAGACTCAGTTGGGAGCCTTTGAGGCCATAACCAACTGGGAATAGCTTTAAAGTTTGCTGAAGCAAACTGCTGATGAGGGCTGAAATAAAATTGTTTCTTTACTTTAGCACAAGCATAATCTTTTTTTATTATTTTTATTTTTTTTCACATGTTGCAAAACATTTCCAAGCTAATCAAGAAGATTCCACTGTCGATATTACTAAACAAACATATATAGTCTGTATCTCAAAGGGCTTAGAAATTTACAGGGCTAGGCATAAGAAGTGGGTAAAAAAAATTATGCAGACATCTTATTTTAAAAGTAGTATTAGAAAAACTTTTTGTGTGAAATATATATTCTAAATCTGGAGAAAAGTAAAACTGAGAATATGGATGGCCTGAAATTTTCCCATAGACCTTGAGACTGTAGTGAGGCTAGAATCCTAGAGACTGCAGCCTATTCTAGTGCATACGAATACACAAAAATCTTATGTTCTGCTTTCATATAGATGGATTAAATTCACAGAATCACAGAATCACAGAATGGTTGAGGTTGGAAGGGACCTCTGGAGATCATCTAGTCCAACCCCCCTGCTCAAGCAGGGTCACCTAGAGCACATTGCACAGGATTGCATCCAGGCATGTTTTGAATATCTCCAGAGAAGGAGACTCCACAACCTCTCTGGGCAACCTCTTCTAGTGCTCTGTCACCCTCACAGTGAAAAAGTATTTCCTCATGTTCAGATGGAAGTGTCTGTGTTTCAGTTTGTGCCCGTTGCCTCGCGTCCTGTCACTGGGCACCACTGAAAAGAGTCTGGTCCCATCCTCTCGACACCCTCCCTTCAGATACTTGTACACGTTGATAAGATCTCCTCTCAGCCTTCTCTTCTCCAGGCTAAACAGGCCCAGCTCTCTCAGCCTTTCCTCATAAGAGAGATGCTCCAGTCCCCTAATCATCTTTGTAGCCCTTCGCTGGACTTGCTCCAGTAGTGCCACATCCCTCTTGTACTGGGGAGCCCAGAACTGGACGCAGTACTCCAGATGTGGCCTCCCCAGGGCTGAGTAGAGGGGGAGGATCACCTCCCTCGACCTGCTGGCAACACTCTTCCTGATGAGCCCCAGCATACCATTGGCCTTCTTGGCCACAAGGGCACATTGCTGCCTCATGCTTCACTTGGTGTCCACCAGCACTCCCAGGTCCTTCTCCGCAGAGCTGCTTTCCAGCAGGTCAACCCCCAACCTGTACTGGCGGCAGTGGGGTGGGTACTTGTTTAAAAAAAAAAAAAAACAGTTAAATTCAGTAGTTTTGCATATCACTGTAATACAGGAATTGTCATGTGGTAAAAGTCTAAAATATGACTGAAATAATTGTTCTAGGAATTAGCAAACATAATTGTATTTTATTGTATTTGTTTTCCTTTTTAGTATGGACTGGCAAGAGAAGTGGCAACTGTAAAATCCTGACTGAGCTCTCAGTACATGTAACCTGCTATTTCAGTGCACTGGAACTGTCATTTGTGTTTTTGTATATAATCAAGCCAGGATATGCCTGCAATTGATGTGTTTTTCAGCACGGCTTTTTTTTTTCTTAAATAAACTTCTTTTGCTCCATATATATTTGCTTCATTTATTGACTTGTTAGAGATGTGTAATCCAGATCAGAAATCTTGCCCTGACCTGTGAAACACGTCAGAACAGGTCTTGACATGGATTACAAAGCAAAGGCTAATGATGGCTTGAGTGACCATTTGTGCCTTCAATTAAAGAAGAAATGAGATTCAAAACCATTCATCAGGTAACTGAAGAACCAAAATACTGCAGAAAGAAATAAAGACTGATCATCACTGAACTATGCAGTTTACATTTAATTAAGACTTTGCAATTTAAGTTATAAATGCTCAGCACTTTTCACTACAGGATTTTGGATTTCTGGTCAACATGTCATACAGAACGCAGCAACGTTATTTCGCATTTAAAAGGCATTCATTTCAGTCATGGAACTGACTTGAACTGCCTTCTACTGCCTTCATTCAGTGATTCTACCTACATGGGCCAGAAAAAACTATTGTTGAGGCAAAAGTGCATTTTTCACAGTAAGGGATCAAAGGATGAAATTAGTAGTACAAAAGCTATAAAAGTGGGACCGATACTGTAGCTTGTAGACTTGATACTTTACAGAAAACCTCTAATTTAAATTCACGTAAATCTTGCTATATTCCTTTTGCGGAGAACGGCCATAAGTAGGTCTTTGTTCTCAGCTGCTATTACTATGTATTCAGCATGCATTTTGACATGTTTGATGTCTTCAGCATTTTTACATCATAGGAAATAATCATCGCTTAGGGATCAACACTTTTTTCAAAACTGATTATTTCCATCTGGTATCCCTGGCATTATAATTAATATACATTATTCCTATTTATTGCTATACAGCTAAAAACAGAAACAGAAGACCAATGAAGAGTCACATTGTTTCACAGAAAGTTTTTTTCCTTGATTATTACAATGTGAACTTCCATATTTCCTCAGTTTTTACTGTGACAAAACCTGGTGGAAAAAAAGTAGTGAAAATATTTATTATGTATGACACATGAGATATTATGTTCCTTCAGGAGATGAAAATTTTCTTTTAAGTCAAAAGGCACAACAGTGAACTTTACCTGAACCAGTTACTTTGAGTCAATTACCTCATACGCGTATAGAAAGAACCCAAAACCTAACCTTCTCTCCTGCATTCATTAATCCTTACATTGTATGCCTTGCAGGATAGGGATATTTTCTTTTGTACATAGCCATGGTGTGAACATGTGAGGAAGGCTGAGACTTCAATGTAAACATAAACATTAAGAACTCATCAAATTGAAACTACATTTATCACTCTGATTTTCAAAAGCTTAAGCTAACAACCTGTGCAACACAGCTACAGTTTTCAGGTAAGGATATGGTATATAGCTGCATAAACTGTATTTATCACCCTCTGTTCCTAAGGCAGAGTTCTAGAGTGCGGAAATCAGGGATATTGGTCAAACTTATCAAAGTTTGACAAAAAAAGTCACATTGTTTAGTACTGCTTAAACAAATACAATGCAAGTTTTAAATACAAACAACTTGTATATTACTAAAGAGAAAGATGTCCACATGAAAACTTACAACATATATTGTGTCTTCACCAAAAGTATTGCTTTAGTAATTTCTAAACTAGCATTAGAGAAGATTTACATGACACAGGCAATAACACAAATAAAAAAAATACTGGGAGTGAAAATATCCCATATAAGTGTCAGAGACAAGAAGAAGGTTGAAAATGCCTTTCTCTGACCTTTATGGACAAGCCAGCTAAAGAATAAAATGGGAAAAGGGGGTTTGCCCTAAGGTATTAATAATGCTGAACTTCTGAATATCTTTGCACCCTCTTTAAGTATGATCCTTTCAGCTTCAAAAGACACCAGACTTCAGCTCATCTGTAAATTCAGAGGTTTATTAAACATAATTCATGAGATTTGGGCAAATAATATCATAACTACCTAAACAAAAGAGTACTGCTCATCAGTTCCCTTGTCAGATAGCTTCTTTGTCCTTGGATGGCTGAGGATCAGGGTATATCTTCCTCGCAGGCTCTTTCCTAATGAAATTGAAATGCATCTGAAAATCTTTGCTTCTTTTTCCTTATTTATTGCTCTTACTTCTCATAAAAATAAGTTGTATGCAACTTATGTATGCACTATGTATGCATAGTATGCACTATGTATGCAAGTATGCACTAATGCCCTTTCAGCTACCTAAATGCTGACCATTTACTGATTTTGCTAAATATATGACTAGACACCAATTATAGCAATCTAATCACTAAGTTCAATCAATACATCAAAGAAGTGTTATTCCAGTTTTCATTTCACATACTAATAAGAAAACCTTTACTGCGTCCTCATTTTACGTGTGTGTAACTCTTCTGTGAGCTTTTCCAATATTATTAGTTACTCAATGGCTAAAAGACAATAAGTTATGTCAGCAGGACAAAGATTTAAGCCTTTACCTCAAAAAAGATTAAATTTGTATTTGCATTATTAGACACATTCATTATACTGTGATATTTATCTACAAACTAAAAATGATATATTCAATTGCAAAATTGAGATGAGGGTATCTAGACAAGATACCACTACAGCTATATGCCAGTAGTTTTATTGGGCACCTATTGGGGATACTATCATAATTACTGGGCTCTTTCAACCATGGTTATATGAAGTTATTGTAATAGTATATAATAATTTAACAGTCCAAAGAGCTAAACTAATTGTCACTGTTTCTATGGCTTTTAGCGTTGTGAATCCATCCATATATGCACTGTGGCTGCAAAAAAATAATATAGTTTGCACCTCTAGTCTGCAGGACTGCAGGAAAATCATTTCAAAGTAAGTGAATTGAAAAGCAAAAAACCGAGCAGGCAAGTGACTTCAATATAAACCCAAACTATAAAGCACTTGCATTGTTTTTCTCAACACAACAGAGAGAATAAGCATATTAAGTATAATATAAGCACATCATATATATAAGTATAGTATAAGTAAACAAGTATACAAGTATACTTACATATAAGTATATATAAGAATTTGTAAAAACATTTAAAAGCTCAATAAGAAAAAGAAAAGAGTCTACTCAGAGTACTTATGAACAGTTATCACTTCTCAAACTGCTAAAATGAAAAGCTTGCCTACTGATGAATTAAGCAATGTCTTCTGCTGAGGTAGTTATCCTTGACATACACCATATTATACAGCACGATAAAGTACACTTTACATATCAATCTATGTGTCTTATGAGTCATATCTATTCAGTATTCTGACATAAATAAGTTGTTACTGAAAATGGTGGATAAGTATGTGATACTCAGCACATGCCTAACCCACAAAGGATATGAGTTTTTTGAGCCCTCAAATGCAGAATTTCACACACATAATCACACTTTGAACATTAGAGACCTCCGTTCTTTCCCTCTGTGTTACTCAAGAGAGAAAGAGCCAAAGTATAAGCAGAGAATTATCTGGAATATGATGAGAGCCTCAGAATAATCCTCCATTTGGCCCTGAAATACACCCTAAGGAGTATGCATTACGTATTCTCCTCTCTGCCAAACTCAGAGGAAGAGTACGAGTATTTCCGTTCCAGAGCTTCCAGACTCAATTTATGGTCTGATGGCTAAAAAGTGGTTGTCAAACTATTTCTTGCACCACTGCTATGGTAAATAGCTGCTCTATTCCGCTTTTTCACAGTATTGAAACTCAATTCTTTAGTCTTTGTTCTTCCTGAAGTATAAGTTCGTGCTCAGTTTTCACCTAGTTTTTACTAAACAGAGTGATTTTCAATCCAAGTACACAGGCGTCAACTATACTTATACATATACATGGCATTTCTTTCCCTTTTTATTTCTCTGTCCAGAACACTGTCAGTTTCTACAGTTTTGAAATTATACAGATAGCAGTCTAATATTACATGAATGTTTCCAAAAGCTCACACTGTTCTAATATGATAGTAAATACATCATATACTGGTACTGATGAACATCGTATTTGTAGTATAATTATCTATAATTACGAACATATATGTGGATAAGCTTATGTTATATGCTTATATATGTTATATGAATAATTCTGTAAAAACTTAGCGAATAATTCTGTAAAAACTTAGTATATCCCTCAACTTTATTTTATTTTATTTTCATAGACATAGATTATTGATTAGACTGTTACTATACCTATTTTCTGTACTTGACAAGTTAATCTTACTTTTAACTTGCAAAATTGACAGGAAGGTTAGGTTCCAAAAAAAGAAAACAGGAAGATTTAATTCCCTATTGGTTACACAATTCATTAATCAGTAGTAATTTACATTAATATAAATACATTGATCCTTCTCTGAGGGCCCTCTTTTGTAAGTAATTCCATCTTCTAGCAAACATTATGAGATAATATTAAGAAGTGGCATTTCAACAAATGAGCATGGCTTGACTGTAAGAGAAATACCCAATTAATAACCAAATATGAAGTAATTTTTATATTGCACTACTTAATATTATTGCAAGATTCAAGGAAAATGCCCTTGGATTCCTTCAGGGATAAATTCCAGTGAAGAAAACCTTGTAGTAACATTGATAGTCAATTAAAGTGATCACAAGATTTCATGTAAGATATTTTTAATATGCATCATTTTAGAATGGTTTTCTTCTACTGTCTTGCAGTACAGGGAATTAATGAGATTCATCTTTAAAGACGATTTATATGGAAAGAATGCAATAATAATATTTTCATTGCATTAAAATAAGTTTTTTGGCTCAGATCTAAGCATAGAGGAGCATACAACTATTTCTCCAAAGGAGGAGCTACAGAAAAGAACTACATCCACATTTTCTCTGAGGAGTTCCTGAAATGATAGAAGAGCCACCTTTACACTAATAAATAGGAAGGACTATCTCAGTGTTCTTCCCTTTTCCATATAACTGCTGTTCTCTAAAAATTAACTGATAACAGGAGCTGACCAAAACTAGACATAAATTTCTCTGCTTAATTCTGGGCAGTATTTCCCAAAGCATTGTCTATCAATTTAAGTTTTCACCTATGCAAAGACAAAAAGATCAAAATGCTGAAAAGAACCAGATCTAATAGAAAAAACGAAACCTCTGACTGATGAAGGAAAGTAGGGACATCTTAGAAACCCCATCCTTTAATGCATACAGACATGGTAACAAGCTAAGACAGAAATCATGTGTAGTTAAATCAGGGCAATGTATATCAAGACTACTTGGTCTATTTACCTGTCACATAGTCAGTGCAGTTTTGTATAATAAGGTGCAAATACCTCTCCTTTATGTACATCAGCTTTAATGTCTGTAGAATGGGTTGTCTGCTATCATATGGGTGTGATATACTACGGGTGTGAACTGGCAAGACAGTAAAATCCCTGATGAAAAATTCTCTACAAATAAATCACATGGACTTGTGACAAAAAAAGGAGAAAAAGCTTGTGTTTCACATATGTTTTCCATGTCTAAGAGTCAGAACCTCCTCAGTTTGACCTCCTGGAAGATTTTTCAGGGTTTGGTTTTCTGTACACCCCAAATTGTCAGTCTTAATTTAAAAGTACAATTAGTATTTAAGAAAATAACAACATAATAATCCAAATCCATAACTAAAATATGTTTATCTCCTAGATGGAGACTCCTAAAAGTTTTTGCAACACATCCTAAGTTACAAAGCCACTTTGCATATTCAGTGGCAGACACTGTTATTCAGGTAGTATTGTAATCCCCAACTGTCATTTCGCCAAATGAATTGGAAAACAAGGAATTGAGAAAAGCTGACCTTGCAACATAAAGTATGTTATCAGTACTGAACCTAGCTCAGTAGGAAAATAAACTAGATTCTGGCAGTTTGAAGACTACAACAAGTAGCAGGGAACATGAAGTTAGGGTCTGTCTGTGACAGATGCCACAAAGTCCCAGAATGCATGGAAGAAATTATTTTTGCAGAGCACCTAAGAGGGTAAGAGTGACTGACAGGATTAAAAAGTAGAGAGGAGAAATCACTGGAAAAGAAAGACTTGACCTAGCATCATGAAAGAAGAGCAAAAAGTCAAGGGACATCATCAGGACCTGAGACCACCACAAAGAACAATATAAGAAGGACTCTCCCAGGGTCATGCATAAGATCTGTTTGAATCATACCTAACCACAGATTTACTCCTTTGTAAAAAACATAGACTCAATTTGATATAATCTGTAATTGTATTAAAGTCACATTTTCTGTGACACAATCTCATTCTGTTTTTGTTTTGGAGTGCTATGCTTATTCAGAATATCTATTCACCTTCACCGAAGGGATTCCCCTGCCCATCTCCTTTAAGAACAACCTGGTGAGCTGTCTGAAAGTCCTCCCTCTGCCAGCTAGCCCAACTAGTGAGTGACGACTGTCCTCAATTGGTGATTCACTTGGCACTTCACTTGGCAAACAATTTGGGCAGAATCTGCAATACTGCATAAAAATAACTGCCAACTGAAATAACTCCACATGCTAGCAGGTTTCTAGTGTAAACTAGCAGATTTCTAGTGTAAACTCTGCACTGAATGAAGAATATGACAGTGTCTCACAAAATAAATGGCAGAAACAGAAAGTATTCACAGACATTTTCAACACCAAAAATGCATACTACAGACTGGAACAGAAAAACAAACAAACAAAAAAAACCATTCCATTCAAGTAGCAATTTGAACAAACTTCTTGAACTTAAAGGCTAAAAGTTATGAGAGCCTATATTTCATTGTTGCTTCATTTATTATCTCTATAAGGAAACGTCTTCTGACATACTCTGTTTTGCACAAGTACCTTAGAAAGATGAATTAATTCAAGCATTTTTTAAAGCTGGTGATAACAGTTTTCCACACATCTTTACTTACTCAATTTGATTATTACTTTAGTATTATTATTGCTACTAATTCTTATGATTATTCAAGTAAAGGAGAAAAAAATGGCTGTGATTGCATGGAAAAAAGTTAAGGAAGTAAACAGACCTTCCCTCTTCTCCCTCAAAAACAAACAAAAAAACAGACAAGACTACTTGATGAAAAGTACTTTAAGCACTAAAGAAAATATTACTGGAAATCAAGCTAACAGAAAACTAGAATGCATTTATGTTGAAAGATTTTAAGGAGAACACACATAGATACGTGTACATACACAACAACAGCACTCTTAAGGAAGCACTAAAAGCCTAGCAGTTAATGGAGACAGGTGCAACCCTTATCTACACAGGAGCATGTTGCACATGTAGAGGGAGGTAAAATACGGGGGAGCAAGCAAAACTCCCTTAGCTCCAACCAGTAAATCCATCCCTGAAAAAGATAAGGGAAGTGACTGAATTAAGGGTGATTATAAAATGCAGTGGCTGTGCTTACTGAATTGATGAGAAAAAAAAAAGCAAAAGACCATTTGGAAATACTGACTATATTGACAACATACCCACTGAGAAAGAATAGACAAGAGATTATTTCTAATAATTGAGTAACTTCAGACTGTATATTGGAAAGTCTCAGAGGAACTAGGCAGTATACTACTGGAATTAACTAAAAAAAGCAAAGGACCAAAAACTAGTTAGGTGTAATTTTTTAGAAAAAGTGACATCTATATCCTTGTTTCTGTTAGATCTTAGATCGTATCTGCTTTCATATACTTCTATAATTGCACAACTTACAATATTCTAATCATTCTTTGTATTGGCCTCCTCTCATAACTCTTATTTCACTGCTTTTTCTGGGTCTGCATCACAATTTATAAACCATGTAATGGCTGTGGTTTCCCTATGGGGTACACCTGACTGTCTTACATGAGGACTGTTAACTACAGGCTTCTCTGTCTTTCCTCAACTTTGTAGCATAATTTTTTTGATCTTTCTTCTTTATTTTAGGAATTTTAAATAGTTTTTCTCTCTTTATTGTTACATTTTCTAAGGTATTTATAGGCATTTTTTGTGAGTTGTACATATTGCATTCCTTATTTTTTCTCCACTGACTGTAATCACTTCTTTCTTTACATTCCTTTTATTCCAATGTTATATGCATTAGTAAGAAATACATCTAAGAAAGGAAAGAAAATGAGAGTAATGTTTAACTTCCTCAACATTTAGTGAAACAACCTCAGAGTTTTTCTAACACATGCACAGCATAACATTTTCATGAAATCAATTTTCACCTTACTTCAAAGAGCAAAGAAATGAAATTTATCTTCAGTTTCAGAGGATACATTGAGATCAGGCATTGGACTACATGTAAAAGAGTAGCTAAAAATTGTCTGATTTGTTTCTACCTTTTTCTTCTACGCTTTCTACATTCCTCTGTTCCGGTAGAGTTTAAGAATAAATAGACAATTTTTCCAATGGAAGGAAATTTCCAATGGAATCGGTCAAGAAGCTGCACTGACACCTGTATCATTCAACACATTTAGTAATTAAAATGCTATAGGGAGAGGAGCAGGTACCTGAGGAAACAAATCTGGTTGATGACAAGAAAGCTGTATTTTTGGACACGATGTGGACATAGAAATGGTGTATAAAATACAATATTGATAAATGTAAACCCATGTAGGGACTTTCATGGGACAGACTATAAATAATGGGACAGACAGAAATAATGCCCCTGAGACAATGGAAAAGGAAATATAAGAGATAAATGAGTTGCACAGACAGAAAGAGGAATATGACAAGATTATTCCCAATATGTAATAATGCAGCAGCAGCCCATGAAATTAGTAGTAAGCAATGTTAAAAACAAGCAATGATTTACACACTTTTGCACAATTGCCACAGTATGTTATGGATACTGAAAGCATGAACAGTTTTCAAAGACTAGACAGTAGATAAATCCATGGCCTTGAAGTCTAAACCTTAGCTTGCAGGGTACCTGCCCTAGCCAGAGGTTACACAGGTGTTTAAAGAGAAGTTATTCAGATGTAAATGGAGGAAGTAGTTTGATGTTGCTTATGAACACTTGAGTATAAAAAGTCTTAATTTTTGTTCGGCTTTTATGATTAGATTGATGTAGCTTAGCATACATTTAGCACATGTCATAAGTAAAGTCAAGGTAGCAAGTAAGTGGAAAACTACTGAGAAGACAGCTGGAAAGGGATATTGAATTAATGGTTAGTGCATATAATTAACTAAACAGTAAGTGTTATAAATCAAATGCAGGATGAGAATTTGGATTCACTGCAACACGTGAACTGTAAGAAACAAACACTGATTCTCATCACCTGAGGGTGGAAGAGCCATCCGACAGAAGAAATTACTGTTTCATTAGTGCAATTATTCACGTGACTGTGATCCCGGCTGTCCTGGTCCTGGTAATGGGCTTTTTCAGCTACATCAACTCTTTGCCCGTACAGTCTCTTGAAACTAAAAACCTTGAAATCTCAGCTAGAAGTTACAGAATACTTACTAAGTATGGTGCAGTGGAATGCTTCAATTCTGGAAATCTCTCACTGCTGTTGGGTGGAAGCTGAAGGGGACACCACAAAAAAATCATTCCATACTTTATTAAATATTCCATATTTATTAAATACTAAGTGGCCATATTTCTGGCCACAGTCTGAAATAAGAGTACAGTACTAAGCAAGAACAAACATGATCTTACATGCATTATATTGTTCTTCTATTCTTACTCTTATCTTTTTTTATCTTTTATATTATTTTAAGATGTATTTACTTATTCCTTGAGCAAATGCTCAACTTTTTGCATATACTTATCATAAAGGTTATAAATACACTTGCATGCAGAACACCATTTTACAGAATAGGAATATAACAGCCCTTTTAGTAAGATTTTGACTACAACACCATGGTCACTGTTGATCAAATAAGGCTAAATAGTTTGACCAATAAGAAAAAAAGAACACAGTATATAGTCTTGCTAAGAGCTATCAAATGGACATAATAGTCTTCAAAGGCGTGAATGAGAGGAATCTCTTGAGACAGTATTAGATGAGCATACCATGATCAAAGAAACCAAGGCTCAACATTAAGAAATCCTGTCTCATAATCAGCTTAACATTCCCAGGAATTAACTCATACTAAAGGTATGAAGCTAACATTTTGCGTTGTCAGATTATAAGATCTAATTTGGTCAGTGTGATTAGTTTGGCTTTTAACACCCACACCCAAACTCCAGATTATTGGACATTTTTATGGCCTTTAATACACGAAAGCCTCCAGGAAGCTTTTGGTACCTCAAAGTTGCCAGACTCCAATCCAAAAGTAAACTTAAAACCACCAATGATCAATTGAAATGAATGACCTATCTAAAATTGAAATGTAAGGAATAAAGAAAAAGCCTTCATATTTTTCAGTACTCAAGCAGAAATATGATACAAATATCTAAAAGGATATTTCTAAAATGTCAATAAAGCTCTGTAAAAACACATACAAGTCCTGCTGTTCTACCCACTTATGCTAGGACTAGAACTGGTCCAAAGTGATTAATTTGAACTAAGTATGTACGGTATGTGGTTCAGTTATTGACCCACAGCACTTTCAGGTTCCTCTGAGAATGCTACGTCTAGCGGCTCCAGTGCTGATGCGTGAAATGTTCTAACAAACCAGAAATCAATGCAGAGTGCACAGCAAACAGACACAGACAATGAGCTATTCATTATCTTTTGTAAACCTGCATTATAATTGGCGGGTGGTCAATTTATATACTGTAATCAACTGTGGCTTTATTTTATGTCTTATATTTGGAGATAAAACAAGACCAAGAAGCTTCATGTTTTATGTGGTTATAAGAACATGAAACTGGATAAGTAAGTAATTAGACACCTGAATGCACCCTCCATCAAATAAAATATCACATTTGTCTGTTTGATTCCTAACAGAAGCTGTTTAGTAAACACCTCAGTACTGTAGCCTGCAAAGACAGGTTTTTGTGTGTGATACTTTTAACTGTGCATTTTTTCCAACCAGAAATTAAAACCTAAAACCCAGATGCTTTTTTAAATCAATTGTTGCCTTTGGGATAGCAATTTCTGTCACCAAAAGAGGGAAGAGAGGATGAATGTATCAAAAATAATGACTGTTTATTCTTGTTTACTTTTCATAGAACACTATTTTATCATAAACCTAATTAAAGTTAGTAAAGGACAAAGTTAGCTTTTTCAATTTCCATTGAAAGCAAAACCCAACCCCATAATCAAATCAATGTCATATAAAATGTTTCAATAGCTTCTAAAAATATTCAGCCCATAAAAGATGACTGGTTTCAATGGAGAGCTGTCATGTAGGATTTATTTAAAAACCCTGAATGTAAAGAACAAGGAGCAAAGGAGGCAGCATGTCACTGGCAAGTTTAAAGGCAATTTACTTCCTTTACCATTCATCTACTACTTCCTCTACAAAAACAGATGGATTTGAGGCATCTAGACAACATGTCCCTTCTGTTTGTTCAGTTCAGTTCAGTTCAATCTGCTGGGCTTCCACAACATCTAGGAAAGCTTTCAATTATGGTATCTTGCACAGCTCTTCCCCTCCGCCCTGTGAACTTTGTGAACTTTTGCATGGTCAGCAGATGTGGAGGATTTAAGTGTCTTATCTTATGCAGTTCATATAGGGGAATGATTATACACTTTTTGTAGTGTAGTCTGACCGTACTCTGAGCCAAAAGAAACCACATTGTGTTAGCATAGTGCAGAGCCTAAGATATCACACTTCACATCACTGCTGGGTTAATTGCAGCCACATGGTTTCATGGTTCAGAGCACAAGCAGAATGAAGTTGTATCTGCTTGAAGCATTAAATAAGTGAACTTGGTAACGTCTATGTGGGCATATCCCAAAAAATAGCACCTTCCCTCAATGCACACTCAAGGGAAAGAGTGAAAGAGGAGAAACTAAATGGTGTGAAATACAAGACATAAAAGGCTGAGTAACTTACACACAAAAACATTAAAATCATATCTGAATCTAAAAATAAATAAATATACTTGATGTCTATCTCTGTCCAGGTTGAGTATTTTTGTTGCTGCTGTCAATCCCTCTCCCAAATAATGCTCTGACTGAAAGGTGTTCCTAAATCTGAGCTGAATGCATGTCATTTCATTCTGACACTATGCCGATGAAAAATTATAGCTTGGCAAGGGCAAACTAGTAAGAAAAGAAACATATGATGTAAGACAACAGAATTACCTGAGCCACAGGGTATTAACAACGCCAAAGGTAAGTCAAAAATCCAATTGCCTAGGCAGTTATTCTTAAAACTTTTTGAACTGCATGACTTGTATCTACAGGGAATGAATAATTAACACTTTGTTTCAAAAATATTTTTATTTAAACTACTTCAGCCAGCTACTGCTCCCATCACCTCAGAATTAAAAGCATAAGGTGTCAATGCCACGTTGACGGAGTTGTCATCATTCTAAAGCCAAAGACCTAATTTAATTATTGACTATTAGATTTGGGAGATTCATTACTTCTACTGCTATGATACGTTAATAAAGGAGTAATCTATCCCTCATATTCATCCTCTCTATGCTAATTTATTTGCCTATCAGTCCTGGTAATTACTAGCTTCCTCTTTTTTTTACAAATAAAGAAACTGATTGCACTTCCAGGCTATGTAGATTTCAAATGTTTCTCATAAATAAATACGTTATACATTCTCTACTACAGCTTTATGAATGCCTGGAGCAATTTTTAGTTTAGCAGTTTTTAAATAGGAAATAAAAAGAGCACTAAATGGTGGAACTTTTCTCAAAAAGATTTAGGATTCAACTATAACATGGATATTGCTGAATAAGTCAAAGAAATACTATCTAATCCTTTTCCCTTGTGACTCTACTCATCTGAATTGTTATTCTCTTGAGAGAAACTGGAGGACCTGAAACATAATTTCATTCCTTGCTATTGTGTTCAGCAAAAAGTCAAAAGAGGCACAGACTTTTATACATTCCTTTTTTTAAGTGTGTAACTCAGGAAAAAAAAAATATGGCAGAGGCCCCATAAAAAATTTCTCCTTCAAGGTCTCATAAAATGCAGCGAATAGAAGATGGAATTATGCAATTATCTGTACAGAGAAGCTAAGCTAAAGATCCATGGACAAACCAAACATTTCTGTATTTTTATTTTAATATTATGTTTTTAAATGTGCCACATACTGAACATTAATAAACTATTTTACTGGTAGATACAATTCTGAAAATGTCAAGTATCAAAACTCCTATAGCAGACAAGCAGATTCATTAAATACTGAAAAGACATATATTAATTAACAAATATTCCAAAATTTTCTATGAAGATAGATTTCTATGAGGACAGATTCTCACAGAATCTATTTCTATGAGCATATGATTTTTAAGTAGTTTCTTGCAAATTTCAGTTTAATTTTGAAGGATATCTGTCCTTGAAGGCTGTTTAGGAATTTGAATAAATTATAGCTATAATTTGCTTAACATTGCTGGATCATGCAAAATAGAATAGTATTGAACTATTTGTCTACAACTAAGTGAAGAAAAGCAGACAAGACTACATATGCTGAACAAAATACACTAAAAAAGAATGTAAATCCTGAAAGGTACCATGGCACTATATGAAACAAAAAAGAAAAAAGATTGGTGTAATGTAGTACATATATTTATTATGCTCAAGTGTGAGATACAGACTGATACTAGCATAGTTCTTTTTGTACATTCGGAGAAGAATTAGATAGTTATTGATTATTATTCTGATAATCCAGAAACAGCATTTTTGGAAAATACTATGTAGCTTCTGTTTAAAATTTGTCTTTTACTGGATATACTGCTGATAAGAACATAGCACAGTTTTATTTTTATTAACATACTTTTTTTCCAAGAAAGAATGATTTCATTGTATGTTTCAGTCCAATAGATTTGTGGGAAATGTTCTCAAGACCAGTTAAAGTATGCATAAAAAATAGGAGTGATTGAATTTAGATACCTATTTGACACTATCAGGTTACAAAACAACATGTTTAAAATTGGACACATTAGAATCCTTATAGACTCACTATGAAACAAAACAAAACTAAATCCCAAAATATTAGTTGAACAAGTGCCACATGGGTAAAGCTTCTGCCAGAGCGAAAGTAGTGTAAACACAGTTATAAAGTTTGGGAAGAAAAGATAAGCGTTTTTTGTGAAGCTCCACCTCACTTTTATGAGGTGATCACAAGATAAAAGAATCACACAGAACAATACAGGATTTCTATTCAGTTTCTCTAAAATATGTAGCTTTCTAACCAAGTAAATATGGTGTCGCTATTGCTTGTGCCAGGCCCTGGAATTAGTAGCAAGAGAACAGTTCAAGCCTCAAAACTTTCAGACTTGTCTCAGCCTGCCTAGAGATTTGTTTTAGATTGTTTAGCTGTAACAGCAGTTATCTACAATTGAGTGACTGTTACCGGTTTTGTTTTAGCTTTTGCACAATTGTATTGTAATGTCTATTGTTACATATTTTTTCTAACTAAAATGTACTAATAAGTAGTTATTTGGTGTAGAATGAATGATCTATGATGCTTGAAAAAAAATGCAGCACAGAAGAATACGGGGCACAGGATGATACCAGAGGCCCCAAGGCTATGAACAATTCTTCAGTGGTCAATTACACTCAGAGGAGTGTAACTGGAAACCTTGGGAGTTGGGCAAAACCCATTTTAGGAACAACAAAGAGAACAAAAAGCAAGTACCTAGCTTAGGTAAAACATGCCACATATAGTGAATTTGGATATAAACTGGAAGAGCAAACCAATGAAGAAACAGCAAGCACACAGTGTGTTAGCAAACATATCTAAATGACCCTAAATGAAACCAGGAATGAAGAGGAAGAAAACATGAACATTAACATACCCAATAACAATCCCAGTGAAGGAACTGGGATGCTGATGACTCCCTATAACCACCTCCCTTCCCTCTTCCCCCCTGCATGATCCACTGACCTTAGAACTTAGAGGGGCAGTGGAAAAGTGAGCACAACACAGACAGGGGGTGGATAACAGAAAAATATTAGTCTTAATGATCATTACCGGGAAAAAGCTGTAAGAACTGGGTAATTAGCATCATTATAACTAGTCTAATAGCAATTCACTGCTTAGACCATTAACATTGTAAATGGACTAACAACTCTTGATCTTACATGTAAGGTTTGTTTCTTTGGCTCACATGAACCGCAACTTGCAGTGGAACAGTTGCTAGGATGCAATTTGGATACAACAAATCATTAACTGTTGCAGGGGAAAACTACTCAATTTACATACTTTAAATCAAATCAGGATCAAAGCAGCTTACCGATTTATTAATGACAAATAATTAACCAGCAATCAGTGATCTTTATATTCATGATCAACAACACAACAGGTAAACCACAATACCAGACAAAAATGCTAATGTAACACCTATTAATTTGTAAATACTCTTCTATAACTAATCCCATAAGGTCCTAACCACACCCACACCCACAGAGTTACCTGAATGCAGAGGAAAGGTGGGTTACAAGCAAGCCTCTCTCTTCTGGGAGGGCAGGTTCCCCTACTACACACCTCTCGTGTGTAGAGCTTTGTGTGTACCTGTGCCTCTCCTTACAGTATGCTAATCCATACGCCAGTGTGAAAGCACCCCATGAGGTCACATATGCACACCCAAGGCGTGTGTCCTCACCTGTTGCACCCTGTCCTGCTGTGATGCCAGTGGGGAGACTTCTAGCAGTGTCAAGCCAGGTTTTGACTGCTGCTTTGTTTCCACTAAAAGGTATCTCCCCAATGCTACGTGTTTCTTTCTCTCTACTTGTCTTAAAGCTGACTGCTTTGTTTCAAAAGTCTCTTCATAGTTCCCCTAACTGTTTAAGCCCTCTGAGAGTCGTCTTCCTCTTTAACAGAATCAGTTTTGTGAAAACACCCTCTCAGATAGTTTTGGGCATTCCATTCACACACACCCTTCAACACCCACATCCCTTTCTTAACAGCTGTTTTCATCCAAGCAATTTGGCCAAGGGTGGACTGCACTAGCACCCGTACAGTAAAGGATTGGTGGATAATGTGGGCAACCTAGACTGTTAGTTTCTAGTGCTTAAAGCAGAATGTGAAAAGATCCCAAGTACATACAGAAGATAGGGAACCAGATAGTATCAGAAGGGCTGAACAGAGATGTAGAAGCACCAAGTAGAGGACCACTCAAACTAAAAACCGTTAAATATTTCAAAGATCTACATGACAAAGGAGACTGATGTAGAAACTGACAGAAATTGCTGAGAGACATATTTCATTTTAAATTACTTTAAGAGTCTTAACTACTATAAGTTACTTGAAGTCCTGTTGAGGCTTACTTACAATATAATGCCTTCTGGCAGATTCTGAATAGAACCAGTTGTTTAGAGAATGAATTCCTGTTAGTAACATGGAAAACTCTTTTTGCTCAAAATTTATTTAATCTACTTGTCTTTGTACAAAAGATTCTTCACAGCTATAAGCCTGAGTTCTCATTAATCATTACCTGACACTTCTATAACTGTATTAATTTTACTTCATAGAATGGACAGTGATTCTAAAAGGAAGAGTTCCCAGTATTATGACCACCACTGAAAAGACTCACAGTGCATGTACTAAATCAAGAAAAAGAATCAGTAAACCTGTGCTAAGGTATTTAGATATACATTACACTCTGTTTACACTCTTGTGCCCTCTTTACAAGGACAAAAATATTCAGATATTTATGGTATTGAATGCTAATAGGATGGAACAGAATAATCTTTAGTACAGTAGGATAAACAATTCATTACTTCACTAAATGTTCAGATTTGGTTGCTGATATGCATTCCAAACTTTAAGGTACATTGAACTCACATATAATTTCTTTAAAAAACTCGATGCATATATAAAATGGCCTTCTGAAGTACAAAAAGAAAATCATTGTGTTGGTCCTAACTTCCGTTAGAAATTTTGGCTGATACAGATAGAGCATAGTATTTTTGTAACCAAATACTTTCTGACAAATGTCTGTATCAAAGTTCTATGATAAGTTTTAGAGCAGTGAAGAAAAACAAGCTGTAACTTCATATGCAGACATGTCAACAAATTTTCAAAGGTAAATGAATATTATGAAACTACGCCCTTCGATGGCAAAATGCTGTTTTTGTGTAACTGGAACACAGCTTCAGTTGCAGGTTCACCATGTATTCTTGAGCGTGAGCATGAGCCTACCAGATCTTCTGAAGACTTGAATTCATGACGTACTGAAGAAACTATGATATCATTCAAGACAAAAGCTGTGGTTTGACAGAATTAACAGCTCCCAACCAGGACTCCATTTATATACCATACACAACACATAACCAATGGGTGTAATCATGTTTAATATGTGGAATTAAGAAAAGGAAGCAAATACCTAAATCAAGGGTTTGAACAATGGCAAATTCTGTAATTAAGACAGTATTTCTTCAGAAATTCTGTATGTTACCTTTTCAGTTTCACAACTGAAATGATTCAGTAGGTTTCCTTTATATTTTTTAGGAAGAAAATCAATACCATTTAATTTGTATTTATTTTATTTTCCACATTATCAAACTCTTATTTAGGTAGTGTATAATCTTAACCAATTCCATAAATAATTAAGCCAGTCCTATAGGGGAGTTGTTACATTTCTGTGACACATCCAGTAGCTTTAAAAACTGTTGTACCAGCACAGGCATATCAGAATGAGCTAGCAATATGAATCTACTTGCAAAAATATTCAACAGCTATGCTTACCCCTTAGAAATGGATTAATTTCTAAAATTATTTTCAGCTAACCAAGTTGGATAAGGTCCATTTTATCTTCCCCAATGGACAGTACTAGAAATAGCAAATAATTTCATATAATGGAATTTAAGTTGCAAAGATGAATGCACTGATTCTTAAATGAAATCTTGTTCTATCAAACAAAACTCCAGAACTTTAGAATTAATTTTATTGGTTCTCCAGTTTAATTGTAACAACTTTTCATTTTCACATACACATATTTGTATGTATGTATGTATGCATGCATGTATGTATGCATGCATATGTGCCAGTTTCAGTATTAAGAAATTTGCTTTTACATAGTGACTCAAAACAAAAGAACTGCTAATTCCATATGTGGAACAAATTAGAAATTTGTTCTGAATAGAAGCAGAAGCAATTAAACTGCTTGTGACCATTTCAGACAAACTAGATAATCTGCAGCTAGATTATTTTTATAGTAAATGACAAACAGATATCTGGATTTGCTTCTTAAAGGCATTTGTTCATGAATGAATAGATGTTAAGAAGACTAAGCATAATATTTTCCAAGGCACCTAAGTGACTTGCAAACCACTGGCCCTGGTTTCTGATATACCACAACCTGGAGCTGATTATCTGCGTAATCTGTATGCCACAGCAGAAATTGTGGACACTTATTTACTTCTTCTGAAAGTATCCTATATGCAGCCTTTTACTTTCAGTGAGGTGTCAAGTTGCTTGGAGTTTTTAGGTGGTGTTGAAGGTGACAAGTGACGCTAGAGATATGGTGGCTTTTAGAAAAATGCCATGCAGATTTATGAAACATAAATAAGAATAAGCAACATTAGACATACAGATGGTGGAGGAAAAACTGGATGTATGACTGGCAGATACCCTTTGAGCACACCCTCGATGCACACATACTTTGGAAATAACTGTATTCTGATTAGACAGTGTGAAGGGGGAAAATTGATAACAAGTTTTGCTTATATACCTCAGACTGCGTTATTCAGAAAAAAATGTTATGCAGAAATTAGAGGCAGAAGGTTCAACCAAAGCTGAGCCTAAGTATCTGAGACAGACAGACAGCTCATGTGGTATGAGAGAATGCTTAAGTCTATGCCTAGCTAATGATACAAGGGTGCCCTTAAATTCCTACATGCCAAAATCAAAACAAAGAAATAGAACTCATGTTTTTTCAAAATGTTACTTTTCATTACTCTTGAACTTTTCTCCTATTCCTAATCAGGTCACACTACTGTTTTTAGCTACTGTGGATGCAATATTAGAAAAAGCTGTGCAATGTAATTTAACAGTTTGAAATGAGAGAGAGGGAATAGAAGGAAGTGGAATAAAGGAGTTGCTTTTTTGTCCAAAAGTGGCAATAGGTAACAGATTAGGATATATAAAAAATAACTGGTCTGATTTCAGAGTGCTCAGTACCATCAGTTGATTATGGACTTCAAAATTACTGATTTACTTAGCGTAATAAAGTGCTAAATTCCTAAAAGGACTATTAGTATAGTTACTGGCTGCAGAGCATCTATCTGCCTCCGACCTCTGGGTAACTGTATGCAATACCCTAACTCATACGTTCCACCTATGTTCCACCTGCAACTCAGTTGTAATCAATTGAGTTACACAAGTACAAAATTGGAAAAAAATGTAGGATAAATGAGGTTCTTTTGGCTGAGTTGTCTCTATTTAACTTCATCTCTGTCTAGGATCATACAATTCACATGTACCAGGAATTTGCATTCACCTTTATCATGACATATGAATTCCAGGGAATAGGGTGATTTTTGAAATGGAAATAGAAGCAGCTAAAAGCTGCCTTAACAGTGACTTTGGTAGTAAGAGCGTCCCCAATGAGACAAGACATTCTGAAATGAAGATCTCAGTGGAGGAAAAAAACCCTTAAAAGTAAACCAAAAGTAAATTGACAATTTTTTTGCCGTTCTGAAATTAGAAAAAATACAAAGTTCTTAATTTAAAGGTTAACCACAGTGCACAATGATTTTATAGCTCATTGAGATAACAAAATTTACCTCTATTTTCAGTGCTTTTAAGAATAAAAAATGAGTGAAATGATGAACGATATTTTGATCACAGAGATAAACATGCTGGCAAATTGTCTTATGCATATCAAATATTGTGTTGGAAAGTTTGAATTTTTAGTAATTAAATTTTTTAAAAGAACTAGCCTTAACTTTTGGAAAAATTACTTCTAAAGTAAAGAAGATGATACAGTTTGACTAGGTAAGTAATATTTTTAATTATGTAATCAGTAATTAGATCTTCAAATCTGATTCCTCTTAGACACACTTAAGAACAAAGAAACCATTCGGGTAAATGCACACAAGTTAGCACACTTATTTTCCTTTGGTGGATGACCAAAACTGCACATTGTTTTTACTCATGATAATTAATGTGTGATATGTTTGATCAATATAATATTCCATATTTACCTTCATTTTTATAATTATGCTTAGCTTATCATAGACTTTCCTGAAAATCAGCCCATTGTATAACAAAGTTTCAAAGAGAGGAATAATGGTAGTTTCATGTTTACTTTTCAATGGATTTTAATGCTTTTAGCTCTGTCTCATAAATCACTAGTTTGACAACTCATATACAGCCAATTCACTTTTAACTTTGTTTTACCATTAATCCAGTTGTTGCTCTAGTAAATTAGATAAACCTGTAGTAGGTTTAACAGTAAACTAGCCCTAGCCAGAACAGACAGAATAGACAGCTCTGTCCACCTCCAGACTCCAGCCAGATGCTGATGAAGAGTCATTGAGTTTTTTCACTATACATAAGCCAAGCAGCTTAGGGTAAGCTAATGGTCTAGCTTGCAGGCTATCCAGCACACATGGACAAAAAGACAGACTGCCCATCTGTCAGATCTGGATAACTGAAAGCCAACTTATTATGCTCAGAAAGGTTTGCTTCATATAAAGAAAAAGTTACAGCTATTACCTGAAAATCGATAAACAGCTTTTTTTACTTAGGAATTTTATGGAAACTTTGTAAACCACACATCACACATCCCACTAAATATCCCACTTGTCAACAGCACTGCAGACTGACAGCTGAGACATACTCAGTAGAAAATACAAGGAAAAATATATTTTAATGAAGCAAGAATGAAGCAAGATAATTTACTTTGCATTTAGAGTTGGCAAAGAAAGTGCACATTTCCTACAGGAACTCAGATGATAAGTAATAACTGAAAACATTTTAATCAGATTGTATTCAATCATATTACCATACATTAAAGTGTGTGTACTTCAGGGAGTCACCATTTTATATTTGTAAGGCTCTGTTTTCCACTGCTTTGAACTTTGCTCATTTTCAGCTTTTCTGGAAGACATTAGGAAAGGCTGACATTACTCACAAATTTCAGTTAAAACTGTTCACCCAAGAGAAAAGAATGTTATGCTCCTTTTTTTTTTTTTTTTAAAGCAAAATTGTTTGAGAAGCCCCAGTGCCTCCATGCTTTGGAGTAAGCATTTGTTACACTGGTACCAAGGACATGGTTGATAAATGTGTTAGTCAGCAGCTGAACTTAGTTTGATAGGTATATTCTCCAATGATTATGTCCATAATGAAGACAGTCAAACTGTACATGAAATACAGGCTCTTTCTTAATGAAGGACCTATGCATTCTACCTTCCAGATGTACTTGGGATGAACTAGCTTTTTCTGACATTTCTCCTTGTGACTGCCAAGATGCCACTGGACACAGGCATTAAGAACAGAAACAATAAATCCTCTATGTTCTGGCAGCTAAGCAGCATGTTAGAGAAGGGATAAGGCAAAAAACAGTGAGGCATCAGGAGAGAGTATGACAGTTTTGCAGGAATAGTAGGACTTGAAGGATCTCTGAAAGGATACGCAGAGCACAAAGGCCAGAGAGTAGAGGTGGATGGAGGGAAGGAACAGGCACTAGGAAGGAAAGGGAGAGGAGAAGAGACATGAAGGATTTTTAGACTGCGAGTTTTTCTAGATTTTCTGCACATTCACAACTGCAACTAAAATTATGCTTTGAATATGAAGTACTACAAAAATACGAGTAACTCTGAAGAATAATGCCCTAATTCTCTTAAGATGAAATTCCAAAGTGAATGGACACTTGATAATTTTCACTGCAATGTCTCTAAGCTTCATGTGTAATTTGGGGATAATAATACTATTGTAAAAATTAACATTTCTGAATCACTCAGATCCCATGATAAGGGCATCTTAAAACTGTATGTTTGGAAATTAGTATTTTTTTATTCAATAAAGGATCTTGTTAAGTGGCCTTTACATAAGACATGAAACCCTACAGTGCCTGAGGCGATAAAAGATGAACACTGAAAAATGACGTGAACATCCATGTTTATTTCTGCCCCTCACTATTACTTCACATCTCTATACTTGAAACACTGTATCTGACCATATGATCCACATTTGTAAAAAGAAGGTTACCTTCAACCACTAATAAAATTATTCAAGGTAGTCTGTTTTCTTTAGCACTGAAATGCTCAGCATAGCCTCAGTTGTTTGGATGATCTCAAACTGCTATGGGTGGCAGCTCTCAATAGACTTTAAATGGTTTGTACGTCTCACCCTCTTTCCCCGCTCTTCACTGAATAGACTATTTCCTATAATAATAGACATTTCCTAGTGGATAAGCACAGAAAGAAACTGAAATATTGTTGCTAAGACATCTTCAGTGTTAGTATTTTCTAACTTTGGAGTGTTTGATTTGAGGGTTTAATGTTCTTTTAACATTTTTTTGATGCAATAATCAATTCATACTGTATGCCATGAAGACTGAAATATTATCTATAAATTATCCATCCAAGTTTTGCAATGCTTTGCATCATTTTATACAGCAAATGATAAATAGGGCACTATAGATGTCTTACATGATTAATGCCCAATGTATCTTGTAATGCTACGCTGTAACTTTCAAGAAACTATTAATACAAAAGTGAACATAAGTATGAAGGTTGCACATTTGTCTAAGTAAGCTATTTAAAATGACATTTGCGACATGTAAATAAGAACACTTGTAATAGTTTTTGACATGTTAAAATCATCAACACATCATTATTACTAAAATAACAATTCTATTGACCATAGCATGCCTAAATTATGTGCTTATTACAAAGTCATACACAGTATCTGAAGTAATCCTCCTGATCTGAAGTGTGAATTCAGTTGATAACTCAGTTCTTATAAAAACAATTACCTCCTGTAGAAGTGAGGAGCTTTATATTTCAAAATCATAGATTTCAAAACCACACACTGATGCTTACACTGTTTGCCTAATACAGTAGCATGACAATGAATACTCTAAATTGCCATGTAACAAACTGTGGTTTGATTCTTCCCCCTTAACTTATTTTGCACAGATTTCTGGCCTGAAGTTGAGTTACCACAAATGTCATAGTCATGCATCAAGTATATGATTCTTTTCATCACAATGTCTAGACTTCATAGATATTTGCAATAATCTACAATTTCAGAGCAATGTAGTTGTTAAGGAACAGTGCAATTCTAAAAATATTAAAAAATTAAGCACCATCAATGACACAGCTGTTTGATCTTTTAGTTCTCATCTGACATATTTTCATAGCACTATAAATGGTAAGAGTAGAACAGAACAGATCTGGAATAACTAGCCTATGTCAGACAAAAAATAACTTGAGCTGGAATAAAGCAAAAGGCTGCTTAAGGTTTCTTTCAGTCCTTCATTCTATGATCCTGCAATATTTTATAAAAAGTTTTAGAAGTTGTATTCATGAATGAAGGAAAATTGAGTTTAAAAGTTCCAGTGGTTCTGTAATGATAAAAAAGGTAATATCCTTGCAAAAACATACACAGAACATGAAGTCTTTTGGGGTTTTTGTTTTGAATTTCAGGGAAGACAAATATTATCCTCTTTTATTTGTGACTGCAGTGCTAAAACCTCTCAACTCCACCCATGGTAGATCATTGTTTATTGTAGCATTCTACAGGCATTTAATGAACAGTATTTTTTAAAAGCGTGTTTAAAAAAAAGGTATAAGAACAATTCATTATAGTGCTGTGTTCTGATTAATGTGATACAGTAATAAAGCCACCTGTATGGCAAAGCAAAATCCAACAAACATCGTATTTTCTATGCAGTCCCCATTCATGTTTAAAACGGAAAGTTTCATTTCTAAGCAAAGAAAAAAAATGAAATTCAACTTTTTTAATTCAAGGCATATTCCTATGTTCAAAATTTTATCTACAGCTAAGGTTCAGGTCAATTAAAAGTTGAAGTGTAACAGTCACTTTCCAACGCAATACAGGGTAAAGGAAAGAATAAGGGTAATATCATCTTCAAAGTGAGAATTCCAATATAGTTTCCAAAATAGTTCAAGATAGTTTCAAAATAATGGCAAGATTAAACCTGAGCTGCTCAGACAATTCCATGACTCTTGTAAAAATACTTGTGTTTTCCAAGAGAACAGAGAAACTCCCCTGCACACTGCTTCAAACTGCGCAGTTCCCAAGTGTTGACCCTACTCAATTTTTACAGCGTCCCTATGGATAAGTATTGAACTACTGATTTTTGAGAACTGGAGTATCTGCTTATGATACTACAGTAATTAATGGCATCATGTGCCAAATCATGTGCCAAATAGCCACAAATGATATTGATGAAAAGAAGTTATATAGAAAAAATATCCTGGTCCTTATATGCTAGTGAGCATTTTCAGATCTTTTAGACAAACATTGCTTTCAACTCTTTAACAGTGCTAGCATCAGCTACCTGAACAAATGAATGATCAGTCAGACGGTATTAGTTTTATCAACAGCTGCCCATGATAGGGAAAATGATTACCAGTGAGCTCCACGGTCATCTTTTTGCTGGCAGTTTTTGTACCAGTGAAGATTTAATATCTACTATTACTTCTTTTATTACTTCTCAACTACTCTGAGGATGGGTCTTCAGGGCATATACAGTGCACTTGACACTTGGGATTTTGATTTCTGAGGAACTGCAATACAACAGGAATGCAACCGAAGTCAACAGAAGCTTCACTAGGAATAAATAAAAACATATATAATGTTAAGGAAACTAAAAAATCAAATTCTGCACAGCTCAAGTTCATTAACTAAATTTGGAGGATGCTTTTGAATTTAATTTCTCTGTTCCTCCAGTCTTCATTTGTAAAATAGAATATTCCTTAGCCTCATAAGGTAACATATTTATTAATGTTTATGTTTATTACAGAGTTATTAATGTTTATGAAGTACTCCAGCACTTGCATGGTAACTGCTATGCTTATCCTATTAAGGAATTAACCATTTTGTATTCAGAGCAGTCTTTAAATAATGTACAATAAATAAGATACGCTGCCACAGAGTAGGCAGCGAGGGAGAGCAAACACTGAATACTGAATGCTTCTTCATGAAATAACATTGTAATTTTATACATAAATGAAGTTTGGTACCTGTTTGAAAAAAATGTGACTGTAGTCAAAAACTGTCCTAAGGCATGTGCACAAGGGAGCTGAAATAAGATTGTATTTGTAACTGTAATTCTAGCAATTTCCCAGTCCAGCTAAGATTATTTTAATGTAACTCTTTATACAAGGTATAGTAATATTTCTGAAGGCATCTTTGTGAGGGGGACAACATATTCTAACTGTTAAGAGTAAGCCATCAGTAAATCTTGGTAAAAATGACCTCAGATGATGTTACTGTTAACAGAGGTTTACATCATTTTACCTAACTGTACAGTATTGCCCAAGTAAGGAATGAAAGCCCTTAAAAATCTTTGTGTGAAACATACAGTCATGGCCATCGCTTAATAACTTTCACACTTTCTTATTTGAAGAGTAAAAAGTATCTAACATACCACTTACTGATAAGCATTAATAAATTCTGATTTTCTTAAAGGTGAACATTAAAAAGAGCAGTTTGAGTGTTATTAAAAACATTAACTTTATCATAGGAAAGAAATTTCCAAAAAGTTCTTGGGGGAGTGCTGCCTTGTAATGCCTAAAGGAAAATCTTTTCTAAA
Organism: Apteryx mantelli; assembly: GCF_036417845.1. Classification (NCBI taxonomy): domain Eukaryota; kingdom Metazoa; phylum Chordata; class Aves; order Apterygiformes; family Apterygidae; genus Apteryx; species Apteryx mantelli. The sequence goes on along the minus strand of NC_089982.1, from coordinate 48,910,334 downwards.
TGCTGGAATAGGAGACGGAACTCTCTCTTTCATAGACGTTTTAGTCTCCAGAGAGAAATTGCTTAGAAATGTGGACATGTTCAGGGGGAAAAAAAAAACAAATTTTCTGAACTCCGTTCACGAATTATAATGTTGTTCATTCACTGCTTCTAATACTCTATTTTCTTTCTGTAGGTGGTCTGTCTATATTCTGGTTTTATAAATTGTAGCATTATTGTCAAAACTGTATTTGTGAAAGAATGTAAAAAAGGAGCAAAGCATGTCCTTGATTAAGTAGGCCATTTTGACTTTTCAGACTGGTAACAGCAGTCAGGGCACTGATCCACAGAGGTTCTTAAATAAAGATGAGATACCCACTGTCTTCTAAAGCTCAATATTCTGTCCTACGGTCTATCTATCAGATTTATTTCAGAGTCCCATTTTCTGAAAGAGAGCCTGTTTGTCCTGTGTGGGCTGATTCTGTGGGACTGATCTATTAAGGCCATGACAGTGTTGATCTTACAGTTCAGTCCAACTAATAATGAGACACTGATTGGGTTGTGTAGGCATGCATGTTTAACTGTTTAAAACTTGGACATAACTGAAAATTAGATATTTACTCAAAAGCAACACAGAAATTATTCCTGAATAGGAATAATAGGAGGAATAATAAAATATTCCTGAAAAAGATAAAAATATCCGTATGTATCTATATTTTCATGTTTGGCTTTTTTATCTTCCCCCAAATAAAAAATATTTGGCATTTCTGTTCCTAAGGAATTTTAATACTTATGGCTTGGAAAGGACTATCTGCATATTTCACATGAAAGGGTTTTTTTGCTTCTGAGAAGCAGAAACAGAAACATGGGTCTAGGATAGGGTCTTATGTCAAAATATTATTTTATCAAAAAAACGCCAAATAAATTAAACATATTTACTACCACCACTAAGAAATGACAGAAGGGTTACTTAATTATATATGAGCTTATAGAGCAAAATGAAGCTTGTATTTAACAATGTTCAAGCAAGTAAAGTCATACTGAAGATAAAACTGCCTTTTTCTTTAATCTTTATTAAAAAAAAATCATTTTCTTGCTTTTTTAAGCATGACCATACTAAGATCTTATGTAATAGTAGTTACAATGGTAAGGAGTTTTATTTCAAACAAGCACTTTGAGTCACTTAAGGGTTGTTTAGTTAAGCACTCCAAAGCGACCCTATTAGAACAGTACATAATTTGTCAAAGACAATCAGCAAACTCTGAATAACTTCCTTAGTCATTACCATCTAAGCACGAGCAAGAACATTATCAGCTAATACGGAGAACCAGAACATTTAAAAGATACAAATATAAAGTAAGACAAATTGAGTAAATATAAAACAAAAACAGACCTTAATCACCTAGAAGTTGATGTTTCTCATGTTATCATCCATGCCTTTTTATACTTTTCTTTAATAAAACATTTATTAACACAAATAATTAAAAAATGCACAAAATAAAAATTCAAATAATATTTTATTCACTATTTCATTTAATCAATGATCCTATCATTCCTTTCTGTAATCATATATACATGTAAATATATATTACTTGCTTTTTAGATTAATCTACGTTCCTTCAATAGTTCTAACATTTATTAAACTTTTCACAAATTATGATAACCATGCCTGTGCTTTTATGCCATCACTTATACTGTGCTGTGGGTCATAAAGGATTTTTTATTTAAACCTTTATTCTTATTTTGTTTCACATGTGAGCTATTTTGACTAAACTAATATAATCTAATGAGATTAAAAATGAAAGAAAGTTCCATTTCAGTAGAAGAGATACTTTCATACCTCATAATCAGCTAACTAACTGGAAAGATGCAGTCCACTAACATTTTGACAAAATATTTTTCTTGCAAGGAAATAAAATTACCAGATAAAAAAAGCAGAATCATTGTTTTAGAACAAATTTTAAGGAAATTCAGGTTAATAAAAATGTTATATCTCTTGCTTTTGTGATGTGTTCCATATGGCTATATAAGCCCTACAGCAATGTGTCAAAGTATATGGCACATTATCTAAGACAGAAGAGTAAAGTTCAGGTACTCAAAAGCAGCTCAGGAGATTTGGGGGGGGGTTGAGTGGAAATATATCAGCTTACAGAATTTTCACTTTAGTGCTTGGGTGATTCATATTATTGTTAGCAACAAAATCTAGCAGTGTTCACATAGCATATATTCATTCACATAGGCATAAGGTAGAGCAAAAAGGCTAGTGGCTCAACTTTTTTCCCATCTGTGTAAAGTTAGGACCCCAGTTCAGCAAACTAGCCCTTTTCAGCAGTACTTAAGTGTGTGCTTAAAGGTAGGCATTTAAGTGATTTAGTGAGCGAAGTCTAAGGCAAAGGAGAAGTGACAGCGAGAAAGAAGTCAAAACTAAAAACAAACATAAAACTCCACTGTAAACAAAGGATATTGTGTTATCCTTTTTATGATGATTATCACAGAAATGTACAGATCTCCCATGAACCTATATTGCTTCCGCCACCCGCATAGGGTAAGGACAACAAATTGCAAGGGTGCATTGATGGAACTAAGCTTCTATACCCAGGGCCAGGTTCAGCCACGATACAAATGAACAGCAGAGGCTCCAAAACAGTATAGAAAAACTGCGTCACACATGTCCCACTGAGGGGGATCCACAGCCAGCTCCTCTACCTTCCTCACTCACTGCTAGCCGATGCCAGTCTGTAACTACCATAAGGCTTGCCAGAAGCAGGATGGCAGGTGAAAGCTGCAGCAACAGAAAGATGCTACAAATCTTCTATGAACAGCCCGCAAGGGCTATTTACCACAGAGTAACTTGCTAGCTGCTTTGAGAACACGACGAGATGGCTACATGATACGTCAATAAGCATATCCGTTATGCACACGCTACAATCAGAAGTACCTTGCTAGCCTCTGGTTGAAATGAATTTTGGTCTTTCTCAAACCCCCCAAACCACCTTTCCTGAATAGGAGTTTCTCTGGGATGCATAAAATCTTCCTGTTGCAGGAAAGTGAAATTGATACTTCAGTTTACCACTGGAGGAGAAGTATATGAATCCAGCTTACAGAAATAAGTTTAAAAAATTGGGAAGTTTTTTCCCTGACCAGGAAACTGTGGGATAATGGCATACTTCGTCTGCTGCAGATTCTGCTAGAGAACATTCAAATAAACTCTCATCTTCACAAAGTTGAGAAAATAATCTTTTTTTCATATAACAGTGACAGCAGTATTATTAAACATAATGGTATTTGTGCTGAGGCTCTTAGAGCCATGATGCTATAAAAAATACTTGCTAGCATGGTTTCACTGTACCTCTTTTTCTCAAAAGCAGAAGGCAAATTAAAATCAACATAACCCAAAGATACTCACACACCCTATATACATATGCGCATGTACATGCATACACACATATATTATTGTGTATTTCAAGACTAAAATAAATTTAGGATGGACTCATGATGTTTAAATGTGTCACACTGGCACTGCTGTGTTTTTCTTGGTATTTACAGTTAGTTTCTGTTACTTATTCAGGAAGTACAGTATTTCAGGTACCATCTTTTGTCTTCCTTAGTATCCTTTTCCTTTTTCAAAACACCAGAAGAGCTTGCTCAGAGGAACTCTACTAAGACTCCTCTACTGAGTAGTCCCCTTTCTTCACGATATTCTTCATTGCTCATTATAGCCCTTCAATATTTAAGAAAATACAGAAGATAAGCTTTACTATAGGAAATCTGCTTATAACATAAGAACCTGAAAGGTACTTTAGAAGAAGAATAACTAGTGACATAAGGCATTTCTCTGAATGTAGAAGAGCAAAGCAGGTAATATATTTCCTAAATAATCTTTGAATGGAAAGATAGATAAAAATCGAACCAATGTTAGAAATAAAAGATTGAGGAGGGAAAGGATGGGAACATAAAATAGTAATAATACTACTTTCATCTCCAAACTCATCCATGCATATTTAAATTTGGATAATTTGAATCTGAATAATACCACCTTCAGATATGTTTTAAAACTTTATAAAAAATATGATAATTAAAAACAGTAAAAAGTTGTGTTTTTTTTTACAGAACCCTAAACTGAAAACTTGTTTTCAATGACTAAGGAGAGAAAATGACTTGAAAGCTTTTTAGGCAATCATGGTAAAATAGTTCGTAGCATTTGGACAAGCATATTGATACTGTACTGGAGATGTGTGATAGGTACAGCTAGCTGTACTTGTTGGAAGCATGTTATCTTTGACTGCAGTGTGTTTCTTGTGAGTTGAAATGCTGCTCTTGTCAAATTCCTTCACTGCCTTCTAATAAAATATTTTCTGTAATCAATCAAATGTTATGCTATGCTATCAGTATATGCTAGTGAATCTTCTGTGACATTACTAGCTACTTCTTTCCTTGAAGGAGAAGAAGGAGATTCTGAAATGGTGGGATAAACATAACAATTTAAAAATCAGTAAAACTCTCAGAATTCCCAGATTACAGATGACTAATATAATAAGTAAAGTAAAAAACAATAGCAAGGGAAAAGGACCACAAAAATCTCTTAAAATAGGCACATATATAACTCAAAAGGCAGATCGCTCACAAAATATGAACAAAGTAAGTTCACCCAGGATATTTTTATACCCCCTTACAGTGCTCAGAAAGGATACTAATGTGAAGTAATACCATATTGTTTTTGTTTCTATATGGTCTTTCTTGCCCAAGTGACAGAAATAATTCTGGACGGAGAAAACCTTTAATCTATAATCCTCACACATGTAGCAAATTATGATTCATCAAAACAAAGCAATTCAGGATGTAGTTCATCCCTGTTTTTGGATTTCACATAGAACAGATTTTTTAATGGTTTTGCTCAGATAAAACAGAAAACTCGACACTTGCCAAGGCTTTTCAACCTTAGAACGTGATCAAAACACAGTTTTAACATGAGAATTTTTCAGTTTTTCATGAAAATCCTAGTTTACTTGGAAAAAGACTTTTTCAGAGAGGGTTTTAAGGAGGCACAGTAATTTATCTTTGGAATTAAAATTAAAAAAAAAAAAAAGCTAAAGGAAAGCAAAGCCATTTTGCCATCTCCTTTAGTAGAAGTAATTGCTATAAGTGAAGCTACCTTAATGGAAGGAGAATAAAATGAAACTCATTGCAAAGGCTCAGACAGAAAGCAGCATAGTGCTTTTGGACAATCAAAGTGATAATAGAAGGAAAATAGGATTGAATTTCTGCAGTAAGAATTAACTATATATCTCAGCAAAAATGCACTGAACTTTCAATCTTGTGAATATCAATTCCTCAAGTTAAAAGCAGCATAAAATCTTTCACTTAATTAAACAGTACAAAAAAATCTAAAATTCATCCTAATTATCTTTATAGTTATCTAGTTCTGGTTTTAAAGTTTTTCTAAACAGACATTAGTTTGTGTCATCATGACCTTGTTTATGACATGTGCTGCAAGAAGGTTTAAGATATCTGTAGTTGTCACAGGTGTTTGACTTACATTCACCTAATCACATATTAATCGTGGTGGCACTTTAATTTATAATAACAAATCTCTAAATCTGTAAAGAACAAATGAAAATCAGATGAGTAGAGAAGAATATCAGTGAGAAATGCTGACACAATAATCAAAAGCACAGTGCAGGCAAACGTACAATACATTCGCACTAAATATGTTCGTGAATGTCAGTTTAACATCCTGGCTCTCTGATTTCCTAAATGTTAAACAAATAGCATGACTGCACATTTGACAATCTTACTCCATTTCTACTATATATATCTTGACAAACATTCTCTGGTCAGGTAACGTGAACTAATTTTGCAACTACACTTAGAATTTTTTTCTGGAGATGAAAATATTTTTAAGTATCCATTCCAGTCAGTTTTCCTTCAAGTTATCATCACTGTCAAAAGAGTTAAAATGTGAAAGTTAGCATTCTCATTTTCCAGTATGGAACAACTGTCAACTTGTACAATACAAAACAAACAGAACAAAGCTCTGTTACTCATGTAAGGTGCTAGTTGTTCAATCTATTTTACACTAGACAAATTCAGTAATATTCCCAGTGAAAAATATTCTACTCAATATTTTGGGGGGTAAGTGATCAAAGTGAATAACACAAGTGTTACACCCTTTAACATGTGACAAATGTGAGACATATCCTTTGGAAAACTATGCAAGTGCAAAGATTTGTAGGCAAGATGTTTTTATTGATGACCGTATTTGTAAATGCCCAGTGAATTATTATCCTGTTGGCCCAATGGGAAGGTATTGCATCCACCTGCAAAGTATCTGGGCAAGAGCAGTTGTTATACTTTAATAATGTTAGTTTTACCTGAGCCATACATCTTTTTGAAATTTTCACTCTCTCCTGTAATAAGGGACGTCAAAGACTGTTGCCAAACTTGGACAGAGCAAATAGCCTATGGAAGCCTCCTAGACTTGTGAATCTTCAAAAATGTTATGAGCATAGCTCAGGGAAGAAAGGATTAAAAGCTGGGTGAAGGAGAGTAAATTTAATCAAAGTTAAAGTTTAAAGTTAATGAAGTTTAATCCATTTCTATTTTGTAAGAAGTATTGCAGTCTAGGATTTCAGGGTTTTTTTGTAGCCAGTCTCTTTGCCTGCAGGCTATGTCTTATATTACTCTCTGGCTTAAAAGCCCTAAAATGAGCAGATCAAAATAATCTAATTTAATTGCTTTGTTGTGTATTTAACTTAGAAACCCTCGAGCATTCTAGCATTTGCATATATTTTCAAAAAAAATTTAGTCTTGCATTATAAACGTCTTTATTAACTAAGGTACTCAAATATTTAGCATTATCATCAAACAATACTAGTGGCATAAATCAGGTTACTGGATCATGTTAGCAAAATAACAGATCTGGAGCTCTGAGCATGAGGCACACTTTTGCTATGCATCCAAAATTTCAGCTGACTTCCATGCGTTGTAGATACCTGGCAGCATCTATTAAAATCAGATCTCAAGGCTTGGACAGTAATACTGAAGAACTTAAATCTTTTTAGGACAGAGGTAGTACTCTATATTATTCAGCACAATAGTTCACAACTAGGTAGAACAATATTTCAAATAATAAACATTTATGAGATTACAGACAGCATTAGAAAGTTTTAAAATTAAAACGTTAAAACTGAACATGCAAATTGCCATCATCACCATCTTTGTCCTCAAGGCTCTGAACAAAAAGAAGTTTCTTAATCTCACCTTTTCCCTAGACTTCCATGGTTAGAATGAATTTATGGTCTCTGCCCTAAACTCTGATCATTTCTATCAAACGTCCAGAAAACTGAACTGCCTGTCCTCACCTGCATATACTTTGTAGCTTATGCCTATTTCCAACAGGCTTTTGCTTTTTTCAAAAGAATCACTTTCACGGGTGAAAACAGGTTTGTAACTTCACTGGACAAGGAGAAAAGGGGGAAAGGAGAAAGACATAATTGCATTCTAATGCTACAAATTCCAGAATTTCATGTGTGTCATTTCAAAGCTAGAAAGAGAATGCATACACTAAAAGAGGACAGGCCAATGCAGGGTAATGCAAACAAAAAAAGTAATATGAAAAATAGCTTCCATAATAAGAGAAAGCACTGAGTTCTAATCATTAATTGATGCCTAGATTTTTCATAGTGACCTCAAACAAAATGAACATATTCACTTCCTATAAATGAACATATTCATTTATTCACATATTCCCTATAAACAATGAACATATTTGTGTGAAGCTATTTTCTATTAAACTAAAATGATTTTACTTAGCTTCCAAATTTTTTTAATTACACTATGCTTTTTTTTTTTTGAGCAATGCCCAACTTGCCAGTTTCTCCAAAAAACATACTAAGGACAGATACATAAGCACCATAACAGTAGCTGTGTCAGGAAACAGAACAACAACAGTGGTTTGGATACAGTTCTGTCGGAATCATTACATTTATTGCACAGGACTAAATCTTAGAAAGAAACTGCCAGAACTGAAGGTAAAAATTCTGTCCTTTGAACAGGAGAATCACAACTTCAAAATGATTAGGGTTAAAAATGTCATTCAAAATACCTTTTCTTGGAGTATATATCATATATATCTTGGCATATACATTCTTGAAGTAGATATGCTTAGTAGGAGTAATAATGTACAGAAATAAACTTGTTGGTGTATTTTCTTTTTTTTTAATTTGTGTTATTAATTAGCCAAATCCATTGCTGTCATTACACTCAGAATGAAATTGGCCCTGAAACGTATTTCTCGCCTCTGTAGCAGAGGATTTGGAGGTAGGAACTTGGGGTGAGTTGCCTGTCTACAACAGTCTCTTTCCTATCCTACAGGATAGTAAGTTTTCTACTGTGGGCATTTGGTCCATGACCTGTCACAACTGACAGGTTACTCTTGGCTAAATAATAATAATAATAAAAAACACAATAAACAGCTAAGCACTATATTTACATGCTGTCAGAAAAACTTGTAGCATCAAGACAGCCATATCTAAGTTTTGGTGCATATCTATGGTCCTTGGGATTCTAAACTGCAGCTTTGAAGGACGAGTGTGTTAAGAAAATATAAGGTAAAACTCGTTAACAAAGCTTGAGATGAAAGATGGAGTTTTATACCTTTATAATGCAAATAAATAGCATTGCTCAGGTTTTTAAGGAACTCCAACAGAGAAAATGGGACAACCTAATTTCCTTGAAATTATAGAAATAACAAATCTTTCTTCCAGCAGATTGCATCTTCTTGAAATATTGGTGAAAATGAACTGTAAGTTACTTTGACATTAGCCTCACTTCTAAAGGGCAATGGTATACAACACAGAAAAATAATCTGACGTTTTTCTAAAGAGACGACATAAACCATTTGATAGAGACTAATCCCATAACAAAAAGTCTAGGTACTTTAAACTATGAAACAATTAACTGGAATTTTGATGACAAGCTGCAATTTAAGAAAGCCCAGAAATCCTTGCAGACATTGCTAAGATGTATCTGTTAAATATGTAACAAGTTTAACTGAACCCTGAAAAAGCTTCACATAAAATTGATGCTAACCGACATATCAAGGATGTTTTTCTGCTTTGCTTTGGTAAATAAGATTGCAAAAAGTCTTCAGAAAATAGCCTGAAGTTGGTAACTGAAAACTGTACAGGACTTCAGGACAGGTGAAAACAAATATTTTAAGTATCAACAATGTTTTAAGACTTCCATTTCAAGCTACAAAATAAAATAAATTGAATTTACCTAATTCATTTAAGTCATTAAGGAGCTAGAGAAAGCAACCTAGAATGAGAAAAAAATAGTTTTCAGGTGGAACAATTAAAGACCTATTGTAACATTCAGGAAGCTGCATTACAAGACTTCAGCGATAATGGCAGAAAACATCAATAGTTTGTTTCACATTCTTATAATTTGGAGATGCTTGGAGACTATCATGGTGGAAGAACAAAAGACAATTGTTTTTGGAAATAAATGTTTTAATAATAGATTTTCTCTGGTTAATTGACTTGTGTGATACTTCCATAGATTTGAATGTTATTCCTGCATTATGTCACAGCACATACTCAGCAGTTTCATACAGTATGTATCTGTTCTCCTCAGAGGGTTCTCATCTTACATTGCTATATATTAGATCAGAAATATTAATCTCTCTTGAAGAAGTCTCTTTGAAGAAAGATATTATGTCTTTACAACTATTACTAATGTTTTAATTGCAGTTAGGATTTCCTACATGTCCCTGTTTTCTAAGTAGCAGGATTAAGTTAAAATTATTCTTGTGTCCAAGTTACAATGTTACAGTCTGGTTTGATAGACAAATGGGTGGTTAAAATATTGATCGGATTATCAGCCTCAGAGGTTGGTTAATGGGTTGTACTGTACCTGGAGGCCAGTAACAATTGGACTACTACAGGTGTTACTCTGGGACCTGTCCTGTTTAACATCTTTACTAATGACTTGGGGTGATGGCAGTGCTTGCTCAAAAGGTTTGCAGATAACACCAAATGGGTGGACCAGTGAATATGCTTAAGGGCAAAGCTGTCATGCAGACAAGTTAGAGGAAAGGGTAAACTGCAACTTTAGAAAATTCAGCAAGAACTGACACAAAGTCCTGCACCTGGGAAGGAAAAGCACCTTGCAGTGACACAGACTGGGGCTGACTGCCTGGGGAGCAGCTTTGCGGAAAAGGCCCTGGGGGTCGTGGTGGACAGCGAGCTGAGCAGGAGCCAACTACGTGCCCCAGCAGCAAGGAAGGGCAACAGCCTCCTTGGCTGTATTCATAGGAACATGGCCAGCAGATGGAAGACAGGGATTATGCCACTTTACTTGGCACTTAGTAGATCACATCTAGAATACTGCATCCAGCTTTGGGGCCCCCAATTCAAGAAAGACGTCAATAAACTGCAGAGAGCTCAGTAGTGAGCCACCAGGATGGTCAGGGGCTGGAGCACTTGCCCTGTGAGAAAAGGCTGAGGGACCAGGATTTGCTCAGCCTGGAGAAGAGATGGCTTCAAGGGAACCTAATAGCAGCCTGCCCTTACCTATGAGGAGGTTACCAAGAAGAGAGAGGCTCTTCACAATGGTACATGATGGGAGGACAAGAGACAACAGGCATAAATTGAAACAGGAGAGGATTTACGTAAGGGGAAATTTTTTCAGGCTGAGGACACTCAAGCATAGGAACAGGCTGTTCAGGAGGTTGTGCAGTCTCCATCCTTGGAGGTTTTCAAGATGCAGTTGGATACAGCCCTGAGCAATCTGGGCTGATCTCACAGTTGACTGTACTTTGAGCAGGAGGTTATACTACAGACCTCCTGAGGTTCCTTCCAAACCGAATTATCCTATGACCCTGTGAAGATATAGCTAACAGTCATGCATTGGATTTAAGAAACAAGCCAGCCTGAAAATCCTAATTGTTTATATACTAGGTTATATTTTGCATGCATCCTCCTTGGCTTCCTCTTCATGCTGCTTCTTTTATCCTGAAGAATATTCTGAAGAATTCTGAGCCATGCAATTTTTGCTAGAGTCTAACTTCATGTCCCTCTGCAGACATCTCTAATACATGAAGGATGACATTTCTCCTTTTCACATACACATAACTTTGCTTTTCTATTAAAATTCTCTATGTAGAGAACCCACATATTTTCAGAACTGATAGGCATGGATGTATGAAAGAAAAATTACCCTCATTTACAATATAGAAATGATGTGATTACTTTGCAAAACATTTTGGACTGCACTGTATGATGTAATATGTAACAAAAAGTTAAACAGGTCCTGGTTATTTTTTAAAAATGTATTACATTTCATCTGCTGCTCTGTATAGATTTGTACGAATGCTCAAACCACTAGGAAAATCAACTCTATCATTTATTCTCCTTGAAAGCAAGAAGTCTTATTCCTCCCTCTTGTCCTTGCTTTCAATACTTAACAAGAAAGATTCCAACCACAGGTAGTTCGCTGTATTATATGACTGAAATCCCTCAAGTTGCATCAACATTTTGGAGTGATTTAAAACAAGCTACAAATAGGAACAATTTAGAACCTATTATTTAAAAAAATATTCCTTTGCTAGACTTATTACAAGAATAATATAATGTATCTAAATAATGAGGAAATATACATAAGTATTTTAGGAAGAATTTATACAAAGTAGAGGTAAGCAAGGTAAGCATGTAGTGATAAAGCTCTGCTTGAGCAGAACTATGCCTTAGGCTTATTTTGTACATCTGACGAATCATTTTCCTTTTTGGCTGTACCTCTCTGGCACATTCTGCACCTTCTATTGCTTCCTGTGACCTCTGGCAGATTTGAATTGCTCAGGTTGCAAACATACTGAAACGAATTTGTTTTCCTTATGTTTCTAAAGCTACTATCCTTATATGCTAATTAGAAATAAAATGCTTGACCCATAAGGAATCGGCAGGAAACCTGAAATGAAGGCATTATCCAACACTTCATGCTCCTTAGTGATGCCATTTTAAATATTTTAGACAGCCTATAAATAATTAAAACCTCACCATAGCAAATTATGTCCTATTAGGCAAATAAATAGCCTCCGCCCTAGTTTCATTAAAGATTCTAAATGACAAGCTGAGCAGTTTAAACATGGCAAGGTACTGCAGTGAGGCGAGAAATCTTCCAATAATTTTTTTTTAATTGTTAGTGCCAAGTTTCATGTGGATTTTTATTCTAACACTTTAATTTGCATGAACAAATAAACCTTTAATAAACCTTTTGTAAGTGGTGAAAATGCATCATTTAATTAAATTTGATTTGTTGTGAAACTATTGTGCTTCATGAATATTTAAGTTCTGCAAACCCTCTTTAGTAGAAAAATATACAAGCCTATTCTTTTTTTTATAGAAAGCTGTATCTATGTAATGACATTTCTGTAAAGCCTTTATTTATTCACATAAACTATATATATTAACAATGTGTCAAGTTTTTACATTTTAGCACTATTAAATATCTGATCCTATTTTCAAGGCAGAATTCAGATTTTATTTCAACTAAAACAGAATTCTGCTCTATTCCTATATGACTCTAAGGTACGGTAAGTTATATCATATAAAAACTTTTTTTTTTTATGTTGGACAATTTTTTGCAGCATTTTTTTTCAAAAAGTTGATTTTTCAGATCTACTGAATTATCAGACCCTTGAAATTATGTATTTTTGAATGCAATAGTCACATGTATCAATACTGTAATGTCTTAAAGAAAATGCAAAATTATGTACTTAAGTTGATTAAATACATGAAAATAAATGAATTGGAAATTTAGGCTTAACAAGGAATGAAAGATTATTCCTTTATATGCTTTTCACCTGAATTCGCAATTCAAGTCATATTACCTACACGAAGTATATTGTTAGTATTGCAAAAAAGAAAAACTGCAAACATGTCAAATATATACATTTTATTTGAAAATTGAAATGAAAAATACTATAATTTTAATCAACTCCAAAACTTTTAAGAATCTACAAGAATACCATGTCATCCTGAATTAATTATGTAACGATCACCATAAAATTAAAAAACTATTTTTTTAAACATTAAGCTCTAAATAATATGTACTAACTAGGCAGCAAAACTTTCAATGCAAATAAAATGAGAATTTCAGAATAATTTTTCAGAATAACTCTAAAAATACATTGAATTCAGTTTTTCTCTGAGTAAAGAGCACAAATCTGTGCCTTTGGTTTTTCAAATAAGATCAAAAATATACTGTAACATATAATTACACATCATGAACTAAACCTATGTTAAAGTATTTCTGTACTTATTTATAGGTACAGTTACAAACCATTCTAAAGCTTCTAGAAACAGTGCAATTTGGATAGCACCAAAATGAACACAAATTAACAAAACCATGTTTAGAAAATACATATTGCATTCACAGACTGTTATGGCACACATCTGTTGTTCTGAGAATTAATACTATTAGAGTGCAACAGGTGAAAAAGACTGCTCTTAATCCAAGATAGCTGGAATCTGAGATCCTGAGGTTAGAGGATGAATTTCAAGGTTAACTTCTTTTCTGATTTAGGAACATGCTTAGATTTTGGACAAAAAATCAGTTTAGAAAGGATCAATTCTTAGCAACACCAGAAATACCTGAAGATCTAACTTCTAGATTTTCCTCACTATTTTAATTTGAAAATTTAAACATAACTATGATAAAACACCCAGTGGTGTTTCTGATGCCAAGCCAGGGAAAAGAAAAGTGCTAAACTGTAACAATAATTGGAGAACTAACTCACTTAGACCTAGTTAGACCTAGTTTCAGAGACTCTTCTTTTCTAAAGCTAGTTGACCTCAGAAAAAAAGTTAGAGACTAAGAACAGCCAGAATCAATTGCTTAACTGAAAAAAGACTTCCTTCTTTCTCTTCTAAAAAGATACTTTACAGCCATAGTCAAAAAAATAAAGTCAAAAAGATACTTTACAGCCATAGTCATTTTCTTACTTCAGTTCATGACTAGCTCATCATTACACCATAATGAAGCAACCAGAAAATTTGTCCTCTGTTTTTCTAACAGAGATACTGGGCATAATTCAAGCACATAAATTTCTTTGTTGCTTTCTGTGGGTATATTCAAGTATGTGCACTGAGCCAAATTACTGAGTAGCAAGTGTGTTTTAAAAGTTTGTGAATACGTAAACCTGTTTAACTGACTGTTTTATGTGGATCTTTGTTCCCATAAACAATCAAAATCAACCCCAAAGTAATGTCATGCCAGACAAATTAACTATGTGTTGTTTGTGCAAAACAATATAAGGAATATAATGCCAAGAGATTCTAGAATAAAAATACAGCAGAAAATTAGATTAAGATGAATGATGTACATGATCTACAACTTGGAAACAAGCTTGCTTTCCTGAAGAATACAGATCTTCAGTAGTAACTCTACAGATGGAGAAATTCTGACATCAAAAATCAGGACAAGCCACCTATTTTTCTGCATTTTTTTTTCAGAGATGAAACTTTTTTTTACGAAGAAAAACATTTCTGTGAGAGAAAACTATGACCTTTTCAAGGTACTGATAAGCGAAGAACATAAGATGTACTTAATTCAAACCATGAGTAATTCGCCGATGTAATTCAAGGATGATAATCTGAAGAATACATTCTTAAGGGACCAAACTCAATGTAAAATTATTAATGCAACATTACTAATGAAAGACAATTGAACATTACAAAAAAAATTGGACTAGCCAGAGCACACTGAATGCCTGAAGAGCAAACAAATTTTTCTGTAGCATTATTCATCTTGCGCAAAAATCAAAATGAAGAGGTATGACTAACAAATGCATTTGAAACAAATGAGAGTGAAAAAATGAGATAACTGTGATATACAAGTATTACAGAGAGAATATAGCATACTTGCATTAGCAAAGGCACACAGAGATGGGGAAAGTGCATAGAAAATATTATTTGTGCCATGCAAAGCAGAGGTAATATTGATAATTAAGATTCAGCTAGACATTAGAAAAGATCTGTATGAAGTTCTACAAGGAAATCACTTTATGCAATCATGTTACACAGGTAAATAGGAAATTACAGAAATTATGGAGCATTAACTGTGCAACTGAACAAAATCTTCAGAGAGAAACATTTAGAACAGCAGTCTTTCTGGCTACAATACAGAATAATGCTTATTGTATTTGCACCAAAAAAATCAGGAAAAGGAGGACATCCTTTCTGCAAAATGGAGAAATACAGCATTAAAAATAAATATTAAGTGTCAATATTTGTATTTCTATAAAGCACATGTTACCAAACACAGCAGTTGAAATGAAACACTTTATGCAATTAAACTTAATAAAAACTTAGTGTTTGCATCCACAGAACAGTATTTCACAGCAGGAGACAGACTGTGAAGGATCTTCTGGAGTGTTTGAAGGAAAGACTGAGGACACTGTCAAATCAGCTTTATCTACAACACCAGTGTCAATGAAGTATGCATTATAACTAACATTATTATTATTCTCCAAAGTGGAGCAGACTGTATTTCCAAAAAAAATTGCTAGGAAAAATGATGTCTTGTTTACTATATGCTGTCCTGATATGCATTCCTAAATCCATTCAAAGCAAGAAAATATATGCCAGATTCTGAACATCTGCTTTGGAATTTATGAGTCACTTCTCTGAAGGGTGCTAATGTAGTTTTACCATAACCAGAGAACTTTGGAAAAGACTCAATGTAATCATATATATCTACTTTTTATTACAGATTATGCACAGGTCCTGTGCATGTCAGATGTCTTAGACCTTCACACAAGCTACATCAAACAATCTACACATGGGCAGCAATTCTGGTATGCCTGGCACCCACTGAACTTTCTATGCTATGGATTTCTCGAAAATTCTAAAAAATTCTAAAAAGACATGATAACTAAGTGAGATTCAGCTGGAGGTTTAAACCTCTGGATTTAATCTCCTCGATTAAATGCCTGGATCAGATACCTTAGACAGGCCAGACACCTAAGTCTGGCCTGGTGGTGGGTAAACTATAGGACCCTACAGCACTCCAATAAAGTGTCCCAACCTGCCAAGCCAGGATCCTCTTAATGTCTGCTATATCAAACAGGATAGAACTAGTATAAATCTTGTCTGTATTTATGCATTTTATGGGAATCCTCAGGTAAATAATCAGTTGCAATGTCCAAGTGATGGCAAATCTGATCCCTTGAAACAAATATTAAGATGAATCACTGGGATGCAAAATTAGGTTGTAGCAATTTTTAGAGAAATTAATAAAAAGAATTTCATAAAGTAATTATGCAATGACTTTAACTGTACTTCTCTAACTGTAAAATATACTTAATTTTTTTAATGCTAAAAATACAAGTTATCATCTAGAGTTTACAAACGCTCAAGAAGGTATTTGTACAGAGTATAATATATTAACTCAGAAGATTTTGCAAAAATTTGCCTATCAATATTTTTACTGTATGAAATACTTTTTGTCAAACCTAGTACTACATTCCCTATTTGTGCTCAGGTGAAAAGATGAATAGCTTAAATATTAAGCTATAAAGCTCTATAAGCTATAAACATTTTAGAAACAAAACTAAAAGGATTTGTTTTCAGCAAAGATATCTTGGGTTTAAAAGAACATAACAAACATGCTAAACAATATTAAGTATTTCATTTACCGTGATTAAAAATCTCATGTTTAAAAAAGATACAAACTCATAATAATATTACTATTAGGATAAAATTAACATATAAAATAACAGCAAACATGGTAAAAATTAGAAAGATACATTTCTACCTAGAAGCAGCATAAAAATTTAAAGTTTCATCCACTTGAATGCTTAAAAAAATAACATTCTTGTAAGTTAAGAGTTCCAAGCCAAACTTCAAAACGCAAATATATTTGAGTTTTTGCATGAAGACTATCACTTATAGTACAGTAGTTGATGCTTTTAGTTATTCCATTTACTCATCATTCACTCCCTAATCTCCTTTAAGCCCATGTTTCTCCATTCCATATATAATAAAAGGATTATGCACATCATACCTCTTAACTTTCTCTGGAGGATAACAGATTTAATTACTGTTCCTCCTTCCGTGCAAGCTTTCAAGTCAGCAAATTTTGTGTAGGTATGTAGCATAATTTTTAATACAGAAGTCTTATGTATCTGCATTCAGGTGATACAAGCAAAGCACATGTTCTGCAATGTTTAATACGAAGCTAGTGCTTTATATTTCTCCTTGTAATTTTAATTAAAAAATTGCATCCCATTTAATATTTTTAAAAGTCTGGTTTTGATACAAGCTCTGGCTTATTTTTAAAATAAAATATAAGAAAATTCTGTTTTGAAATCAAAAATATTGCATACAATTAATAAGACACAAGGACCAAATCATAACATAGAACATATCCTGAGCAGCTGGCATGGGAGCATACTTGTCCTATGCATGTCCTTTGCTTTGCGGTGCCAAAATCCTCTCTAGATTGAGATCTATTGCACACGGAGGTTTTGCATGGAATCAGTTAATTTCTTGAACAGTACAACTGCACTAATTTAGCTGCTCATGATGAACTTTGTAGCTGCAAAGGTGGATTTTCTCCTTAATATAATTTCCTTCAAGCTATTAATATATATCAACAGCCTTAACTGCAGCTTAGTTAAAGGTTTGGTTTTACTTTGCCTTTTTTGCCTAGGAATTCTTTCAGTATAGGAATGCTTTGATACTTCAGAACATTATCAAGAGATAAACTATCAAAAGGTTAATGTAATTTCAGCTTTATCACAAATGTTTGAAAATCAAAGATCGAGTTAACACACCACTGACAAAAGAATTAACAGAGAATAAGAACTGCAAAGGAAAGAGTAAATTTCAAACAGAAAATACATTTATTTCTGGGATTTTTTATCAAAAGTACTTCAATCCAAGCAGACAAATCCAAAGCTGTATTTTCATTCATTCTCTGAAGAACTAAGAGGAAGACCTATGGAATCAGATGCTATGTGGTACTTAAGAGTGAAGATGTATTTCAGTGTTGATAATACAGAATAATAAATATTGTAAGTTGAAATAAAGTTAACAGTAATGAACAATGATGAAAAACTGAAGTAGTCTTTGGGTACTATTAGCTTTCTCCCCAAACTTAAGAGCAGGTAATACTCGGATCAACGAAAACAACTAACAAACAAAATAAAAAAGAACGAAAAGGAAGCATGCAAGCACTGAGAATATAAACAGCAGAACACAGGCCTCCTAAAATTTAGCTGCCAACACACAGAGGGCATGCAGTTTGCAAGGCAGTAAAATCATATTCTGTCCATGCTACAATAGGCATACTAGACTTTACACATCCTCAGTATTTACATACAGTGAATTGTTTTATTCCATTCCATATCACTTGAATGTGAGTTAAAGCAGTATCATATCCTGTACCTACTCAGAATAAACCATGAATCATCATAGTGCAATGGTCAGCTTCTTCTAAATAAAAGATAAGCGTACAGTGATGCATTGCTTATTATCTAAAACTGAATACAAAACTGGTATTTTTTCCCATGGGAGGAATAAAAATAAGATTTTGTAGAACAGTTTTGCAGCTAAATCATCATATATTCTTAACAGCTTAAAAAAACACAGCTATGATTTTGAGCATTATTTTTATACAGAATAGTAATACTAAAGTTTTCTTTATCAAGAAAAAATACCTGTTTATTTATATTTTCTATTCAGCTATGCCCATGAGAATAGCAGTTTTAAAGCAAATGAAATACGAGCTTTCAGCCACAAAATGTGTTTCTATCAAAATTACGCATAGGAAAACATTAAATTAGCATCTGGAAAGAAAATTAAATCCACAAATTAGAGGGAGAACCCTGAAGATTCACAGTTGGAAAAGTCAAGTTTGAAGCTTTCAACTTTGTTGATGCAAAAAATGCAAAAACCATATAGATGATAAAAAGAGCTGCATGATGTCCTCTTTAGCTTAAATAACTAATCAAAAGATAAGGGCACCTTTTTCATTAAAGAAAGTATGTTAGGAATATTAAATTGCCTGTACTTTCAAAAGGTCATTTCAGTTCAATAATACAGAGTATGCAAATTAAATAAAAACCCTGTGGCCAAATGTCTTCCCTAAACACTTGCAAAAGGAAGCACAACATGCATGTAATTTTATTATATATCTTCAACTTGTTACCTGTTTTGTATTTGCAGTTACTGCTCATTTTACTTTATTAGATACAGGTATAGAGAAGTATATAGCAAACAAGATCATAGTTAAATATCCCATTTTTATACCATATCATTGCACATCTGTCAAATCCTCAAATTTCTATGTAAACTTCTGTCCTCTGCTAAGTAACTTAAATGCACATTAGTAAATCACTTTCTTCTTCAACAGTTGCATAGTACACCAAAACTTTAAAATGGGTTAGGTAAACCATTTCATCCTGCCAAATACATAGAGCCTGAATACGAAGATTTAATTCATGGTGATATATGTGTGAAATCAACTTTGCTTCATTTAGCTACCTAAAAATTCATATTCCAATTCCTTAAAGTATAATTTGATATTTCACTGGCTAAGGATATTTTATTCTTAACTGATCGTTTTCTAATTTTATCAACACTTCCAGTTAATCATTATTTATGATTACTGAGATAAGTCTCATAGTATTGCTTCTCTGTCTGAATGAATGACTGCATCTTCAAATGCATATATATGCAAATATGTATATTTCTGTGAATTTAAAATTCTTTTTTCAGACACACAAAAAAATTTTACATGTTCACTTTTCAACTATAAGTGTACTTTTCCAAAATGATTTTATTAACAAATCCACTACATATTTTGCACATTTTCTGTCAGTTGTCAACTAATACGAAGGTGACCACTGAAGAAAGAATTAGACTGTTTCTTAAATAGCTGTAGTTTGATATCAGATCATTACTTAAAAATGGCCAAGTACATAAGAGAGAAGTACTCTTGGTATATATACCTCCACTAGTAAATAAATCTATGCTCTGTTTTTACAAAGCTTTCAACAGAACTTTCACTTAAAATTATACCAGCAATTATTTCAGAAAATCTGGCAAAGAAAAAAAGAAGAATGCAATTGGAATTGCATGTATTTAAATATTTTGCTTGTTAACAATACAACAAAATTAAAAAGCAGACTGCTTACTCAGCTAAATTAACCTTTCAAAAAAATCAGAAATCTTGAGATACTCATATATACATTTTTCTATTCTGACAATTCACTTTTCACATAGAAAAATATTCATAAGTCTTATTTGACTAATATAGTTACAGATTCCTGAACCAATTCTGCCAGCAGCAAATTATGTTTTTACTATGGAATTTAGAGTAAAGCTCAAATTGCTCTGAAGCAGTTGGGGCCTAAACCCTAAAGAATCAAATCAATTTCTTCGTAAATTTTGGGTATGTAAAAATTTGGATTGACTGTGGAAAGTTGTTGGTATTTAAGAGAGAAGAACTTTCAAGTAGTGTCCATGATGCTTAAAAAATGTTGAGACTAAAATAATTTTTGAGAATTGTAATATTTCTTATACAAAATTGTATTTCTGTGATATACTTGAAACCTGTTATGATTGTTTTATTTGCAGTTAATATTGATTTTACTTTGATCATATACTATTAATAAACAAGGAGAAACATATACTATACAAGATCATAGATGACCTCAGCTGAATTCAGCTCTGTATTTCCATCAAAGGATTCTGCTGATGTTATGATATGAACCATGGAAGTGCAATCCAAGAAGTTAGTGAAGGTCAGCTCAACTGAGAGAGTAAAATGCAAGCTTTGCATTGAATTATCATTCTCTCAGATGCGATGTGTATGATGAACTTAGGCATTATACACAGCAAAGACAAAAGGAAATAGCACTAAAAGTCTATCAAAATCACAACTGGGTATTCTCCCAACTGAAAAATTACTATGTATTACAAGCTGGTTATACTTTGCAGCCTAAGCATTTTTAGCTTTCATTTCTTTTGCTGGATTTATGTTAGTATATTTACAAGCATAAACAACTAGGATTCTATTTAAATTACTAAAGTAAATCGCAAACATATACAACAGTGGATTTTTCAATTTTAGTAGTCTTTTTTCTGATTTGATTTCAATATCAAATACATAAGCAAGAATGCTGAGCCATATTATAATTTTCAAATAAAAAGGTTTCAGAAAAAGAATTTTCTTAATGCAAATTCAAATAACAGTGCTATTTTGTGCTATATATTTTTATAATTGGCTACTTACATTCAAAACACGAAGTCCAGCTGTGTCACACAAAGTATTTTAGAACATCCCCACAATTAGTACACATATGTATTCTCAAAATCTAAGAGACTGGCATCAATGCAAATGTGAATATACATGCACAAAATCATTTATACAAATCAGGAGCAATGGCGGCTAGAAAAAAATCCTCTATCCTGGATACATGCCAGACTGATGGTTTGTGCCTTGCATCTTCACTGTTGCTAACCTAGCTTATTTTTCTTGCCTGGCTATAAAACTCTTTCAAACTGTCTGAATGCTACATATGATTCATATCGCCAGACTATGTTGGTGTGCATTAAACAGAAGGAAAAAAGCTCTCCTATCATGACTGTATTTCGTCTTGCAGCACGCATATAGTTTTAAACTGCACGTGCTGGCACGGAATGTAGCATGAACTAAACACATGGAACTTTTGTGACCGTAAGGAGCATTATTCACTGCTGTGTGAAAGACTCAGTGTTCCTACACTCATCATCTTTTCTGCCAGTTCTGGTATTCCTGTTAAGCTGGTAATTCCTGTAAATAACAAAGTAAAGGAGCAAAAAAGTTCTGGGGATTGCTTAGGGGAAGAAAAATCCCCAGATGTGCTTTTCCAAAAGAGTGTGGAGACTTTCAGCTTCCTATAGCATCAAGTTCCTATCCTTAGCATATACTAAGAAAACTGATAAGGATTTTTACTAAATGCAATAAAAAGCACCTGTTTCTCCGTATATCTTAACACACTAGGTCTTAGATACTTCACCAAATACAAAATATCCATTACTGCATGAAGTCTTAAAAAAATTTCAAAACTGTAAAAATAACTTAAGAAAGTCATATTCTCAGTACATCAGGATTTTTCCCAATAATAAATATATTTAATATTTTGTGAATGAACAGAGTGCCTAGATTGTGCTGGCTGGAAATATGGCATAATTTAAGAAGTGAAACAGGAAACATTAAATTCAATATGACAGTACACAAGTATAAGTTCAGAGGTTTGGAGTTCTTTTGCAATGTGATACTTCCACATTCATTCAATTTTTTTCAAAGTAACAGAATCTTGCTGTGATCAGTTGGGGGCCATGCAGCATAAATGCAATTTCAGTAAATATGAAATGTTCCATGAAATAATTCTTTTAACTTTTTATAAAAAATGTATAAAGTAACAGATCACAGTGAAAGACTTCTGTGCTGCCTTTTCTCTTAGGTAACTTGATGACACTTGAATGACTACTGCCTTATTCAAGGCACAGCTGTGTCGAAGCAAATGGAATCTCATAGTACATTTAAAAAGTTTACAATACTTGTTATGCTTTACACATACTACAGTTAATGCTCTTGGAAATAAATTGCCTCATAGATTGATGACAGTGACAGACTTTAGCACACACTACTGTTTGCACCCAACTGAGGCCATTATCATTCATTACATTTTTTTCTTTCTTTCTTAGCTAAGTAGCAATAATTTTCACTACACAATTAAAGCTTCTGTGTACTTTTTTACCCTTTAAATTACTTTCAGCATTAAAGGTGTCACAAGATCATTTATACTCTCTTAAACAGTACTTACTTCAGTGACAGTTACCACAGAAGTCACAAGGATGTCTTTTCCTGATCCTTCCTAGAAGGGAGTGAATAGCTAATACATTGTCTACATGGTGAAGTGCAGTGCTAGGCACCAATGCTCAACAAACCTCAATTAATTAGTCTAGGAACCTGTTTAACAGCCCAAGCAGAGTACTTGCAGCCTAGTAAATTTGGTGTAGCCATTGTCTTTGACAGACTTGGGGTTTGTTCTCTATTCCTCTCCTTAAGAAGTTCTAATATTCATTTTGCTTTAGGAATTTAAAAGTTAAACAAGAGGAGAGAAACCTCCAAAAATTCAAAGTGAGAAAGTTTCTGAAACTCTCATGTTATAGAAACACTAGCCTAGATATTTTTCTTTTCAAGGGAAACAGGACACACAAGTTTGACAGATAACGCTACAGACTCAAAATTACAAACAAAAATCATCTAATATAGCAGGAATCAGTCACTGAAATATAATAGGCTTATGGTACAAAACTGTTATGTATGCACCACTCTTTGACAATGGAGCCAGGGCTCTCCCTCTGGGTAAACTCTTAAGATATTTTCATTAGATAAGGCACCACGCTCTTTTTTCCATTGGAATCTGGTGCTTTGCATAAGGATAACTTTTGTATAATACTTTTGGGGCAGGGGAGTAAATATATCTAAATGTATAAGGCATAAAACTGACTGTATCTACATGTGTTTCAAATATAATTTATTTCATTATTATAAAAATATATAAATGTATGCATCAAAGCTTTGTTATTTCTGTACTCTTAAGACAAAGTTGTAAAAATATTTGTGTTATATTACATTATCACAGAAAAGCCAAATCTTAAAATTATATATTGTGTACTTGAAAGCATTTGCACATTATTTGTAAAGCAAAATCCTGTCTTCTTGAGCTTATTGGCAGCTACATTCAGGGAGTTACACAATGGATCCATAACTAAAGGTTATCTTTAAGGAATGACTTAGTATTATTTCTCAGTTTTTCTGTATTTCTTTGCAATTTGCATTATTTTAGCTAACTTATCCGCAAACTCTTTTGGACAAAGGTTATACATAGGATGTGCTGATACTACATAAGAGAAGAGACCAACTCTCAGTGACTAAAAGAAGAACTAAGACAAAATGATAAAGAAGTGGCAACATCATACCAAAGCTTAATAGTAGGGAAAGATAATATCCACAGACTAACCTTGTCAGCATGGATGCTTAATCAATGTTTCTACAACATATCCTACTGAATATTTAGAAAAAAAATGCTGCTTGATCAGCCAATCACTACAAGTTATTGTAGTGATACAGTTATTGTCACCTGGACTGAAGCAGTATTCATAAAATTAATATTAATAGGATTAATATTTTTACAGGTAGTATTTTCCATGAGTAATTTTTCTCTTTGCTGTACTTGCTATATTTTTTCTAATATATTTTCAGAATGTACTGTCCAAACTGTGTTCTTTTCACTTCTGAACTGCTTTCCATAGCACATTTTTAATAATAGTTTCTGCCCTTGCTCCTTAAAACATGAAAGCTCTATGTGTAGTTTTGGAATCAATTCTAATCAAATGCTATAAGCACTGCCGTCATTGAGGAGAGATT
Organism: Apteryx mantelli; assembly: GCF_036417845.1. Classification (NCBI taxonomy): domain Eukaryota; kingdom Metazoa; phylum Chordata; class Aves; order Apterygiformes; family Apterygidae; genus Apteryx; species Apteryx mantelli. The sequence continues at coordinate 48,885,870 of NC_089982.1, read as the reverse complement.
AGAGGTTAGCAGCTAAGCACCACATTGTAGCAGCCACCTTCATAGTACCACAATTGCAAAGAGTGAATAAATAATGATAAGGATATATGATTTATCAAAGGATTTCTGAAATATTAAAACTAGTTGGTTTGTGGACATTAACAGTATTCACGACACCTGAACCTACATTGTAATATTTATAGAAGAAATAGAATGACAATGGAATAAGTGAACATAGCACTAAAATATACAAGATTCCACTTACAACTCAGTTTCAGACATGCTGCAAGCCTATGTATTAGTACGGACACTCTCCATCCTCCTCTCCATTTCTCAAGTTTAGGCCTCCTAGAAATGACACAGTCCTTTGTATTCCATGATTCCAGACCCTTTTAAAAAGCTAACTTCTTTCCAGTGTTAGCCGCATGATACCTCCAAAAGGTATTATGAAACTATACGGTTATGGATTTGAGTTAAGTCAGCAGGCTTGACTCATCTATACTGGAGATAAGTATGCATTTAGATAGCACAGTCTCTAGCTTTCTCTTGCAGCTCTTGCTAGGCAGCTTTCCAAAGGCCATTCCATCACTCTGGATACTATGTAACTTTAGGATCAAGTAGGTATGCCTTATTCAGAACATCACTCCCCACTCCTCAATAAAAAAGAGGTACCTAGCACTGAGTAATGGATCATAAACAAAAATCACAAACTTGGAGTAACTGTTTGCTCACAAATAGCATACAAAATGGTCTCATTATAAATTAAATGGAAAATCAACCTAGTATTTCCAGTGGGGTCCAGTGATATAAAAATGGGCTGCTACTGAACTAGAACTCCCATACTGGGTGCTCACTTGCTTACTGCAGGTAGTATTTGTCCACCCTTCATCTTAACAGACATCTGCTTGAGAATCCAAACACACTACCAGAAAATTCCTGTGTCTTGGGTATTGATTCACCAAATCCAAAAGTGCACAAAAATGCCCTGAAAATAGTTGAAGCTCCTCTTTGCATTTTTTTTTTTTTTATTCTCCCAAACAATGAAGTGCCACATGTCTAGCTCTTACCCAGAATCAATTTCTATAGGAAACTGCTGGATGAAATGGAGACATAACAGACTGACACACCAAATATATACAGATACAACCAGTTCTACAAATACTGCTCTTCAAAAAATTACCAAAACCAGAGAGTGAAATTGGTTTTCATCTGCGGCTGTAGTATACACAGATTGTAAATTATCTTGCAGTAGATATTAAATTAAAAAACAACAGGTTTTCTTTTTTTTTTTTTTAAGGTTATTCTTCCATCCTTCCTTCACTTCACCATCCAAATTCACTTTCTAGGAGCAAATATAACATTATTCTTTTATTTATTTAACTTTTAAATCCTGAAGTTTGTAAATTTAAAAATGTAATATTAAGTGAGAGAAATCTGTATTACCAAAATAGGATGTACTAAACATTCAGTCAAAAAAAAGATGATGCTTTTATGAAGAATTCTAAAATGAACTTTTAGTTAAAAATATTTATATCGTATCTTTCTATTTAACTGATTCTAACTTATTTTTTCTAAAAGAATGCATCAGAATATTAAGAGAAAAAAACATATAATTTTTTAAAAAGCCAGGACTACTTTCCTGCATTTAGATACAAAATTCTAAGAAGGCACAGAAACATCAAAAATGTATCAAAGATGTTGAAGAGTGTTTTCATTTAAAGTGCTCTGTCAGTAATACATTATACCCATCTGTTGTATATTGACATTATAAGCTTTAATTACTATTATTTTTAATAAATTCTGTATGTCAAGGCATCTCATCTCCCACTGGTTGGTCTGAGTGCATCAAGACTCGACTTTGGGCATTTGGGAGACCTACCTGGACACATTAGTGAACACACTGCAGCTAGCCACAAGGGCACTGCTGACTCACATTCACCTGTTGTCCACTGGGACACTTAGGTCCTTTTCTGCAAACCTGGCAATCCACTCCCTGCCTGTGCTGTTGTGCAGGAGTATTCAATTCCATGTACAAGATTTCCTTTTCATCCTTGCTGGACTTCATGTTTCTGTCAGCTCATTTCTCTAGCTTACTGAGATTGCTTTGAATGGCAGCCCCCAGTTTGGTGTTATCTGTCACTCTTGCTCAGGGTGTACTCCATTCCATCATCCTGGTCATGATGAAGATGTTAAACAACATTGGCTGTAGTAAAAAGCTCTGAGCAATGCCATTAGATACCAGCAAGCTGGTTTCCATCCACCTTGTAGTCTACTCATCCAGTCCATCTCTCTCCAGTTTGACTATAAGGGTATTACGGCTATGGGACACCATGTCCAAAGTCTTGCTAAAGTCAAGATAAATGACATACATTGCCCTCCCGTCATCCACTGAGCCAATCATATCATCACATGGCAACAAATACCTAAAACTACAAAATCTGCCTCTGATGCTAGATACTGATATATCTGTATGCAATACATTCCCCTTTCCTTCTGAATATCAAAGACTGCATTCATATCTGATATTAAAAAAGTAAAAATAAAAAAGTTGTGCTGGAGACACCTGAGAAGACTGACACTTTAAAAAAAATTGCTTTTTGAAAGTGTAATATGCTTTCCTTTTTTATACTATATTGAAGCTGAACATAGCCTAGCTAGTTGAGTCTATAACAGGTACCTTAGCAAACATTTTCTTCTTTTCACTATTGTTTTGTCTCTAGTTTAAGAAAATTGTGTTTTAGACTAGGATTTGTGTTTTTGACTAGGATATGGTCACCTTTTCTCAGAACTTCCACAAGAAAGAAAAACCCTTCAAACCTCTAATTACAGAAGTGGCAGAAAAATGGTTTCTGAATTTGTGGTCTTACTGAGGAGTATTGATCAAAGGAATACTGATAAACACTGCTTCAGACAAAAGTCGCTGAGTAGGGGATTATAATCAGATTAACAAATAGAGAAAAATATGTCCAGAGAGAAGTATGTCTAAAGTAAAAATGGTTAGGGAACTTCATTTGGTAGAATTGGAACTTTCTCTTTTTAACGCAGCTAGTATAATATCATCTTATGCAGGCACCCAGCGATCTTTCTTACTCATTTGGCTCACTTCCATGCTTACCTCCATGCTGTTTATTCTAGAAGAGCTCCTCAACTAAACAGTATCTCTTCCCATATAGTTAAATTAATCAGCATGTTACTTTGTATTGCCTGGAAGTTGTGTGTTTAGTAATTAAATAATTTGTCTTCCCTTTCACAATCACAGTGAATAGAATTAGTACCCTTTCCATGGGGACATTTTTTGATACAGACTATCAGAGCAATCACCCATCTTCGGTATGCTACAAGGCACACAGTAAACGTGATCTGGACCCTTTGTGGGGTCAGTGAATTGATCCCATTTAACACACTCATGTCAGCAACACATGCACATGGCAATCACTAACATTTCAGCATTAGTAATTTGCTGCTTAGACATGCATATAACAACATGGAAAGTACAATTAAACCTCCTGCCCTAGATACTTTAAAAGCACTCTGACTTTGCAAAGCAATTCTGAAGCTGGCTTAGCTTGCAACTGAGGGAAAGCCCCTCACATAGTGCTTGTGTAAGGAAAGCCCTATAGAGCATCCTTGCGTACATCCTTGTGTAGGGAAAGCCCTACAGAGCACAGGGTCAAACACCAGCTGTTGTGCCATATTGCTGACAACACAGTGAGCATCACTGATACAGAAAAAGTCACCTTTTCTGTTATTCTCAAGGCCTTGGCTATCTCTGCATGACAAAGTTTTGCAGATTCTTGATAGCTCAAAAAGTAGATAACAGACCTCTCCAGAGTTATGTCACTCATTCAGCTAGAAATAATTTACCATCTTGGTCAGAAGATGAATACACTGCCCCCAACCTCAAAACAATACCTTGATATAACAATACCCTAGATGCTGCTACAGTCTATTTTAAATGGCAAAAGTAGTGTAGAAGTTTTAGTAAGAATATTCAGCAAGAACTTGAAACCTCTTGAAAACAATGTATATAAACACCTTGCTAAAAATGTATTCCTAGCTAAAAAGATTTCATTCAGAAAACAATTATTTCACTGATTTTAAGTCAATAATTTGTTTGAAAAAGTGTAAAACAAAATGGTAAGATAAAATTCAAAAGTGAAGAGAGTCCCATTGTGTCCTGGAAACAATTAAATCTTACCTTCCTCTCTTGGTTCATATGAAGATAAATGTCTTCATATTGTATTATGTGATGGGAGCAGGCACAGGAAGTACAAAGAGGGCAATAAACTGTCTACCACTAGATTCTTTCTCATAGTCACCTGGCATAGCACTGGCAACCCTCACACAGCCAGAGCAGCAAGAAGGCTCATCTTCAGCTTCCTTAATCTGGTATGTTAGTCTATGTTTTTATACTATAGCAATTACCTTCAGGACACTTCATTAATCTAATACAGCCTAGAACATTAGCTACATCAGCATTAAAAAATGCTTAAATTATTTACTTTGATTGCTAAGCTCATGAAAGAGAGGAATTTCAAGAAAGAAAATTCTTAAGGTTGTTAACCCGTCAACTTGGTCTCTATATTTTTACTGCTTTGATATATCCCAGATTAAATATTATTGTCATCTTCCACAAAATTGAACAAAGAAAAATATACAAATACTTGTTCTTCTAAGTAATTTATTTCAAATTTTAGTTTAGTACTTCAGTAGAAATGCAACTAATCATGTATTATACCAACAAGCAAATGGGTGCAAAATTCATGCTTATTGGCAAAGTTTCACTTCTCATAATTTGTTTCTAAGGAGGAATGAAGTTTAGAATCTGACAAATTTTAAAGTATTCATTGGAGTGAGTATAGCATTTCAGTGTCACACTTCAGTTCCCAAATTCCTATCCTTTTACATTGAATATATATTTTTGGATAATCTTCAGGAATACTCTCACCTCATGCCTTCACACATATTCCTTCCAATAATGTCTAAAAAATTCTTGATTTTTAGTGGAAGAAGCAAGATTTGTATACTAACCACTATACAAAAGAAGTGTTCTGCAAAAGTGAGGCCAACACAGCAGTTATTTGTTTTGAAATTAAAGTAATCAATTTAAAAATCTCAAAACACGCAGGCAGCGCCTAGTTTAGGACATATAATTATTTGGAACTCTCAGAAAGATGGTGAATTCTTTGTAGTTAAGTTCATGCACATGAGTTGGAAAAAAATGATATTGTGGAAGCCTACAGAACCGATACAACTAGTTTTCCAGGTTGGGGTTCCCCAACTATCTTTCCTAGTTAGGAAACGTTTAGCCAGGATGCCATGTTTAGCAAACTTTAGCATGGTTTTGTCCCACCCAGATTTGTCTAAGAATAACCTAGTAATTTTCCATCCTCAGACTTTAATAACAGAACAAGGACCACACTTTTCAGCAAGATTCTTTGATCTCCATCGTAGGGTTGAAGTAAGGCAGGAATCACCTTTTGAATAGCTCAGGCCTGTCCAATTACTTTTTAAAAACTAATTCTAGTAATAGCGTGCAAAACAAACATATTAAAGAAAAAAAGGATCCCTCTCCCAATTTTATAGTAGAATATATTTTATTTTGCATTTCAAAAAAATGCAAAGATTATTGTCAGTCTGGAGATAATTAACAAGAAAAGAAAATGAAAAATTATAACTATCAAGCATGGAATTGAGTTATTGTACTTTAAGAGAAACTGGAAATGGAATTGAATTATTATACTTTAAGAGAAACAGGAAGTACCTGAAACTGGATTAGAATACATTGTATTCTAAACAGAATATTCACTTAAACCTTGAAACATAATAAGCAACACAAATATCTATTCTTTCTTGAGAACAACTTCCCAAAGACTATAAGGAAAATGCGGCATGTATTATGATGACATATGGCCAATTTTACATGAGGGAGACAGGTTATGCTTTACATCAGTGCCTCAAGGAATGCAGACTACTAATACTGCTATTACCAAGCAATTTAAATCATAGTATAATTACACAGACAGATGGATTCTGAAACCCTTCTAGTTTCTTTTCAGCATTTAAATCAGAGTGAAAGATAACCAGAGAACTTTTCAGTTATAAAATGCCTAAGAACTAATGGATGAAGTTGACAAAATGTACAAACCAAGCTTAGTGGAAACAGCTTAAGAAAAATCAAAAAAATAGTATTTTATTCTAGGTACAAGGTAACATTAGCATAATTTTCACAGACTAATTAACACAGGCACAGAAAATCAGGAAAACAAAATGTAAGCAGAAAGACTTAGTTTCAACTTTTGCAGCTTTTAGTTATTTACTATACATATGTTTATTTCATTTTCAAAAAGTTGAACGCTCCAGAGTGGTTGGAGACTACACTTTTTGAAAATAATCCTGGAGCAGCAGGTTAGAGAGCCCACAAGAGAATAAACAACCCTGTAATTGATCCTGAGTAACACACAAGACTGCAATTAAAATCTTGAAGAAGAAACAATGGCATAAGCAACATTCATCTTATTAATTCTTTCTTTTTCTTTTTTTGATGTAAGCTTCATTTACTGTCTAGGTTTCTATTACAATTTTTTTTGTAAATGTCTTCACTTTGCAACATGTTTGTTATACAATACATATAGCAAAAATGTTGTATTTGTTTTTGACTTGTTATTTCTTAAGGAAGTTCTCATGTATGTGATTGCTCTGGCTATCTGTCTGGTTTTTGCTAGAGATAGCTTTTTAAACTCTGGTGAATTTCAATTAATTTGAAAGAAAGAAACTGCAAACAAATAAATTCCATGATTTGCATAGTTCTGTTTTCAGTCCTTTGATATTTATCTTTAATTTTACTGAAATATCCTTTCTTTTTTTTTAATTCAATTAAAACAATGGTTATTCCAATATTGTTAAGCATACTTAACTGTAAATAGTCAACAGACTTACAAAAATCAACTTAGTCAAAACTTAATAATTATATTCAAATATACTGATAAAACTGGGGACACTAAATCCCTTCATAGAGCTTACAGAACTCTACTGAATACACAGGAAATTTCGGTACCAAACCTAAGTCATATGAGGCTGCCTGTCAGATCATTTTACAGAACAGGTCACTAGGCATCCATTTCTAACACCCTGTACAGTACACCAATATTACTTCAGCAGGCTTTCTATCCTCAAACACTCTCCACACAAGCTTATATCAAGTAGTATATACTCTTGGCATCACACTATAAAACACCATACTGATAAGCTACAGTGCAATTGGATACAGTCAATATGCTCTTGAAAAGACTAGTCCTAAGCAGTGTGGGCGTAAGCCACTATTCACCACTTTGCCTGAGGGCCAAGAGCCCCTCTCTGTGCTGAAAATCTTAAGCAATGTAGTTATAGCCAGAGGCCAAGTACACTCTGCAACAAACTCCACAATACCCGTCCACAGCATGGGACCTGCAGAGTGTGCTGCAGTTCTCTTTTTGCTGAGATGTCAGGGAACGAGCAAGGAGCAAAAAGAAAATGGTGTGCCCTTGGATCTCTGTGCCAACATGGGATCAGGATGACTCCCCAGAAGAATTCCAACATTCCTTAATATTGATATATCTGTAATTGTACCTAAATGAGAAGTCTATATCCATAAAAAGTAAATAGTACTTTTGTGCTGTTCTTCAACAATAAACATGCTATGTCTGTGCAAGTGCAAACATGGAAATGAACTATAGAGATAACCCATAAACTAACCACCTTAGGACTGTCGAACCATGCGCAGAAGTTGATTTGCAATGTTGTCAATCTACAGATAAATGACTTTTACTAGAATTGCAGCAGAAATGAACTTTGGAGTCATCTCCACGGAAACATACTTGCATGAATAAAATAAACAGAAAAATCTGTGTTGAATGGATTTCCAAAACTACTCACAACCCTCCTGGAAAAGAAAAAAATAAAGAGAATCACATCAGTTAAAAAAAATCTATGATATGATATGATATGATACGATATATGATATAACACAGAAGTCTCCATACCTGGAAAAGAATGTGAATGCATTATTAGATCATGACAATAATTCAATATTGTTGTAAAAACGAAGCATTCACCTAGTATTCACCTACCCTAAAAACTGCTCTTATAATCAGTGGGGATATTCACTGATACCAACAAATTTGAAGTTATGCCTCAATTTTGTAATGAGTAAACCCACAATGATACCAAAGTTATACACTCAGAAATTTACAGGGTTTATCTAAATAACTTAAAATCACTTTTAAATGTTAAGAAATTATATCTTAAAAACTGATAGCATATGTATATATATGTATATACCTATATTTCTATACAAATGTAGGTAGACGTTTATTTTAAAAGACCTATTTATTTAAAAAGCAGTCTTCTTTTTTCACAATCTTAACTCAGACAGTTTAGATTTACTGTATGTTACAGGCAGAATCAATCACAATGCCAATAGTTGAGCTTCATCAGTATTTTCCAGAAGAAAAGATGAAATTTTTTCAACCCTGTCTACAACTAAAGCAAATCAGGAAAGAACTTTCACAGTTACTGCTTCTTCTGTACTAGGAAGTTGCCAGAGTGTCCATTATGACAAGAAGTACCTTTATCTGAGTTCATCTCCTTCAAATGGTAAGGAGATGGAAGAATCAGTCTGTCTACAATAGAGGAAACAGATAGAAATTCAGGCTAGCATACAATGAAAGTGTATAAAGAATGAAAGATAGCAGGAACACTGAGGACAGCAGCAAGTGAGCTTGACTGAATTTGGGACAAGAACCAGCATGGAAAAAATGAGTGAGAACAGGCTACACTCTTCACTCCTGCTGATGGTTGCTCTGTTCCCCTCAACTGCAAATTGAAGATGGTCATAGGACTGGTTAATCAAATGTGACTGGTTATGATGCTAGTTACTTCACTGTCATATCATGTGCATTAAATGTACGAGGACAGAATTCTCGTCTTGACATATTTCTGAAAGGACTGCTGCAAAGCGTCCTTTCAGGATTAGAATTTTAAGCAATCTCTGAAGCATCTAAATATTTGAGCCACAGTGATAAAGAGATAATGACAAGCCTGAATACTGAACCATAAATAATATCTGATTTATGGACTAAATTTAAATGGTTATGAGAAAATTAACTTCCCTTGATAGCTTTAAAATAGATTTAAAAATGAATTATTAGCCAAATTTCTTTTAATTTCAAATGAATTTCCTATATATTAGCAAGTATTTAAAACCAAGATCATGGGTCATGGTAACCCTTTCAACAGTACATGAGTGATTTAGAAGCCTGATATGACTAATTATACTTTAAAAATTAATTCTTGTATTTAATTATTTTAGGATAAAAGCTGGGATTTTTTTTTTTTAATCAAGAGCAGAAGCATCTGAAACACATGTAAAAAGTCAGGAAAGCATTTGTTTTGAAATTGAGAACAATTCAATATTAAAGACGAATATAGCTCTTCCATGTTCTGTGACCAGAAATTTCTTCATGAAATTCAGCAGTATATTCTAAAATATATAGCATAGCACAACACAAAGGAAAGATTAGAAGACTCAGCAAGGAAAGTATTTTCAGTTGAGAAAGATGAGACCTAAATATATCTTACTTCTAAGATACGAAAGCAATATTTGGCTAGACTTTGGTACTTAGAAGAAACAGAGAATTACATAAGGAAATGTATTGATTTAAGTACTTTAGTCAGCTCAACTAAAAATACCCTAGAACACTAAAATACTGTGAGATAATCCAAACTTCAGAAAATGAATACCAAATATAAATATCCACTGAAATTTCAAATAAACTGGTTCACATTAATACTTGCTAGATGATGGATATACATTTTAAAAGTTTCTAGCAACAGGTTATTATCCAGCTGGGATTTGAATTACCTCATTATTATTATTATTATTTGCTGCTTATCCTTGGAGCTAAGGGACTTGTCTATTCTTCAAAATGACTTTTAAATCAGACCCTCATTAATCACCTCAAAATACAGTGTTGTTCTGTTAAAAAAGGGGGAAAAAACTCAGACCGAATGGGAATTACTACAGGCGAAAATCTGAATGCTCAAGCAAATCTCAGGTTTGTTTTTTATGTAAATCAAATATATTATTTTTTGAATGTGATCTGTGTTCCTAAAAATATGGAACTACAAAGTTATACAGATAAATAAGCATCACATATGCTATAAATTGTGAACTTTTTATCTCCTTTTCCATATTTTTTCTCCCATTTATGATTGTATCTCAGATGTTTCTGGATTATTATTAAGATATTCGAATGTACTAGAAATCTGTTTTGTGGAACTGTTAAATAATATTTATATTTCTATTTTGCCTAAGTAATGATGTAAAATCCTGTAAAGTTCATCATGCAGTATTGCTACCTTACCAAAGTTTATAACTTTTCTATTTTATAATTATTTCTATGTAAATAAACAGCATGTGTACACAGCAAAACACAGCACAGTATGGAGATAAATGAGCTAGCTTTAAACTTGAATACAGCGAGCCGTGTAGTTTGCAGCACAAAGAAAATAATCAGGATAATTTACTCTCTTGCCACTATAACTCATGTCTTAAGACACCACTGCAGTGGTGGATATTTTTGCTGCCATCTCTGCATTTCCTGAATTTCATTCATATGTCTTCCAGATATAGCCCACTGGGCTAACTAAGTGTACACTAGAAGCCCATGCTCAAACGGACAAAGTAGGGATTAAATTGCAGTCTGGATCTCAAGAGATGTGATGTTGCCTGAGCAGTCTATGAGTAACTGTTATGTGCTGAGCCATGAAATATAAAACGCTATCCTGCCTGTCAACATCAGGGGGAGTGTACATGCTTCCTGAGAAGGAGCAGGAAAACTCTACAGCTGCTGGCCCAGTGGAGGATGGCTACTATTCAGATCCGGTAATTCCCGGCCATGTTCAATCATGTTGTAATTGGCCATGCTCAGAGGCAAATACCGCTTGTGGCAGGTGTACAACCAGAACCTGAACACAGCCTGCAAACTTCTCTCTGCCTACAAAAGTTGTGCAAGACTTTTTAACGCATATAGGCCCAAAGGCATGATTGTGAGTATACAGAATGTGTTTGGAGGAACTCATTAACAAAAAAAGAGCTAAGCATTAACATGCAAAAGAAACCAATCCTATTCTTTCTTTTTTTTTGGTATGGGAAGTGCATTAAGATTATTTAATAAAGTTTAAGCATAAAGGGAAGGAGGTATTCCCTACAATAAGCTCTAAGTCAAAACAGCCAAATATTTCTTTTGAATACTAATGAAAGAGCTTACATAGAGATCTTACATAATTGGAAATATAAATGAAGATATTACTATATCTGTATATTTGAATACATATACCAATGTATCTGTATGTCAATATATTAAGAGTAGCATAGAGTGTGTCAACAAGAGCAAGTTTTACATACATGCACTCAAAGGGGTATGCTGAAAAAGATATCAAGGATATTACGTATTTCATATTTATATGGTTAGGTACATGGTTTATCGCCTGTCTCATTCAGAATAACTAGATTACAGACACACTTTATGTTCGCAACTTTTAATAACAGAAGGACTGAAAACAGCTTTCCCACAAGTGAATTTTGTGAAGGAGAGCAGTCAGAGACTTACGAGACAACATGAAACAGTGTCACTTTCACAGTATGAATCCTACTTGACGGACCTTCTAGAAACCAAATTAAGGCTATGTGGAAGTCATGTAGAAGCTTAAAATGCGACTCCCAAAAAAACCCAAGCTTCTGTTCAATGTCAAATTACATGAAGTTATAGAGTTTACAGGTTAGTCTGAGGAACTTCTCATGACACATGCTGCTCTAATTCATTAGGCTTTTTCAGACCAAGAAATAACAAGGAGATATCAAAAACAAAACCAGAAAGAGTCTGAAAGCATTACAGAAAAATGAATCATGCAAAACTAGTTTTAACTAGACAAGTTATTTTAGGACAAAAAGTCTGGTTACTTCTGGATTTGCATTCTGTCTTCTCACATCCTCCCTCTGTGCAGTAAATCTTTCCTTTAGTATCTCCTTTAACTTCCCCCCTCCCTACCACAATGCCTCAGTTTCTCTTCTCCCTTCCTGTGTGTCCTGAAATCCCATCAGTGTTCGCACTTTCCCCATGTGTGCCCCAGGTCCTGGTTAGTGCTTTGACAAGCTCTTACAGCAAGTGCTGTGGTAGTCATCACCTATGTGAGAGCTGATTGGTCAAAATTGTGTGTGCTGAATGACCTGCTGAAAAAAGAAGATGACAGTTTAGATCTTCTTCTTCCCACATCTGTAACATAATCATAATCATGCCTGTAAACAAGATGTTTCATCTAAGACCATCTAGGAGAAGAGTTTCCTCACTATTTTACAGTTCTCACCTAAAGAATCACATCAATGGCACCTGTGGGTATGCTTCCCTAGTGCACTATCAGTGGACTTCCTTTAGCCGTATTTTCTCCTATTTTTATCTGCTGAGTAATTTGTACTAAAGATTACCAATGGAAACTGTACTGAGACAGTTAAAGAAGCACTCAGAAGGGCTAACAAAAACTTCTCACATAGGAGGTAAGAATTCAGCTTTTATCTATCAATAATTTTAAGAAGTTGTCTAATACATATCCAATCTGCAATAGTTCAACTAATATAGGACCTAACACACCAGTGAGGTTCAGCTTATACTTGTGTACAGTTTTTAAGAGCAGAAGCGATACAATTTATATTGAAATTATAGTGTAAGAAGCACTTCTTGTTCATGGTGTGTTTTCAATATGATCCTTGTTACTAAGACACATTTTTATTCCATTTTCACACTTGGCAATACTGCAAACAATAAAGGTATGAGAGTGTGACAGATACAAAATCACCCCCAACATCAACCAATGCATCCATGTGGTCACAATTTGAAACTGAAAGTCAAAGTTCTTGTTGTCTCAAGCATCATAAACAACTTTCTACAATGGAAATTTAGTTAAAAATAAATACCCTTCATGACATAAAGTATTGTAGAAGTATTTATTTTAAATTAGGTCTCATTTATTTCATGTGTAGTAGTTACTTTAATTATTCCAACTTACCCCTTTGGTACAATCTTCACAAAAAACCCAAAAAAATGAATTGTGGCTCCCAAGAACTTCTTAACACAATTTGTCTCAGAAGCCCTTCTTTCTCTCACATCATCTTTCACAGCTGCTTTCCCTTCTATTGACACTAAGCTACTTTCATTTATTCTTGGATTTAGAGAAGTTGAAGTACTGTAAGTGGACTGTAGTACCTGTTGACTTGAACAAATCTACAAGGCCTGCATTTCCTGGACTGAGAACTCCTGTGCAATGGGCCAGATGAGACGTAGCACTTCCATTCTACTGAGAGCCCCAATACAGATTCTACAGGGCTGGAGAAACTTCTGACAAAGAAGATAGGTACTGAAGAGGCAGAAGCAAAGGTTCAGCAATTAAACTATATGACATATTTAGTGTGTATGGCAAAGCTTTATTTATTTATTTGTTTATTAACTTTTTCAGTAAGCCCCACAAGGATCCACAGAATAATCACTGGTAGCACGTCACTTGGAGAGAGTGAGGCAGTAGCTTCCTAATGACAGACACTTCCTAATGACAGTCCATAGGAAGGAAGGGTATTCAGTAGAGGTTTAATAATTTTTCATAGCACTGCTTCTCTTTCAAGCAGCAGAAAACGTTAAAACTTCATGGCTTTCTCCCGGCTAGCTGAGAATATACCTGAATATACATAGAGTGGGCATAGTCTTAGAATTACTTGCTTTTTTTGTGTCAGTCAGTATACCAGTCTTTGAACAAAGGTGATAACTAACAGCATAGTCTCTCTTTTAGGAAACTCATCTCAAACACCAGTGCCTCATTTCCCAGTTGCAATCTGGCCTCATAGATGAATTTTGTTAAAAAGACTGAGGGAGACTACAAACTTGATTCCTGCTTATAGCAACTCTCTAATAAAAAAAAATTAAGGGGAAAAAAAACATTTTTTTAAAAAGCTGAACTATGCTCACATACTACGCAAAAGGGCTTCTAAAAATATATTTTCTGTTAAATAATTACACTTCATAGGTAATATTACATACATAATTCCGCATGAACTATTTTGCCAGTATGCTTCCTATACTATGGTACCACTCTCCACATTAACATACACTGTATGAGGAAAACAACTTGCTATTTTTAACTGCTTCAAATTGAAGGTTTCAAATACTACACACAGTTCTTTCACTCATTCACAGCATAACTGCTCTAAGCAAATGGCCCGTGTCACACATAAGATAACTTCTGAATTACTAAGGTAACTTTCTAAGAGAAATGAAATTCTCATGGTCATTTTGATATCCACCTATTATGAAATTACTGCTTTCCTTTTTAAGACACTTCAGTTAAATAAAAAAAATTTTTTTTTGATAATCAGTGACTGTTGAGTCAATCCTGCATCAGAAGTGTAGTTTCCAATGGTGTACATATTTCCACTGAAAACTAGAAGTTACTGGAAGAAGAAAAATGGAATTGATATTTAACATATCAATGCGTATCAACATTGTGTGAACAGGATGTACAAGACAGAAATAACTGTAGAAGCACTGAGAAGAACCAGACATTTCCTGTAGTTAATATGATCCTTGTAGTTCTCATGTTAAGAGTTCGTCAGCAACAGAAATTTAACTTCTCATTCCTTAAGCCTCCGTATTGCAATACCTGTTTTTCCAGTTGAGAAGAACCAGACATCATTTCAACTGGCATCTATCTTTGCCAGATGCACTGCTTATTTGAAGTGTGATGATGCAGTATTAGGTCACATAAGCTTGTATTTAGTTACTTTTTTTTTTTAATATCAGAGCTGCAAGAGATACAGAGCTACATTATCCTGGTAAAATACCCTGAAAATAGCGTATCTGTACTAAACCTTGTAGCTTCAGAAAACAGAAGAAAAATATAAGCAACTTCTTTAAAGACCAGACAAAGTTAGACCTCTAGACATCTCTGACCAATCAGCAGACATCCATAAAGTGAAGATAGATATAGGCCAGCCACCATATCTGAAAAATCTTTCAGCAGCTAATCTAATTAGTTAAATATAGACCAGTCAATTACAGTTCTGCTTTTAAAGGAGCAGTGTCTAGACCTTTAAAATTGTATCTACAATCCTGCCTGTGAAAAACAGATATGTACATCTAATTATGCAATTTGCAAATGCACATATAAATTATATGAAATCATAAAGCACTTTCCATGATTAAAATGGTATACACAGAATAGTAAACCCAGCTTTAAAGAGCATTAGGTCACTTGCTCTTTTCTCTCTTAATTAATTAACCCCAAATTGTACAAATAAAAACATATAATGACTAGTTAAAAGTATCTCACATTTTATTTCTCAGAACCTTCAGCCTGTAAATAAGCATAATCAAAGTCTGTTTAAGGTATCAGAGAAAAACAGAATAATCTCAAAACATGGTTTGCTTTTTTTGTCTTACTGATCCAAAGAATGATTTATTTTGATCTGACATGGAATTGAAGACTGGAGCATCTCACATGAAAAAAAGGCTGCAGTACATTTCTTTGATTATTCAAATCTCACACAGGTGCTCCAAGGAATTCCTTCAAAAACAAAACAATAACAGCACAGCACCTAGACTCTGTCATCAGTTAATAAGAAGCAATTAGAAAGTGGCAAATAATGAAGAACACATCTTAAGATGCATTCACTCATCGTTAAACCTGCATGTCCTCCTTAGGCATGCTTTAAGAAGACCTTAAGACCCCACTGCAGATGAAGAAGAGTCAGTTAGATAATCTTATGCACACAGACAGATATGTGATGTTTCACCTAAGAAAACAGAACAATCAGGCAACAGTAGCTTTAGAAGATGGGCAGGGTTTAAAGAGGTCAGCCGAATTTCAGAGGGAAGGAAATGCACATTTTTGTAGCCCTTTGTTTGCTGTATTGGGAGTCACCAAGGGTGGGCTCTAGAAATTGACTCAGTATTATCATATGTAACACACCATAGAAAATAAAATGTCAGATGATGATGATTCAGAAAGACTATCAATTCCAAGTTGATAACAACCTTTCCTGCACTGAAGTGGTAGCTGATCCCAACTGCAGTATCATCATCATACAGGTTCAAAACAATCATCATGATTCTAATTTTGAAATGAGAAATATGTGGATTATTAGTAATGAAATGGAAGTAGTTAAGATTGTTTTGAGTGCAGAGTACAAGTATATTTAACTACTCTTATTGTTCTACCCAACTAACCAGCATCATCTCTATAATGAATAATATCCCCAACATAAATATTTTAATGTATGTTGCTTGCAAAAGTACGGAAAATCAACATTTTTCATTATAGGTGCCAGGTTTCAGACCTGGAAGTGCTTGACAAGGACAAACTTCTTGGTCTACACAAGACATTAAAATTCCTTTAAATTTCTAACCCTAATTCTTGAGCTGAATTTCATACTTCTAATTCTTTTCAAAGAGCAGACTCCATGGTCTAATCCTGACATGTTGTATCTCATAGTAGGTTGCACTCCAGTGGGTCATCAATGTTTGTGTTAGGGAATGACAAAGAAAAATAGATAAGAAATATCAATTTGCTATATTTTATAAATTTGTGTTGATTTAACCAAACAGATTCATTCAGTCCCTCTCTCCCAAAATTTCTGGAAGCTTATTCTTAGTAATAAAATACTTATTTGAAAAATTTAGAGTTAAAAGTTTAAATATTTTATTTAAACTTTTGCTTGTTTAAAAGCAAATTTAATTTTAGGAAGAAAAATAGGAAAAATAACTACCAAAATTTTGAACTTCATTTTCAAGAAATAGAAACAAATAAAGAAGCTTGTAGGATTAAATTATCTCTGGTTTTATCTGTTGTTAGCAGTAGTAATATTGCCTACCTCCGTGTTTTCTTGCACAGTAATGTTATTTCCTATCCATAAAAAAAGTCTTAACAAGGAGGAGTCAGTTTTAAATCTAGACAGACACACACATATGCACATATATAGTATGAAACTCATGTCTATGAGTGTTAAATTTACAGTATATTAAAAAAATACAGCTTTTTTGGTCTTAACATCCATAAAA
Source organism: Apteryx mantelli (assembly GCF_036417845.1). Taxonomy (NCBI): domain Eukaryota; kingdom Metazoa; phylum Chordata; class Aves; order Apterygiformes; family Apterygidae; genus Apteryx; species Apteryx mantelli. The sequence continues at coordinate 48,868,753 of NC_089982.1, read as the reverse complement.
ATTCATCATCTTGAAAACTTCTGTATACATGTTTATTCTGAAAACTTCATGTTATCCTTTATTATGATCTTGCCTCTTTTACTCTATTCAGGTGACATGTATGATGATTCATGGATTTGTGTATGCATGCTTTTTATAATTTTCTTGTTTCAAATAAGACCTCCAAACATCTCTTTCAACATATATAATAAATTCTATATTAGTACTACTAACAGAACTCCATAGCTTAACGAGTAACATAAGCTTTCCAGTAGCATTGAAGGTTGGTCAGTACTGAGTTTGAATTTCTGTCCTTGGTCCCCCTTTTTATTTGTTCACTCTCTTCTCAAAACTATTTGTAGGGAGTTGAAATATTCCACTCCTGACAATAGATAAACAGCTACTTTGCTTTTTAGAGGTAATTTAAACTGTTTCTGGATGCCTGTTTAAGAGCCTACTGCTCCTATATAGGAAATTAAATACACCGGTATTTGTTGTGAGTGAAAGATGGAAGCATACATGGTTTGTTCAATGAGTCAGATGGCATGTAGTATTCACAAATGGGAAACAAAATAATTTGGGCAAAATGTTTTTTTCTGCATGAGCAGATTCAAACACACAATATTTTCCAACTCAACTGAAAATAAGTTCCATCTTAAAATGGGTTAAGAAAATATGTTGGCCATATTGATTGCCTTTCCCTCCCTCCTCTTCAGCTTTTTAATGGTATAAAGTCTTTACCGGAACCCAGGCGACAGATGTCATCAAGTTGTCATAGACTTTTATTATACTGAATTCTTCATTAGAATCATGACATAGCAGACTGTCCATAGTAGCAATTTCTGACAGATACCTCTAGCAACCATCAAATCCAGAATATCTTTGGCCTTAAGGAAGAAATAACAATTTTTATTTTCTTCTAGTTTTCCTATCAAAAAAAATATATTTGGAAGGCAAGAAAAGTCTAAGAATACAAGCTCTGTGAATGAAGTTGTAAAATGGAAAAGGTAATAACACTTAGAGTCTGTCTGTAAGGAAACCTGAAAAGAAGATTAAGGAACCTTTGTCACAGCATGATGCACAGCTAGAAATATTCTGCTCTGAGTTCCTAGTCATCAGGTTTGACCAGTCTATTAAAAAATTTAAATGTTATCAGCTCAGCAACAAAATACAGCACCACAGTGATCTGATACAAAATTTCACTGACAGCAAAGTATTTTATCTAGAATTATTGTCATCCCTGGAAAGCCATCACTACACAGGTGATATTTTTCAAGAACTTAAAAGGATAAGGTGGAGTCTAGGAGAGTTAAAGGAAATTATATTCCTTCCATCTTTCCCCCCCTCCCCGTTACTCATGACACTGGATGTGGGTTTTTGTTCTCTTTTACTTTGTTTTTCACCCCATATTTCATAGGGTCTTGAGAAGGCAACATGCTTTGAGATATGAAGAAACTATCATCTTTTCTCTTCCCAGTAAGACATAATCCAGGCAAAACCAGAAATGAAGCTTCCATTTTAAAGCATTGATAATCCCAGGACAGTTATGTCTGAACTTTTCCATTGCCAGGTTTTTGTCTTCAATTTCAAAGACAGACACTCAGTATGATTAAATATCTACTACCATTAAAATGCCCATACAATACCTCAAAAGTTTTCTTTTTTTCCTTTTCCCATAAAGACCAAAGGCACTTTTGGTAGAGTTTGGGGGGTTGGGTTTTTGTTTTTGTTTTTGTTTTTTTGCCTTTTCATGCAGATTCATTCTGGAGTTTTTCTAGCTGAACAAAAAGAACTTTGATGTACATATGGAGAAGCAGAAGACTCAGCATTCAAGAAAAGTTTATAAAAGGGTCATTGGAGGGGAAAAAAGAACAAAAACAAAAAAATTCACACAATTACTGGAGCAGTGAGAAATTCATTTTCAAATTCAGACTCTGCCTAATTCAGATACCAAATATCATGAGATGACTCTTCCATAATCCCAGCTGTTGCAACTGTTCATTCTCCAAGCACTACTTGGTACAGAAAAAAAGTGCACAGAAAAGACTAATTTTTTGGCAGTCACTCTTGTTTCTGCTCCAGAGAATGTTAAAGGTTATTTATATACAGTAGAGAAATGTAGGTTTTTAGGAAAACTTACAGACTACTCTTTCCTTCCCAGAAAAATATGTAGCCTGGTGGTTACCCTTGTGGAAAATGTAGAATCAAATCCTCTCAGAAAGGAGAGAAAAGTGGAGTCTGTTTTTCTCAGTCATTTAACACAGAAATAAATCTACTAAAATAGAAAGTGTCTGTAAGGGAAATCAGATAAAATATCCCCTGCAGAATCTTGTGCATCTAAAGCTACTTTTCTTAAAAGAATTTGGGCAAACTCTTTCATGTTGTAAAGTGGAATAACCTTTATTAGACTACAAAAAAGCTAACTTTTTTCATTTCGGAAATTAATATGAAAGTCACATCCTTCTTTTCACCTAAGCTATTTTTATTTTCTTTCCTTCCTCCCACTTTCCTTCTTGTCCCCTTCTCTAATTCATTTCAAAAACTAAAATATTATGTATTTGTTCATCCTGGCTTTGCCTGGTGCAGCAGATAAAAGGGGAAAGTATGAGGTATTGTAGGCTACTAAGCAACTACTTATGCTGCAAGGGGATTATTATAGGTTTATCACTCAAATATAAAGGTAAACTGCAATTGTGAAGAGAAAAACATTATTAAAGTTTTTGCAGAGAAAATTCTCCAGAAAAATAAACATAGGTAATGAAACTCATTTACCAATGGTGGGTATAATAAGTGATAAAACATACACATCTATTAAAAGCTGGTGCAGATACAGATACAGATGGATGAAAAATATACAAAGCATATAAAATACGTACATTTATATGTTTAATTATATTTGAAAATATTTTAGCAAAATAATATGTATGGTATTTTTAAAATTGCTACCAAATGATGCATCTTAGCTGGATTTACTACACTTTAAATACATTCTCTCTAGTACAGTATTCCCAAGCCAGTTTTTTCATCCTTTCATTTTCTAATTTCCATCCCTTTCAGGTGGAAATCACTTCAGTAAAATAGATAATTGCTTCTGCTTTGCAATGTCAAACAGTTTGCCTCAGGTTATGGCAGTCTAAAATTAAGACAAAAAAAATTTTTCTCTCTCTCATTATCTTTCTCTCTTTCAAGCATCCCTTCATCTCACCCTCTTCGACAGTGTCCAAAGACATATTTTTCCATTGTTTATTCTTTGCTATTGTATTCTCATATTTAGTTACAATTTTACTTTGTGTCTTCTCCATAATCCTTCACCTTCAGCCCCAATTTTGAATGTCAAAATTTTACAATGGCTGAAGAGGAAACCTAAATATGTTGCAATCCAATTGCTCAGTCCACAGTATTTTCAATACCAGTCATAAATCTTCTCTTTGTCATTCTATTTTCTCCCCACAAAAAGCCACTATGGTAAAAATTCTGCTATATCTCAAAACGGAAAACAAATGACTGTTTTGAGACTACTAAATATACACTATATTCTTGAAATCTTAAAGTCTTAAGATAATACTATTACTCATTTCCATATTGTTAGTCTTGCCTTAACTTTCATTGCTTATTTGGCAATGAAGTTCTAAAATTGTAGTCTGCTTATTAAAAAGGCAAAGCACAGAACTGACAAATGGAAGAGAGCAGCAACTTATGGCGGTTCCTGCTGCTGCGTTTCCAAATTTTGAAAGCATGAGTGAAGCATTCACTACCTCTGCATCACCTTCATTCCAATCCTTACGAGTCTCCTTTCACTGTTATCGTAAAGCTGGACTTTCATGTTGAAAGGACTGAAGAACAGATTTTAGCCTCCTGTTCAAACAGAGCTCTCTCCTAAACTGATGTGTAAACTTTAGGCCCCCTTCAGCTGGACACCATTGCATGACTGGGATATTTTGCTATGTAAAAATTTTCAAGTTTCATGATCTAAAAATTAGATTTTAAAAAGCCACACACATAATATGCATACACAGATCCATACATGGATACATATTTTTGGATTTTAGTGATATTTAGTACAGATAATTATATAAACAAAAGTTATCCAATGCATCCATTTAAAAGGTTGCCTAGATAAATGCTTCCTACCCCCCATCCTTTTGCCCAAATGAGCACCGCTGTTCTTTATTTTGACACCACTTGTGAAGATGATCTTTTTGGTTCAGTCAGAATGTCCTTATACAAGCAAAATTCTAAATGTTTCTTGCAAAAGCTGGAGAGAGGCCAAGTCTCCTTGAACTAGCTTGTAAGACATTTTTAATTTTTGTATTTGTTAAACCTACAAGCATTTTGATTGTAACAGTTCAGTTAATCCAAAATATTATTGGCAAAAAATATTGCCAGTGTAATAAATTACAAATTACAACTGCTTTAACTCTTTGACTACTGAAAAGAGACTATGATGAAACACTATTATATATTGTATTTATATTTTAGTTTTGCATTCTCCTGGCACATTTACACAGCTGAAGTCAGCTCATACAACTGTCATTCAACATCTTTACCTGTTATCTAGATCTTAAAAAAGCTGAAATTGTTGGATGAGCACCACTGCACATTCTGCAGTGGGTTTACTTTAAATAAAAGAGAAACAGTATCCAAGAGATTTCAACATTTTTTACAACTAATAAAGTTATAAATTCAGATAAATTTAACAACTGACAAAGGCATTAGACTTAAAATTGGATTCTAGCTATTTGTAAAACACTGTTGAGCTTTAACTTATATACACAGAAATATAAAAGTAAAATCTGATATCTGTGTAAAGTTAAGCTTAGTTAACAATTACTCAAGTACTCTAGCACAACTGAGGAGCTGATTTTAAATAATGACAGTGCAATAAAACTCTCACACTACCATATATAGGCATTTTCATTTTAAATTTCTTTAATAAGATTTTTGCTTGGCAATTTGAGTTGCAATATTTTAAAAGAAGATATTGCAGCAGGAATTAATTTTCAGCAGTTTAGAGAGATGTCATTGTATTTAATTTATTATTTATGCTAAACACAGGTAATGAGGCAATGTAACATTTATGTTTCAGTATGCTTTCCAATTAGCCAAAAAAGTTCAGTCAGTCATTTCAAAGGGATTTTTTCAACATCCCAGAAGCAATTACATTATATCATAAATTATTTACCTGTGGTTAGGGTTTTTTTTTTCTAAAAATAAAGACATATTGTTTATTTATATAGTGTATATTTAGACAGGATTTATAGATATGTGCATATTGTATACACTTAGTGTGTATTTAGAGACTATATATGTATACAGTATATATAGTCTATATTTATATATGTATACATAGTGTTTACTTAGAGTTGAATGAATAACTTACAACCATTGATTCATCAAATAAATTAAGTCTTTTAAAATAGAAATAAAATGTGTTTTACTCAGATGTATTTAAAACACAAATACCATATGTATATCCTCTCTGGAAAAAGCTCCCAATAATATGAAAATCACGTTACAGCTGTAATGTCAAATGTTTAAAAACTAGAAAATCTCTGAGCTCCTTTACTTCCTCCCTACAGATTGTGATCATAATGAATACACATACTTGTCCACCCAAGATTCTCACATTACTTAGTTTCTGCTCAGACAGGGTTCACTGAAAAATTACATATTAGATATTTTGTTGCATCTTTCTTGTATGAGGTGTGGCTTGATGCCTACTAACTACACACTATTAAATCCACATTCTGAATGCAATTTATTACACTTAAAATTTTCTGTATATGGCTGTCTTATATTACTGTCTGTACTTTATAAACATATATTAAAAAACCCTGGAATAAGACTGAAGCAAATCCTCATTTTTGATTCTGTACTTTGTATGTATTATGATATTTAGTCATGCAACTATGGAACACTGGTAAAAGGCTGATTTTTAGTAATTTTCACAACATCACATGGAACCATATGGGACCAATCTCAGAGGGAGGGACAGAATTCAATTTCAGATGCAGTCATCTCTGATCTCTGTGACCTTAGTTATGTTATGCTTGGCATCACAGAAGCTCTAAGTGGCTGAAAGAAAAAGGTTGGTTTTGTTCTTCCATTTTGGGGTATAAGGTCTGCTGTGACTGACCACCTCTTGCTTGCAACTCCATTATCTCAGAGAGAGGAGGAGACAAAATTCAGCAATAGGTTTAAACACTGTATCCATTTAAGGAGGTTAGGCTAATAGGACCAAACTACATTTCCTGGACTTATGAACTCTGTATTACATCCAAACAAAGTCTGGCTATGTGAGAAGGCTGGTAAAGTCACAGATTACTGCTCAAGTTCTTTCAAAAATCTATCTTTATTCTCCTTTTCCCACTGGCATGATATTTACATTTTACGTTTTTGAACTTGAGGCTGTTCTACATGGATATAGATCAGGATCTATGCGAGGAAGACATCTTGATAAATTAGGTTGCTAAACTGCTGGTACATCTGAATTGCAACGTGAGAACTCATGGCAAAAAGTATATAGGAATGAACTTTAGCTATTCTTCTAAGAATCCAGGGAATAGAAGATGGATATTCCCTATTCAAGGCAACGCAACAAAGAAACAAATTAGCAAGCACCATAGCCAGGGGAACAATAAGTACATCCAGTAAGTCATACATGGTGCATATGTGGCTGATAATTAAACACCGTGAAAAGGGATTACTAATCTGCAATGGTGCAGTGAAACACAAAGTTCCTAAGAGATTTAGTGCAAACAACACAAGGTAGCTTTAGCAATTGACAAAAGATAACACAGAGAAAGCACGAATAGTGTCAAAGATTTCATAATACTAAAAGACACAAGGCAGTATGGAGGCTAAACATGTAGACATTTATCATCACATTGCTTTTAGTGTTGGTTTGATTTCTACCCTTTCAAGCAGTAGTTTAGCTGGCAGATAGAAAAATTTTTTTGTGAGGACAGGCTATTACACAGACCAAAAAAATAAAACCTTTAGAGTAAGCTTTGACAATTTGAAAAATCAATGCATGTGCCTAGACTTCATACTTTAAAGAAATATAAATCTCTAACCTAATATATTACAAAGTAGTATGAGAGATAAATCAAGTATTTCCTGAACTACTTTAATGCTGATCTCTGTTGAAAAGTTGGATTACTATTGAAATGTGAATTTCACCCAGATTAATATTTTATACTTATAGGAGTAGCATCTCAGGTTAGGCCTGAAACAAATGACCTAGAAATAAAACCGTAAGATGTCCTAAAAATTATTTGCTATTGCTTGCTTGGTTTCATTAACTGCTTCTGTCCTTTTACCATAAAAATCTAAAAAAACCAACCAAACAAAAAGAACACCCCACAGTCATCCATTCTATCACATGAAAAAAGAAAGAATAGAAACAACAATTGAAATTAATTTAGTCAATCAAATAATGGCAGCAAGCAAACACAGTGCTGGTTTTTATCACAGATACCAAGGATTTGATAAATATTTACTAAAAAAGGTGTTTGTTGATGGAAGTTTTATATTTTCCATCAAGAGTTCCCATAATATTGAGTGATTTTTCATGTTTGTTTGAAATGACAATTTTCTAAATTCCAGAAGTTTCCCTTATATACCTGATCTTTACAGTGAAAACAAACAAACAAGAAAACCAGCCTCCCCAGACTTTAACACATTGGCAATAAAGCTTTGTAAGAACAAAGTTATTTAAATGGCATTACCTGCTATTTGTCTTATTCTATATTGCCATTTTTTCCCCACTGAGTGCTAATAAGTGCTTGCTGTTGAAGAGGTTTACATTTAACATCTGTCACTTGTATCCAGAAGTAGCACCTACAGGGAACTGTCAAATAGATTGTTATTCTCCTCTGCAGCACCAGCAAATCTGTCTCACATCATTTACATACAGATAGTTATAGGCATTCATCATTTCATTATGCTGACTGCCTCACTATTCTAATGTATAATGTCTCTTTAATGAGCCTCAAAAAATACAATATTCCTTGATTTATGACTGCTTAACTGAAAAATTATACAGATTGACAAAAACTCATCATAAAGCATTTTCTGTTCCCACTACCCTGCGCTTTAAATTTAACAATGATTCTTGAGTTAATCTCATGATTTGTTTCTTTGACAAAACAAATGATTAAATTTTAATATGCCAAACTTTAGTGTCACTGCCTTTTTAAGAAGTATACTTTCAGTTCAACGAGAAAACAAAACAGAATTTGACAATTAAAATCGATCACTTTTTGTGAAAGAAATAAATGTATTGGACAATCTGTTTCAATATTATTATATGTCAATTACTGTAAGCTTCCTAACTTATCATGTGGAATACTGTGTTCCAGTCACAAGCAGGGACTCGTAAAAGAGCCTATTTACATGTTTAAGTAAATTGAACTATGCTTTATTGTATGAACCTCAATTATTTCATACACACAAATGTTTACCACTGAAAAAGAGTTTTGCTATTGAAAACCACCACATATTGAAGCATCACAAATATGCCTAAAACAACGACTGAAAGGTAGAGTTCATTCACCTAACTGAACTCAGCGCTCAGTTTTTCCTCCTACATCTCCACATGGTTACAAAGAATATAGGCATACAACTAGGAGCATCTGTTTTTCACTACCCAAGCTGAAAAACTTTGAAAAAACGTGCTCTTTCATCAGAATGCTGAAACTAGCCATTAGAAGCAAGAACTTTCACTAAGCATGAGAAAACAGGTGATACCTTGTTTCTGACAGATTTAAAATGTAGTTGAACGCTTGTACAATGCAATGTAGTTAGTGCCTACTAAGGTATTAAGATCTGTCTGAAATTTTTCCCATAATAGAGACAATTGTAATATTTTACTCCCCTGTGTATTCTCCACTGACCAATATAGTTTGACCTTACACTAAAGACATTCAGTCAGTATGTGACTGTACCTCTTCTCTGCTCAGCCACAAGACATAAAACTTATAGGAATTTAGGATTGAGACCTTTCCCCCTCTTTCAAAATACCCCCACCCTTCCCCAGGTTCAAAAGTAATAAGTGCAGACGTACACAGATGAGCACCAGTATGTCCTTTCACTACTTGATTACATAAGCCTTGCCTTCTATTTCCAAATAATAAAGCCAGGCTAAAAAGCCTGTATTATCCATTCAATGCAGCAGAAATGTATAGAGAATTAAGTAACAGATGGCAAGCTGCAGTCCCTAGATCCCTCCAAAAAGTCAACTTTAAGCAAAAAGTCATCAAAAGTAACTTATAGTACTACTGCATATTCAAGAGCCATGAAAAATTTTCAATAGATGCAGAAATATTATGAGATGATAGAAAATAAAGTGCCAAAATTATACTGATCTATTTGACCCTGACAGACTGTCAAATGCCCAATACAACAAAAATTCTCATTTCTGTTGTTAGATCCATATTTCAGTTACTTTGCACTGACTATTCCAGTTAACGTCCACATCTGAATTTCAGTGATTTCAAGAAGTTAAGCTTTTAAAGAATATAGGTATATTATGCCCTTATTAAGACACTATTTTTATTATCCATAGGAATTTGCATGTGTACGCATTTCAACCATACAAACATGAGAGTCCGTCAAATAAACCAATACAAGATTTTCTTACATTTGATTTTTTTCAGTTAATAAATCACAAAGCATCTATGGTAGTAGGTTTTTGTGTGTTAAATTCCTAACTATGAATCCAGAAAACTAGTGTGCCAATTCAAATACCTATTACAAATAACTGAAGACAGCCAAAGACACACATTTGTATAGCTGGATACTTGTAAATTCAAAATATATCAAATCATCCATTCATTCCTTTAACAGAAAATAAGTTTATATCTTAGCTTGTATCACTCTGATAAAATTCAGTTTTAAAAATCTTTATTCACCAGTCACTTTACCAGTCACAACAGATTCTCTCTGACTGTCATTCTGACCATCTCAGAATTAATCTTTCTGTGTCCCTTGCTATAACTGACAGGTACATAACTAAGAATAACCATGGACAATAACTATTGCTGTGTCTGTTAGTGTCAATGCCTTGAAGCTGTGCTATCTAATAATAATTTTAAAACTGGAAGACAGTGGAAGAGATTATGACTGGTTGTTAGTCCTCCTGACACAGGGAAAGGGTGATAGGAACAAAGTAAACATCACTCCCTTTATAACTCCTTCATTTTTTAATTCTACTTCTTCCTTTTCTTGCCTTATGACTTTAAGATACATCTCTTCTCAGACCACTGTGTGTTCATTCAGAAGGGATTACATTTAAATATCACAGGACCAGATGCTTAGGATTCAGCCTCTCGTATAGAGGGTTACTTCTGGAACATGGCCAACAGTGTCTGTGAATCTCAGTTTTCCCTTCTCAAACTTAAATTCAGAAAAGACTTTGGGGAACATCAGTAAGGAAATGTTTTAAACCTCCTCATTGTACTCTTAATATTTTGTGTGCACATAAATACATGGGAGTGCTTCCCCCGTAGAGTACTGAATTACCCAGGAACTCAACAACATTTTATAAAGTGTGTTTCATTCTATTGGAGCCTACTTACAGTAAGCTGGTCCTATGAGTGGCTTCAACACCTCAATCAGTGTAGACCGTACATAGGAAGAAAATCCAGAGTGTATTCTGTTCTTTTGTTTAATTTTCTGTCCTTCCAGAGATACACCTAGGAAATAACAATACAGAATAAGTACAAACATATACAGAAAATAATGCAAACCACATCATTAGAAATAGAAGATTATGTTGACCAATAATTTATTGCAAAGTCTGCACTATTTTCCCCTCAAGATGTAATTATCATATTATAGAAGATAAAAGTTTAAATTTTGCCCTCATTTATGCCTGTAGTACCCAAGTGACTCCAGAGTTCTTCGATCTCATGGCTGGCAAGTAGAATTGAACAGCTGTTATTGTTATACCTAAACAGCCATCTGGTGGTCTGAGAGGAGAAACATAATGATCACAGAGGGAATTGGTAGAGCTTTCCAAAACAGTGTAACTAGGTTTTCAATCAGTATGGAGAACAATAAGACAAAATTTGTAAAACAAATAGTCGTCTCCATTTTAACAACAGAGTTAATTCTGCTGAAAGGCCAAATAAGAGTCATGAAACAGGAGAAAAAGCTGCTATTTCTTCTTCTGGTTCCTATTAATATCTTTGACAGAATTCTACAAAAGATGACTTAAAAAGGTAATAGGAATAAGACCTTAAGAGTGTTTGTTCACATCATAGCATTTCTTACAGGAAACAGCTGAGTTGGACCTTGCTTCAGACCTAAACCAGTACTGACAAACGCTTGTTCAATCTCTCTTTAAATAGCTGTCTGCTTACACACTTGGCTCCCAAAGATCTTTAGAAAAAAGAGCTCTACTTGATCTAGTTTTAGCAGTTTCAGATATTCTGCCTTCAAGTCTGACCCTTGTGCCTCTGCCACAGATTATCAACTCTGTAAAAGGGTAGGTAGACATCATGCCTCAACTCATAAAATGTTTGAGATTTACCAAAGGATCTCTGCCAGGTCCTTTTAACACTTCTTGAGCTCTGCTACTATTGATATCAAGGGAGTACAAACAGTTGTGTAAGGAAGCAAGAAGTCCAGAAGCAGCTATGCTTATAACAGTATGGCATGGTGAACATGCTTTCACCATATTCTTTCCTGAAGGGCTAGAGGTCATTCCCCATCTTGTATTTGTGCAGTTAGTTACTCTTACCTTGGTGCCTGTGCTTGTTCTTACCAAACTATGTGTCTGTTATTTTCTATTGTTTCTGAACAGTTACTGGGTCAAGCTCCTTAAATAAAGAGGTACAGGAATATTCATCAGATTACTGAAAGTCTTCTACTTGAAGAAAAGTTCACAAAAGACAAAAACAGATGCATCTGAGACCAGTCAGAGAAGGTGTTCCATTTCCCCAGGTTCAACTGTGCCACCTCACTGGCAGGTAACTGGGGCAGGTCTCAGTTAACTCAGCGTGTGTGTATGTGCATGTGTGTGCATGCACGCATGTGCGTGTAAACACTTCTCTGACACAGCCTATCCCTCACTTGGATCCACTTAACAAAATGAGCTTAATAGTATCACGTTGTTCGATGTTCCTTTCCTCATCACATAAATCGGAGGATGTGGGCATCGATCTGGCTACCTCTCACATAAATTAATAAATTACACATCCATGACAACTAATGATCGTTTGCTTTTGTCTCCTGTATCTTTCAGCTTCTCCACTGCTCTCAGTTTTGCCTTTCTTCTTCCTTCCCAGCTCTTGTTCCTGTTTGGCCTATCAGCTTAATTTGTGTTCTTTAATCTTGTGATGGAAATTATTGACTGGAATTTTCTTTAGTGCATACTGTATATTTCTAGTGCAGTATTACCAAAAAAACAAACAAAAAACAAACAAAAAACCCCCCCTACAACTCATGTGGAAGAGTATGAAAAGTTTGACACAAGAATATAAATCTAAAAGTAATGCACTGAAGTCTCTCTCATGTAACCTTCTGCTTAAAAGAGGCCTTTGACTGTGGGATAGTAGAGTCTTTGGCACATAAAAACAATGAAAAATATCAGCTATCCCTGGTGAGAAAACTACATTAACATCTGTATTTTATTTTAAGCATTACAATAGATTGTTTCATAATACTTTCTTTGGCTTTTCTGTAATACCCTACTCCCAACACATGAAGTGTCTCTAAGGAAGGCAGTTCAGCCCTATAGTTCTTCTACTTACCCAATAATAGCATCCCAAATAAGTAATTTCTATCAAAACAGTGACATAAAATTATCTGTTCATTCTGGTGTCCTGTTCTGCATTACTTTTCTTATCTTTCAGCAGCAGATCACTGAGCTTCTATCCAACATCCTTCACAAAGATTTAAAACAAATAAATAATGAGAATCCTAACCTAAAAGAAACCTCTTCCAAGTTTGGGCTTTTTTAGTTCTCCTATAAATTCTCTTTACCATTGCAAAATATTAGCCTGCAAAATAAAATCCTTTACCATTTTCTAAAACTCTTCCACACTGAGATAGCTGAAGAACCATCTCTCATGGTTCTTCTGCATACGCTGAATTTTGCTTACAGGCCTCCCTCAGCTTGGCTACATTTCCTACAAACTGCACTAGCTGGACTTAACACAAGCTCTAATTAACCTCTCCCTCCTATGCACTGTTTATGCCCAACCACCGACTGCACCTCCTGAACTACTCAGTTCAAGAGGGAAAACTCTTTAGCAGACCAAAAAGTCCAGGACACATGGAGAATTTCTAAAAATGTCCATACTTCTGAAGATAATCACCAAATCCCCACATGGGGAAAAAAAAATAAATTCTTTACAAAACTCACGGTGATCCCACGCCCTTCTTTCCCCGCGGCGTTAGCTCGACACCTCGCCACACGCTAACCGCCACGCGCGGCAATGGCAGCACCTCCCAGCGGGGCCGCCTGCCACCACGAGGCGTTTTGGCAGGCTCGTAGTCTCGCGAGAAGGGACACGGCTGGGGGGGGCGCTCGTCGCTGTTGCGAGGTGCTGAGGCAGCGCTGCGAGCCGGGGCATGGCCGTTAGCGGGCAGGGCCCCCGCTGCCGGCTCTGCGCCCCGTCCTTCTGGGAGCGGTGCTGTCGGGGAAAGCAGCCCCCGGCTGGGCAGCAGGAGTCGAGACGCGGCCGCCACCGCGGCAGAGTGCGGAGGGGCCCGGCGCCCTCCTCTGGGCTGGGCCGGGCCACTTGGAGGTTGTGTGGCGGCAGCAAAAGGAAGACTAAGGAGTGCGTGGCCCCACTGCTCTGTGGACTGGGGACCTCGTGAACAAACCCGAGGGAAAAGGCTGACGCACTCTGCCTTCTCTGCCACAGCTTTCACTGGTAAGGCTTGTCCTCCGACCACCTGGGTCCCTGAGCCTCCTAACAGGCCATGAAGCTGTACTCGCAGTAGAGGAAGAAAGAGTTGAGAATCACTTAACCCACTTGGACATACACAAGCGCACGGGACCTGATGAGGGGCAGTCAAGGGTGTTGAAGGAGCTGGCCAATGTCAATGTGAAGCAGCTGTCTATCTGCCCTGAAAGGTCATGGCAATCAGGGGAGGTTTCTGATGACTGGAAAAAGGCATATATCATACCCATCTTCAAGAAGGAGGATCCAAGGAACTAACAGGTCTGTCGGCCTCACCTCAGTGCCTGGGAAGGTTATGGAGCAAATCCTCTTAAAAGCCTTTTTTAAACATGTGAAAGACAAGGCAATTGGGAACAGCAAGCACAGGTTTACCAAGGGCAGGTCATGCTTGACCAGCTTCGTTGCTTTCTGTGATGGAGTGACTGGCACTGTGGACAAAGGGAGGGCAGTGGATGTTGTATATCTTCATTTTAGCAAGGCCTTTGGCACTGTACCCCATAGCCTGCTTATCACCAAATTGGTGAGATATGGGCTGGACAAGTGAATGAAATGGTGGATGGAGAATTTGCTGGACTGCCGCCTCAAAGAGTTGCGATCAGTGGTGCAAAATCCAGCTGGTGGCCAGTAACTAGTGCAGTCCTTCAGGAATCAGAGAATCAATATTGTTGATCAATACAATCTTCATGAACAACCTGGATGATGGGACAGAGTGCATTCTCAGAAAGTTTGCAGATGACACCAAATTGGGGGAAGCAAACCAACTGGATTGCAGGGCTGCTACTTAGAGGTACCAGAACAGGCTGATGAAATGGTCTGATTGGAATCTCATGCAATTTGACAAGAACAAGCGCAGAGTTCTGCATCTGGCATGGAATAACCCCATGCAGCAAGGGGAGAAGGCTGGAGGCCAATGATCTGGGAGGCAACTCTGCAGAAGAAGATCTGGGTGACCTAGTGGACAGTAATTTGAATGTAAGACAGCGGTGTGCCCTTGCAGTGAATAAGGCCAACTGCATCCTGGGCTGTTTTAGTAAGTAGCCACCAGGTCTGTGGAAGTCATCCTTTCCCTCTGTTTGGCACTTCTAAAATCACATCTGGAGTACTGTGTCCAGTTTTGGGCTCCTTGGTAGAAGAAGCTTCTTGACATGCTGGAGTGAGTTCAGCAGAAGGCCACCAAGATGGTCAGGGGACTGGAAAACATGGCATACAAGGAAAGATTGAGAGATCTGGGCCTGTTCAGCTTGGAGGAGAGAAGGCCAAGGGGAGATCTGATTGCTTTCTATAGCTACCTGATTGGAGAGAAGATGGAGCTAGACCTTTATCAGAGGTGCACAGTAATAAGAAAAGAGGTAACAGACACAAGTTAAAACATGGGAAATTCTGATTAGGTACTAGGAAAAAAAATTGCTATATGAGGGTGGTTAAATACCACAACTGTAACCCAGAGGGGCTGTGGAATATCCATCCTTGGGGATGTTCAGAACTTGACTGGAAAAGGCCCTGAGCAATATGATGCAATCCTCCTGTTTTGACCAGGAGGTTGGACTAGATGGCCTCTGGAGGTCCTTTCCAACCTAAATTACAATTTTGTGATAAAACCTAGATTTATAGTAAGTGCAAGTTTAGAGAGTTTTTGAAAATTTGAAACAAAAAAAGAAATGGCATAACACTATACTACCTGCATATAGATATTTATCATATAATTTAAATGTATGTAATGCTTAACTCCTTTTCAGGTACTAGTATCTAATAAACACATGCAGTGTATGGATGAATAGGGTTTTGAAAAAGTGGATGCGAAGTATAAGAAAAGAAGAAAATTAGTGTCATTTTGAAGTTTGAGAATGGTTGCTCTATGTTGCCCAGCACAGGGCTAAAAGAATTATTTAGATTTCTTAGAAATATCTACTTTGATGATCTCTAACATTTTTTTTCCATTGTTTTCCACACGGTTACTAAGATAAACTTAGGACACATTTGGTTTGGGTAGGGATATATCATTTACAGTATAAGTAACATGTCTGCAGAGTCTTATATAATGAGATTACCATATTTATTGTTGCTATCGCTCTTTGCCATTTAAAATATGGAGGACACGATTATTTCATTTTTTTGTAAGTATAAATACAGTTCTTTTGTACAATGTATATTATAGAGAACATCTTTTTTGGCTGTTGTAGAAAAATGATGTCCAATTACTATCTTAAAAATATGAGGCTTATTCCTGATAAGAACTCTGAGGAGATGACAGATAAGAATTAAACTGAAAAAATAGGCTTATTAACATGAAAAGTAGCACACATGCTTGCTGTTTCAAAATACCAACTACTTTCTTTATGAAGATTCTAATCATTAGTCTTCATTGCTGCATAATCAAATAGCACATTTTCTGAAACTGTGGCTTTGATAGCATGAAGCTTTAAAGACATGACCATCTGAAATTGCCAAAAGGAGGGGAAAAACTGCACCAGAATTGATACTTAAATTATTAATATGTTAAGCGCAGTCTGTGGAAGCCCACATATCTCACTTGAATACTATGGAAATATTATATAGATAATTTAATATGTAAGCTGTGAGTTATTATGAGGCTATAAAAACTTCATGATGCAATTCATGCTGCTTGGGAAGGGAGAGTTAGAGCAATAGCAATTTAATCAATATCTTATTATAAGCATGTTATGAGAAATGAGCATACCAAAAAAGCTTGCTACCCAACACCCAGAGAAGTTTGAACAAAGCTTATTTGTATACACTTAGAGCTTACCAAAATGAAAAATGCATTTCTCTAAATTGATTTGTTAAAATGAGGAGGACAGTTTCTTGCCACTGTTTTCCCTTGTAACCATAGCTTTTTAACAAAATTTAGATGCAACTGGAGGAAGACGATCCCAAAACAGTCCATCCACTGTGGACAGCATATTTCAGGTAAGGTACACTTGACTTGGCTACTGCACCTATAATATGGATTAAAATGAAATGAAATTTTATTTTAAAAAAGCAAACTGTTGAGTTCTTGATTATTGGAAATGTAGTTACAAAAGAAAAGCATGAAGTTAGAAATGTCAGATATGCCTGAACCTAATAACATCTTCCAAGTATGACATAAGATTTTGCTTTAATTGTATTATAACATTTGTTTTGATTTTTACCACCTGTAGTCTTTAATGTTCAAGGAACTTCACAAAGTCCGTTAGAAGGAAAAATTACCCCTTAATATGTAGGAAAAAAAGAAGTGCAGCAAGTGACTGTAGGCATAGGATTTATAGTTAAGTACAGATATGTGTAGAAACTGGCCAGATGTGTAGCTTTCATGTTTTAATGTTCATTATTCTGTGTGAACTGAATGTAAATTATGCTTTCAATATACTGATTATATCACTGTATTGTGCAACCACTTTAACATAGTAATACCGACTGTAACTAAGCTTTCACTAACTTTTCCTCTACAGATTTTTTGGGTGAATTAATTATAGACAAGATAACGAATATAAACATTCTGATCTCACTAGAGCTGCAATTATTTTATCTTTATTACCAAAGACCTTCACATATGAGCAACAATACATCATGATTTAGTCCACCGAGAGTGACAGGCCACTATTTGTGCTTTGACAGAATGTCACTGTAGTAGGTATCCTGGCTATTTAATGTCTCTTATGGCCTTCACTAACTCATAAAATTAAAGTTCATTGTCCTCTTGTAAGAGGACCGATGACAAAATGTAATCTTTTTATTAAAGAGAGAAAATGTCTAATGATAGCTTCTTTAGTAAAACATTTTTCTTCAGTGATTTAATTTATAAAGATTCATCTTGCATGAATTATATTCAGTGCTTCAAAGCACATGGCAACCTTTCAGTATTTCAGTGGTCCTCTTTTGGTATACTGTATAAACCCTCGGAAGTGACAGATCGTCAAACTGTCAAGGATCTACTTGATGCATGTCAAAGCCTTGCTATTCAGAACTAGTGAACCCAGACACCTGAGCAGTAAAAAACATAGCAAATTTTTACTCTGTACTTTTACTATAATGTATCCATGTATGGCTGCCTCAGCAAAGTAGTAATAGCTCTTGGCAAAGAGCATTCATCTTGGCTGAAAAGCTGTCAGCAGCAACATGGTGGATGTCAATTAGAATAAAGTATGAGATGCAAACACATTTGCCAATTACATGCATTAGACCTCATAATGACTGATGTCACAAATGTAGTTTGGTGATAAATTATCTTAAGGACAGTAATTATATTTTTCCATCAGTTGAATGTATCCATTTTGAAGTTACAAAACGAATCTGCAGAAAAAGTCTCCCTTTAGGTAACAGAAACTACGTGAATGTTGGGGAGGTGGAGTTATTTCCCTGTTGTTTTTTCCAGCTAGACCCACCTTGGACTTCTAAGAAAAATATAAATTACTCAATTTTTTGATCATATATGACTGTGAGGAAAATTAATGTATGTAGCACCTTTATAATGCAAACATACATGAGGACTTTTAAGAGAATTTTGAAGTGGAGTGAAGAGATTTAGGCAACTTAGCCTGGGGAATAAATAAGTATTCTAAAACAGGGATTAGCAAAAAGAATTACATGATTCCAAATAAGGAAAAAATTGACTGGAATCAGACTACATTAAAATACTTTTTTATAAAGAGAGTTATCCTAAGTTACACAATATCATTTTAGTAAAAGTGCAGTTATGACATGCAGAGACAGCTGCTAAATAAGGACATTTTAAGGATAATGTAGTCAATCTGTCAAATATGGCAGGAATGTGACCTTTCAGATGTAATATATATATATATATGTATGTATGTATGTATGTATACACACACACACACCAAGTACAGGGTTTTGAGTGTGACAGTGATAACTGCTGCCAGAATAACTGAAATCCACAGATAAACAGATCAACTCCCAGCAAAAAATGGGACTAATAAGTTCACTGATGCTCTGTATCCCTATAGAGAAAGGAAATCTCTGCGTTTACCAAAAAAAATATTTCTATACACATAAAAAAGGGAGTAGATGATTGAAAAATGAACTGAGTTAGGCCTAGAAGTCCTAAATAAGCAGTTAAACACAGATGAGACAGAAAGCATATAGTGTGTGTATTAACGCCATCAATAATTTACAATTTAGAGTAGTAGAAGCTGAGAATCTGAATCCCCAATAAAGTGCTTTTAAAAGACATTAGTTTAGGACACTTAAAATAGATGACTAAAGTTTAGACAGTTTGATTAGACCTCATGGTCTGCTGTCCATTTACTTGCATATTCTGATCAAACTATTTTAACAGTGGGGAAGGTCTTGCATCAGAACAAATACAATTTTATAGCTCTGTAGCTGATGATGAGTTTACAAAAATATGTAGGTAGTTTCAAAAAATAGAAAGAATTAGAATGAGATTCAGAAAATCAGAGATGGAAGAAAAAGCTCTGTTTTGATTTAAAAGGTACTGGATCTGTGTTAGTTCAGGAAACAAAACTAGAGACAAACAAGAATAAATTGGAGGTCACTGCTCAGTAAAAGCTAACTAAAATAACACACTGAGTAAATTTTGGGGATTAGCACTATCATTTAAATAAATCCAAATGAAAGAGCATAGATCGCATGACAAAGCATAGATACAGGAAAAAAGCTTATTTGCAATAATGTAAGAAAATAAACTTTTATAAATAATATGGACTTAAATTTTCACGCAGTTCTTGTCTTTATTCTGATTATTCCAGATTATTTTACCCCACACCAGATCTGTCTGCTTCACTCCTTTATCTCTGACATCACCTTATGGATATTTAGTTGTTAGCTCAAGTTCACAGTGATGAAACCAAACTCTTTATCACAGTTTTTTACCTTTCAACACTTCCAAATAAACTTTTTTCTTGATTTTTTTTTTGACAAAACATTTTCTGTTACTTTCAGATTCATAATCCAGGAATCATCTTTTACTTAGACCTATGCCTAGGCATTTGTGTTCAAAGGGCCAGCCAAGTCTTACCAATTGTGTGCAATACAACAAGTTCTCATTATTTTGCATTTTGATTGCTGCAATATCCTTTTCCCTAACACTGATAATTGCAAACCCACCTGTTAAACTGGATGTTATCATGAGTTTCCCTAATTACACCACAATCTAGTGATTTTACAGAGCTCTCCACAACCTGCCTGCACCCTACACAGCATTACAAATGGGTATGGCAACTGTCTCTAATGAGCTAAGTATATGTTATCTTTTCAAGCTAGAATATTTGGGTCTTCTTTCCTGTTGACTAGCATGTTTAGTAGAAACTATGCAGAAAGCTACATCACTGTAATTCAAAACATTCCTTTTGTATGGTGACTGCAAAAAAAGAAAAAGAACTTAATTAACAATGTAAGATCACTTCCTATAATCACGAACCAATATAACCTAATCTTTTCTTGTATTCCCTCATGGATGATAAATATGTATTTTTTATAATGCCTGTATACTGAAAGTAGTAGATATGTACAGTAGCTTTATATCCATAGATAGGAATATCAAGAAATGTAAAGGTTATAAATGACAGATAACTGATGTCTCATGGGTCTCATAGATGGCAAAAAAGGAATCACAACTATATTAAAGTGAATGTTACACAATGAATTACAATATTTCTGATTTATAAAGCCTTACTTATGCATATCTAGTCACACCTGCATTTTTTTGTTTTTTCTTATAAAAAGATAGGCTCAATTTGTTTTTCAAAATCTAGAAACTGTATGTATATATGCTGCTAATTACCAGGTTTCCATTGACTTCAGTGGAGTGAAGTTTCACCTTATATACTTAAATCAGTAATTAAACATTCTTTGTGCAAAGCATGGAAAAATTAAAATTCTTATTAAAAAAATCTAGTTTTTCCACATTTTTAAAAGATTTCTAGATAGCACTGTGTTTAGGTAAATAGCAAGATGTTATATTAGCTCTTTTGCTATCTGATCCTTAATCAATTGAACGCTCTCTAGTTTTCCTAGTTCTTCCATGTTATTTTATAAGTGCATGTGTTATTCCATACTTGGAATATGTAGTTGATGATGTTTTTAATTTCATTCTCTACTTTATGAATCATAACTTTATATTTGCCTAACTACCTTAAATACTAAATTACTATTTTCAGAACTTTATTTACAAAGACTGTAAGGTACCTTCCTAAGAGTCAACATCTTTAAAGCCTCTCATTACATATATGAAATTATAATTGTCTTTCCCCAAACCGATTTACTGTCTTTGATTTTTTGGAATTTCAATTGCCCTTTTATCACACGTTCACTTGGAATCATCAGATCCTTCTGTAATTCATTTTTTCAGGTATTCTATATCAAGATGAACCTTCATAGCAAGTATATGACGATTACTGAACTGATTTCTAATTTTAATGTTTAATGTGCAATATATGAATCATATGCTGATTCATAATAACAATCGCTTTCCTAATAGTGACAAAGAAGGAGCAATGAACAAAATTTCAACTAATTTCATTTCTACAGCAACGTCAAAGTTTGGAATTAAGAAAAGAAATGGATTTTTTTTTGAGGAAAGTATTCTTAAAAAGGCTGGCAAAATGCCTTTCCTCAACTTCTTTTTGGCAACAGTGGTTAGTTTCTGAATCCAACTCATAAAGACATTCTATTCTCCTTAACAAAGAGAGCAGGAGAAAAGAATAACCTCCTCCTCATACTGTGGAAGGAATGTAGAGGTCTTACCTCTGCAGGCCCCTGTGCACATTATGATGTTTATCTTAGCCTGAGAACAATAATTCCCTCTTCAGTTTCCAATTTCTACCAAATTTATATTTATGCATTTTAATAGGGCTAGGAGGAGAGTGCTGCTTCCCTCCTTCTCATCTTTGAAAATAACTGTAAGGAAGCTAACATCTATTTCCTCGGTGGACAAATAAGTCACACAAGTAAAGGTAATTTTTTAAATGTTGTCCAACGTAGAATGTAATCAAGTCAAGGTTACTGATGCTAGTTGACATTTCACTTAAATCAATTCAATAATGTGAGATTTTATGGACCAGTACATTAAAACAAAGTAGAATGTTTCAATACTCCTGCAGTTGTTGGAGTGGGAGACCCAGGAACATTTTCTTTGAACTGGAAAGGGGAACAAAGACTAGAGAAAGAGATAGGAAGCAATGGAGCTAGCAGCCTTCCACAACTGGAATACCATCTAAATAGGTGTGTCTAGCCATCTGAATATAAAATCCTTTGTCCCAACTCTATTTAAAATGCAGCATTTATTCACTAAGTCATACTTTGTCATTCACAACATGAACATTACGTGAACTATTTCTCAATGACTTGCATATGCTGCTTCAAAGAAATCAATCAGTAATAATCTGATTTTCTTCTAAATATTGTTATATTTCTCCATTTATATTGCTTCTTTCTGCTGATAATATCTGAAAGAAAGTTCTTATTAAAACACAAAAGACACTGTTTTGGCCAAGTGCCAAAACAGACACACTGCTGTGTTTGTATTGACATAACCTCCTTGAACTCTCTTGGATAAACTCAATTTAGAGAATAAAGCAAAGAAAGAGAATAAATCTGATGTTCTATTCCTAAGTGGTAAGTAACATACCTCCATATACATATATTACCAAGTTTTGTTTAGCTTTAAAAATCATCATCATAGGTAATTTTGGGGGAAGCAGAACGATGTTTTAGACTATAGCCTCAGTTTTTACATGACAATTTATTGTAGATATTTAACCTAATGGTAGTGGCTCAGTGTACATGTACAGCACTTAGACAATACATGGTTGAAATACACAAAACTAAAATCTGTCATTGTGAAAAAAAGGATAATATTGTATTCTGTACTATCATCAATGAGAATGGGAAGACTACAGCTAGGACTTGCCCCCAAAATCTAGAATTCAATTGTTGGAAAAAAACAAAATATATTAATTCTGCTCAGATATGAAACTGTATTGTAACAAGAGAAAAAGGAGATCATGTGATGAGAAACTAAAAGATCCTGGTTAGGAAACGATATGGTGAGAAGAGAAAAAGAGAAGAAAGGTTGATTAATGGAGTGTGGGTTTATTTACACATGCAGTAGAGCTTGATGGAGAGAGGCCTACCCTTTGGACATCCAAGCTAGCTCCAGAACTGAAAGAAAAATACTCATGCCAGGCACTCTATTTAAGCTAATAAAACCTTTCGAGGTTGAACCACATTACAGAGCCGAACTGATGCCTCTGTGCAGTGCTGTACCTCATCACAGGAGTTCTTGCATCACTTAGGGCATTACTAATTCAGGGACATCTAACCCTTATTCTGTTGTGTGTTATACACATTCTCCAGACTCCAAAGTCACATATGCCACGCTATGTGGGTGCGGAGATCAATTTTAGCCACCCTTATAATTCCTTTATCATTCTTTTTCAAAATGCCATTAAGATACAGTCTGTAGATGGCTATAAAATGAGAAATCTGAAAATGACTATGTGTTATGTCTTGAAGCTATGCTAAAATTCATTGAAATTATTCAATAAAGTATGGAGTTAATCATTAGTTTCAGGTGTGATATATTAGTGCAATGCTCTGTCACCACAAGAATCTTTGTTCTTTTTATAATCTATCCCTATGAAGTTTTTATAATAGCTACAAAATTAGTTGTCTCAGTGACAGAAGGTAGAATCTTCCTTAACAGGGAATTTTTGCCTTTCAAATATACTTGTCTAATCAGGATTATGCAGAACATATGTAACTTGAGCTATGTATTGCTATATTAAAAGTCTGAGTCAGCATGATCACTGTACAACTAAAAATAAATATATTTTTGCAATTAGTGCTTAGACAATGAGAAAGTCTATCTTTATTCAAGGCATCACATTCTTCCCTAAAATGTTATCATTTGTTCACTCAGAAGCTCACACTTTTTTTGTTAGTATCTTGATTTTAGTTTACATTCACCCTAGGAAGAGTGTTCTTAGGTAAACACTGGAAAGCAAACAGAAATCACATGATAAGAGCTTTGGAGATGTAAAATAGAAACAGCCCAAATTCATTTGCAGGTGACGCTTTCTTAAATAACGGAGAGTTCTACACATATTTTATTCTTCTTCGTCTGTTTTCACTAAAAGGGGGTGTTTCCAAGTTCTACATTGGAGAATTAACTGGCTTGTATATAGAAAATCTATAAGTACACTGATTATGGAAGTACTTCAGCAGAGACTATTTTCAGAGCAGTCCCTTTCTGAAGGCCAGCTCACTCTGAATACTTTGGGGAAAAAAAAGAATAGGTCTTAATACCAAATAACCCAGCCTTTGTTCCCAAAGGAAGAAGAAATAGTCTAATGGACCTAAATGTAACAATCTGAATTTACTAACATGGCTCTCAAGTGTGGTTGGATTAACATATTCAAGCATCTCATATATTGGTTCACAGAAGTTAGATACTTGTGATTATTCCTAAGTGATGAAGTAGCTATATTTATTTTAGGCAGGTAATCTACATGAAAAGTAACAATGGACATTTAGTATCATATTATTTTACCAACAGTGATCTCAAGATGGGTTAATTTTTTTTAAAGAAAGAACATCATTACTTAAATAGGGATGTTATTTAGTATAAAATGAAAGCTAAAATTCTAAATGGATTTTATCACAGGATATGAAAGATAAGCCTATATTTGCCAGCACTCAACAAAATATTAAAAAAAATAAAATAAAAATTTCTTCACCTTACCCTTCTTTTCTGGGATACTATTTTTCTTCCAAATTATTTAAAATGCTTGTAGTATGACATACAGCTTCACAGCAGAAGCAGAGGAGAAGTCAATGTGCTGATACTGGCATTTCCCCCAAACTGACAATGTCAGTTCAGCGTTAAATCGGTCTATTTTGTGTTAAAATCAGACACTGATGCAAAGTCTATTGAAAATTAGTGGAGGAAAAGTTTAAACTACTCATTTGAAGGCACCTAAATTAACTGACTAAAAAGCTGAGAATTATTATAGATTGTTCTATTAATTGTTCTGTGTGCAAATATGATTAAGAAAGCAAACAGAATACTAGAATGCATACAGAATGAGATGGAAGATTATACAGAAAATGTTATGGTGTCACACCATGGATCACTGATATGGGCCTTTCAGGAATCTAGTACACAATACTACTTGTCACCTCCACTCAAATATTCCAGTGTTAGAGAGGAAAAACAAGAAGTTTGTCTATACAGGCAGATGTGAATAGACTGAAGTTTATTCTGTCCCTGTTAGGTAGATATAAGACTGCCCTATATACTTCTGTGTTACTAAACTGTAGGTAGTTTAATACTGCTACAGGTAGTTTGAGGGAAGGAATATTCAACAGAAGGATTTCACATTAATGTGGATAACAAAAATATCCAGTCTTTAAAGTTTAGAGACAACCATGAAATTCTGATAACTGGTTTTGACATCAAAACTAAATTTGAGGCAACCTTATACTTCATAGCAAAGATACCCACCAAAAGATATCCAAATAATGGGCAGTTGGTATAATTGTCATGTTACACCAAACATAAGCAGGTCATTGTTCCAGTCAGGTTATAAAGAAACACAAGAAGCAGTTCTTTCTTCTCTCGCTCTTTGATCCTACAGAATATCTTGATGAGAAAAAAGACTTAATCTGTAATTTACAGATTGATTAAATGATTGTTTTGAAAAAAAATATTAATGTCTAACTGTCCTATTAATCTACATTAATAGAAAGGTAGGCACAAATCTACGTGATTCTAGGATGTATACAGCATCTACTAAATGGACTCTTCTGCTTGTGGACCTGAACTAGCTTTGTTTCTACTAATGTGGTATCTTGAATAAATACGTTGTACTTTCCTCTCACCACAGTGATGTTTTCCGAATGTGAGAAGAAATGTTTTTTCCTCTGTCACTGTTCAGCCATGTAAGAATACTTTAGGATCTGGCACTTAATCATTCAGAAAGAGTTGGGGAGAGAGGGAGTAGTCTCTGAGACTAACATTATCTGCTCTCTGCATTCATTCTCTCAAGCATCTCTGATACCTTTCCTGTGATTTGGGAATTGTAACAACTGATTTTCAAAATACATACACATTTTGTACATATAGGTATACACACACATTTTGAAAACTGATACTTATATTTGAAAAGAATGAGGTCTTTAAGTCCAAAAAACCCCTCCCCCAATTAAATGCTCATTCCCTACCTTCATCTGCTAATAAAACCATGAAATTAATGTCCCAGAAAACATGACATTTCAGGTATTCCAGAGTACTTCCTTAGACTATTACATCTAATGCTTCTCACAAAGTATTCAAGCTCACTGACGTTTCCTGTTGTCAAATTACAATTTCCCTCTGCTATCTGAACACTCAGTCTAGTCTTCTAAAGGCAAAATATTAATGTTTCCCCCATCCCAAATACTCTTACTATGCAGGTTTCTCTGTCAAATCACATTACACATCATTACATTACACATCACTAAAACAAATGAGTGTCTCATACGTATCTTTCAATCTCCTACCTAAAAGGATATAATTTCTTCAAGAACAAAGGTTCATTGTACTTGTGAAGAAATTTTTGTGCTTACCAAAATACTGGCAGCATTTTTCTGCAAACTGGTTTTGCTCTAGTTGCTCTATGATTTGAAATAGTCTTTTTTTTTTTTTTTCCAATGAAGGATTGGATTTTATTTCAACCATGAGTTAAATGCTTTACATGAAACAAGAGATTATGAAGTGAACAAACATAATTGAGAGAAATAGTGAGACCACACAGAATATTTTCATGTGAAAAACAGAACACCCTTCTTTGTCACTCATTCCAAATTTTAATTCCTTATTAATTTATAACTCGGTGTGATCTACAGAGCTATCTACTGATAGCTCTGGGCATACAGCAGGGCATAACACAAATTTCTGACCGTGACTACTAACTATAGTTGCACTCCTCTGTGACAATGCTGTTAACAATACCTATGTGAACATAAGGAAAGTTGATCTGCAAGAGCTATAGAGAAGAAATGATTACAGTTGAATCTTACTTTAACCATTGTAAATAGAGATTGCAGAAGCACTTTTTAAAAATATTTTCCTGTATACTTGTTTTAATTAAAAAGAAAGCAGACTGAAATAAAGATTCCAAGAAGCTGAATGAAGAACATAAAATTATACAAAATCCCACAAAGTGAAATAATTTACTTTTTCAGTTATTATGAGTGCAAAGATGAATACTAAAGGAAATATAAAATAGATTTTAAAAATTACTTTAAGGACCTTTAAGCACTTTTTATGCTAAAAAAAATAGCATTACTATAAACTATTTTCTTGAACAGTCTGGTGCCCTGAGTTCTCCACTTCTTCATGATAGCGCCCTGTTCAAATTAGTTGCTGCAGGAGAAAAATCCTCAAAATATTGATCCAAAAAAACCACTATTTCAACATACTACTTTTACTTCCGAGTGAAAATAAAACAGACTGTTAGGAGAAGCTTTAGAAAACAGAGCCTCAAAAACCTACTCCTTCCTATGAAAAGATAAGTCAAAATCTGCTTGTCAATGTACGGTATGAGAATTAAAATCTGTATAGTTAATCCATGTAGAGAAAATGGTTTAGTCACACCATGATGAAAATTTAAGAGTGAAACTATTTCCTTCATTTAAAGCCAAATTAGTCTTTCATTGCAATTATATTTTTATTTTATTGTATTTCCAAAAATCAGTCACTTATGAGCTCATATTGTTTATTTCGGAGATATTTGAAGATGTGATAAGAGACACCTGTGTCTTGTATCTTACTTTTTCATCTATACTCAATAATTTCTTATTTAGGACTCATAAGCTATACATATGACCTAAGAACATATAGATAAGAAACATGGATATATGCTAATGGCTTCCCCCAGAGCAATGTGCAACTAACAGGCCAGACAAATAAGCCAGTAATTTTCTTTATATTTTTAAGAAATCAGTAGTTCAGGGAAAGTACACACATTCACACCTGTATTGTATTAGAGAACTTCACTTATATTAAATATAAAACACGATTATACATGTTGACATACCGACAAAGTGTTTTTAAAGAAAAAATTTAGCAGGTCTATTACAAATCTTTCATTTCAAAATCTGAAAGCATAGGAAATTCTTAGTCACAAGCATAAGTGGCTACAGAGATATAATTGCCTGATACATGTATTTTTCCTTTGATTCTAAAGTGCTGAATGATACCTCTGAATTTTATTTCTATGCTGAAAAAAAGACCCACACATGGCACAAATTCCAATTTTGTGTAACAGAGCTTAGCTTTCTATGGCAGTCACAACCTTTAAAATTATAACAGTAGTAAAATTTGGTGCAGCTTTTCAAAAATATTTTAATGGCTTCTTATTCCACATTTTTGGTGTATTTATTTTTCTTCCAGCATAATTACTTCTCCACAATTAAATTATGAAAATTAGAAATCTAAGTATTAATCTATGCAAGCTTAATGAGATGTCAGGTTATAAGTACCCATTTTTCCTATCTTGCTGAATATAGAACAAATTACAAAAGATACCTATATTTGACAGTTTATTTGCATTCAATATTAGTTAATTCTATACAGTTACAGTAAATCCATGCACCTGAAATAAAGAAAACTATTTCAGTCTCTGGTAAAAATCTTAAATGTCTAATTGATGTTTGTAACAACAGAACTGGCTATATAGATGTGCTTTATCTATTCTGAAATTGTTTTCTTGGCCTCTATGTTTGAACCTAAAATAAGAATCCCTGCCCTCAGCTCCTCTTTTAGCCCTACAATAGCCCATATACTTTTGGTTAGACCAATATTGAGCTAAGATATGCTGGGAAGAGGTTTGATCTGCATTAACAGGGAAGACAAGATACTACAGGATTTTGTATTTCTACTATTAGCAAATCTTATCCAAAGAGGCATTTTCTTTGGACTTGGCAAGAGATTTTGTAAAATGAAAGAGTAGATCATAAATTGGATGCTCTTTACATCAAAGTGCTTTTGCTTTGACATCATCATCAAGTAGTTTCTACAGAATGTGCCACTGTTGGCAGGTTAACTAGGAAAGAACATTTTGCACACCAGCTGTCCAAACATTCTGATGGAAGTGTAATATATGTTTTGGGGCAAAAGAAAATACCCCATTCTGTGGAATTTTTATATTTTTTCAGAGTAAAGAAACAGCTCAAGAATCTTTTTGTAATCTAACTATTAGGAGGTTTTTTTCCAAAATTTTAGAAACAAGGAGTTGAAAAATCAGTGTATATAGAGTAGTATAACCCATAGTAAATCTAATACAATTCATATTCCTTACAATGGTCTCATATTCTTAATTAATTTCTCTTTTTTTTCTTTTTTTTTCCCTTTGAGGAACATGTTTTCATGTTATCATTAGTTTTGATATTCTAAAGTTCAGTCATTTCTATACCAGACTTATTTATCTTGTCATTGCTTTTTGTATACCCAATATTTTTTAAACTAAGAACTACAAAACTACTTCTAATGTCACCCAGAAAACAATTCATTAGATTGACTTTTTGTGCTCAGAAAGAATTGGTCCCTAAATAAAAAGTTTGTCCAAGTTAAACTACACGATAAAGTCAATTTTATATGCTCAGCATATAATATTTTGTTTCATGGACAGAATCTTAGTGGTAGCACTGATACTTCCACAATACTATTGAGATAGGATTCCCATAAAAATGCAATTTGCCTGCTTTAAATAAATTACTTCGTTAAATTCAGTAAATGGTTTCCCACTATTAGATAATCAGGGATATAGGAAGACAATCAGTTACACTCAAGGATGTAGAAAATACATTCCACTATGAATTTGTAATTTTTATTAGTTATGGTGTATAGAACAATTATTTTTTATGACCTGATCACTGACATGACATAGTGAAATCAATATGAATATATTTTTATACTGGTGTGTGCAGTATCAATAGATGATGCAATGTTAGTCATCTGTTTACCATTAAACTTAACTACTATTTTATTCTTAAGTATTTAACCAGGCTTCTGACAATAGAAAATCAGTTTCTTGTAAAGGTTCATACGTGATACGTGTGTTCTACGAGCTATTTCTTTTCATAACAGCATCCAAAATAAAGTATTTTTTCCAGATGAGAGCTTGTTCCAATTTGTGCAAATGACAATCTAGTGAGAGTGCTATCTTTGCTAGTGAATCAGAATCACTCATAACTCTCTTGATCAGTTAATGACTTGACTCAGAATTAAGAAGAATATATCCCAATCCTACTTCTATGGAGTTTACTATGAACTTGAGAGGCAAAAGGTTTTCAGCATGATCAGGAAAGCATACTCTTCTGTAGTTTCTCCCTTTACTGATTGCTATTGCAACTGAAAAAAATTCCTAGCACTCTCATTGCCATACTGTGACCACAACAGTTTGTAGTACACAAGTGAATCTATAATTAAAAAGATACTTTAAACATGCATACATAATGGAAAGGTTTCAGTATTAAAGCTATAAATAATTTTATAAATAAAAATAAATAAATATTTTTAAGGTAGAATCTGATCAATTTATGATATATATAAGAGATATATATGATATGTATAAGAGGAAACAGTTGCTCATTGTAGTGGAATACTAGATTCATTGACTTAAGACTCCCTTTCAGTATTACATCCTGAAAATTTAGATAGGTGTTTCTAAAACACTATTTTCACTTGAAATTAACATGGTAGAAACAGACTCGTTTTTCATCATATCTATCCTCCCTTCATACTGCGATTCATCATACTCTGGATGCAGTGACTTGAAAGTCCTATAACACACTAATGCATTACTGATAGCTATTTGTCATTTATTAAAAGCAGTATCAGAATTCATAGAGCATTTCAAAGGCTCGTTCCTCTGTAGCAACTTTGGCAGAGGCCCTGACATAACAAGAACAAGCAATATTTTCTAGATACTGTAATTTGAGAACAAAAAGGCAGAGTGTGTTTTATGTGAATGTTTTTTCAGCTACATTCAGCTACTTAACAGGAACAGGCCGCCTCCTCCTCCCTTCAATAAATACACCTTAGAGACAAAGAAAACCACCTTGCTACACAGACCTTCATAAAACAAGAAGGATCATGCTAGACATCCATCCCCTATCCTGCAGAATAAAAGAAAGAATGTTTGCATTGACAGAAAAAAGAAATTATGGAGCTGGGGTTGCTAGCTTGCCATGGCTACATAAGGAAGTTCTATAGCAGCGCTTAAGTTCCAAGAAGCACATTACAATTTATTCATTCCTTTAAGAACCTGAAAAATATTGGTGAACTTGAGCTGGCCTGAGCACAGGCCACCAGGCCCGAGGGAGTCCGGGTGGGAGGGTACGGAGCCTGGGCGTGCACTCAGGGCCCTGACAATTGCTCCAATGTCATCAAGCAGCAAGTAGCTTTGGAATTCCTTCATGCATTTCTCAAGGGGAGAGAAAACAGTCTTTAGAAGTGCCTGTGTTTTCCCATTGAAGAACTGAAATTAGACATGTGAGCTTTAGGTGGCTAAAGCTGGCTGAGATGAATCCAGGCTTAGGTAGCACCATAGCAAGTTGCACTGTGATACATCAGTACATTTTTAACTATGCTCTTCAGCAGGAAAGTTGGGTTTTTCAAGTGTTTTTATTACCTGAGTACTGCAGCATTTCTGAAGTTTCCTATTTTTGAATATTTTCTCTACTTTAGATCACAAAATACTGAGAAGTATTGTAGAAAAAGGTCCAGCCTCTTGGATTAGCTAGGAGTCTTAAAGACTCCCATTATTCCTAAATCATCTGAAGAGACAGTCACCAGATACCAAGTGCACTCTTCTCAATTTATTGTATATTCGCACGTTCTAATGGCAGAAGTTAAAACAAAATGACACAACAAAATATAAAGTGATCTATAATCTCACATTTTCTGTATCAGTCTGTAGTTTCTTTAGGTTGTTATAATAACTAGACAATTCATCTTAAAAAAAAATTTTTTTTCAAAATAGATGTATTGCTAGTAAATCACTCTAGCCATGTTTATACTCAAGTCTACAGCTGCTTAATAAAAATGCTGTAATAAATTAAGGAATAATTTACATCTTAAGCCAGTGTATTCATTTTGGATATGGTTTAGGATATGCATTTAATTCTACACTTCAGAAGCATTGCTAAACTGATCAAAATGTAAGTCACTGAAAAATTCTGCCTAAACCCCAACTGTATGATGAAATATAAAGGCAAAGTTCTGTCTTTATTTTAAGCATGGTCATGATTTCAAAACTGATTGATTTTGTTGTGTCAAACTGAAATACCACCGACCAAAGTTTCAGGAAACAGACTAAGAATTGTGCATCACAGATCAGTTTAAAATCTTTTTATTAATACAATTTTTTTAAAAACTTTTGATCGTGAGAAGATACAGCAAAACCCTTACTTAAGCTCTTCTCAACTGTGGTATTTAGACTCATTGTCCAATGAGTCAGGAAATACCTTCCTGAAATCTGTTCTATTTGATCAGACAGTCACTTGGAACAACACAGGAGATTTAGGAATACAATTTAAAGTATATAATTTAAAGCAACTTAATGCTGCTTCTTCAATAAAATCTGTGTTTTCTTTTCAATTGTAGAAGACGCATTTTTATGTAGATTTTATTTTTTTAATTACATATTTAATTATTTTAAGTTGAATAAACTCCACAAAACATGCCAGTTGGCACACACAAATGCTAACAATTCACTCACTGAACTTTATAAAGCATTTCACAATAAGTCACAAGATCAAATTAGCTGACAATACACATTTAATTTTTTCTTTCATGTTTAGTGATATATTCCAAATTGACAGTACTGTAAAAGGAAGACTTATTTTACTTGCAGAATAAATGCAACAAAGGAGAGTGTACTCTTCCAATGTTGACAGAGGAGAAAATAAGGCACTCAAACAATTACAAGAAATCTCACATTTTATTTTATACTATGTATTATCATCCCTGTGTACACTGAGTATTTATTTTCAGTGCACAGTACATTGTTTGTGATATGCAATCAGTTTCTACATTCACAGACACAACATAGAAGCATATGAATGGCTGAAGCTCTTTTAATCCACCATGAAAGACAAATGATCTTCCCCAGGCTGCAACATTTGTATCCAAGTTCCTAATTGCTTTCTATGCCCTAACAGTTTTTCTTTTTACACTGATGTACTGGACTCCTGATCACTCCCCTAGGCCCAAAAATCATTACAGAGTTTTACATATTCTGTCCAAAATACTACTTTTCCCACTAATTATTTCCCTGCCTCATTCTTTAGTACGTATTCTACAACTACAACTCAACTGAAATATATAAACAGCTATATTTTATTAACAGCAAGATGATATGCATAACAAGTTAATTTTTTTTCAAAATGATACATAGCAGAAAGTATATTGCTGTATTGAGTTTCAATTAATATATTGCAATGTATGGGTATTTATGTATCATATACATTGGATAACTATATATTATTTTAGACAAGAAGCAATAATGACAACAGAAATTATTGTTGTCAGTGTTACGGTTTAGCTCTTATAAAATTCAGGGAACGCCACTTAATGTTAATTATACCAAAATTATGGCCAGTCTATAGTGAATAAACTTTAATGTCTTTCTATACTAAAATCAATCAATCACTGTGAATTAAATGCAACAGAAAACTTATATTGAAGGAATCAAAAGCATCAGAAAAAATACAAAACGCTGCTCCATTTGCTGTCAATTTCAACTGTGTACATTTGTTTGAAAAAATATTTAGGTTGAAAGTATGTCACAGTGTATTCCACTAAAGATGAGCCAGCAACCTATAAAAATACTGGGAAAAATAATGAAATTATTGCAAATACAAGCTCTCAAAATGTTTAAAAACGCCAAGAAGAGAATACTCTGGTTATGTACAGAATTTTAGCACAATACTCTGGAAATTGGATTATGATACATAAACCCACAGCAACTATTCATCAAATATTAAAATTTTGGAAACTCTTTAATCCAAATTTATAATAAAAGCTACATAAAAGACTCCTGGTAAAAACGGCAGTCTTTCCACTGACATTTATAAGTTTTATTGGAGGTCCTAGATGATCAAAGTTTCCTAAATACCTTTATTTTATTAGTTTACATTGACTTTTCTTGTTTCTGTTTGGTTTATAGTATTTATAAGTACCAAACATATTCAACATAGGTACACGACAGCAGACACAAATCCATATGGTGGTACTCAAAAAAAAAAACCAAAACAAAACAAAAAAACCCACAGGCTTACAATTTCTCAGTAGTATATTATGCCCTTGCAACAATGCCAAGTTCAATAAAAGTTTAGGTAAAAGTTCAATAAAATTTCGATCTGGCTTCAGATCTATGAAAACCAGAAATATGAAGAGCTAGTAAATTTCAAGCTCATATTTCTGAGTTTGACAGGCACAATGGAAATTATTTACAAGCACTATATGTTTTCTGTTTTAAAGCAAACAATGGAAGATTTGTTGGAGCAACTTCATAAAGTTTATATTAGGAGGAAATCTGAACAGGCTGGACTGCTTAAGTTAGGTTGCATTCCCTCAGCCTGATTCCTGTGAGTCTGATCACAGGAAAAAGATGCAACTGTGCTTCAAGAATGCCAAAATATTCTCAGCTCCTTTCATTGTATATGTCATTAGTGAAACACAGCTTGCCATAAGGATTGTCAGCAGTCAAGTGAAAAATAAATGAATCATTCTGGATGATACTAAGTGTGTAAAAGTGAAAGGCTGTAAATGCAACATAATAGTTATATAATTTAGCAGCCTGTAATTTGACTGTACATCATTTGTATGTTGCTTTTACTCTTTACAGGCTAAAGACAAATACGAGATTTGTGTTTGTGTGCAATGAGTCTCAGAAAGCAAAATTAGAGTTGAGTGGTCATCCACTTAAATTTTGTATTTCCTTTTCTCCTGAAGTGTCAGTTTTGCTAAAAATTGATGTCTTGGAAGACTACAAGATCTCACTGGTTAACCTCAATTCTGTTTTTCGTTTGGAAACAACAGCAAGAAGTATGCTTCTGCTATTGGATTTCCATATCTGTGAGCTCTATGAAATATTGTTAACTTAGGTAGCTGTTATTAGCTGTTACCACGCTAATGTGTTAATAAGGGTAAGGGTAAGCCTGACTTAAGTGTTTCTCTCTTCTCCTATAAATTTTATTATAGAGAAATAGAGAGAATGGTGGCACATTAAGTGGTTTTGGAGTCTGCAGTTTGACACAGTTAATAATATTACAAAAGTAACCTAAAATCCAGGTAACTGCAGTAATGTTAAGCATGTAATGTTTATCCCCAAAGCATTTGTGTTTATTTCCCTACCTCAGTATGTGCTCCCCCTACCTCGTTTCGAGGTCACCATTTCAGTCCTGTCTTTTTCATTCTCTTTAGCCATTATAAAACCTTACCACAAATGTCACATTTTAGGAAATCTGTGAAAACATGAAGATTTTTAGAGAATTTAAAATTCCCCATTCAACAGAAATGAGCTCTCAGATACAGTGCAGAAGGTGCTTCGCTAAACAATTCTATTGCTTTAAGCATGGGGTACTGATTTTCAAATTATTTTTGAAATTTAAATAATCAAGAAGCCCAGTTGCTTCCAGAAACTCCCATAATTGATTTTTTTATTGGTTGGGTCACTTAACAATGGCCTTAGATATTGGTTTGGCCAGTTATTCTGAATAAATTTTCAATTTCCCTCCATACTGCATTTTAGGATGTGTAATAAGAACGATAAATTTCAGGCCTAAAAGATATTTCAAATCTGAGTTGTGAAGGAAACAAATTGCCTTGACAAATTTTGATCACTAACAGTCAATAATTGTAACTACGTTCTTCTGTGACTGATACAACAGTGCCTGCAGCTGGTGTTTTCTTCTAAGGCATTTAGAACTAAGGCATTTAAAGATTACAGATGATCAAAAAGCCAGTCAATACAATTTACATAATCAGAAAGATTTGGCATACTCAGGCATGTCACCATGTGACAAAAAATACATCATTAGTCTTTTAGTATCTTTTTTTTAAAACAAAAATCTTAAATGATATGGAAAGACACTTATTGTATACTATAAAATACCACTTATTTGATTCAGTCCCGATAAGTTATCTAAGAAAAAATTCAACTTATTACGCCTTCAAGAAATACTAATCTCTAAGAGATGCACAGATTTACACTGTCTAGAGGTTCTGGTTTAAAATCATTCTACATCCAATTGTCTCAGAATATAAGCAGACCAACAACATTCTGATATTTTACTATTTTTAAAAAATGGTATTTAGATGCAACCAAAAAAAAAAAGGGTTCTCATTTTCATCACTTCTCAGGCACAATGGGGGAGGAGGGCAGGGAGAGATACAGATCAAATATGACTCATCCCATCACTTTTGGGGCAACACATAATCAGCAAACAACTCATCTACTTGAGAGCAAAACTAGCACAGACACTTCTTTTTCCCCTATTTTGGAACAGAAAGTAATGGCAGGTCAGAAACATACTCACTTCTTTCAGTCACCATCTTTACTTAAATTCCTCTAATTTTCCACTGGAACTGTACAGAACCAGGATGTCTCCCAGAATTACATAAAGGCTGACAGTCATTCTCATAACTACGCCCTCTCTAAAACAGCTATTTTGGATATATATTCCCTGAATTTCATGAGTACTATGTTATGTAGGCTGAACTAAAACAAGCCTATTCCTGTTGTAGGAAGCCATGTGTAACTGTTTCAATCCAACAGGTACTATTAAAATTGCTAACGGTGCTGTAAAATTTAAATACTATTACAAGTTGGCTTCTATGCTGAATGGGTTGGATTCTGTTCTCTGCAAAATGCCACAGTATGTTTATCCTCTGACAAAAGATCACAAAATATAAATTCATATACACTGAAGCTGTATTACAAAAGGTCATAAAGGGTTAATACAAGTCTCTCATTACTTATCCAGTATTGGCATTTGTCACAGTAATACCTCTAGAAATACTTTTATTATTCCCTACCATGCAACAGTAGTGGACTCAGTATGACAGTGGCTACTTGCCAGGGAGAAAATATACAGCAATGAAAATACTGGCATGACAACAGTTTTGTTACTTGGTATATTTATTGATTAATTATATCTGATTCTTGAGGTTCCAATTGCCCCAGTGTTACAAAATCCCTGGCTCAGATGCATCTTTTTACTTGCCAAAGTCAAGAGAGCCAGGGAGAGGAGGTACAGATACTGGCTAAAAGTACCATTTTGTTTATGTGCGTCTGCCAGTGAAAAATGGAATTTTACAGAAGCATGCAGAGAAAATGAATATTCCCTCAAGCATTTCATCAACAGAACCTTTCAGCTCAATTTGTGCATTTCAGGCTGTTTATTCTGTTTTATATCACACCTTTCCTCTTTGCTTTGTGTAAATTTTAATCCTATAATATTGTGTAATATTACTGTAAATATTATATGAAAAAAAGTATAAATGCAAACATACTTTGTAAATGATTTTGCTGTACTTTGTGTACATCAGCTGTCTCCAGAAAAGATCTGAAATTTCTAAATACATAATGGAAGCAACTACTTATAAAACTGACTACAAAAACAAAACGACTATTTTATATAGGTACTCTGTGGGCATTATATATATTTATTTATTGATATAAAGTACTGTGCGTTAATAGTATTCATTTCTATTGACTTGTATAAACTTTGTGTGCCTACACACATGTATTTAATGCCATGCATTAAAGTTACATACCTCAGCCAGTCTACTGATTGAAAATACAATGAAACCACAGACATTTTCCTGAATTTGTTAAGTTTTGTTATTTAAAAACTAAACCAGAGGACAGCAATCACCTAATTTGTACATGGGCATTCTCCAAATGTATCATAAGATTAGAATTATTAATTTGTCATATTACTTCTAGTGGCTATAAAAGTAGATTGTTTAAGCTATCAGGTAACAAATTAATCTACATTTAAAGCTTCATATTTAAGGCCTACACATCATGAATGTCCAAAAAGACAAGATAACATAGAACCAAAATATAAACAAATATCTTCTTTTTGTATTTAATTACAAGCAGAACAGTCTTTTCATTAAGAGTTGCCAAATCTGGTAGTCTGATAAAAATGAGGCTGCTGCAGCTCCAGGTCCCCAGGTCCAGCCAGTAGCGAGGCCTGACATTTATTCCCATTAAGCACACATCCACATAATACTGATACATGTATATACATGGCTGGCCACCTCAATCTACAGACAGAAAACACAGCACTTGTGCAAACACAGACAGCACTAATGGCCTGAACCTATTCCCCTTCTTGCTGATCAGGATGCAAGTCTGTTAGTGGAAAATATATGGACATATATACACATATATACGATATGGATCTCTCCGATATTTGGTCTTAGACACTTGATCTATCCAGTAGCTGGCCCTGGATCCTTGCTTTCCCCTGTTGGTGGCACCTGGATATGCAATCCCCCGAGGGCAGCCCCACTCCTGTTGCTGGTACTCAGACCTACACACACACAGACACACGCACTATGGATTCCTCCAGTAACTGGCCTTAAACACCCCATCTACCCAGCAGCTGGCCCCTGGATACCCTAGTCTCCCAGTTGCCTCACACACGCATATAAACTGGTCTCCCCAGCAACTGGTCCAGACTTACAACCTTGCCAGTAGCCAGCCCCCAGACCCCTTGGTCTCTCCAGTTGCTGGCCTGGACCTCCTGGTCCCTGATATAGCTGACTCTCAGACCCTCTGGTCTTTCCAGTATCTGGCCTAGACGTATGGCTGCTCCACTGTTTGGCACCCAAGCCTCTTTCTTTACATGCTGGCTAGTCCAGCTTTATATTCTCTAGTGATTACACACTTACATACGTAGCCACACCAGATGCACTCCCTCCAGTATCTCTAATAATTTGAGATCCTAAGGACATTAAACCCCATCTAAATGTAAGTATTATTAATTATCACAGTATTAAGAACTTAAGTTCAGGCACAGTGAACCAGAACTTGGCCAATATTCATGAGTTTCTTTCACTGCAGACTAAGGTTCAAATCCAGCAAAAGTCAAACAAAAAACAAAAACAAAACCCCAGAGTGACAAACCTTCATTCCAAGAAATTTTAAATGGAAAATCGTGCCTACGGAGTGGGCTGGATAATACTGCAATGAAATTTCAACCAGAAGTCCTTTAAACTACAGTCAGCACAGTGCTGTCATTTTATGTATTGCCAGAATCATGTTTTGTTAACCTCAGCTGCACCTGTGAAATAATGGGAACATACCAAAAGTATAAGTGATTGTCAGCCCAGTTTTAGGGTTCTGCTAAACAGCATTCCTCTGTAAGTATTGTACATTCCAACTGAAGTTGAAATATTCCTGGAGACTTCATTATTTTGTCTAAGAACCCCAGTCACAGCCAGAGCTTTATTTTATTACCACAGAAGAAGACATTAACCCTACAGTGGTGGCAGGTCTCTCTGCCTACTTTTAAGAAGAACAGACTTACAAAAAATTTGGGAAGAGACAGGCTAGAAGCAAAGTTTTGTACATGTGAATAAGGGGGCTGGAAGATCTGGTGTCCAGGTACTACTTTTATCCAAGTCAGATCCCAGGCTTTCTGATTCTCTTATTATAACTTAATATTGTCCATTCTCCTACAAGAAATAAATTTCTTATATCAGGACTCAGGATTATTTTTTGCCATTATTTCTGCACTAACCTGAGGTTTTCAGCTATTAGTTCTTTATTTTCCACACACAACTTCTTGGATGAGGCTATGTAAAAATGGCATTCTTAACATACTGGTCACGCATTTGACAGCAGGGCACTAATATTACATTTTGTTTAAATATGGAATTTTAATCAAGTCAATTTGCATTACTTTCTTAACAGAGATTTTTTTTTCTGTTTCATTTTAAATTTTCATTTTATATAGTGCCATTCCTCCACAAGGGCAATCTACCCTGTCATACCTATATAATTTGTACTATGGTCTTAGTGTTTTACCATTTATTTTTCTTCCAAGTTTGA
This sequence comes from Apteryx mantelli, assembly GCF_036417845.1. Lineage (NCBI taxonomy): Eukaryota > Metazoa > Chordata > Aves > Apterygiformes > Apterygidae > Apteryx > Apteryx mantelli. The sequence goes on along the minus strand of NC_089982.1, from coordinate 48,828,759 downwards.
GATATCTCTTAAATCAATATCCCATATCAAGATAGCATAGCAAATCACTCAGGAATTAACATGAATTTTTGAAAAAAAAATTTTAAAGTCTTTGTTAGTTATTAGTATATATACACACACATTTTGAAAATACTGTATAGGTAATTTGTATAAATATATTTTGTACTAATCTATCAGTTAGACAAGTAATTTGCTCTCCCATAAAATTACCTGTTTTATTCTTTGCAAGAGTGTTTAATAGTTATGTTTAGGAAACAGTACTTTCTAGTAACTGATGTTTATTTTACTATTATTAGTGTGCTCTAAAGTCCTCAATTATAGATCAGTGTCTAAATTGCTAAGTGCTCCTACATTAAAATAAAAAATAGTCATTATCTGGATGCAGCAGAATGATTTTTCTGATCTCAGATACTGCCACTTTAAACAAGAATGTTTTTTCCAGTATCCTGAAGGAATACTTCTATAAGAACAAATTGACAACTCTTTGTACGCTGTTGAAGTTAGTGGAGCATACTGATAGGGCATGGGAATTTTGGGGGGCACACCTTAAGCAGGTCAATTTTGCGGTTGTAAGATAGAAACAAAATAGCAAAAATGAATGCAGAATAAAAGCAGCTGGCAATTCAGAATCATCTTCCCTGGCAAAAACGTGGTTTAAAAGGACAGCCGGGCTGAACCATAGCTTCTGGATTTCAGATGGTAATGGTTACGAAACCATTACCTACTCCAAATCAGCCTTTCAGACATATGACTTGAGACTTATTCACACTTAGTCCTCCAGGCTTCACAAATGTATCTCATCCTTGCAAGTCCAGGATCAAAACCAAACCAAATCAAAACAAAAAGAACAGAACAATAAAAAAAAAAAATCTAGAAATCTAACACAGATTTCCCAAAGAACAAATCTTTGCTCCTTGAACTTCAATCTCAGTTGCTGAAACTCTCAAAGCTCATTATTCTATTTACTTGTATTCCAGAAACATAGAGAGACAATGTTCGTACACTAGCAGATAGTCATTATCCATTTTAAAGATGAAGCACTACAGTGCTACTTACTTTGAGAGTGAAATTAAGTTGTGGATATCAGATTTCCTCCATTAATGCTAACTGCTGGCAATATTCAATAATTTCTTACAGCATTTATTCGAATTTTCTGTAAGTTCTGTTATTCAAAAATTATGTCTGTATCACATTAGAGACTTCCCTATTTGGCTTCAACAGGCATCCTTATATTACTGCAGTATTGCTTGGCCTACTCTCCACTAATTACTTCTATGTATCTTAAAGACCGCATTTCACCTCCTGATCTCCCTTATGACAGCTCTGCAACAGGCGTGCAGGTATCTACATAGCCTTGCATAGTCTTGTTAAATGAACTCATACAACCTTGTAACTTGTTTCTGCGGAAGAGACCCTAGTTTGTATGCTTGGTTAAACACAACAATACACACTTCAGAATGTAAACAATTAGCGACTGGGAGCAAGGGACTATATCCAAGGTTTGGTCAGTAAGATTGCCAGTCATATACAAGCATCACCAGTGCAGGTCATTTGCAGGGAGTCTCACCTGACCCTGCTTAATATGTCTCCATGAGGATGTTTGCAGAGAGGACTTCCATCAACCCCCCTCAGATGGTGACTGGTTATCCTGTCCGAGAGCTTTTTGATCAAGACATTCCCCGTTTCAAAAATCTCCATAAAGCTTGCTTTCATCATTAAATAAAATTAAATAAAAATATTATTCATTATTAAAAGATACAGTAATTTTTCAAGTGGCCCAATTAACACTGTCGTCACTATATAATTGTTTTGTACTTAGGTTTATTTTACATCTGAAAAAAAAAAGCTAAATCTTTTAAAGTAAAAGAAAATGTAAAATGATTTAATAATCATTGGCAGAATGCAAGGATATTTATACTTTATCATCCTAATTAGCATCAAGTTATACAACAAGCAGTGCATATTGACTTCATAAATTACTCTTTTATGGAATGAGATAACAAATTTCAACTGATCTGTCATTTACATGTGCAAAAAACTATTTTTCCCCAGGTATGACAGCCCATTAATGCATTCATAATGAATGTAGTTAATATCCTGAAAGCTATCTATTATGTTCCATCACTCTAGCATGTTGAATATTTAATAAACATGTACAAGATATACCAAGATAATATGATCCCCATGAACTTTAAGGATAACTTCCTAATTGTCCTGTTTTTTATTAGCATTTTCCATATCCTTTCCAGGTTTTTGCTTCATGGTTTTCTACTATTAAAATGTTAAGCTTTTTATTCTGTTTCAGATTTCAGTCCTCCTTCCTTCAAAATCTTTAAGTGGATTATTGCAATTCAGTAATGATTTTTTAGTGTTAAATAGTCAGGCACTGTTTCAATTTTTCCCCTCTGAAAAATGTATGTTAGATATACTGAGAGAAAAAAGATACAGGGCTGAAAATAGTAACTGAGGAAAAAAAAAAAACATACACACATTCAACACAAATTATATGAAGATAATTGTACTTTCAGTTATTTACTATGCTTCAGTACAAATCTAGAAATGACTAAAATGACTAGTGCTGATATAGTCTATATAAACTTTCAGAGATAAATGATTGCAGGTCAGTGAAATAAATGAAAACAAGCAGATGAAGGATCTCTTCACTTTCTGTAAATCTAAGCTGATGGAATGTTGTTCAGGGGGTGTATATAAGTAGAAGATAGCTATATATAAACATGGATGACTACAGAAAACAAGTCTCTGAATGGAAGAAAAATTATTTTAAATTCTTTAGAACTGCAGAACAGGAGCATGCATGAGGAATTTTGACATGCAAAAGGAAAGGTGCTTGCTCATATGCAGATATAGATTATAGAAATAATTTATTATATATATGATTTTATAGAAGTATTGGTAAGCACCTGTCCTTTCAATTGTCACAATTCCTACACTGCTGAAGCTTTCTCCTTTTGAGTCATTTCATGGAGATACAAACCAAAGCAGACACACACTTGATAAGGACAAAAGACACAGATTATCTGCCAGAGTATAATACTTTCAGTGAAGGCAGGAACATACTTGCTGTTACGGCTTCCAGGACTGTTTGACTGACTTTTATCTCTATAAAGATGCTAACGCCAGCAGTGCAATCCATCACATCTGAAGAGCAGCCCGGTCTGAATTCCAAAAATGTTAATAATATTAATAATATTAATGTAAACTATTTTAAAGGATTAACTGAAAAAAAACAAAAACAAATCAGTCAAAGTAGCTGCAACCCATCAACTTGAAGATTAGAGCCTGAAGTAGGATCTTCTAGTCTTATAAGGGAATAGTAAACTTAGTCACAAATGACAGGAACAAAAAATATCCACCTTAATTTAAGAATAAGTAGTAAACAATTATTTTAGTAACCGGCAAGATGCCATCTGTTCAGACTTTTCCTAGCAAGTCAGAGTAATTTGTAACATGAAAGTTCAGTCAACTTAAATATCTTGAGCACACTATTTTTCCTCCATTTTCACATTTAAATAAGACTTCACTGGTTTCTTCTTGCTCTCATTTCTTCTTGCATATACTATACATTCCTGTATGACTCGATGTTAAGGAAAATCATCTTTCAGAAAAGAAAAGGACAATACATTATACTTTGAGAGTGACGAGCTCTTTTGATTTCTTCTCTGCTTCTGGAAATATCTCGAGCTTAAAATGAGATATTTTAAGCAGGGAGAGCATTGGTGTCCCTACAAGCACCAAAGATTTTCACATAAATAAACAAAGCAATAGAGAAGTTCAGTATAATTGTCACAGGAATTTTTCATTTTCAGGATAGTAGGAAAAAAACACTAATTGGATAGGTGGTTCTGAGAGATTAAAACAAATGTTATAAATATGAGAAAATTTCTCTTCCTCAGACCTGAACATGTTTAAACTCTAGCAGTTTACATTAGAACCAGTGCTTAGTAGTCTTCATTCACTGATCTTTTCTTCTATTGAATGTTTATTCAATAAATGTTTCATTCATTTACTTCATCTGCTTTTCCTGTTATTGCTTGCTGTTAATGTTTTGAGTAGTTGCCCAGCAGAAATCTAACAGTAAATATTATTAGTTTATGAGCAAAATTTGGACAAATCAAGCCAGAACACAGCATTTTCTCCATTTGAGTTAAAATCCAAAAAAGAAAATAGCAAAAGCCAGGAGAACTAGGTTATTTTATGACTTAGGTTATTTTTCTCTGGGGAGGCCAAAATACCACCAAAATACATAGAAGCTTTGTCTACAGTTTGATGCTGAATATCAAAAAATAGTTGAGAAAGAGTATAGAGAATTGAGATGAATATGTTCCAGCAGATACTCCATTTAAAAGCTTTTTAGCTTCAAAGAAAGAGAGGAATAGATATGGAAATGAAAAGAGGGAAAATTTTTGAAGCAAAAGAAGATGCAACTATTTCTTATGGAAGAAAAATACCTTCATGAAAAATCGTAAACAAAGCCTAAAGCCTAGCAAAAGTTGCTCAAGACCTGATGCAGAGCTTGGTGTCTCCAAGACAGACCAAAACACAGGCAATGCTGTCACATTACTTTGCAAATATGATGACAAATTACATGGCAAAAGAAGAACATAATTTAAGAGAAAGGGCTAATGAAATCTAGGAGGTTATTATTTTCTGGAGGAAAAAAAAATAAATATCTGTAAACAGGTCCTGGGAGAATGCTACTGTAATGAGCTCATCAACATGAACTATGGCACTAAAGGTCAAAGCCATTCCTGGAAAGTTTATGTAAAACTATGATTTGTCTTTTGCTTCGTCTCTCTCAGTTACGAGAAAAAAGGACAAATGAGCGACTTGTTTCTCAAATACTAAGATTTTAATTAAAGCAATGTCCAGCATATCATGTAGTTTCTATGGGTTCAAACAAATTCACTGGATTTGACTGGATTTTTCTTTTAAATAAGTTGCAAATGAGCTCATCTAAGAAAGGATTTATTAAATAGGTTTATGTATTACATGTATAGGCTTATTAACAGATTATGTGTTACACCACATTTCTAACAACTAAGAACAGTATTTGTGACTAAAAAAGGTTTTCTTGTTTGTGTTTACTGCAAAGTATGACCCTTTATATAGGGACAATAAAGAAGAAAACAATAATGAAACATTACCTGAAAATTTTACCTTTCTTTCATATCTTAATAAAGGTTGCTTATAGGGTAGTTTAACCATATAAAAAAATCCCTATAAAAATAAAGAATTCAATGTTCTAACTCAGAAAATTTGATAGTTTTGCTGTCTATTCATATTAATAGAAAAACAGACAACTTATTATATTTAAGAAAACTCAATTTAATTATGTAGTAATTGGATGGAAATCAAGATGGACTTAACCAAATTGAAATAAATCTCTCATAAAAAACAGTAATTTTATTTACTGTTATTATATAGTGATACATTTTCATTACAAATGTCTAAAACACTTTTGTCTTTAGGAAGAATGCGATGTCCTTTGAAATCAAACAAACCTTTCAAAGACATCAGTCACTTCACTGAGAAAGTATTACAACCCTGTCACTGGCACCCAAGAGATTCCTGTCAGTCTGCAGTATGTTGTCACTACAGAATTACAGTTTACAGTACATTATCAATGCCTGCTGTGTCCTTTGAGAAAGTAAGCTCTGCTGGCTGAACTTTCCAATTTATTCCCAAAGGCAGAAGAACAAAGCTTTCAAAACTACACAGAATGTGTTTTTAAAAATTCTATAGAGACAAGATTGCATTTATTAGCAATGTTACCTTGTATTATACATTACAATGCATACTAAGCAAAGTTCTCTTGCCTGTAATTAATAGGGAAAAAATCCAATAAGAAATGTCAAAAAATTATGGGCAATACATTCAAAACAAAACAGGAAAAAGCAAAGCTGCCTCAAAGTAGTTCAAACCTCAAAGAGTTAAAAATCTCCCAGCAGGACTAAATCTATGAAATCAGCCACATTTCATCTAGACAATGTGAAAGGACTTCATTATTGCCAAATCTTCATTTGCCACCAAAGAAAAAAAAAGATAAATGACATTGACCAGTTCTAATCCTGTAAACATCAATTTTTATTTCATATATATTTTTTATTTTATACATAGAGACAGACTCATATATGTGATTTTAAAGTTTGTGCAAGTCTGAAAAGAAATCCCACCTTCACTGTTAAGATGATGAATATGAGGAGCTTTTCTTCTCTGCCTTTCTGTTTTGTTTAAAGCTTTTATCATAGAAAGATTTGCATAACAGTGAACCAGAAAAAAGGAAAACAGATTCTTGCATCTCTTGCTGGCTTTTTTGACAGGAAAAAACAGGATCTTTGATATGTTCTTTTGAATGAATGATTGTTGTGATCAGAATTTGTAAATATTCACTAATAAATTCTACCTTTCTTTCTTGTTTCCTAAATTTATTAATAGTATGAATGTGGGTGGGGAGGAGAGGTAGAGGAAAGGTGAAAACTGGGAGAACATAGGAAAAGCGTGGGAATGTTACCAGTGCATTATGATTAGGATTCCATCAGCTCAGCAAGTGTGGCTTTACCTACAAGCCATGATACATACTTTGAGACAGACCTTACTTACAGTCAGTCAAGGCTTAAGTATTTGCCTTATAGAGCAGTTTTTATCATCAGTGCATCGTTACCCTAAGAAGTTTGCTTTGTGCAATATATGAGGGTTAAATTAAATTGTTTGCAAAAGGTTTAAGCTTTCTAACTATTCCTTCTACTATATATTTATGCCTTCTTCAGTCTTCTTTCTTTGGATAGCACTGGCCTTTCATAGGATTTGAATCTTGATTTTGTATCAGACAGTTAGCTCTAGAACAAATATTTGCAAGAGTGTATGTCAATTTATGACTCAAACATTTCTCCCCATCAAAAAACTCTGGAACATTAGGCACCTCCCATTCTTTTCTCCTGAATATAAACTTACAAAGGATTGATCAAATTTGTCACCTGCCTTTCTCCCTCAGTGAGAAAAGTTTTATTCATATAAATTATATGAAAAACTTCAGTATGCTTCCTAAATTCTTTTATTAGACAAAAATATCCATCATTTGTCATAAGTGTCATCTCTTCTCCTTTAATGGATAACTGATAAGACTTCTTCCTACTCAGTTAACTTGTAAAAAAAAAAAAAAAATTAGGCAAAAGAACTCTTCTGTAAAAAAAAAAAAATCCAAGTTATCAGAAAACTTATAATAGCATTCCATACACTTTATTTTTTACTATAAACAAAAGAAAGAAAATAACAATATGCATTTGTGTTATTAGCCGATAGAATCTGAAAGGGAAGGGAAGACCTATGGCAGCAAATTGGTAACCACTGATTGATCTCTTTGCCTAAGCACATGAAAAATAATCCTAGATGTCTGGATTGGCATTATCTAATGAACAGACAATATTATTTCCTTTGATTTGTCCTAACTTTATTGTCATTTGTTTGAGCAAGCCAACACTCTTAGATGAAGAAAGAGGAAGGAAGGAGAGCAGGAACTGGAGAGGATGAAAGTAAAATAGATGAGCTGGAGAACAGAGGCATATTACTCACTATAACTGCCATTTAGCGTATCTCAATCAAATGCCCTATAACTTAGCAGTGTCTGTTGTAGCTTTAATATGAACGGATCAAAATAGTCCAGCTGTGCTCCATATTAAGTCCATTATGTAACTGTATGGCATCTTCTATCTCCATATTTTGATAACTCTTGGTGAGAGCACACTGGACATATGAGAAAAATAGTTAGCACATGACACAAACTTCAATGAAGTTACTATGAATCTTCCTGTAGACTTCAGTGGGGGAAGAATTAGGCCCATACACTTACTTTGTCTTTCTGACATGCTGGCATATAACATTAGAAGCAGAAATAGTGTAAAAGCTATTAACTGCTACTAAAGACTGAGCTGACATACTAGGTCATACAGTCATATCCTTGTCAATATCTGAGTTAGTGAAGCATAGGCATTATCATCATATGCCAGAATTTAAACTGTTTTTGCCAATGCATGCCAATGCAGACATCTCAGTAGTTTAACTTGAGAGCGTTAAGAGTTCTCAGAAAACTTCCTTGTGTAGATGTTAGCTAATAGTCAAACAGTTTTTGTACAAGTGTCTGTTTATAATTATTGATGTCCCACTTTTATCTATGACACTAAGGGCTGCCACTAAATTCACTGGGAGAAACTACAGGAGCTGTGTCCTAACTAGATTTAATTTATCAAGCAGTAATTCCAAACACCGTTTTCAGGAAACACCAAATTAGCAATTCTCAAGAATGATTATATTATCGATTTATTCATTAGGTATTCTCTTCAGTACTGTTGCAAACCTGTTTTATTTTTTTAAGTTACTCCTATTTTTAAGTAAAGAATTATGCAGAAGTGTCACTGTGTTTTGATTTCAAGCCCTCAGATGTTGTCAATAGATAATAACCAGCTGTTATTCTGTAGAGAATGTGGTGTTTCATTCAACTCTAAGTAGCCCTTCAGATCTTGGTAGTTAAACTACCTGCCAGTCGATCTTGCTCCTAATTTATCTAGAGAATTATATTTCTCCTGCCTATTTGCTTTAAAAAAAAAAAAGAAGAAGAAAAAAAACACAAAAAAGCTTTCTTCCAATTTCTACATTAAAAAGGAACAGATAACCAAGCAGATAAGCCTTTGAGAATTCCTTCTGAAATCAATAAAATTACTGGTGCAAGTTACATGTATGTTTGCCAAATTGTTATTCTTGCTTTGTATTCCAAGCAGTATGGTTTAAACAAGATTTCCAATTCTTTTTCAGCTTTAAAGAAATCTATGCATGTCCATATATAATTGGGTCAAATTCCTTTCCTTTTTCATATGACACTTCCTTCTTTAGAAATATGAAATCATCTGTATCTTCAAAAGGATATTTTCAAGCAGTTCTCTGGGATTTCAAGGTTTATCTTTATTTTTCATTAATAATTTTTAAATTTTTCTGTTATACACAAAATAGGCACCCTTTCCTATAAACCTACTTCTTCCACAAGTTACAATATCAACAACTAAACAACAAAAGTCTTACAATTGTCTATCTTTTAATAATTAGCTCTCTGAGATACTACTATTAATCTAGATCTCACCACAGGTAAGCATTCACCTCAAATTTTTGCTTTTCATTGCTAAGTCTACCAGGACTGGACATGCATCTTATCTTGAAGCTTTCCTCCAGTGATCATAATACACAGCTCTGTCAAAATCTGACATCTAGGTTCCTGAAGATGCAGAAAAGTAGGAATTGAGGGACATTAATGCAGTCCATACTGATTTCAATCTCTCAGGAAACAGTTACTTCAATTTCTTACTACAGTGGATTAACTGTGCACCCTCAGGATGTTTCTAGCAAAACGAAATTATGGTATGCCTCTCCTGAACTTGCCAGCAAAGCTGCACAGTGTCAGACAAAAGATACTGGATTACTCTACTCTGCTTTAGAGATTTATGATACTAACTCATAGGAGGCAGTAGAAGAAAACTGAGTTTTGTTGGAGGCATACACAGCAGTAGTTTATCATAGGAATCACTCAAGTTGGCTTTATGCAAGGACTACTCAGTGTCCATTGAATATATACTCATGAAATATGGTAACTTGTTACTGACTAAAGGGTCTCAGCAGCATAATTTATGAACAAGCTGGTGAAAGCCTATGGCATGATTTTACTAGTTTTGACTTGTTGCAGAAACTGTTGAGTTATCTTAGGAATAATCATAAATGACATAAAACTATACTGCAGCTTTAGTTTAAGAACATATAAATATATAAGCATATATATAAAAGCATAACTATACACACACATATAGCAACCAGTGTATCACCATAACTTTATATAGTCCATGTGCTGTTATATACTGTAGGTTTTTTTACTAGAGCACACAAAACTATTGTACTAGGCAATGAGATCAATGTTGCTGTAAATATTTAAGCCTCTCATATAAGATGACTTCGAATGTTTACATAAGAAGCAGAGAGAGGAAGAATGAATAATTTCAGTCAGCCACTAAATAAATATTTTAGAACAAAGAAGTGAGAGGACCATACCTTCATACACATACATCCCAACACAATCACACCATCAAACTACAAAAGCAAACTATTAAATCCTAAGTTAACCCATTCAAGAACCACTGGGGAAAAAAAAAAAAAAAATCAGGTTTTTACCAGTTCTTCAGAGTTGGAAAACAAAGAAAAGCAAGCGCCCCAAATCAGAAGAACTAGCTATCAAAAGAAATAAAGACCAGGTAAAAGTAAATTGGAATTACTGATTATCAAAGCCCCACAAAAGACACATGTGCTCATCTTTTCTTTAGAAAAGATCAGTCATCTCTCATGTTAATGCATTGAGTGAAACTGTTTACTTGTTTGTCAGTTAGGAAGAATCTGTATATTGGTCTCTAGAATTTGACTAATAAAATTAGATACAACTACCATTTTCTTTCCCTCTTTAGTTAGGAAGAGAAAGAATCTTTAATAAATACTATTGTGTTCACATCACCACAATCCCAAGTTGATCAGTTCCAGAGAGAATTGAGAAGAGGAGCCTTCTTTTGCTTGTTTCTCCAGTGCATGGTTATTGAATTGCTTGTGAGGACAAATATTGTTTGTTTTTAAAGTCATCACAAACAGCTCATCAGGTCTACTCTGACTTTTCAGATACCCACATGTAGTTGCACACCACTTGGACCTCAACAGGTAGTCCACATTTACTTCCCAAATTGTGCAACATGCACCCATAATATTTTTAGTACATTTGAAATTTTGTTTGAGTGTCAAAGAGTAAGTCAGTTCTGATGATATATTGTGGTAGAACGACCTTCATATTCATAGAGTTCACTTCAGGCTAGCCTAGACACTCAAGGCAGAGTTGCAGGGCCATACTTGAAAACTGTCATGAAAACTGGCATAATTTTTTGATACCATCACTGGGATGCTTATATATTGTCTAAAACTTCAGAACATAATTTCGTTATCTCTTTTAGTTCTGATTTGAATTGAAATAGTGACATTATCCTTGCAGTAATTTTATCACACAGTACATCTCTGGTATTTCCTATAACTGTCTCTCCTTCTCTCTTCTCTCTGTCTCCCTCTCACTATGTCTCTGTAATTCCTCTATAACCTCCCCACCATGACCCTAGGGTTCAAATGTCTGTATTCCAAGGATTCAAGAGCTAGCCTGGCTATGGCCCAGCTGCATAACCATGACTCAAGCTTCTGCAGAAATCTCTCATTTGTGAGAAAGAGTTGTAAGAACATCTGTAGAAATATAAGGCAAAAATACAAAAGTGGAATTGTTGAGATGAGATTGTTAGTTGATCAAGGAATCAAGATTTAAAAAAAAAAGCACCAACATGCAATTGTATGAAATTTTACGGGAAAAAACAGGGAATCTAGCTGCAAGTCCTTGAGTCATCAGGATAGCAGTCAGTCAGTAGGGTCATCAGTGTCAAAGAAGTCAGTGGAAGATGGCTACTCATAAACACTGAAGATCCATTCTAGGAAGCTGTTGAGACTGACAACCTCCTGACTGAGGTCTGCCTGGCTAGTAAGGACTCTTTGGGTATCTTATCAGGTGTGGTGAGCATACTAATGCTTAGCCTAGTAGCTTGTTAAATCCTAGCTACTTTGTGTGTGTCAGCCACTAAACAATTGCTTACTTTAGTTTTATGTACAGATTGCTTGCAGTCTCTCTACATATGTGTGGGTGTTACTTTTTGTTTAATCATTTTCAGCCATAATTCCATCTGCCTGATCAGTTTGGTTCACTCCCTTTTCTGTTCCAGTGCCTGGCCAGTACATGCATGCAGGTTAGTTCACTTGTGGCTTCCTTTCTACCATGGGGTATTTATTACCTTCTAAGAGGACTTCCAGGAACCGTTATCAAGAGATTTTCCTCCATAGTCCCTGTAGACAAATGATGTGGATACATGCACCACACCAACCTTAGCATGCACCACCTTAGACAGCCAAGGGAACATGGAATCCTGGCAGTCTCTGCAGTCCTTTAACCTTCAAATACCTCACAAACCCTCCTGCTGTGTCCCAGAACATGCAACACATAACCCATGCTACAAAACAGTATTCTGGCAGATTGTATCCTACCATTAATTCAAGCAGTGCAAACTCTTTACCCCCCCCCCCCAAAAGAAGTGAACTGTTAAAAAACAATAATAATTTTGTCTCAGTCACAGGAATGCCATATAGAGTCAGTCCGCACCAACTTGCTCGGGGACATCAGTCTTTCTTTAGAGTATTTCACAGTGTAGACACAAGTCTGTATGGTTACATAAAATACATACCTTGTAAACTGAGAGTAACCAATCAGTTTTAACCAAAGGCTAAATACCAGCTCTGAGGTACATCATGCAATTGCTTAACTCTTTCATGTGCAGGATAAAATGAAGATACACATTTTTCCTCAATGGATAAGAAAATACCTGACTATAAGCCTATCTGCTACCTCTGCTTCTTCTACTGCAACTAGTACTTGAAATGATCAAGGATTGTCTTATGTCCCCCTCTAGTCCCCCCTCCATAAGCTCATAAAAAGTATCCAAATAATGATAAAGAATGTACGGTAGGGTATTGACATATAGTGGATAATTATGGACTATATCCAAATATCCAACATTCATTCATTTTTCAGTTTGCCATGATCACACATCATACAGTGTACAGATTCAGCAATGATCAGTATGAATTACTGAAAAGCAGATAAAAGGATATTCCAAACTCAGCTACTGTTCAGTGTTTTCTCCATTTGTATTAAGGAGGCAACTTCCCCATTCCCCTTAGGCAGCAAGATGGAAGAACACATAAGGCTCTTACCACAGGCTTGAAACACAAAAACAGGTTGTAAGCAACCCTGGAGCTCATCTGGTCCAACTTCTGTTGAAAGCAGAGTCTTAGACTAGGTTATCCAGGGCCCTGTCAAGCTAAGTCTTGAAATTCATTTCCATTGAGGGGATTCCACCACTTCTGTGGGCAACCTATTCCAAAATTTAATTGTTCTCATGGTGAAGCATCTTTTATTCATATCCAGACACAGTTTCCCCTGAAGCAACATGTGCCCATTGACTTGTCCTGTCACCGTGCATCCTTGTGAGAACAGCACCTTCACTATCTCTGTAACCAGTTTTTAGGTATTGGAAGACTAATTAGATCCCCTTTGTGGGGATCTGAACCTCTTCTCTTCTAGGCTGGAAAAAAAAAAAATTCCTTCAACACCTCTCTTTAAATTGAGTACTTCAGTTCTGTTAAAACTATGGCCTGCTCCAGACTTGTCTCTCATTTAGGCTCTTGAGTCAGAACCACTAAATAATCAGTCACCCTCCACCTCAAAGATTTTGAGAATCAATGGAGTTAGTGTACCCAGCAAGGTCTTCCTTCTCGTCTTCATTTTTCTGATTTTTTAACATTGCCTCCTCCCTGAGGACAGGGTGCTCGTTGAGTACAGCTGCATTAGCAAGGTTGTGCACATTTTTGGTAGAAGTTTGTCTCAAGTCTAAACTTGAAGTCTTGCAGTATACACTCAACTCACCACTGACGCACACAAAATGGTTTCTCTCCTGCTGGAAACCCAGTTGAAGGCATGTCCCTGGGTGTAATCTAGAGAGCTTTATTTGCTTTGTAGATGTGAAGTCCTCCTATAGTTAGCTCTCTACTGCAGGACCCTGCATGCACAGTGCATGGCTAAACCCACAACTAGCACAAACTTCATTCTGACATAGTAAGGATGCAATGTTGATATACTGTCCTTGAAACATAACAGCTCACAATGAAAATGAAATGAAAACCCAGTCCTTTCTTCTTTTGCACCCAGTCTGTAATGTAGAGCTACCCATTAATTTCCTCAGGTGTAAACCTTTCTACTGAATACCTTCCCAAAATGATGCATGATGTGGAATGAGACAAGTATCTGCAAGTCCAAACTTCAGTGGCTTGTATTCAAACAGTAAAATTATAAGCATGTAACAAAATCATTGTGGATATGGCTAATAACTTAAAAATATAAAATAAATGACTTCAGGGTACTTCTGCAAGGCAACTGATATTTGTCACACTAACTCCTTTATTAGACTCAGTGATGTTTTTCACCACAATGTAACAGAACTGCACTTACATTCTCCATTTATTATAAGTCACAACTAGCCAGCAAGAGAAACAGAAATACCAAATTTGATTCTTTAAAATTCTTTTCCTGCTTTCTGTATGAATACTTCTAATTCTGATTAGAATATAATAATGCCTCAAAAGCCCGCTTTAATACTGCTCCCTACACAAATGCAAGTCATCATTTTACTTCACATGAATACTGCTGTAGTGAGACAGATGAATTTTATGAAGAGTACGCTCATTCATCTTTAAAGCACAGTTCAGCCCATTATTCTTATAAAGAGAAATAAACAGTACTTAGCATTTTTGTTATGGCTTATGAGCTGAACTTCTTTCTTGTTTTGGTAATTAGACAAAATCGTCTTTATATATGAAGCTTAAGAACATACAAATGTCTAGATTTTTAGACTACGAAGAAATACAGCACAAGTAATTATTCCAGTCTTTTGCCATGCCACCACTCTTTTCAAATAAGAAATATAAATAAGCTTTTAGTGAACTAAAAACTTCTGTAGTCTCAGGTTAAGCAGTTTGAGTAAACAATGAATCTGGAAGCTCTATGAATATTTAAAGTACATAAAATAAGGAAAAAATGTACAGAATAAGACAGCTGGCCATTTAATTTACTGTTTGTCACTGGAATATTATTGTAAACAACTATATTGGCATCATGAGAGAATCATTACACTCAGATGCAGAAAGCCATTCTTCATGCCCTAAGGAGCTTACAATTTAAGACTTATAAAAATTATAACTATATAAAGAATATATTACTAATAACTGAGCAATTCATCATAGTAAATTGGGTAAGATATTCTTGCTTCCACTCTACTGTATGTTTCATGACTATGAAAGGAATGACTGAAGACATTACCCCCACATGCACCTTTCTAAAATGCAAAAGGGATTCATTAAACACTATTTTAGTACGGACACATTAGCTTCATGAACTTCAGATTTATGCTTTCTTTTCAACTTTTTTTTTTTTTTTTTACTTGAAAAAGATAATTTCATTGATAAGTTAGAGGCCAGGCCTTTGATGGTACTCCCACACTACACGGTCCCAAACAGAATTTTAATTTTCTTACTTCTTGTTAGCAGATTGTCAGACTTTACTGTTCAACAATAAAACATCACACAAGTCTTTCACCTGATGTTCGTTTGTTTGGTAAAATGTGGCTGTTTGATCTACATGGTTGTTTGAACCCTGAAATTCCACACTAACTTAGGGATCCAATTCAAAGTTCTCCACTAGTCAAAATATAACTGTGACACTCTCCAATATATATTAAAAGACATTATATTTTTATAAAGTATATAAGAACAGTGTGATAATACAGAAGTAGCTTATATACTTCAATAAACGTATTTCTAAAGCTATTCATTCTTCATGTACTGCTAACCGTGACTAAATGCCAGATCTTTTATAGCCACCTCTGACTGCAATACCTGTGCATCTGAGCTTAATGATCTACAGCTTTAGTTCATTGATTTAAGACCTGGATTCTGGTTCCTACTGATTGGATTGGTTCTGTTTACCCAATAACCATCTAGGGGAAGAAATGCAAAAGCAATTCAGTAGCACACCCAAGAACTCTTCTGATACTAAGTCTCAGAGTAATGATCTTTCCATTTTTTCACTTAACTCACAAAATTACTTATTGCACAATAATAAAACTACATAACCTGTTCTTTCTATAGGATACAGGAGCTGACTTCCCTTCAAAAGATGGCAGACCAGAAGATTAGTGTTTCTGCTGTCTGGGTGACTACCTGAAGCACTATGCTTGTCTATGATCACTATTACCATCCTTCTAAAGAGAATAAGCTCCTCTCATTTAGGTGTTTACCCCTAGAAAAATATGCCAGATTTCTGGCTCCTGAATGTAGAGAGACTTCTAATGTAGTTTTGAGTCAGCCTTTCAAGCCCCCAGAGAGATGGGAACCACTGTAACTAGCATTTTCTGTTAACTAGCTCAGTACATCTTCTCAATGAGGATGTAGTCCTTTTGACCATACCTCAAAGGACAGCCAGCTTTCTCTATGAAGTACAGTGAAGGCTGAAGTGCTCAAATTAAGCAAACTGGATTGTTCTGCTGAATTTCAGAGAATTAAAACATGTGTCTGAATGCACTCAGCAAATCCAGAAAAATCCAAACCATCTACAGCACAGGCAGCCGGTGACAAAATATATAATAATCAGGAACAGATGACATCTTCAGTTCAAGCGTGTGCTATGGCTTCAGCACACTATCAGATAAGAAAAGTGAAGAAAGACAGAAAGAAAAACGTCTTGTAAAACAATATTAACAGTGAGTGACATTATAACAGGGGAAAAGGGCACCTAGTAAACAAGAGGCAGAGCCATTCAGATTGCAAAGCAGATTAAATTAGCTTCTCAAACCAATACAGTAACACTCTTAGAGCCAGTCACCACCTGACTACAGTTTATACTTTTTTTTAATGTAGATATAAAGAAATTGATTCACTACATTGCTGGATTTCAACCAAATAACTGGCCTACCTAAGAAAATTCCTTGCAATAAAGCACCTTTATGTGATAACTGAACCACCAGATAAGATATATGACTATTATATAAAGTGATTATTGACTATGAGAAGCTTTCAATTTAGTAGAAAATGACTTTGTATAAGAGCTCCCCTGAGCCAGTGACAAAGGCTACATTTAGCTTTTTTAACATATAGTAAAAGAGAATGAGACTTCCACTGGCCTCCTGTTTATCAAATCATCAGACAATGGGAAAAAAATTAGGGAATGATAAAACTCGTTCCTTAGCTTTTCACATTCTGTCAAAAAGGTAATTTCCAGAGAAGTGTACTGGAAAGAAAATTAGTTGAATCTGAAATTTACTGACAGTATTACTTTTCTTACTGACTACACATGTACTTTAAAGCATAAAGATTTAACATTAGTGAAGACTCAAAATTCACTGAAGTAATAAGAAATGAATACGCTAATTTCTGCCAAGTTAACTGTAAAAATAAATCAGAAATAAAATTCTCTCAAATGAAATTATGAAAAGAAGAAATCCTCTTTTCCACCAATTTAAAGACCATTATGAATTATTTCCTTGGAATTTTTACCAACTTTATTACATGAAATTATATTATGGAGGATAAATGGAACAATAAGACAATCAGAAAACTGAATCTCAAAAACAGGTTTTAAGATACTTATCACCTTGAAACTATACAAAGGTCTTGAATTCAAATCCAAATTAGACCAAGCAGTAGGAAACTACTGATATGTTTCACAAAAACATATAGCCTAGGGTATTGTAGTCCTATTTTATAAGAGTAGTGAATTCCCTTGCATATGAGAAGGCGTATGCTAACAAATGAGGAAATTTGGTTAAATTTATCATTGTTCACACTTTATCAGCTATTCTTGCACTGTGAGTTGCCACATCAATTTTATCACCATTCTCTATACAAATACAAAGTATTACATAATTCTTCAATATACAGTGGGTTATATGATCTACTCAATAGTGCATGCCTTAAAGCCACTTTTCAGTGGAAAACTGGAGTGTTATTGTTTTCCAAATTTTTCTTTATATAGGGAGTTTTAAAGTGGAGACTGATTTTCACATTTTCTAATTTGTCAGCTAGTATTTGCACAAGTCATAATATTTGTTGGCACAAATAGAGCAGGTTATAATTTCTGTGTGGACAAGACTACGCTCAAAACCAGTAATAATCCTGGAGGAGCCTGAATTAAATTTACTCAAATATGTCATAAGAAATCTCTCACCCGAATTATTAAATAATAGTTTAACAGCAAAACCAAATGCACTATCAAAAGAGGTGAGAATGAACTGAAGTATGTAAAAGAAAATAAATTATCATCATACCGTTTTTTTCCAAATACCTGATTTTTCAGACTTCTCAAAATGATTCATTTTTAGACTGATGCTATAGCTGCAATATTGAAAGTTATTCTATACATGCTCTGATTTGCATATTTTAAACTCTGGCTTGAATATGCATATGCATGAATATTAGCAAGATTGGGTCCCAAGATTTTTTTTTTTTTTTAAGAGGGTTGATACTCACTGACAGGTGATACAAAAATAGGCAAGTAGAATTGAAGAATGCCAAATTTATAAACCACAAAATGAAAGTAGGAGAAGCTGGGAGAATTTGTTTTAAAAACATAGAACATTTTTTGTGCAAAGCAAACTGTTGATGTACTGCAATGGTGCTGATCTTTAAACTAATACAGTTATTTCAAATAGGAATTGAAATTTAGAACTTAGAAAAGTTTCATGCAAATTTTACAGTTTTTCTAAGTGTTTTCTATATACTCCCCTGGGAAAAGAGGGATAAAGATTTTCTAAATATAGACAGTATTTTCAATAGGGAATAGGAATATAGGGGGGTGGGGGGGTTGGTTTTTTTTGCACTGTTTACCTCATCCTGCTCTGAGAACCAGAAGAACAAGAGCTCATTGGAAATTAAGGCAAATAAAATCAGCTACCCTATTCTCATTGCCTAAGTAGAAAAGAAGGAACATCTACCTGGAGCAAATGTAGTGTTTCTCTTAACTAGAGGTAGCATCATGAAGAAAAGTCTAGAGATAAAGATACTGAAGAGAGCAACATGTGATAAGTATGTCAAACGCACCACTGACAGTGAAGAAAAGAATATTTTCAACATAGTTTTACACCAGCAGACAACATAGCCAAAGTACTAAGGGCTGTGCCATACATGTTAACAGCCTTTAAATCATGTAAACCCTTAAGTTATCAATGACTTAAATAAATTTCTCTCAAAAAGCTACTTGTGTTTAGCAATTTTCACTGCAGTGACAAGAAGAAAGTATTAAAACATAGAAAGGATCTATCACTGTAATATTTACAATATGCAGTATATTTGGTAGTATTTGTCAGAAGCAAAATTCTGAGGAACAGAAAGCAATTTGCAGTAGCTAAATAACAGAAAGCAAAGTATATATAATTTCTACTTAAAGTAGAACACATTTTCCTTCTATCTCCCTGCAAAACTTATTTTAGTATATAACAGACTGATAGCTAATTTTAAGAAAGTACAGGTATAATACAGTATATTATTTACATACCTTACACGAGGTAATGCCTTTGAGCATTTAGAAGATGGACTTAATGCAGAACGCGGCCATCCAGGTGAGGTATTGTTCTCTGTAGATGGCACAAGCTACTAGTATCTTACTGTATCCACTGAATAATGAAAACTTTTTTTTTTTTTTAATGAAGCTCATGATACTGGTTTGAATGAACAGTTTCTGAAATATCTTACTATCTTGTTACATGACTTTATTTTTTCCCCGATGAAACAATATTTCTTCTGAGGTTATTGAGGACATTTAAACAAGAAATCACCTACTGATAGACAAATCTCTATTTGTGGGTCCCTCAGAGTCCAGATTCAGAAGGCTTAAAAACGTGAAGACATCCATCCATTCATTCATTATCTTGGAGTAGCGAAGGAATGTTTGGGAAATGTAGGATAACTTCGGAAATGTTTTTCTTTTATTAGGGTTGAAATTACAGGCAGTTCAATATGCAGTATTATTCTGTACAGCTTACATTTTACTGTGTATGTTTTGTCATTGTAGATATTTTACAAACATGGATAGGCATTTTGAAAATGCTATCATCTAAAAAGTAAGGACAGCTTCACTCACGGTGGAAATAGAAACAAGGTATTCACTGAAATGTAAATCGACATTAAATTTAGAAGTGATGTCTCAAAAGCAGGCTTGAGGAGATACCATGACAGTGATCAAGAAATATAAAATATAGCCTTGATACCTGTGTACCCAATGTGCATCTTTTCCCTGGGTATATTGAAAAGCTTTTCATGAAGCTAACACCTCTTTCGCTGACATCAAGCTAACTTGCAAAAAATACAATACAGTTCTTGTGTTATTCTGGGCAAGTATGAAAGCTGAGCACAACTCTAGAGCAGATCACAGTTTGTGTGCTAATTAGAAAACTTACTTTTAGGCAATACATTGTATTTTAATCTGAAAAAAAAACCTGTATAACTACATCTTTTCCTCATGCTTTCCTCTTTCTAAGCAAGATAAAAGTAAGATAGGCTGATTTCACAATAAATCTTTTCCCAGGCTTATGGCTTATTCACAAGGATGGTTTGGGGCTCAAATTTCACTCCCAAAATATCAATTTAGGAACATTTTTGTGGGGAGGTGGAGGATAAAGAGGCGGAGGGTAAGGAGGCACAGTCAGACAATGAGTCAGTCAGAGAGAAAGATAGTTACTCACAAAGCTCAGGATACAGCAGCCAGGGCTGACCACAGTGAATTCAATCACAAGTTGTAAATGCAGCTAACTACAATAATAGCAGAAGTACAGTTGCACCTGAGAAACAGATGAGACCAAAATAGGAGAGCAAGAGTGAAGACTTGCTCGAAAAAAGCAAATGTGAGTGTAGCTCTGAGTAAATAAAAACTGTAATACAAAACTTCCTTAACAAAGAATTATTGACAGTAGATGGCTGCACACTACTTAAGCTATATTCAGGAGTCAGCTGATACATAAATAGCATATGGGACTTTAATATGTGATCTGAAGGCTATGAAATTCCCCTGAGGAACACATGATAGAAAGGTGCATATATGAGTAAAAGTAAAATGATGAAAAGGTGGATAAGCTTACAGTTTAACCACATTTTCCAAAATTCTAAATATATATTCTTACACATTTTATTAGATGTGCTGCATGTGCAAGTGGATACATCTTGATAAGAACATGGAATCATATGTCCGTTACAAGGACAAAGCAGAAGCTGTAATCATTAAAAGTACATACCATTCAGCACTAGAGAGGCCTGCTCTCTAACTAGGTCTTTAGTTGTTATGGCACAGAAGATTAAGGGCAGTAACAAAACCATCACAAAACCTTCTCATAACAGCCTACAGATGATATCAAGTGTGAGACAGAAGTTCTACAATTTTTCTTCTGGTGGCAAGGCTGGCTAAAACAGTTCCCACCTCTTCTTTCCTCCTAAATTACTTAATCCCACCCTTACACTGCACCCTCAGCTGCAGAGCGAAAAATATTTTAGGGTTTTGAGAATATTCAAAATGGTTACAAATCCTTCTTATTTTTTTGCCACAGAATTACTCAGTCTAGATTGGTTGTCTTTATAGTCCTCTAAATAACTCAACTGAGAAGGTAGTTAGGGAGTAGAAATGAATAGCCAGAGAATAAGAGTCGGAAGAATTTAAGTTAACTTTGCCATCAAGAAAAATATCTATGGAACCAAGACTTCAAATGCCATGTGCTGTTTTGAAAATCAGCTGCAGATATTCAGTCAGGAAATGAAAAGATTCTATGTGAAAGCTTTATAATGAGGAAAAAAGAAAGCTTCAGAGAAAATACCATTTTCCTTTCTCTAATAAAGTTTCTCATTCATTGACTGAAGATAGCGAGTCTCCCTGTGATTCTTTACCATTATGACAACTAGCAGCTGAACCAAAAATTGACAGAATCCTTCACAATATCACTCAACATGACACTAGCAGCAGTGTGAAATTGAGTGTGATCACAGCCCTAGTCAATTCTACTGGTTCAGGGAGTTTTCAGTTTAGGTCAATTTTATCTTCAGATCCTCATGCTCTTGAATCACAGAAGTAAAGAAAACAAAGACAGAGGAAAAGACAGTAGGATAATAGTCTGTAAAAAGGAAACAAGGGCAGAGAAATTTTTAGAAATTGCTAAAAGCTCTTCCAATCCTCCAGGAACACAACTCCGCACAGCATGAAGTAAACTCTCTGCATATAAAGAGTAGTTCTCCCCACCTGGCTTAGAACCTAAAGAATCAATGAACTGTTTGAGATTCAGGCACTTGCTCAGTGCCCTGTAATAGTACATCACAAGCTTGTCAGGACACAAACTTTACCTAACTTCATATATACTAACATACCATCTCTTACTCAAAAAGAGCTTTTTAAAAAAATATATCATTTTCTCCTCCTCCCCCTTGTTGGCTGACCACTTCGTCCTAACAAGTTCTAACCAGATAGTATTTTAAATTCTTCTTTAGTGTTTTTTTTCCTTTTTAACTCTTTTCCTGTTTCTTTTTTATATTAAAACCAATCCTTACTCTTTCAGTTCTTACTAAAGAATGACTACTTGTCTTCCCCCTTGATTGTTCTAACAGCTGTTGCTAGTTGCCAATCAGTCCCATGCAGTCTCCTCTCATTCTCTTCCTTTGTGTGATTTCTTCCCCTATTTTTGCATGAGAAGTCCAAGAACTTGTCTGAGTGAATACTCACCAGTTACATAAGTACTTACTTGTGACTCTGAGGAAGGATGGCAAAAACCTTACCCTTATCTCACTTGTGCCTCAGTGTTGCCAATCCTAGCTATCCCTGCAGTAAACCTTAACTATCCAAGCTTTATTAAAAAAAAAAAAGAGAGAAAAAAAAAATTCTAGAGCATCCTGCAACAATCTACTACTCCTTTTCCCAGAAACACATAAGCCACAATAAATCTTTTGTAAAGTGAAGTAAAACTAATTAGTTTAGTCTTGCCATTGCAAATTAATGTATTTTACTTCCTGCTGCAATGGAATAGGAATACACATGCAGTTTAATCTGAAAGGCAGCTAAAAATCCAATTAAATTAACAGTAGCTTTCAAGTGAATGGACAGTACCTTCTCACTGACTCTAATTCATAAGCTATCCTTTGCTCACACCCTAAATCAGTAGGATATCTGTGAAATACAAAACAAAGGATGAATCCATATTAACTATCATCTCTTCCATCCAATGTGTGATCTCCCCTCAGACAATCAGCTAGTCCATTTAGATTCTCATCCCTGAATTTTATCCTCTTCATTGCAATAACTAGTTAGAAATGTTAAAAAGAATTACCTTTACAAGACTTGTATGTTCCTTTAAATGTACTCTTTTATGTCAATATAACATAAAATTAGCTTTAGTAATCTCTGTTGTCCAAGAACAAATTCTATCCCAATGATTTGCTGGGGTTAGCACATATAACTTAAACTGTATTATATACTTTACTGCTGAGGTATGACTCATTGCCAGTAACAGATCTGCCAAAAGGAAAATCAAAGTTGTTGGTTTCCAGAAAGAAAAGTATTAAACAGATTTTGCTTCCAAGAAAAGATTACACTTTATATCTCTTGTTATATCAAGTCGTAGCCCTAAAAATATGAGCAGGACTCATCATCAGATTAAACATGTATGTAGTGTCTGCAGGAACAGGGCCTAAATGGGTTTTATCAGTCATAATGTTGGATGGTTATCACTGCATAAATCAGCGCAATTTCAGATAATTTTTGTTAACAGTTCAAATGCTTTTATCTGAAACCATACAAATAATGGTCAGTCTACCATGAAGGGTATTAGCTGCCAAGATACTGTCTCTCAGAGCCAAGTTGGAGGTGTTTCAGTCCAAACTTTGACAAGCTTCACTCCCGCTGTGACCTAGGGGGCGCTGCCCATTGCCAATTAGCACATGCTTCATTCTTGTTTCTTCCTCACCCCACTTGCTCAGGCAAGTGGATAAACATGAGCTCAATCCCTGCTGGCTGGCTCGCTTCCCCTGGTTGTGCCCTGCTCCCTGCCCTTGGAAATGGTTGATGTTCTTTTGAACATCATTATGGCTACATATCAATGTTACCCTGTCCCAAGAGATAACAGGTTGAAAATAAAATTAAAGTAGAGATCAATGTGGGAACAACACTTCAACCAGAATGATTTGTCACTTATTTCTTCAGCAGAGATTACATCAATGTGATTTTATCACTACTTTAAAGACAGAATGATTCCTGAATAAACAGAATGACTGTCTATACCTAGGTATCTCTCAGGATGGAAGAGTGACTTGACCACTTCCTTTTAATATTCAAACTGCTCCTACTCCAAAAAACTCCATATGGGTCAAGATCATACACAGTGGGAAGGCTGTGAGTCCGCCCCCTGCTGTTCTGCGCTGTCAAACCATAATGACAGCATATTCTGGAATATGATTACCTTTTCTGCATTCCCTTCCCCTAGGAAGGAGCAAAAGCTTCAGCTAGCCGAAGTCTTGTGTACCAGTGCAGACCAGCACTGGAGTAGAGAACTATGTGTGTGACCTTATAGATTTCTGGAAACTAGCCCTGTAGTCAACAAACAAAGGCAAAGCCATGCTGCTTTCGTTAGTGTACTACAAAAGCAACATGATGAGCAGATTTCTCTACGGGCAATATTTAAGGCTTTTGCAGAAGCAGTTCCTATTGTACAGACAATGCTGAAATAATATATTTATTTTCTGAAAGTGTGTCTGCTTAGCCATGGAACTTATATTCAACAGGAGACCATCACGCTGTCATAACATTCTATTCCACTTACATTAATTAGCTCTTAATTAACACTGGAACATTTAGCAGCTATTAGAAGAGACATTCTCAAGAGTTCTAGATTTCAGCAGAACTCACAGGCAAACTGTCTTTAGGCATTATATTGCAGCAGTTTAAGATCAGAGATGTAATTTGAATTAACAAAACCAATATCTTTGACTCATTCATGTTTC
This sequence comes from Apteryx mantelli, assembly GCF_036417845.1. NCBI lineage: Eukaryota > Metazoa > Chordata > Aves > Apterygiformes > Apterygidae > Apteryx > Apteryx mantelli. The sequence continues at coordinate 48,804,009 of NC_089982.1, read as the reverse complement.
TAGACAAATAGTATTTGCAAATACTCCACACTGATCTTTCTACACGCTGCAGTTAAAACACTTTCAACACTACAAGAATCTTTGCAAATTCTTTCTAAGTCTGTTTTGGGAGGTAGAAGGTATAAAATAACAAATTAAATGTATAAAGCAATTTTAAAGCAGGTAGGTTATTTCTCTTGCTAAGATTTTTTGAATCAAACAGGATCATTTTTCACACAGTGAGCATATATAGCTACATATTTATACACATATCAGTGCACGTGTGACTAAAACCAAGTTCAGTCTTCTCTGTGTAACAAATCGTTATTTATCAAAACCACTACTGCTAGTCATCATTAAACCACTAAATTAGTAGTCAGAAAGTAACAGGTCCGTATCTAAAATTTAGTTTCTTTACTGACTTGTCTGAAACAAGGTAATTGTATAACTATGAATGTATTCATAACAGAGATGCTAGTGGTCTTGTAGGAAATAATCTTTAATGCACAAATAAAAGTGTAATTTAATGCTTTAGTCATTGTGATAATTTGCAGACCATGACTTTGCTGAGCCTATAGAAATCATCAGTTTATAACCTAACTTGCTATCTTTAATTCAGTAACAGACTATTATAAAATTGGAAAAAAAAATCTATTAATCTATGAAGCCAACTTAGTTTTTAAAAATCAGAGGTACTGGTTTCCAGAACTCTTATTCCGATAGTTATCACAAGTAACAATTATTACTTTATTAGCTACACTGGAAATGTTTTTGTATGTTTTCAGATACTAAATTTCATAGCCTGTTCACTTAACTGCATTAAATATTTTGCACCTCTAGTTCTTGATTACTATTTCAACCTGAAATGATGTGTAATGTATCCTGAAGCTTCAAAGTCAACTGTAGGGTCTCTTATTGTTATGACACAATCAGAAGCAGGTGCCCAGAAGCTGACATTCCCTCACCTAACCAGCAATATCAATATGGTAACTATACAGTTTTTAAGAACTTCTTTCCTCCCCCCCTCCAATAGTAAAACTGCATTTTCCAAGATTTTGAAGTTTTCAGTTCTACCCATATTGAGCTGTGAGCCTAGTAAATACAACTTTCCTAGATATACTGGGTGTAAAGCATTATTAAAAAATCTTAAAGGAGACACAAGAGCAGAGAGGTACTATTAACCTGGTAAGGACATAAGTTTAATATTATTATTGCAATGTTGGCATGAAAGAAAGATTTCAGGTGGTGTAATTTGGAAGCAATACAGACAAATAGGGGTAATAATTTGGGGGAATCTTCCTGCGCAGATTTACTGATAAAGAGGTGGGAAATGTCAGAGTAAGAAAAATATGCAGACGTTATAGAAGAAACGTATCTGCACATTTCATTAGGAGGATTTTTTCAAGCAGAGTTCATTTTCTTGTAAAACTTGTCTTTATATCATTAAAAGACAGTATATAGAAAACATACAAACAGAACTCCCCAAAACAGTTTTATACAACTGAGTATTTAACTGATGGCATTTTTAGTATTCTTTCTGTTGCTTTTTTCCCCTCAAAACCGTCTTCGGCATTTTCTCACACTCCATGCTGTATCAAAGGCACTGCACAAATCCAGATGTCAAGACAACAGTGTTTTGTAAATCTTTGATAACACATTCAGCTATGTATTTATCAGCTGTGTGCAAAGTCATACTTTTTGTTTTGGAGCAAATCCAACCTTAACATTAAACTCCATCTTCATTCAAGCTAACATTTTTACGGGGACTGAGAAAAAAACAAAAGCTCCTTTATTCTGATTTTTACAAACCCTCATTTGGGAAAGCAGAGAATCAAACTCAGATTCAGAAGACAGAAGCAACACTTAAAAGAATTATTCAAATACTGTGGCATGCAAGAATATATAAGAAAGTATTTAACAAGCGTATCAGGAATAGTGAACAGAGACTGGGATACAACACAAAATGACCCCATGTGAGAACTGCAGTATCTGACATAAGAACAAAATCGACTAGTTTTACCAATTTGAGTATAACTTTTCTGAAGCTCAGTATTTTCACTGACTTCCATGGGAGTCTGGGAGACATATGCTCCAAGCCCTTTCACACCTATTTAGACCAGTGTTTTGGGGGGTTGTTTGTTTGTTTTTAACTTTAAGAAAACAAAACTGTTTTGAATAAAAAACTTAGTCTAAGTGAAGCCATATGTGTATTAGAATTTTAATTATGTTAGCCCCTACAGTAGTCCTTGAAATAGGATATTAAATTTAGCAAATTAAATAAGATATTCAATTTAATTCAGTTTCTGGCATTTTCCTTCAACACATGTTTTTGGTGAAGAAAGTGGCATACATTTTCTCTGTGGAAAAAAATAAATCAAGCATAAGTTTACATTCTGTTGCTCTTTTTACATCAACTTTATTACACGTTACACTGAGAAAACTTTTAAAATGAAATGCAACAAGTTTATGTAGTTATTGCGCAAGTTTCTCATAGAACCTTTTCAAGTTATGTGCGATTTGGAGGACAAAGAAAGCGAGTTTACAAAATAAACTTTAACCACAGAGAAGCTGATTTGCATATCACTGTCACTGAAGCACAATGTTAACCCAGTATGTTATTGCTATAAAAACATACTACGTTAGCTGCTTAAAGGATGATGCAAAGAACAGTATTACACCCTCTCTGATCCGGTCCTCACAACATTAAACTGTAACTATTTCTAATCTATGTAAGTGGCATAAAGTGACATAGAACTCAAGCGGTAAATGGTAAGTGACATAAAACTCAAGTTCAATTATCAGTTCAGTCAAACGATGCTAGTAAAAGATGGAAGAGGATTTCACTGAACAAAACTGTAAAAATTGCCTCCCCTTCAATTTAGCTTCACACAAATTCTAAGGTATTTAGCTATATTTACCTATTAAAGAGAAACCAATGAACATTCAGCCTTCTGTTAGCTGATGCTCTAAAACTGTCCACAGCGTGTTCCAGTGCGACTGGCCAAGCTAGCAACTAATTAACATAGTCCTTGCAGAACTGTTACCATCACTGCAATATAATTATTAAATATTCTAACACCCTTTCGGTTCCCTGAAAGAGCACAGATTACTATTTTAAGAAAGCCTGCCTATTTAAATGTCATTAACTATCCAATTAGTACAGTCTGCTCCTTGCTCGCTGCACAGTACTGGGATAATCTTTTAATTGTTAGTCACTATTCAGCAATTCTAGCAATTACGCTTTTATACGTCGTGGGGTAATTGAGACAGACTACCCTTAGAATCTCATCTTTCTCCAGCACACGGTGACTACCAGAAAGACAACCCCTAGCAGGAAGAGCCGTGCGAGCGGGATAGACTGCACCCGGGAGTGCGCCGCCGCCACCTGACTCGCGCAGCCCCCGCCGGAAAGCGCCCGCCGCCCGGCCGCGGGACGGCCGCGTCCGCACCACCCCGCTCGGGGACCGCGGGCCGCTCCGGCCGCCGAGCGGGCGCCTGGGGCCACCGCGCCGCGCAGCAGCGCGCTCGCAGCGCTCTTCCTCCAGCGCGGCTTAAGCCGGGAGAGATCACTGCCGGCGCTCCCCACTGCTCCACCTGCCGGGCGCCCGCGCCCCGCCGCCCGCGCCGCGCAGCCCCGCGCAGCGCCCCGGCCTGCCCGCCGCCCTCCCCAGGGGGCGCCCCCGCAGCGCGGGGCAGAGCCGCCCTGCGCCCAGCGCGCATCTCCCGCGCTGCGCGGTAAAATGCTCCATCCCGCATCAGAATCGCCAAGTTTCTTTTTTAAAACCCCAAGCCCCAGGAGGCGTGCCTCCAGCGACTGCTCGATGCGGGCGTGTAAACACGCGCTCACGCAGCGGCTCCCACAAGGGCAACCTCGCAGAGGTGCTGAAAAACCAAGCGAAATTACCCAAAGAGGCCGGGTGCGGGACGGGGTGCCTCCTCCCGCCGTCCCTCCGCCGGACAGTGCCTGTTGCGCGGGCGCCGAGCGGCGGCGGGCGAAAACTTCCCTCGCCGGGCGCCCCCGCGCCTCGGCCTCCCGCCTGCCCCTGCCAACTCCGGCAGCGAGCGGCCGAGCCGGGGACAAGCCCCCTCTCCAGATAAGAGCTGAACTGCGCTCTGCGGAGCCAGAACCCCCCCCCCCCGCGTCCCTCTGCGCAAAACCAATTAACCCCAAGCACTCACCCTCCTGGAAGAGGCAAGGTTTGGGGGGGGGGGGAAGGGATGCGCGGCAGCCAACAGGAGGCAAAGTTTGATAAATGAGCAGCTCCTGCAGTGACACATAACTGTGGAGCAGAGGCATCCTCCGCAGCGCGCTAGGCAGAAGTGCAGAAAAGCCACTTACCTGTCCGCAGCCTCTCCAGCAGCGGCGGCGGCAAGGGCGGGCAGGCAGGAGGTGCCCCGGCGCGGCGCGGCGCTCCGCTCCTTCAGTCACAGCAGCACGGAGGCGGGCGGCCGGCGAGGCGGCCCGCGGGGCTGCCGCCGGGCCGGGGCAGCCGCCCCCCGCCGGCGCAGCGGCTGAAGCCGGGCGGCCGCCGCAGCCGCCAGAAAGCAACACGTTTGGCTCTGAACTTTGCCGCTCCAGTCACAAACAAACAAATACAGCCCGGGAAGGACCTCTCCCATCCGATCCCAGCCTGCTCGGCAGCCGCTGCCTCTCTTATTGGTGCGGAGGTTATTTATTTATTTGATTTCTTCCCCCCCCCCCCCCCGCCGCCGCCATACACCCCCTCCCCTCTCCTTCCCTTCCCCTTCCCTCCCTCCCTCCTCCGACCTTTCCTCCCCTCCCGCACCGCACGCCTCCGAGCCAGCCTCGTCACTCCGCGCCGCGCAGCGTGGCCGGGGCTGCTCTGCGGCCGGCGGCAGCGCCCGCTGCCCGGGTGCCGGGCGGGGGGGCGGGCACGCAGCGGGGGGGCGGGCGCGCAGCGGGGAGGCGGGGGCGAGGTGGTGCCGGGCGGGAGGCGGCCCCGGCCGCCCTGCGGGCCGCGCCGTGCCCGCTCCGTGCCCGCTCCGCTCCGCAAGGGCGGCGGGCGGCGGCCGCGGAGCGGGGCGCCGCGGCGGCGCTTCGTGAGCGGGGCGAGGAGCGCGGGGGCGGCGGGCGGGGGCCGGCTCCGGCTGCCCCTCCGCTGTCGTGCGCGGGGCGGCGGCGGCGGGAGGCTGCCGCGGGAGCGGGCGGGGCGCGCCGCTATGCTGCTCCGTGTGCGCCTTCGCGCGTGTGCTGCCTGTCGCTGAAACGCGCGTACACGTGTGTGCTGGTGGCGCGTGAGCTCGTGCTCAAGGAGACTCCAGGCGCGCCAGCCGCAGTGTGCTCTGCGTGCACCGCTTCTACGTTTCGCTGTGGCGTGTGCGAGACCAGCGCAGAGCCCGCTTTATTTCACCGCGGGCGCACAGACTGCCGCACCTTTGTCTGCTCCCGCCGCCCGCAGGCGGCCAGTCTCGCCTGTGCCCCCCAAGGGGCAGCGCCGCACCCGTGAGCGGGCGGCGGTGCCGCCGCGGAGGGGCCCGGGCGCGCGGCGGCGGCTTGCCAGCCCCGGCCTCGCTGCAGCCGCCGGGGGCACCGGCCGCGTCCCCGAGCGGCTGCTTTTATGCCGCCGCGCGTTCACGTGACGGAATATCGACATCCTGCTCCGCTCTCCCTTCCCTCCTCGCGGAGGTTCGGGCTCGCGTTCCGTGTCCCAGCGGCAGAAGGCAGAAACGTCAAATCTGCTAAGTTGGTACAAACTCTTCCAGATATTCTGGTGGGGGTTCTCGCCCCCCCCCCCGATAAAATTCCCACCCTCTCCCCTGGCAGTAAATAAGCATTTTGATTGCTCTTTTTCACTTGCAGGAGGAAAAGTTGTTCACAGCACTACAAGACACAAACAAGGAAATTGCAAATGTGCTGAGAGAATAAACAGTTATTTAACAATATTGCTAGGCAATAAAGCATAAATTATATCCCTGGTTCTCTTCAGCTGACAAGACTGAGGGTGTAAAGATTGCTTTTATCCTAAGTCAGTCAATGAATTTATGGAGAATTTATGAATTTATGTATTGCCATTTCAAACAGAGGGTACAAATCTTTCTTTGTGCAGCAACTCTGTAATTCTACCTTTGTCAACTGAAGACAATAAACTAGAAAGATTAATGTATATTTTCAGTAGCAAATCCTATTGTCAAATGGGGAGAACTTTTTATTCAAGAGATTGAATCAATAGCTGACTTTGTTTTGAAGCATCTGTTTAAGAAGGTTGTTAAAAAGAATGAAGTTCATGCTCTTAACATCCTTAAAGAAATCTTTCAAAGGCAATTATTCTATTTGCCAATCTAGCGGTCACTGCTATGTAGCAACAAAAAGCATGAAAGCTAGACATGGAAATCCCATTGGGTTCAGACAGTGTGCTTTCTCAGTTGAAAAAGAACAGCAGGAAATTAAAAAGGGAGATGCGCTTTAAAAACACATTTATTTGAATCTTTTAAAACATCTTTCCTTAAACAGGTGAAGCCTCATCTCAAACCAGTAAGCTTCAAGGTCAGTTCAATTCAAATGATAGATGTATTCCATGTCTGAAAGGATGCCACCAACTTTATGTAATGTTTTGTGGCCAACGTTCAAAAAGTTGACTTTCTGACTGCCATTTTAATCTGTGAACTTTCAGTGGTCAGAAGAGCACAAAGTGTCTTTCACTGGAATAAACCATTGATTTTTCAAAATATGAGGAGGTTAATGAAGATACTACTTTTCTAATGATAGGCCTATCTCAATACCTGTCAAAGTCAATGAAAAGTCCTCCAGTGATTTTAGTTAAATTTAGATTGACGCTTATACTTTGATTTATTATTTTATATGGCATTGATTTTTATATGGACACTAAATAAAGGAAACAGTCTAAAAACAACAAAACTCCCAACAAGACAGATCATAACCTAAAAAAAATATATCCACTTTCGTTAAAATGAATTCCTTAGGTAACTGGATCCACTTCAACAGGATTTTGACTTAACTTAAATCAAGCTAGCAATGAAATTAGTGACTAATTCTACTGCAGGACTGTTCACCTGAGTGATAGTGGAGGAAGGCTAAGAATAATTAGCTAAAATAGAGAAAACCAGGAGAAAAAAGGGCATAGACTGCAGAAAGTAAAAGGAGCAAGAAAGAAAAGGCAAATTTATGATTTTTTTAAAACTTACTCTTATTTAGTTTGCTTGATTTTATTTGGCCTCCTACATCATTTAAATCCCTGTGATCTTATGCTTAGCATTTCAATTTTTCAGTGTTTCAAATTGAGATTATTAAATAAAAAACGATGCAACGCCCCCACCCCCACCAACAAACACTGATACAACTTTAAAACTAGCTTTCTTCTGCTATTTTCTATCTCCCTGTTTTCTGTCTGGACTACAGCCCTTATAAGCCTACTTATAACTGTTTTAAAAAGCTGGTAATATTACATGTAACTGCTGACACACATCGTGTGCGATATGCTGTATTTCAGAAAGGCACCAAATGATCTCAGCAGAAAATGAAATGTATGTATTAATATTTTCAAATGCTTATTCAAATCAGTCATATCTGAGCAAGTTCTGTTTAAATAAGAACAGACACAGCTCATCAGTAAGAAGTTTTTCCAAAACAAATGATATGTTCTACCCTCAGCCATTTCATCTGTGCAGGAAGCTTTTTACAAAAAAGATGGATTTTTCTTCCACAATTGAACAGGCAAGTTTCCACTTCTTTTTCAATTTCTTTTCAGGTGGCTGAAATGCTTTTGGTCACAATTTATAAATATGTCAGGGAAAGCTCTGAGTAAACTAGCAAGAATATATTGAACAGTTTGAGCATTAAACTTAAATGTCACACATCGTATGTTGGCATATGTTGTAAAGAATCAAGAATTCTATGTGGATGCATGTTAAAATTATGGATGAAATCACATTATCATGTAATATATTATGTAACCTTGTCTAATTATTAATGTTCTAAAGATTTAGTGAATAGGCTTTTCAGCCAGCCAGGATTTGGGAAATTTTGCTACTGTGAGGTTTTCGAAGGTAAGAGCAAGGTCAGAATTCTCCCTTTTTCATATCAAATAAGCAAAACACCTCATTTACCTTAGCCCATCCAAGGGCTACTAGAGGAAGGTCAGTCTTTGACCTGCTCTCCAGTTTTTGAAAACAAAGATGAATGAATATAACTGATTGATTACAAAAAGTATGCTAATGTTGCATACTTTAAAAGAAAGGCATGTCAATAAACTGAAAGATCTGGAAAAGGGGAAAGCCATTATAAAGACTAGAAAAGAGAAGGAAACTCTTTGACCTGTTATGAAAACATTGATACTGTCAGGCTCTTGTGTGGGAGGAAAGTGATTTGTTTCCTTGTAAATTAAGCCATTAAGTCACGGTAATATAAATGCATTTGAAATTGAATAATAAGTTTTTGGCCTGACTACCACTTATTTTTCCTGTTTGGCTAGGGTAAGAGTTTTCCTCCTGCAGAGACATACAACCATTTGTGAAGCTGATGGCTTCCAGATAAAAGAAAAAGAGCAGCTGTCCTTTGGGGGTGGTTTTAATAGTCCATTTCTGTGATGGCAACTATGAAGATCTGCTCCTTGTGGAAAATAGGGAAGAATGTCATATAAGCATGTCATATATCTTTACTGTGACTCTAAAATATTCACACATGGCCCTATGTCATCTGCATCACTAGGAAACCAGGGTGATCTTCTTTATCTGTGTCAGATGCATTGTTAAGTTGTTGTGTATGTCAAAAAGGGAGCAGAAAAGAGTGCTGCTTTGTATATTTTGAGGACGCTGACTACTAATCCACTTCGGTGATGCCATGTTGTAGTTGTCATGATTCTCTGGCATTTGTGCAGAGAATAGTCTAATCCCGAGTCAGAGTTGTAGAGCTGAACCAAAAAGCTTTCAAAGTGACGTGTGTATGAGCATGTTGGTAGGTGGCCTGCTGCTGCAAAACTTGTCTACACTGCTGGAGTCGAAACAGATGTGAGCTGGATTAGAAATGTTTGTACTGAACCTGGGCAGCATGCTTTTTCTGATTTGGAGTGAGTCAGTGCTTATAATCTTCTCTGTAATAGAGTATCTATTCTCTCCATTTTTTAAAGAGACAGTTCAGTGGGGACCAAGTTTATTCAGTCATTTCTGTCATGACTTGCCTCTGATCAGGCAGTTGTCTACAAAGGGCTGATATTTATACTGTGTCTTACCGGTTGGAACATTAGCACCATATGTTGTCTTTTAAAAATATTTGGTACTATAGAGGTTCTAAATAACAGGATCTTCTAAATGACAGTACCTTCTTGTAGTGGTACTTTTAATTCAGTGGGTACCTCAGGTGCTTCGTGTTGGCCATGTACATAGTGACAAAAGGTATGCATCCTCTTAAGCAAAACACAAAAAGCATCTTGTACCTGAAAAGACAGTCTTGATAGAAACCATGCTGACCCTGTGGCTAATAGTTTAGTTTTCCCAAGTCTAAGAGAAGATGAAGATACCCTTTCTAGTTGCCTGGAATAGTGAAGTGACCAAAAGTGAAAGACACTTCTGGGTTAAACTAAGGAATAGGACATGGTGAATGTTGACAGTGTATCTGCTCTTAAAAGTTTCGGACAAGTTCATGGAAGAAGAAATCAGTGAAGGGTGTGAAATACATAGACAACACCTTTGACTTGAGTTCTTGTTCTCTTGTTTGAGCCATGTAGTGCCAGATGTTGGGAGAGTTTTCAAGGTAATCATCACTATATGCTTGTCTAAACTTAGACCTTTCCTTATGTGCTATAGCTAGTGCCCTTTGACAGAGGAAGGATAGTGGGTGAGATGTATCTTTGGTTTGATCCAGTTTGGCTGCTCTTACACAGTTTTGGAACCACTTCTACTGCTCATACTGGAAAATAAACATGCTCTTTCATTGCAATGGTCCTGCTGAATGCTTTATAATAATTCTTGAGAAAGAAATGACATTTAGAAAAAGTTAGCTTCGAGGTTTCACAGAATTATGAACTTAAGTTGCAGTGGAGACTTCTTGTCACTCTAATAGTAAGAACTGACATTAAAAAACAACATTTAAAGATGAAAACTCATATATAGCTTTATGTAGAGATGTCTGGAATAGATATCTGTATAAATTAATTTAAATAAACTGTAACTGTTAAAATTTCTTGTCTGAAGTAATATATTTTACAAGTGGTATTGTGATATAATGATAGATATTTTACATTTATAGCTGGAACAGAAATGTTTGGCTTTCTACCAGTTTTCAAATAGAGTTTATAATTTTCATTTTATTTTGTTTTGCCTTCTGAAATTGTTGTACCTTTTGTCTTCATATCAAGGAATGAAACTACCTGTTACACTTTTTACATACAGCAACTTTTGATCTGAATCTAATACATTTCTCAGACTTGTGGTCTGTAGTGCTTCACTATGCAGTTCTGCAGTCAAATAGCTGCTTAAATGAACTGTTTGAGAATTACATACACAGCACTCATGTATAAATTTAATATTTTGTTCTTCAGGCAATTCATATATACCTATGAGGAAAAAAGATAGCTAGAATATTTACTCTTGTAAACCAGAAATACATGGTTCTTTTTTTCCTTAGAATTTCCTTCTTTCCATTCCAAGAAAAACTGAATTGCTATTTGGGAATTCAATTTAGGAGATACATAGCTAGATACTCTACATGTACTCATTCCACTTTGGACTTTACTGTGATAGATAAAGATGAATTAATCACTGTAATGGAAGCTTACAGTTGCCTAGGGACCAGCGGCTATGAGTTGATTATACTCACTATTGGTAAACAGAATAAAGTCCTTAGCAATAACATGGAAACCTGGTACCTCAAAGAAGCTAGTTTCTCAAAGTTAAAAATATTTTCAATGACATTCTTTGGAGATAAAGATGTATGTAGGTATGAGGTTATGACTGAAAGCTGAATTAAGAAGAAGCTTATTAGATAGCCAAATAGCCACTGTACCATCATTGAGAAAAGTAACATCTTGTTTTGGTGGTAGCGTGAAGACACCAATTAGAAAAAAATATGTATATAATATCACAATATAAAAACTGGGAAGCAAATATAAATTGATGTGAACTAGAAGCTATGAAGTATAATGGAATGAGGCATATCAGGGAACAAGCCATGGTCGTACTAAAGAAAATAACATATATATTACATTATATTAGGGGAAAAAATAGACGTTTATATATAGAAGCAGAACCATTAACAGATCAAGGAAATCAAATTGTTACTAATGACACAGAAAAAAAGAGTCTTCAATATGTATTTTTGTTTTGTTTCTGGAAAGAAGTAGGAGAGTATACTTGTATTCAATGAGGGTGCTGAAGTATTTTCCAAGCACTCAGTATCTAACGAGAGTATTACGCAATATTTTTACGCTGAGTATTTGAAAAGCAGATGATTCAAATGAACTGAACTCAGAGGTAGATATGTACTGTATTAATTTTAAAGGCATCTTCGAATAGCCTGAAAACTCCAGGAAATAGTGAATTGCTATATTAAAGCTAAAAAAACAACCAACAAACAAACAAAACAAATGATCAAGCAACATGACCCATGTTGTAAATCCAGAGAAGGCAGAGAATGGTGAGGTGGGATTCTATACATAACAGTTCAAAAGCTCACGGTACAGAGCATTACTGCTAGGATTCAAGGCAGAAGTTTTCTGGAAGATAAACTCTTGTCAAGCAAATGTCATTTCTTTCTTTGAGAATGTTGGAAGTTTAGCTGATAAAAGTAAGTGCTTCTGTAGAGCTTGCTGGAAAGTTATATGCTTAGAAACTAGACATACAAGCCACACTTTCAAAATTGGGACTGTACCCTTGAAAATAATTCCAAAAATAATTAAAAGGTCATACTATCACCCCCTCACTGTGTTTAAAAGGGTTTTTCTTTGGTATGTGGGGCAATAAGTAGTGGTTAGGAGAAGAGAGAGATTAAATTGTTTGCATGTAGAGTATAGCTAAGGCTGATAAAATAATGTTATATCAATTTCTTTTGCCCACACTTTAAAAAGGAAGCTGAAAAATTAGAAAACTTTCAGAAAAGTACTTTGCAGACAAGAGAAAATGTGTAATATTGAGTATTTAAAGAGATTGTTTAGTTTATAAGAATGGGAAATATCAGATACTAGTGAACTTTTTAATCTAGTGGAGAAAGACTCTATAATCTTTCTTTCTGGAGATGGCAATCAGAGCTCTTCAAAATGTGAATACAGTACCTATTTCTCACAGTGAGGCCAACTATTAGAGCAAACTTCCAAAAGGAATGATAAATTCCACATCTCTTCAGGTACTCAAATAAAATTTGTATCCTCTCTGAGACATATCTTTTAACTGAATGCAAACTGTGCTTTAACCAAATAGAGTATTTAAATTTTAGTCCAAAGAAACTGGATAAAATATAATGGCCTATGATATACCTGGTTCTCTCTCACCTTGAATACTCTCACTCCAATGTGAGTTTTAGGTATACATTTTTAATTATTTTAAAATAAGTCCATGTGAATCAGCCTTGTGGAACAACATTTTAATTCCTATTTTTTAGCCTCAAAATTGGCATTTAACACACCTTCCCCTTCCTGATATGCATGATAGGAGCATTTCTATATTACATTCTCCTTTTCCCTTCCAATGTTCCCTTAACTAACTGTGAAAGGGTTTAAAAGATTTTATACCTTTCCTATATATAAAACTGGTCAACGTTATGCCCATATACTCCGATATTAAATTAGAATAGATATGAAGTATTCTAATATTAAATTAGAACAGATACTAAATTATTTTATAGATATGTTAAAGGTTTTAAATTGAGAGGTACTTTATTACATTTTGGAATTTTAGAGTGAGGACCTGCATTAGAGGATTATAATTTCCCCTTTAATAATATGAAAGCAAAAATCACAGTATTAGATCAGATCCAGAAGGAATTTTTTCTCTGTCATTTTCCAACAAATATCATACTAGATTGTCGCAAAGTAAGTTTTGCTTTATGAAAGCTATTTATTCTGCTGATACCTCACCTTCACCAGTCAACAACTGAGGATGTCCATTAACCACATGTAAAATTATGGTTTGTATTGCCTCTTGTATTTCTTCCTTCCTCCCATCGAAATACCTTTGCCCCATGTTATCCCTATTTCTGCTTTTCATGTCACCCAGTTGAATAGTAGCTATCCTAACCGGTCTGAGATAAGCAGTGAAAAACAGGATTCTACCCAGGGTCCTTGCCTAAACCAAACCAGCTCTGATCTCCAGCTCCTATGGCTAATCTGCAGTGCTTTGGTTTTTTATATTTTGTTTTCTAATCCAACATTAAAAGCTCGTATTTCTAATACAAGCTTTTAATATTAATTTTCCAGTTATATTTTCCATGAGTTTTAGCAGGCTGAGGTCTTGCTACCAAAAGAAATGCACACCATGTTTAAGTGAAATGTTATATAGTAATTAATTTATGATAACACATTTCAGGACTTATTTATTCTGTGTAAGATTATGCATTGATAGGAAGAAGGAATTTCTGGCAGTGACCTCTGAGGGACAACAACCTGACTTGCCTGGGAGAAAGGAAGCCTCTGTAAACCCTTCCCTGAAGGTACCTGATTTTGTTGTCTGCTGAGTTTCTGCCCCTGTTCCTTGTCAGAGGATTCTGCTTGCTTGGGCAAGCTCACCACTGCATAGATTACCAGGTTGCTGCATAATATTTTTTAATCCTCATTAAGGTAACTCTGACAAATATCATTATACATTGTCACATCTTCCTAGTTTTATCCTTTTTTTCAATTCCTACTCTTCTACTCTATGAAATTGTACAGGACGGAATTACATAAGTTGATTGTGCATTTTGTTTAGGCACAAACGTATATAAATGTAGATATATTTATATAATTATCTCTGTGTGTTTTCATTTTGCTGTCTTTCAATTTCCTTGAACCTTCCTGTTCTAGAAAAAATGCCTCATTTCTTGTGTATAGTTTGTAAGAGCATCAAAGAAAATTAGCAGTCTAAAATCTTGCTTTCCCTTGCCTTAGACACTTTTGAAAATGAAACTTAAAAGGCTTAAGTCGCATAAGTATATTTGGAAACGCTGCTCTGCCTGTGTGATATCTGTCATTTTATATGGTTTCATTATATGCCCTCTTACTTACAGTCCTTATGCTGTCTCTTTAAACAGAAGGTTTCAATATGCATCCTTCAGTTCTAATCCCCTTCTGTTTGTGCTGCATCTTTTGCAAGATGGGATAATCAGAACTGAAATTCACATTCTGAGGGAAGAATGACATGTAACCTCACTGTAAGTTTTTTTAATAAATTATCTTCCATTGCTTCTCTAGAGATATTTGTTCTTGCTTTTTTGAATGTTGCAGGGTTCTGCAAAGGTTTACATGTCTCTAGCCAGAAATGTGATGTGTTTTGTTCAGCTGAGTCACTGTAATTACAACCATTCATTGTTTGCAGGTAGCTTAAAATACTGCTTCTAATATTCATTAATTCATACTTTAACACTGAATTTCATTTGCTTTCCCCGCTTATCTACCATTTTAGGTTCTCTGGACATTACAGTCTTCTGCAAATTTCAGTCTCTGACTGCTTGACCAATTAAATGAATAAATATATTAAGTAACACATTAATTAACAGGCTAACCACTGGAGATAATGAAAACTGATCATTTAATTTCTGTTTTCTATTTTCTGTCTCTTTCCAATTAACCAAGGCTTAATTCATGACAAAACTTTTCCTCTTGTCACATGAGCAGTTGGTTTTACTGTCAAGAGCTTTTGAAAATCAAAATAATGTACAGAATTTAGTTGTCCTTAGCAGAAGATACTCCTGTTGTACTAATGCTGTACAAATTAGGCAAAAATTCATTAGTGGCTTTTAATACTTTCCTTTATCATATCCTTTTAAAGCACTTGCTTTGACTAAATTCAGTTCTCCTGATATCCATGCTTTTATTAGTCATAGCTAGCATGGGATAAATAGATTTGCTACTTTGTAGTCTCCTTGGTTTTCAGTTAACTCCTGCATAAAGCTCACACTTTGGCCAGCTGACTCCTAGGCTCCTTCAGAGCTCCTGGATAAATCTGTATAGGCTTAATGAAGTACGGCTTTTCAATTTATCAGTTTGTTCCAGTATTTTTTTTTTTTACTACTTATGTTCAGAACATTTGTATATGTCTAATTTCATCTTCTGGAGAAGAGTGACAAAATAAAGAAATTAACTTCTTGTGATGTTGGTATTGCCCTTTAAAATCAGGCCATACCACCAGTTCTTTCTTAAGCTCCTTCTTTTATTTATGCTTTCAAGAATTGTTTATGTCTGTGGTACTTTTCAGTCTGCTTTACGTTCCTCCTAATTTACATCTTACATTTTTAACCTGTCAGAAATTATGCTCCTTTCTAGGGTAGAAGGATTGAATAATACAGGATAAAGATTGTATATGTCACTGACAGAGGAAAATAGTTTATTTATGCCTTATAGCATAGGAATCAGTATATTTATTCATTGATTTATGGTACTAAAGTCTTCTTAGGTCATGTCAAGAACTCAATAATTTTCTAAACTTACTTTACATTAAGCATGTGTGTGTGGGATCTGTCTGGGGAACATAATCTAATATGACTTTTCCAGAAGGCATCAGAGGAATTTGTGTTGCTTCTTTGTGATTCCATGCACTTCGGTCAGCCAGCTCTTGCTTGGGATTTTTATAAAGTCAAAAGAGTAAAAGTGTGGTAAATTCATCTTTACTTGTGTTAAGAAGGTAATATTATCCAATATAATATCATCATAGTAAAATTCGTAAGATACCTTAAGATCTCATGTGCAGGTCTAGTCCTTAAACAGTCAGCCCCAGATCATTTTACTGGCTTTATAAAGCCCTGTTGTAAGACTTCAAAAACAAAAATGAAAAATGTCTGCCTATTATATAAAAAAAAATGAGATATTTGCAATTGCAATAGCAAATAGAATGTAAAGTAAGTCTCCTATTTATGAGGAAAAGCACCTGTAAATCAGTAATATCGTGACTTTTCCTCATTTATGGGATAAAAATGATTTCTTCTTTCAACTCTCCTCCATCAGTCTCTTTTTTGTGCACACAAGTCTTTTCCACTGAGCTGTTCTCCATCTGTAGGATTGTACTTGATGTACAAGAAAACAGGAATGAAAGAACATTTTAGTATACTTAAGAGGAACCTATAAAGTGGAAATTATGCTAGTGATAATATTCTTTCTAGAAAATATCAACATAATATAGTTCATACTCAAGGACTATGCCTTATAGCCCATAAGAAATATATAAGACCCTATATATTCCTTAGAATCAGGGAATATACAATATATAATGCCATATATTAAACTGAATTAATGAATTGCTTATGTACTTCAGACCAAAGCCAGCATTCTCTAGTCACAGAAAAGTGCAAAAAGATGATAATATTATGAATATTATTTGTGCATAAATTGTATAATTTGTGCATAAATCATGAGTAGAATCCTTCTTACTTAAGTGGTCTATAAACAAAAGACATTTTCTGTGCGCATACCAGCATTTTTCTGCAGGAATGACTGTACTCACATAGTAAGATCTCTTTATGAATGAGAATGACTTAAACAATCACCACTATTGGGGTCTTCTGAGATGTGTATTTATGTTTCTATATTTTTAGTTATATTTCTGTTTATTTTTTGCTTTGTTTTCTTGCAGGAAATTTCAATTAAATCAAAGCAGAAAGTTCATCTAAAATATACCCAAAGCTTTTGGTTGGCTCCATTACCATAGTATTGCTATTGAAAATGGTCATATAGGAAAAAAGTGTATTATCATTCAAATAAATAAGCCAAGTCTCCAAATCCAATTTAGGATTCCCAGCGTCACTGCAAAATCCATCAGTACAAACATGCAATATTTAAAATGCAGGAGTGTTTGTGTGTATATCATCCGCAGCATTGTTATGTTCTTCCCTTATTAATGTTCACATATGCTATTAAGACTAACTAGTCAGAAGTGTAGATATACCGGTACGCCTGTTGGTTTGCATTGTTCTGCAGAAGCAGGCTCTCTGATAGTATTTATAGATAGTGCGAAGGGAAAGCTTGTAGGGAAATCATGTTAGTAGCTGAAATAAATGAGCTGATACTGGTTTAGAAGTAATGACAATGACTGTGATTATGCTGTACCTAGTACTATTATCAAATAGGGAATTTATGTATAAACTCTGGGAGATCTCATTTCAGGTGTGCGTTCCAGTTGCTTTACACTGTTCCATATGACTGCTTTGTGTCAGCAGAGCACGAAGCACCTGGGATGCATCTTTAATACGATCAGTGCTTTGACAGTGTGGCAATGTGTAACTGAGAAGTTCCTCACTTGGGTACTGGTAACACTTTAGCTGCATGGGAATCCTCTAGCTGTTTGGTCTTGTGTTGATTATTTTATTTCAGTAAGTTAATTGCTTCTTGTCCCCTCCTGCCCTTGCCACCCTTCCACTATGTTGAAGTCTCCAACAAAATCTGTCATGAGCAAAAGGAACAAAAAATTAAAATTGCAAAGCTTAGTTATACTCTGACATGACGGGGAGCATTGCGGTGCCCAGTACTGTTTGGCATATTGTTAAGACAATTCTCAAATGTACTAAAAAACAAATACTACAAAATCCTACTGATGCAAACAATAGTGCGGAACGTAAAGAACAATCATGCTTATGCATTTTTTTTTCAAATCATCATATGTATATTAATTTTAAAGCTACCACATTCACTAGTTGCTATTGATTGTCCTACATGCTGATGCTTTTAACTGACTCATTTTCGGCATAATATTCCATATGCTTTTTTGCTTCTTTATTTCTTATTTTGTTTTTTAAAGACTGTGATAAGAAAGTATTAGCCCTTTCAAAACCTGCCACATGTTGATTGAACCTGTCTATTTTCCTATTCAAAAAATGTTTTAGACCTCTCCAAGATACCATAAAAAAGAGGTTCCTATTAAATCCATATATTGATACCCAGCTCTGTGTTTCTTGTTAAGAAGAGACAAAGCTGTCGCTAGCTGTCCCAGTGAGCTAGAGCGATGAGAACTTGGGGGAAGAGCTGCTTCAAGCTTAACCCAGGCCAATGAAGCTATGTGAATAGAAAGGGAGATGCAATTTAATAAATTGGCAGAGACCTTTATTGTTTCTCATATCAAGGTTATTTGTGTTCTGACTTTCAAAATGTTGCCTGTTGCCTCAAAGACCTGGTGTCTGCCTCCCAGAAATTTTCCTGCATCAGTTCAAGGCTGAGATAGATTACAGAAATGAGATAATTTGTCTTTATGTCAAAACAAGTGTATATATTTTACATATTACATTTTCCATTTTAAAACTGGCTAAAGGGCAAAGTCGTATAAAAATGAAAATCAATAGATAAAGTGCTATTGAGAAAAAACCTTCATAGCTTACTTTTAAATAAGATTTTAGGCCCAATTTTGCAGCACTTATTTTTCAATATGTATATAAGAATCTCTTCATTAAGAAAATTTAAGAATTTGGAAACCATGCTTAAGATTTATGTGAAAGAGTTTTTTTCCCCACTGAAATTGGTGTTTGTCAGAATGTTTCTTCCTTCTCTCACTCAAAGAACAGGGAACAATACACAACTGGAGGAAAAATGTATAGTTAAAATTAGCATTTACAGGTTGACAACAAGCTCAGGTATTCCACATTTCAAGACTCCTAGGAGAGTGTGATATGTTAGAAGGAGTGAAGAGGGGTTCTTCTTATCCTAGTTTTCCCCAAGTTACAAGGAAACAAAGGAATCTTTGAAGGTGTACTCTATTATGCATAAGCTGACCTCATTTTCTATTAAAAGATTTTGAAGTTCTTTGTGATCCATTTGAAGTTCCTTAGGGCTTTTAAAGACAGTATTTAAGAATTCTGAAGGACACAGATCCGTGTGTTTTACTGTTTCTAGAAGTGATCCACTGCAAGGAAAAACCTTAAGATTGGAAAGATTTCTTTTCCTTTTGAAACTTTGTTAATTGATTCAAGTTAGATGGGCTTTGCTGCTCTTGATTTCCTGCCAAATAAACTTGAACATCAGTTTGCCATATTTGAGATCAACAGTGAGGCACCTCTTCAAGTTATGCATGCCTGTTTGCCATTTTAAATGTGTCCTTTCTCCTTTTCTCCTTTTCTCCTTTTCCTTCTGGCTTTAGGATATTTAATCACGATTCTCAAAGCATCTTTGTAATCCAAAATGGTAACTGAAATAAGGTGGAGGTACAGATCTGTGAGTAAGTTCATTAGGAAAAAGTTTATCATCCATTTATTTATATTTTCTTATTTATGTCCTGCTTTCTCAACAGTATTTTCACTGAGCCATGGTTTTCTCTTAATGACTAAGAATAAAAGATTTTTTGGAAGAATTTGACATAAAACAGAGAAAGACTGACAAGAATAGAAGACATCTTCACGTTTAGAATTTTGGACTACCTACAGAAAGTGAAGAAGACAATTAAAGAGGTTATAGAATAACTTTTGGAAAAAAAGTAGATCATGGTGCTTAGATTTGAAAGGGTATCAAAATGTAATAGTAATATATATGTTTGTATGCATGAGGGTATGTATTTAAGAAGCAGATCAGTTCTGAAACAAAAGTTTACAGATCCTCTGTTCAGTTTGGATCTCGACATCATGCTGTGAAGGATCATGTTGTTTAATTGCTTGTCTGCTTTCTGATGCCATCGCTTTGCAGATTGTAAGAAAGATTATTTTAGATTCTATTTTTCTGTTTTAATAGGTTTCATTTTTTTATTCACGCTATTTGGAGGAATGATTTTTTTGTCCCTAAATATCAAGGCTCTGTTTTAAAACTGCCCTCCACTGGCGATTTAATTGCTTCCCTTCCTTACTAGAAAACACCAAAGGATCAGAAAGATTTTTTTTTCACTAAGCATCCCTAGGCGGCATCAAAATATTCCCAAACATTCTGCCTATTGATCCCGATTCTGCTTTATCCACACCTGCCTTCTTTCCTTATAAATGTCGAGCTGCTTCAGAGAGATTCACAGACAGCTGTTAATTTAAGTGAAACTTCAGAAATCTTCAGAGAAGCTGGCAGTGGCCTACAATGAGCCCAGGGGAGCAGCCCAGAAAGAAGTGCAGCTTGCTTGCTCCAGGGTGCTGAAATTGCTGTCAGGAAAGTTAATGGCAACAAGAAAACTTACCTTTGGGATGGAACAGATTCTTCCCTAATTTCTTACTTTTTTTTCCCTCAACTTCTCCCTTCAGCAAAGTATTGCTTCTTGTCACAGACTGCAAGGATAGGAAAAAGGAAGTAAAAATTTTAGCAAAACGAAACAACCCCCCCCAACCAAAATATACTACCAGAAAACAAAATTCTGAGGGATTGTATAAAAGCAAACCTGTCTAAATCTTACAGTTTCACCAGCCATGAGTCTGAGCTCAAAGGGAAGAATTATGGAGTTTCTTTTGACCATTTTAGTTTGTATTTATGAAGTGGTATCAGATTAAGGAATTCCCTCTCCATTGCTTTTTTTCTTCTGTTTCCAAGTGGAAATATATTCAGAAGGTAAAGGGAAACTATTAGGGTATGGTTCTGAAAAAGAATTTGCTGACGGTAGAACTGGAAAGTGAAGGCTGTTTCCAAAGGTTTGTCTAAAATATCTCCTGCGATATCTTTTTTTTTATTCCTTTGTGGTTAATATTTTATAATCTATTATTGTCTGTGTGATGTGGTAATGCTGTGTGTGATGTGATATAATACAGAAAAATAAGGGTTATCCTTCCTCTTGAGATCATTTATATGTAACACTACTTTCAATTCCTGAAAGTAACTTTTCCCAAAGTGTAGCTTCACATTCAGAAAGCATTTTCTCCATAAACTCGAAGTCAGAATATCTCTTTTTTTAAAAAAAGAAATATACAACTATATAATTATAAAAACTTGTTTATTTTAACAGCATCTTATTTTTATAAATAACATCAATATTGATGCACAGACTCAAATTTGTACTTATGAGTAAGGCCTGTTATAAATATCAGTCAGGAACTGTTCAGCAGAGTCTTTCACAGAACAGAGCTAATAAAGTGCAGAATTCCTTTCCTAAAAATGAGGTATCATAAACTACAACTTACAAAATTTATTTCTCTTCCTTGTGCAATTTAAGATGTAATTTGTTTTATTGGAGGGAAATGTTTTATAAATTCTTTTTTCATTAGTTGACATGTTTTTGTAATCCACTTAGTTAAATAGTCGACAGTAGTCAATACAAACTAAAGAACATATACATGATAGTAACAATTACCTTTACTCGAAGTACTGTAAAAATGTTTTTAAAACTGACATGAAACTAGGAACTAAGAATTCTATTTCTGGATTTTCTATTGATTTCCTGCGTGTTTTTGCATCAGCTCTACAGTGAGGGCAGCCCTGCTCCTCACATGCTCCTCACCTCGTTATACCTTCTGTTTGCAAAATGAAAGCTGTAGTCTCTCTAAGTTTCAAAAGCTGAAAAAGATATAAATTCTGTACCTATTATGTTTCATTTTATGTAATGTGTTGCAAATTGTGAAGTGCTGTAAAACAGTACTCAAAGGCATTACAATGACTCTTGAGAAGTATCCAGTAAATACTCGATTTAAAAGTCTGAACAAGTAGGAGTTGATAAGATATACAATATTTGATATAGAAATATTAATGTTAAAATTTCAATGTATCAGTGTCTTTTTGTTGAGGAATTTTCAGGCACCTGACATTTCTCGTATAAAGGAAGATTGCTTTCCTACGTAGCTTAACTCCACTGAAGTCAATGGGTCAAATTACAGTTAAAAGCACTGCCACGCAAGCTTTGATTCCTTGCAAGAAAAATTTAGTTTTTCAACCACTACGTTGGTTTGACAACTCATACAATAGAAGCGAACGTATAGGCAGCTCCTAATTAAAAAAGAAAAGACAGCCATTAGACATGGATATTATTGAATCACTCAGACAAGAGATATGAAATAAACATGGATAAAAATTCTTTATCATAAGCTTCCAAGAGGTGTCTTTAAAAAACAATTACTTTACCCATTTAGACTCCAAAAGTTTTCTCACAGGCTTCAGAAGAATGTGTATGGATTTTAGCTGAGCTAATCCACGGAAAATAAAATCTTTAACCTGTTAAAAGAATGTAATGATGTTCCTTCTTGCTTTGTAGCCACTAATATCAGGAGACAGGAGAAGCAGTTATGGCCTAACTGATGGACATATGGTGTAGCAAAGCTCATTAGCTCTGTTGTCCTTAGCAGAAAGGTTTATTACTTAGGGGTTGATCTGTGGAGGGAGAAAAGCTGCACAAAAATTGCTGAATGTTGTGTTGCATTTCTACACGGTTTCAAGCATCTTGCATGTATGATTTGGACTCTGGCTGATGGTTACTAGGATCCCTTGGGCTATCTCAGCAGTTCCAAAACCGCCCCCCCAACCTGTCTGTAAGTTGCACTGATGTTACAAGAAAAGTATCATGGCAGAAGAGAATCATGCAAGGGCAGGACACAGTGCAGGCTTCTGCATGGCTCCCTTCATTTGGAAGAAGGACTGGACTTTTCTGCAGGATGACTGAAAGGCCAGCAAGCAAATTAATATCTTTTCCCTCTCCTCACCCAGTGAATGCAGAAAATTTTATCCAATTCCATTTGAGGACAAAGAAAGCCTATGGCATTGCAATACAAAATGTCATTATGAGACTTTAGAAAGGCATCATAGGCTAATTGGAATTAGCTAGAATATACCAAATCTGCTGCCCTGTAAACTGCCATCAACTGCCTTCTTCAGATTTTCGTAGTATACTTTCACTACATTGCAAGGCCTATTTTTAGTTTCAGCTCACTATCTTGGAAGACGGCATCAATTACTGATCATAGAAATCTGAGAGTTTGGCCATGTTGTCTGATCATCATCACAGCCAAGTTTTGGGGATCAGGACATCAGTTCCAAAAGTCTGTTGTTATTTAAGGATTTTGGTGTTAGAAACGTGGTCATTTGATTTTCCAGATATACTAAAGGTGGTACATATGAAACTGAGTTTACCATGTAGACCAAAAAAATTGTCTATGTCTATGTCTCATCAGCATACCCAAGCATACTTTTTCCTGGTACTTTTTTCTAGTGAACTGCCTAGTATATGTATGGGATTTAGCTTCTTACTGCTGCACAGTCAGTATGATAACACTTCAATTTAAGAGTTAAAATTAGCAATGTGGAGGCAATTTCACAACGAGTTTGAATCTAAATGATGTCTAAGTAGAAAAAACATTCCACAAACTTGAGAAAATTTTCCTAAGTGCAACAATGTGAGTGTATGTACTTGCCCCACCATGTGGGTTGGTACGGTACTTCTATTGTCTTAAGTTCACAGAAAAAATAAAGGGATAGGTTGCCCAAGGAAAGTCATCAATAGTAAATTGAATGGTGTTGACTGAGTGAGCTACCAACTCACAGTCATCAGCAAAAAGAAGCTCACTAATGAACAAATCAGCCTCATGTGTCTGCAGACCGAACAACTTGCATCACTAAGACACTGAATAAATATAGCTCTGTCAATGGCACAAAATGCTTCCATCTGCACAACAGAGAAAAGATGGAAAAGAGTATGGAAACCATTTATGATATTGAAGAGATCTTACCGTTTTCCACCACTCTAACCATCATCTTATTACTGAAAACTTATATATGTCAAATAAAATTTGCAGTGCATTCACAAGTTTGCAGAAGCTTCATGAGTCCTTTATCATTTATGTCATCAAAAGCTAGTTGTCAAAGTTAGGTCAATGGTCAGCAAGCAAAGACTGTCATTTGACTTGATACTATTTCTAAAGTTTACAGGCTCTAGAGGTCACATGTTTAGCATTGCTTCCTTACTTAACTCCACACTGAAGTTTTGGGAAGACAGATTACACAAAATTGAATTTGAGTTGTTCAGCTTACCTATGCTAGGATTTTCCTAGCATCAAAGAGCAGAAATGCTGCAATAATATCACAGTTTGCATCCTGATTATTTGTAATAGACATTGTTGACATCACTGAATTGCTGCTAAATTAACTCTTGCTTTCAGATACTGTGGAAGGAGAATGTAGCTTTAATGTCACTTTTCAAAGTGTGATTTGCTATCAGGTCTTTTCTATACCTGTGTCGTACGAGGCCAATACTCCACCGAGTGTTCTACTTCAATGTCAAGACTTTGTAAAAGCATGTTTGAACATTCCAGACTGAAAAATTAAACAAGTCTTCTTTGCCTTTTGAATACAGGAGACTACAAACTTCAGGCTATGACAAATTTCTATCACTCCCAGAACTGTGATTAAGGATTTTTTCTTTATTCCTCCATTGCCAAAGGGCTTTGTCGAAGTATTGTGTTGAGCTTATTGAGTCTCCAGTTTATATATTATAATAGGTGGGAAGGCAGTTGCAGCATCATTCTAACTCTCTTGCCCATGCAAGAAGTGTATAACACTGGTGCAGAGACTGCACTGAGTAGGCTGATAATGACAAATACAGGTTGAGTTTTGAAAATCTGTTTTCTAGTAAATGTTATTGATTTCTCTGGTTTAAGTGCCATTTCAGAGTTCTTTCAGGAAAGATGTCTGTGTGTTAATTTAAAGTGTATCTATGTCATTTATATGGCTACATTCTTTTCTAATGGACACCTACTTCCATCATGTCCAATACAATCTTGGGCATCTGTCCTATACCCAGTTTGTACTACTGTCAAATCTTATTATCTGAAGCTGCTGTTTTCCTGTTTGTGTTCTCAGCTGACAATCCAAAATTCATGGCAATGCTTGAAAACAAAGGCAAAGTTCCTGAAAATTGACAAAGCTCAGGGTAACTTAGAGAGATTGAATTAGAGGGGAAAAAAGCAGTAGGCAGTGTATTGGGATATTTACTGATTTCTAGAGTGAGGAAGCAATCTGTTTTCCCCACAATCACATAGCTATCTGAACAAACGGGGAAAGAGAGCTGTTGATTTGAAGTCCCCAAAAATAAAGCAAAATATAATTTTAATTCAGTCTGAAGAAAAAAAAGAAATCAGAAAATATTTAGCACAACTTAAAAGTAAGCAAAAATATATGTCATTCACATAAATTGAATTACATTAATCAATTCAGAACAAAGTGATTAATTTTGATTTTCTTTTAATGCTTTTAGAAATACACTAAAGAAAAATTAAGATTTTCCTTACTTATTTGTAAAAACAGTTTGGCAAAAAAAATCCATTTATGGACTTATTGGAGTTGTCTGATCAGTATTGTTTTTCCCCCAAAGGTTTGAAGCAATGTGTCCAATGCTGTGCACCTTCAGAAGAATGAAAGCAGTCTGACAATCTAGTTGCTGGATTGCTGGTGAGGTGCTGATGGCCCTGCCTCTTCCTTGTACAGTTCTCTTCTGTACAGTTACACATTATGACAATAATATATAGATAAAATACAGTAAGAAGCTTGCACTGTTACTGATGGGGTAATATGCATATGCACATCCTATTTAAATGATATTCCAATGCCTCTTTGTACAGTACCCTTTCTATTAAAATAATAATAGTTTGAAGACAATGGTTAACTCAGTATCATCTCCAGACGCTCTGAGTCCTGAGCTGTATTACTCTCTTACCTACTTTTCTTTTTTCTACCGTTTCCACTCCTTCTGTCTTCATTCTTTTACATTCTTTCCAGA
Source organism: Apteryx mantelli (assembly GCF_036417845.1). Taxonomy (NCBI): domain Eukaryota; kingdom Metazoa; phylum Chordata; class Aves; order Apterygiformes; family Apterygidae; genus Apteryx; species Apteryx mantelli. The sequence continues at coordinate 48,778,293 of NC_089982.1, read as the reverse complement.
AACCAAGCATCTTCACATTTCACTTCAGTCTCCCTTCCCCCTATCTACTTACCTTCCTGCCTTCCTCCTTTCCTTCCTCCTTCCCTCCCTTCCTCCCTTCTTCCCCTCCTCCCTCTTCCTTCTTTCTCCTTCTCCTTGCCCTGCCCCTTCTCCTTCTTTCTCCTTCTCCTTCTCCTTCCCATTTTTGTGGAAATAAGAAATTCTATAGAGAGAAAATCTCAGAGATCTGTAGGTGTTTAAAGGAAACTGAAAGGAACACTCTGAGAAACAGCAAACAGCGTTCTTTTTGATAAAATTCAGAGTATATGCATGTTATGACTAGTTGTTTTTATTATCAGGAAACATAAGGGCCCTGTACAGTTCCTGTATAGCTAACAAGTGGGGTTGCACTCCAGCAACACACTGATTAGGCATAATTTAGCCGTAACTGGAACATAATACGACATATATTTTAATGTTTTCTGGATTAGTATGTGTTTAAATGACACAAGTCAGTGGTTCCCAAATTGTGTTCTGTGGTCTATAGAAAGTCTTTGTCATGTAGTACTGTCTCTTTTCCCCCAAATGATATCTTGAATTAAAAAACAGCTGAAATACATTAGATACTTTTTTAGTAATACTTTATCAGAAAATTAGCTCTTATAGTTATATTTTCCAACTCTTAATTGAACTGAGATGTCCAATGTTGAATGGGAAGAAATGGAGGGGTTAAAATATAGTTTATTAAGAAAAATGTGTTTTCAGGAAGTGTGTAAGCCTTCCAAGTAGGGTTAGTGTCACTGCCCCAAACATAGGGATTGGACATCAATTTTTCCCTTCAGACCCTGTGACTTTCGTAAAAATTACAGCTCATGGCTCTACTGGGTCAGACGAGTATAGGAGCATGCCTCCTTCTGTATTTCATGCTGCTGTCACTTAGAAAGAACAGCTTTCTGGAGCTCTGCAGGAACACCATTTCTCCTCCTCTTTGAGAGGGGGCAGTTTTTTGTTCTGCCAACCACCTTTGGCTGGCAGAACACAAAAGATATGTCTGCCCCCTTTTCTTTCTCTCTCCCCTCTCATTGAGAGAGGAGAGGCAGTGACAGCACCATGAAGAAATGATGGCCAGGCCAGCAGCAATAAGCTGCTCAAACAGTTGCTTCTATTCTCTAGGGAAAAGCCAGTAAAACCAGATGAAAGCATCCTGTGGGCTGGACTTGGTCCATGACTACCTGTACAATCTGCAGAACTCATCAGCATCTCCTATATTGCTTATATTCTGCTACATGTAAAAGCACATGCAATTTAATTTTCAGTTTTGTATTTCTTTCATGAAACAGTGTTTCATAAGGGAATTACTTAAAATACATATAGCAGTTTTGTCAGGGTAAACTGATACATTTTGGACATAAAGTGCTTCCTAGAGGGCTTAGTGATAAGTACTTCTAGTGTCAGGGAAAGCTGTAAGAAAGTCCACTAGTAAAAATCAAAGAATATGATCAATAAGATCTTAAACGGTTCTGTATTCAATATAGTAAAGTCTGATGACTTAACTTACAAACTGCAAAGAAAGCAAGGACACCATGTTTACGAAAAGTTTCTACTTGCATTTGATTTGTTATTTCTGAAGACTGATAGGCCAAATCCCAAGGACTTCAGTGGAGGTTCACACACCTTCTGACAGCAGAATTACACTCCAGAATAATAGTTAACTACCTTCTAAGTTTTTAGAAGAGATTTTAGAGGGTTAAATACTCAGCTTGTAGTTGTAGCATTTAAACTTGAGCTTGGGAAATTTAAATTCAATAAACATCCTGGCTAACTTCTTTTCAGAAAACAAGTCTCCTGCATTTTTATGTGCTTCTGTATTATTTAATATGCTACACCTTACTTAGATTTAGTCAGAGTTCTGAAACAAAATAAAAAATACAAGTGGGACAGCTTTTAAATACACTCTGCCAAATATTATTTTGCCCAGGTCATGTTTAGGGCACTCTCATTAGTGTTCTGTGCTAGAAATTTTGTTGTTGTTTGTGTTTTTTTGTTTTTGTGCCCTTTGTTATGACCTTGGGCCTCAATCAGCTCATTAAAAATTAAATTGCTTATTATAACCTGGCTTCATTTTCCACTTTGATCAGAAAGCACAATAGGTTTCTTAAGTGGATTTACCCATAAAATATTCTGGTAAGGAGAATAAAAAAAGCAAGTTTAATAACTTTAATATCAAAACAAAAGCTACAGAAATACCACCCAGAGGATAATAACAACCATTTTATCTAAATTTTTTTTGCAATATTAAAATTCTGTTTTCTGGCTTTTTTAGTGAATATCTTTAACAATTTGAAATCAGTATAACTTTCACTTCTTCTGCAGCAGCTAATGCACCTCTCCCATCAGAATGCTAACATTACAACTATTTCATTTGTAATATTAATTATTTGAATTCAAAGGAAAGGATAAAAATGTTTAAAATTGTGGGGATATTTTGCTGAACACTGTTCTGTACTTATTTTTTTAACTGTAGCTTAGTTTGTCTATGTTCAGTCATTACTTGCTTTCCAGGAATGCTTATGGATACAGACTTTTATCTCATAGGCATGTGTTCATGCAAAGATTGGGAATGGGTGATCTTACAAACACAACAAAAATATCTGTAATGTGAAACCAAAAGTCCATTTAGTCCAGTATCCTATTTCTGACAGTGGTCATTTATGGATGTCTGGAGAATATGTAAAAGTAGGAAAAAAATATATTGATACTTTTCCTGCATACTGTCCCAGCTCTCTGTGACCTATGGCTCCAGTGATCTGTCTTTTGCCTATATACCCAAATGATTTTAAAGCACACTGTTCTTGCATGAACATGAATGTTTGTTTTTTTTGTTGTTCCCTTTTCATTAGGAATGAGATTAAATCCCTGCAACTTAAGTGACCATGAATAATGAATAGTTACACTAAGCAGATCACAGTTAAGCCCTGGACTGAAAATTGTTCTGAGGAATGACCACACATATAAAATGTTTGTCATATGAGTTGGAAAGTAGTTCCTAAGCAAGAGAATTGGTTAACGATGACTGTCAAAAATGATTTAACCAGTTTGTCAAATACAGCTTAGTCTTGGCAGTCCTTACTGAATAAGGATCCCAAACAAATCATTGGGAATAACTTCAGGAAGGAACATGAAATGAATTTGCTATTACTGATAAGCTAACTTCTCAAAAATGAAATAAAATTAAAATGAGTATTACTTGCAAAGAAAAACAGAAAGATGAAACATTTATTTTAGGATCTTGTTGTAACCTTGTAGTTACCAGACATGGGGTGGCCGGCTTGACATTTGACAGGGGCAGCTGTTTCAAGCCTGGACTACTACACCTGGAGAAAATGAAAGAGGTTTCAAAGCTTATCTGGCCTCACAGAAACATCTTAAAGTGAGGCAGAGAAAGTAACTGGTGACTTGTCAGCTGTAGCTAGTATCCCTAAGCACACCTACATGTGGTAAAAGGCTGTGAAGGGGCTCTTTTGGGGCCTCATGATTCATTTGTTTATCAGTCAAGAAGGGAGGGAGATTTTACCTTCTTTATCATACTTGCTTAGTCACCATTATTTTTTGTAAGGGTATAGTGCAAAAATTGAAGATATAGATTAAAAGACTGAGTGTGCCGTATTTTTCAAGAAGTTTATTTCTCAGAATGGTCATAGTTTGCTGAGTGATTTCTTTATATGATGGAGATTATGAGACCACTAATATTTTTCCATCTCAGGCTGAATGTTGCATTAAATCATTTCTGTTCCAAACAGTATCCTGACAGGTCAATAATGATTTGAAATAAGCTTTGATCCATCATTAAAAAATTGCATTCTTTGCCTGTGTTCTAGCTAATGTAACACTTTGGATTGCTTTTTGTATTCTTCGTCAGCAGATCACTCATTAAGAGAACAAAGACTCAGTTCTAAAATTCTCTAACCACTGCCATTCATAAGTGCACTAGACTAAACTAGATTTAAAATTAGGGATGGAAATCAGTAACTTAAGTAGAAGAAGAAATAGTAAGTAAAAAACTGTTAAAACCAAGTGATTCAAAATGTAAAAGTATATAAATATTTATTAAAAGCTATATATGTAAATATATGCATGTATGCATATGTACACATATAAACCTATGTATACGGCTTTAAATATATATTTCACCTGTATGTATATTTATATAAAGTAGATATATACTGTAAATACATAACCAAATGAATGGAGTACATATATATATCTTTAGTAATTTTGAAAATATTGGAGAATTCTAAAGAATCTGAAGTATTTTATCTGGTTTTCTAAGAGAAAAATTTCATGGGAAATATCTAGAACTGGCTTTCTGGTTTGTTTCCTATATTCAATACCCTGTATTAAGCACGCTGCATTGTAATTGCACTGCCCTTTGCTCTCACTGTCTGGGTGTTGCAAATGAAAAGCTGAGGAGTTTTGATATATGGCAAAATATTAGCAATATCTAACAGCACTTGATTGTCTCATACACAGAATTATAGCACTCTGGGTAACTTCCTGTAAACATACAACGCTTCATAATGTCTTCATTTCAGCTGACACTAAGGAATATGCTCACATGTAAGCATGTGTTTATATCCATCCCAAATCAAAGCACTCTAACTTACATTAAGTATCTTAAAAGTTAGTGTTGGTCAGGTATTTGCAAATTTTCTATTATTTTCAGTTATGTAATGATTGGACCTTTACATTCAATTCAGCAGGTAAAAATGCAAATTTGAGCGCACAAGCAGTCAGTTCCATTAAGAACAGCAGAACATCAGTCTTCCCGGTGTGCTTAAGTAGGGTTCTGACGGGTGTTCAGTGACGTCACCAGTCTGGCCTCCTCCTCCCTTGTCCTCGTCATCATAAACAAGACCGGAATTGCTTTATTTCTTATCATGCAGAAAGAGAGGATGCCATCTAAAAGAGGAGGAAGTTGTCTAAAATTCTGTTCTGGTAAAACAAAACTGCACTCTTTGGTATGAAGTTAGTACTCAATTATTTTTGAGATATTGCTTTGAAATTTCTTCTGCAGCTAGACTACTTACTTGACAGAGGTAGAACATGAATTTCTAGTTTATTGCGTTTGGAAAAGCCCAGTGGTTTGACGTTACCTCAGGAAAGGATTTGGTTCGTTAAGTCAAATCAGTTTCTGATTACTTTTCTTCTTGTGGGAACTACCCTGTTGCAGTGGAGTATGTCCCTGCAAAGCCATTCTGACTATTGCCACCCTGAAGAACGAGTGGCTTGTTAAGGGGCAGATCGCTGAAGGGTTCGGGCCTTTCTGCTCCCTCTGTCCCTCTCTCTGCCATCCTAATGATCTCCGCTTAGCATCAAGAGCCTGTGTGTGGAAGCGCCTTTATCGCAGGCACAACAGTAGCTGCTTTCAACTATTCTAAGACCTGAACCCGGGGTCCGCAGTTCCCTGACTTTGCCCCGATTGCTGCCTGAACTGTTGTGCCCTTCAAAACGATTCCCTCGTCTCCTGTCTCCCCATTTTAACGTGCTTACTCTGAATCTCCAGTGGGGCTATGTGATTTTCTGCCTTTTCCTGTTGCTTTATGAAAAAGCATAAACATAGCCAAGGCTTTTAGCTTTCCCCATTATCCTCAAAATAATACAACAGAATTTAATGTTTTTTACCATTTCCTTCTTGTGCTCTTTCTAAGCTTATCTATAATCGCTTTGTTTACACTATGTGGCAAAATATGTCCAGACAGATGCTAAATGTTTAAAAGACTACCGTCATCATTCAATAGAATCAAAATACCCTTTGGGGGAAAATAATAGATTATACACTATTTCTATGTGATATTGTACTGGATGGATTAGAATTTCCATGAGAGCCTTTTAACATGACACAAAAAAAACACTGATAGCTAAAGTACCGGAGAGCACAATCATTTTTTTAAATAAGAAAAATATCGGCTTTGTTACCTTTTCAAGGACAAAAACTTTTCAAGTGACCTCTAAGGAAAAATCATTAGGAGAGGTTTCAGGCTCTTGGAAAAACTTTCTCTCCGTCTAGTAAGAAAATTTCATTTGGAGTCAGAAGCAGAACATGGGTTCTTTCACTCTGCAATTACCTAATCAGTGCCACTGAAGATTAGCCTGAAATACTGCATAACTGCACACAGTTCTTACAAAACACAGCTCCCTTCATTTAACATATATAAAATAAAGTACATCACTTTCACTATCATGCAGATACTATATAGTGTCTAATTTAATTCGATAAGAATTTTAATATAATCAAACGATATCCTGTAAATTAGATCTGGAAACACATCCTTGCCCAAGAACTTTCTTTCCAGCTCATGTTTTTTGTCGCATATGACTAAATCTTTGGGGATGTTTTTGGCATGCTTCACTTTTACTCAGAAATTAAGATGTTTGCAAGCCCTGGTGACATTTTGCTTAACAACGGTTCAGATGATTTTGAGTTCAAATTAAGTGAAGAAAAATACTTCTCACAGTGCAATACAGTTTTGTAGCTTTTTTTTACAGTTCACCGTGAAAAGAACTTGGAGTAGAAAGCTGATATTTGTGAAATAGTAACCTACACTGCATTTTTTATGGTTTTGTAAGATACTAAAATGTGTGCTCTGTGTACAAAAACTAAGCAATTATTTTGTAAATGCATGCATAATTAAAGCTGTAATGAAAAGTACTAATGGCGTTAACAGAGTGATGCAAAGTCTACCAAGAGACCTCTGCTTTGTCTTTTTTGTATCAACTTAAAGGATAATGATAACAAAATTTTGTCTAGTGATCTGCAAAGTTAGCATATGTGCCTATTTAGAGGCATTTCAAGAGCTTCAGAGTCACTACAATGAACAAAAGAAACATATCCTTCCAAAGATCAGAAGTTTGAAGTGACATGGAATAAGGTTCATGAGATACCCTACTTGTTGCACCACTGTTTATATCTTATCAAGTTTCCCAAAATTTTGTAGGATAGTGTAGGAAAATCCTCAGGGAAACATCCTGGGCAATTCTTTACATTGTGCAGTTGATTAGTTCTCAATTCATTCTATAAATGAATTCGATACTCATTTGTAATAAATGAATATTTTTCATTGTATTACAAAGATATTACGAAGATAGCCATTGGATGTTTAAATGCATGGTTTCCAAAAATTGTTATAGTGCTTTATGAAAGGTTAAATCTTTGCAGAGTAAATTCAAACCACAGAAACATTTTTGTTGGTTTTATGATATTTATAACGTAAACGACTAACCACCTCTGAAGTATCAGAGCTTCTTACATTGTCTACCGACAAAGTGAAACATTTTATTTAGACCTATTTAGCAATTATTATTGATTGTTTAAAATGCCTTTTAATATCTATATGGTAGAAAGTTTTCTGCACAGTAAAATGAACATAGGAAGATAAGTGCATGTTAGACAGCAGTGGGGGAAGGACAGTCAAATCCAAGGAAAATGACCAAAAAGATCCAAAGAAAAGGATAAAAAGTGTCATGCTATATCCAGCATAGTTGTAATGTTTTGTATAATGTGCAGATCTGCACATTATGCACTAATATTTGGTCTTTTTTTTATTATTATTTTCTCCACATTTCTGTGTGTGAGACTATGAAAATACAGAATAATTATACAAAATACAAAAGAAATACTGCATCAGTTTCCTACAGGCTCTGGAAAATCCTCTAACACAAAAGACACTGAACAAATATTTATTCTTTCTTAGCATTTTTCCTTATAGGCTGCCCTTTTAAAATATGCATTTCAGGTACTTTTGGTAGGAATTTATTTGACAGTTCATACATACTCATGTTTGTGTGTTTTAGTAATAAAAGAAAAATAGAGAATTTTTAGTCTGATGTACTACCTCATTTACACTAATATTTATAACAAAACATGATCTTTGATTTAAGAACTCTATTGATAGGAAAATGAGTGTTAGGGGAAATGTGAAGTTGTGCTGCTGTATATCACTAATTTCTTCTTCATTTAAATTAACAGAAAATATTCAACTTTATAAACAAATATTGTAACTGTTGTATATAGTAGGTACTGTATTTTTTTTGATAAATTGTGTAAGACAAGCAAACCTAGTCCATGAAATTCATGTGCATGAAATAAGTAATTACGCTAATATGCATTAAAATACGTTGATAACTGTATTTCCCTAACGCATTTGCAAACTACATATTGATTATATAATGTGCAATCCACAGAGCTAATTGGTAGCAGGTTCCCTTTGCCTTTCCCATGCTTGACAAGACTCTGCCTGCACATTTTCTTTTTGTAAGATCCTTCAGGCTATTGCTAATTCTGGAAGAAATAAAAAATGTGCAATCAGAGAGAGAGCTGATTTGCTTACACTTAACCTGTGCTGAAGGTTGTTGGCCCATATTAGAGCAGGGCTGGTGAGGTCCTGTTCCTTATTTCCTGTGAAACAGCCAGAGAAAGAAATAGTTTGGTACAACGAATGCAGAAGCTTTCCTCCTGCGGTCCTGAATTGCACTAGGTGACTGATTTAAAGTTTCTGACGATCTGCTGGGATGTCACGTCACCCTCTAGACTGGCTTGCTCCAGCAATGGAGTGACTAGAAAAGAAGCAGATGTTAACTTCTAACCCTGTATGTCCTTAACTACTGATAAGGAGCTCTGAATCTGACACTCAAACTTTTCAAACTATCCCTTTCAGACTAACATTGGCTGTTAAATTGTGTTTGTGGTTAAGAAAACTCATTGTATATTGTGGGTAATGATATTGCTAGCACCTTAGGCAAACAGAATAGAATATTCACGCGATTAAGCTGTTTTAAGTGAATAATCTTTAAAAATATTTCAAAATAAAAGAGATATTTATCTATAGCTTTATTCTACTCTAAGTGACACATAACAAGGGATGCAACAGCTGTTGGCTAGAGTCCCTGTTTGAGAGGATTACTCTGGCACTATGAAAATTAAATTATGTCACTTTACAAGAAATCCAAAATTCGGCCTATATTTGTTTGCAAACATTAAAGAAAGCAAAGTTAATGTTGTGTTTGCAACCTTAACATTCCCCTAATGTATTCTGGGCATACAATTAGAAAAGATTTCACGTTCAGTGAATATAAACACCTTAATATACACACACTAAAGAGCAATATATCTTATGTAATGGGAACAGATTTTCCCAGAGAAAACCTCTGTGTTATGAGTGACTTTTGATGACTTTTTTATTACGTTTTCTTTAAAACACGTGCCTTATGATGGTAATTCAAATACTAGAACAGCTGCTGCTGAAGATGTAGAGAAGTATTATTATGACTGCAAGCAGCTGATTAAAGCTTGCTTCACACAATCATTTTCATAAAAATCACAGAAAAATAGAAAGAGTAGAGACATCAAGTGGCTATTCAGTCAATACGTCTCTCTTCCTCCTCCAAATCAGGATCAATCCTACCTAATTCATTCATGACAGATGCTTGTCTTACCTGTTTTTTAAAAAATTACAATGTTAGAAATGTCTACTTTATAAACAATGTACAATGTAGACAAAGAGTAAGATAAAATAAAAATAAAAGGTATGACTTCAGGAAGAATAGCTGCTGCAGTTGAGAAAGAGATGGTTATCTTTCAGTGTCTGCTGATTTCCATTCTTAGATGGAGTAAATTTTTGGCAAAATTCCCTAAGAGTTCATTGAGGTCAGAATTTAACTCATGGGACCTGAGGCAAAAAAGATACTTAAATTCTTAACTTGCAGTGATCTCTATGGGAGCTAGACTCCTTCTGAACAATAGGTTCTATAAGTATTTACTATATCTCTCACTCATTTTTTCAAAGCTATTGAATGTTCGACAATGTAGGAGGTGATAGAGCATCTATATTCACAAGGAGTTTTATCTAGAGTGCCTTAAAGCTTACCTGAACAAAAGGAGGATGGAGGGAGGAAAGCACCAAACACAGGTGCGCTAACTTTAACTCCTGAGAACATCAGATTTTCTCTTTTAACTATATAGGGAACTTTCCCTACTCATGTAGTCTGGCTGAGAGCAGACTCTAAACATGTGGCAAGAGAGCACAGGAGTGGTCTGAAATGGTCTGGAACTTCTCTTTACAAGAATACAAGCTGTAACTATAGAAAAAATTCCTAACTTTGGTAATAACATGTGTTTATGCTATCTTTCTAAACATATGGACATTTTTAAGGACCTATCTATATGAATTACTCCCATTGCACAAGACATTTCCTAAACCTTCTTGAATCACTGGATTCATCTCCATCTCTTTTCTTCAGGGGATCATTTTCTCAATGAAAATTGCATCTGTCAAAAGGAAAAAAAGAAGAATCAAACATTCTAATGGACTTTTATGTACCACACAATTTTTTGAAATAGAATGGTATCCTTTTGCTACTGCTGACTTTTCTGCTAGAAATTGTAACATATCTCCTCATAAACAGAAATTTCATATTTCCGTTTCTCAACTCAGGCGTTATGTACAGCAAAGAACACATCTCCATTAGTCAAATAGAGTGAGAATGTTGCAATAGCTACTCAGAAGGACACAAAATTCAGTGTTTGAAAGGGATATAAAAACTCCATTATTCCTCTGTCAGAATGGATTGTGCTCACTAGACATGAATCTTCCGAAGCAGCAAGTAAGAATGCATCATCAGTTGCTTTCCATAAAGAACAGGAAATGGGAACATTATTATCACTTCCAAATATAAATACAGTTTTAAAGAAAATGTTGCTACTCCCTGAAATACTGAAATGTAAAGCTTTTAATCTGTGATTAGCTGGCATCAGCTCTGCTGGTACTTTTGTATGAAATTTTCTTATTAGTAAATATAAAGGCATACTACTAAAAATACTCAAAGCAGCTTAAACAAACAGTTTTTTTTTTAATTATTACTACAGAAGTCACATTTCCCTGTAGGCAGATTCTTTAAAAAGTTTCTAAAGATTTTATTTTATGAAGAAAAAAGCAAATTCTTTTTTCATAAATGTGTATGCTACATTATATAGTTCTCAGTCCAGAAACAAAATAGCAAATGATAAAAAGCAATTATGCACAATTTTCAATATTTAAGAAATGTATGTTATTACTATTGGATTATTAAATCTGATTTACTCTTGAATTATCTTTTTCTAAGGTAAAAGATGTTCTGCAATAGTAGTGTGCAGCTGGACTATTATAGGTTTATCTCACAGAAATGCTCGTCTCATGGGAAGACGTAGTATAAAGTCATACCAAAATACAAAGTAAAACTTTAAACATACAGTCACTTTGTGTGATATGGACTTTGAATCACTGATCATTATTTTTCTGGAATTTGTGGAGCTATTGAAATAAAACTTTTTGCAGTAACACGCTAGTTGCAAAGACAATGCTATGCAACATTTTCAGGTGATTCCTATATGGAAAAATGCTACTTTTTATGGTGGCCTGTTGCTTAGATACTTTTTTTTAACTGCATATGTTAATGTTTTTTAAAGGATTGAGACTTATAAGAATGAACTGAACTGAGAGCTCAGTTTAGGCAAAACTTCTAGTTTGAAGAAAGTGGAGATTAAAACAGTGTAATAGGCATTTACAGGATTCATAGTAGTTTCAGAGAGCATAAACACGCAGTAGTTTGGATTCCCCCCCAGAAAATTCCTTAACATCAGCCTCTGGGTTTTGGCTCCATGAGAAACTTTAGCAATTCACTTAATGTGGCTTGCCTGGCTGAGTGGGGGCACCGAAGCTTTATGTGCTAAAGTTTGTGAACTTACACGTGCTGGTCTGGCCCTTCCCTTCTGCTAATTTTGTCATCAGTTTCTCTTCTGAGGCTAGAAACTGGGAGAACAGGGGAATACTGCTTTTACAGACAGCTACTGACTAGCTTCTAATGGAGAAGGTTTGTATTCCTAGAATAATAAAAATCCCACCCTGCTCCAAGTTCTCGGTGACCTTGCAGCTCCCACATAGTTATGAAGTCAATCAACAAAAGAAGTTAGTGGAGCCTTCTGTAGGAAGATGAGATATTTGTTTAAGAAATAAACACGGTGAACACCCTCCCACATAAATAAAAGTTTACTCTGTTTTTTTATGCCAGTAATTATTCAGTTGATCTCATGATTTTAGCTATTTAGGATTTTGAATGTTTGGAGTTGAGGCAGCACTGCTGTATATTTATGAGTTTTGTTTACCCTAACATTCAGTCCACGAGGCAAAGGAGTTCTGAAGCGGAGTCTGGAAGATTACTGTGAAAATTAATTAGACTTGATCAACAAGTTTTTGCTAATACGGAACACTAAAAAGCTTTTTGCATTAGTCTCACCCTCTTAATTTTGGTGCTGCTTGTCTTTTCTTTTGCCTATTTATGTACAGTGGTAACATTTAACACTAGTAACTTTTTTTCCATGCACGTCAGGTGATGGTACCGGCTTTTCTCTTTACAGCTAGGTAAGCTAGACACAATTAGGAAGGATTGTGTCCAAGTCTTTATGCACTAAGTGATTGACCAATAACATAATGCTGGTCTCTGTATTCCAGGGCTGCCTTTTCTCCACTTGACCACACTGTTTATAGATGCAGAGATATATAGGAGAGGTTTTAAGAGCTGTAGAGCCAGCTGATACTTAGTCTTCTGAGTAGAAACTGCAGTGTCAGCCAGAGACACTTGCCCAGAGACCCTGTGAGGAATTCACTCAGATTTCTCAATAGCTTTAACTAGGTTTCTGTGACCTGTGCCGGCTGACACTACTTTCTCAGATCCTTTCCCTTCAATTCCCCTCCACACAGATAATTTACTTCAGTTTCATTCTACACCTTCATCTGTTATTCTCCTCCCTCCTCAGCTTAACGTCTCTTTTTCTTGTTCCTCCTGAAGCAGACTCGCACAAAAATAAACATATAAATAATTTAATGTGGTATTAACCTGACAATTTAACCATCATGCTGGAGTCACTTTGCTAGTTCTGTTTTTATGTTAGCTCTGTATACTGTATGTGGTTTTGACTGTAAAGTTTTCATATGCAACAGATGCAATCTATTAGTTTGTATTTATACTGGATCCATTTATAGGCATTCTCTATATCAAATAGCAAGTAATTTTGAAGGGGTAAATACTATATGCACTCAACCTCTGACTAATTCACCTTGAAAAGTTGGCAATAATTCTGACTTAAGTGGGCTCAGTATGGTATAATAAAGGGGGATATATTGCAAGACCAGGGATCAAATGAAGCAGGGTTATCAGGATTTTTGTGTCAAAAACTTTGATATCGGAAACACGTGAGCATTATATGTTTGTTTCACTCAGGACAAAAAAGTATGCTTTAAAACTAAAAATGCTAGCAGCTGTAGCTAGCATATTTGGAAAGTAACTGTTGTTATGAACAGAATTGAAATTTTCTTCCTTTTTAAAACTGACCTCTTACTGAAATGAAACAAGTGTCTGCAAAAAGCCCAGGTTTAGAATCTTCCACTTTTGAAAAACAGAATGCAGAAAAACAATGCACGGTTCAGCTTGTCCTGCCAGTCATAGTTGGTCTTCTATAGGTGACTTCTTGAGATATTTTGGGGATCTGTAAGCTGCTGTGGGGAAACTGCCAGTGTGATTGGGCTGAAAACTGATCAACAGGAAGACAGTCTAAACTCAGATCCGCGCTGTTGAGATCATGCGTTTCTTGGGTAGTTTGTTCTCTTTGCTTTTATTTCCACAAAACTGACAGCATCTCCTGCAGGTTGGCAGTGGCTGACGAGCAGCCCGGGAGCGTCCCCGCAGCAGGCTTTGCGGGGCTGAGGCTCCGCAGGAAGCATTCAGTTGCTTCAGCAGTTAAAAGCAAGTGTCAAGAACGGGGTGGTCTGGTTGCAGACTGCAAGTAAACACTTGCTCGCTGTAACAGGTTGAAATACTCTTCTTACTGATCCCCTCTAGATAAGCAGTTGCAGGTAATTAAACAGAGCCAATTTACTCATTTGAATCAGGAGATACAGTGGGATCAACACAGTAAAAGTATAATTTATTGAAGGTTAAAGTGTTTATCAATTAGTCATGTATTTTTTTCTTCACAGTATTTCTGTGACACAGAGCAGTATTGGCCTTACTTCCATGCCAGAGCAGCTGAGACATAGAGATACGTGTGTTAAGGAACACATAGGGAGCTTGTGAATAACCAGCCCTGGACTTTCAAACTCAATTCAATATTTTAATCATTAAATCATCTTCTTCCCTTCCCCACTGATACATTTCTGAAATGTATTTTATCAGTTAAGGATCACTTGCCAGCTTAACAATGGAGAGCATATCAGGTGAAGCATTTTAACTAGGGATATTTAATTTCACATCAGTAAGTGGCATTACAGAAAAGAATCTGCCCTGGGAAGATAAAGCCTGCTTATATCTACTAATCATTTAGCAGATGACTGCCATCATTTGTGCTTGATTTTTTTTAAAATACTTATTTAACCAGGTAATCACTGTTTTAACCAAAGAAAGAGCTAAACTGAAAGAAGATCTGAGGGATCCATGTGTAATTATTGCAATGAACCATCATTATATGCTCTCTATAAAACCCCGTCAGCTGTTAGGTTGCTAGTGCCAGCAAGTTTTATTACAAATATTACTTTTATAAAACACCTAATCCACTAGCTTCAGTATTAGTTTCAAAGAATTATGGTATAGATGTGTATATTATGCATGGTATGTAACTCAAATATATTTATCAGAGCAGTAATATTATATTTGAATTCATCTTAACGCAGAGCAGGCAGAACAATAATGTAAGTATCTATCTTCTGGTTCACAGGGCTGAACTGTGAATACAAGTGATCCATTGTAGTTTACCAGGCATATCATTTCCATCTCAGAATTTCTAGGTGAATAAAATAATCCCTGTATAATAACTGAATTTTAGTCATCAAGGAAATATCTATTCAGTTATATCTTTGGGGATAAAGGAAAGTGTAATAAAATTTTGTGATTTTAAACATATACATAGAGAAAAGAGACCTTAGTTGGGAAAAATGTCTTTAAATACAACTAAATACGTACATAACAGATACATATCATTTACAGAGTAAAAAACCACTCCATTAAAAAAAGAGTTTCTATGAGGTCCTGCCATTTATTTTGAACATTTTACCTGATGTGCAAAAAACAACCTATATGCAGTTAATGCCAATGTAAGCATGAGGCAGAGGCATTACTATCTCACTACATTCCATTTGTCTGGGACAGGTTGATATAAATATAAAACTGTGCGCTATTTGTTTACTCAAATTTTAGATTTGTAGTGGCCATCAGGATATTTTCATTTAACATTGACTACTAAGACACTGCTGCTGACATTTCACCTTTTCAAAATGTTTTGTTAAATATCTATCCCATATCTCCTCCTTATCATTTCCCAAATCTTTTCTCAGGAAAATCCCACATTTCCAGTTCAGTTTTTCAAACTGTACATTTTAATCACATGAATTCCATTAGGCTTTTTGGATGAAAACCTCAATTCTATTTTTTACATTTACATTACATTTTAATAGGTACATCAATAGTTGTTTTGAGGCTATATGCCCAGTATAACCAGTGGGAAGGAGGGTAATACTCTATATGCGCGTTAGTATCCATTAACCATTGCATGTGTAAAGAAAAAACAGTTAAATTTATATATGTTTAATAGAAGCTTCAGAGAATACTAAAATTGTACAATATTTTCACTGTCCTATGCAGCCTTGAATTTTGGAATTATGCGCTTAAATCCTGCAATTAATGTATATTTATGACAGGGCTGCTTGTAAAGTGTTTGCAGATAAAATACTGATAGAGACTGTATGGTGGCCTGTGAGAACTGAGGAGAAGTGACGGTCTGTTGGGACCTGAAGTTTAGAGCTACTGGTTCAGAAAATAGCTGGTCCTCACTTGTCTACGTTTGTGTTGAAAATATTCCATTAAAACAGCTTCTTTAACAGAAACTGGAAGGCATTAACACACTACCATATTAAACACTTATCAGTAGAAGCCAACAGTTTTGGCAGGAACAGTGTTATATTTATCTGAAATAGAGTGAGTGCCTTTCTCCTACGTGATGCACTTAGCTTACCATTAATGTGCTAAGTATTATGCATAAACTAAGCATTATGCTTATACTATTTCTGCCCTCTCTGTTAAAACCTACAACTCGGTAGTCACCAGGGAGTTTTCTGCCTATATATGATTTTCCATATCTGTTGGCTAAATTAGAGATCCAAATGCAAAATCTAGAGCTCATAAACATTTGGTGGATTTGTGAGTGACAATCCCTGGCGGGCTTTAGGTCCATAAACTAATGAGACATAAATATAGTGGAGTAGGGAAGGGTATTTTTATCTGTGATACACAAACCAGCTCCAAATTTGCTCAGGTTAATAATGGAAAACTATATCCATTTTCCTAACATCAGCATTACAAAATTTTGCAAGATAGTTAGCAGCTCTAAGAATGAATACATTATGAATTGGAACTGTAATGGAAAAGTAATTTGGCATCATCTTTTAAAACTCTGTAGTCTTAACATGAGTAAAATAGGCATAGCTTCCCGCTAATTATCATGTAAAGACTTACAATGGAAAGGAAATTGTACATTCAAATATAAGTTGAGGTTTTAGCATTTTGTGACATATGGCATCCCCTTTAGTGAAGTGAGAGTCATGTCACATAAGCAATAATGATTTTGCTCTATGTCATGCCACAAGGTAGCAGTGTTGTGGTACAATCTTGATAATTTTCTGATGCAAGTCACTAAGCATGGGATCAGTTTTGCTCCCATCAAAATCAATAGAAGATGTGCTGTTGACTTCAGAGGACTGTTTCCAGTATAAACAGTGAAACCTCACTTCAATGATTTATGTGCAAGGTACCAATAAATATTGCAATCTCTCCTACAAAAGATTTCATTGAGTAATTATTGGACAAATACTGAGAAAGTTAAAAGGATAGAAAAAGATTTGTAACCAGAGCAAAAATTATAATTTTATTTTGTTTTTGTTCTTACATTGTTCTAATATTTGTGAAAGTGAAAATGGCTACAACAAAAAGTGAAAGAGTATGATAAAAGTGAGTAATATAGTAATTAAATTCATATTTGTATTCCACTAGTAAGAATTTTAGAACATTATTCAGGTAAGCAGTTTTCAATATATGCCTTTTAATTAGCTAATGTTTCTACTGTTGAAAGTATATATCATCAGAGATAAAGTTTTGCATTCTGAAGATCAAATACTATGGAAGGTCAATAGTTACCTATAGAAAATTAAACAGTTATATTTTAGCTATGGATTCTGTGAACACAGGTTGTTGTTTTTAACTGAGCAGAACAATATTTTTCTTTCGAGAGGGAGTCAAGTTTGCTGGGCTTCTGCCCATTGACAGCAATTCATTTTCACTGAAAGTAAAGGGGACCTACATGTTTCAAATTCCTACATGCTCATGAAAAGTATAATCTAAAGAGAACTGTTCAGGCTTAATAGTTTACACTAGGACCAGTAGACAAAAATAGGTTAAAGATTTATGCCTAAAATAAGAATTATTACAGTGAAAAAACTTAAGCCTGCTATCTGTCAATCTCTATATCAATATATAGAGAATAAAGTGTTATGATGTGGTCTAGAGCTTTTATTGGCATGAAATGAATATTGTTAATTATACGTAAGTGGCAAAGTGATGACGGATTAGAGGAGATTAAAACAGATAGTCAGAGTTGTCTTCACCATGGAAATTCTCTGTGCATATGGGATACCAAAGGTGACTGAGGAAGCGCTTACTGATTACTTTCTAGGTTGCTTGTTAACGTACCCTTATAAGAACTTGCTTTCAATTGGTTGTATTTCTGCTAGACTTGACTTATTTGGTCTGAAACATTCACTGTTGTGTGTCTGCAAGGGAAATTATATGGAGAATCATCCACATAGACCATTTCATCCTCATTTACTGAAACTACTCATCTTTTGCTTCCAGGAATGACCATAGGGAAAAGGAATATAGTTTTGACTAGGCAAAAATAGTAAGGAAAACTGAGAACTGTTTTGTCATGAAATGTTACCATCTCCATTATCTACAGGCTTTGAATCCCATATGGCTTGAAAAGTGGCTTTCCCCACCTTTGTGAAAATATGCCCTTGCCTGAATCTCAGCACCTCAGAAGAGAGTCGTTGGCATCTCACAGGTAAATTTGAATAAGATTCTGTCTGCACGAAGCATATGCCTGCCCATTATGTCTCCTATATGCAGACTGTGCAAGTGCAATCCCTGCTGAACGACTGACTGTCCACCTCCAAACCCAGCGAATAAGCGGCAAAAAGGGAAAGCAGTAAACAACAGCACCTCTGCTTGCTCCTGAGAGACCATTATGGCACCAGCCTAGGGATTAAAGTAAGGTGGACAATTTCTGTTGTGTTTTTAAGGCTTTCCCTGCTAGGTGAAAGGAGGGAATTGAGGAGTGAAAGCTAAGAATATAGGCAGATAAAAGAAAGACAATTGAGGAAAAATGCTGGCGGGACAGAAAGAGAGGATGAAGGCAATGCTTGGAACAGAAAAGTAAGGGAAGACTACAGTTGGTGTAGGCTTTAAAAGAAATCGGAAATTATTAGCAAGATAAAGGGCAGGGTAGAAAAAAATGTCTGACCTGTGCAATGACTGAATGAAGCAAGTACCCTGTGAAAAGAACCAGAAGTGGTTACATGTAGGCTATGTCATGGTGCTGTGTTTCTAGCAGGGGTCCAGGTCCCATGATCACTGGATAATTCAGAATAGCCAATGTGTGAACATATAACTAAAGGCTGTATCACAAGACGCACTGGCTGGAGACAAGCAAGGGTTCAACAAAAAGCTGTATTCTTGGCATTTCCTAACTACTATGAGTTGGCTCTGCAGAGTTTCTATTTTTTATCACAGTTGTTCTTTTTTGGATGTAATGACATATATGTTCGGTGAAAGATAATTGGATACTATATGCTCATCCCAGAGAGGTTTTCTTAAAGAGCAGGATGACTCACAGAACAGCCCTAATAACTTGCCAGTACACGCTGATTCAGAGACAGACAGATGGCTGAGAGAAAAAAAATCCAGAATTTTATCAGCAAAACTCCTGATTTTTAAGTTTAAAAATCATTATCCTAATCTCCTTTGAACAGTGCGATCTCAGTTTGTTATGTATTTTGGCTAGCTGAGGTAACAAGCACAAATCAGTTTTTTTGTTTGTTTTTTCTGGACTGAAAGAAGTCTGTCTTGTAAACTGGAGGAGGAAAATAAAAAGGCACAATTGTTTTAATAAATACTTAAGTAGAGTAACTTCTATTTAATTTTTTAGTGAGTCACATAGCCTACTTTTCTCCAGCATGGGATGAAAGAAAGGATTCTATCTTGTTTTTATTTTTTAATTTTATTTTATATGTTTGTATACACATATTTGCACAGAAACATACAACAATTTTAAAAAAGGTAGATATATCACTCTGAGTTTAGCACAAATATAGCCTGAGTTTAGCACAAATGTAGTCCAGTGCATTTAATTCACTCATGGTAGGCACTTCTTCAGAAAGAACATGTGGTGAAGGTTGCTTAATAGTTTTGTTTTTAAAATTAGATTTAAAAATAATTATACAATGGCCTTGTATTTACACACATGCACACACAAACACACACACACACACACACACACACACATATATAATTTATTCAAGACTCACTATCAAATTTTGCTCTTGTCATGAGCTATGGATCATTGCTTTTGTCCCTCCTCAGTTATGCCATTATTTCACTTATAAAGTCATCCTAGAATCTACATATTTCTGTAAACCCTTTCTGTTTACTTCTGTGCAACTCAGCTTTCTTCAGTGAGCTTCCATAGATAAAATGGAGCACCACTTGTAGTCAATCAACACAGCACTGCTGATCAGGGCAGCACGTAGCTTCAGAAAGACAGGACTGCAAAAGGCTGGTTAGCTCAAGCTGGTTAGCTGTTAGTTAAGACAGTAGAATTGTTGACTGCTACGGATTATTTTAATATTTCAGGCACACTGAATATGCAAACTGATCGCTGCTTGGATAGAGGATCCCCAAAGTAATTCTTGCAGCTGAAGAAAGTAGTACTGACTCTATAGATGCAAATCATTCTTCTAAGTACTGTATACCAAGACCCTTGATACAATACTAACAGACAAGGACTTGCTAAAAGCTTTGGATTTCATATGAAATCCAAAACAGAATTCCTGACACTTACAGACATCAGATGCTCTTGCAATTTGTTTTGGTTTGGTATATTAGCTTTAGTGATATATCCCCGCCCCACCCCTCCAAAATGCTGTGTGTGTGTGTGAAGCTGCTAATAGAAACATGGTCTTCCCTATTTACGCTTACTGCAATCACTGTGGTAGACAGAAGTATAATCAGAAAAATATTCTACTGAACATAAGAAGAATGTGGTGGGAGAAGCGTAAAGGAAAAGCAGCTCTTTTTC
The DNA here is from genome assembly GCF_036417845.1 of Apteryx mantelli. NCBI lineage: Eukaryota > Metazoa > Chordata > Aves > Apterygiformes > Apterygidae > Apteryx > Apteryx mantelli. The sequence goes on along the minus strand of NC_089982.1, from coordinate 48,757,829 downwards.
ACAGGGAAGCCCTAGAATATTGCATGGTATAGAGCAGGAAAGAATAAAAAGTATTTGCCTGGGAACCTGATACTGTTCTTTTCAAGTCCTAGTCTTCCTTTCTCTAATTATCTGGGGAAGCCAATTCACTGGAAACTAGGAAACCTCTCTCTGATAGGGCTCTGATCTTTCCTCTGTGAGAAAAGTCAACTTTTGTTTCCCAATTTTGACTGCATTCTACAGCTGGTAGGAGCTGTGAGAGAGAGGTACCCTAGCTCTGGGTGATCTTTGAACTCGGCTCACCTTTTTCTCCTCTTCTTTCACACTTCTCTATTGCTTAACTATTCAACACAAATAGCAATTCACTTTTACAGGGAAGCTGGTTTAATTCCCTCTTTCATTCAGCCTGCCAATCTTTCTTCCAGCTCACTGCCTACTACCCTTATGGCCTTTATTTAAGATTGATTGTATGTAATCTCTTCGAACCTCAAGCCTCGCCTTTTGCTCTGAAGCAAGCCAATGTTCAGCAAAACTCAGTGCACTTAAGCACCCTCCTCCTCAGTGCCATTCTTCCTCCTGTTAGAAGCCCAGCATTAATACGTAGAGAAAACCTTATATGTGTTACTGAACTGGGAAAGTAGGATGATAAGCTATAAGGAAGAAAAAGGAACAAAAGTAATGTGCTACTTTGCAAAGACAAAGCTCATCTGAACCTATCTGAGGATTGTAGTGTTCCCATGGACTTGAAAGGGCATCTAGGGAGATCCATCTATTTTTCATTCGTGAAGAAAATCTTAGTTGCATAAAACCTTTTTCCCGCTGTGAACAGAAACATCTAGTATGTGCTGTTTGAAGCATATGCCCTGCAGTACCAGAAGTCTTCTGGCAGGACCAAGTGGGGTTGTATATTGCATCATATACATTGGATAAGAAACTTTGCTACTTAATGCAACTGACAATTGTGGTAGTGCTAAATATGCTTAATTGACAAAACTTCATCTTCTATGATAAAAATTCCAACTACCTAAAATATCACCTTGCAATCAATCCCTGTCAATAGTATTACCTTTCATCTCAGTCACCAAAAATAAAAAGAACACTTTTACATCCTGCATTTTAGAGACATGTAGCTAAATTTGATGAATACAGTTTTGTAGCTCCAACTCTGGAGATTTTTAACTACAATTCTTGCATTGTTAGAAGTTTTGCCAACTACTTTTGTGAAATTTTTCATTTTCAAAAATGAGTTTCTTGCCCTCATATCCCTATGGAATAACACAAAATGCACAGAAAAGTTCTAAAGGTAGAAAACAAATAAACTGTTAATAAATAACAGTAAACAAATAACAGTTAATGTTGTGATTTACATTTTATGATATTGAAGTTAAATTTTTGATTTTGTGGACAGGACTTGATACTTTTCCAGTGGCTGATATTGGAAGAAAAATTCACAAAACACTGGAATAGCTCTAAAGGAAAAAAGTTAAATACACCATACACCATACACCAAAACTCACATACCTATCTGAAGCCTTACTTTCTGCAGAACTCTTTTATACCTCCATGGCATCTTGTACAATTTTATGGCTCCTGAGTGTAGCTATAATGAAGCTGATGTATATTGTAATGTCATATAAATTCAGCTGAGATGAAAATAGGTCTCTGAAGTGACCTCTAGATCTTTGAATTACATTGACAAAATAATACAAGTGTATTAATTACTTCCTGACTTCCCCTAGAAATGTGTGAATCCACATATGAAATATCCACAAGTCCTCCTCAGTTACTATCTAACACAGGAGATGTCTGCCTTAAGTCTATTATTGCCTATTTTTCACTCATGAAATTGCCTAACCAGTGAAATACTGGTTCTGTGCATGCTTATGACTATGTAAGTCTGAAACATTGTCAGGTTTTATTAAAATATACTTTACTGGGAATATAAGAAAGTAGAAGTAGAGCTTTGTGCTTCCTGCCTGCAGACTGAAATCCAGTAGGTATTCTTAAAGAACATCTAATAGGGTAAGCCCAAGATACAGGATAAATCCCTTCCTGTTTTAGCTAAAGGTAGTTAGATAATTCACTTGTGGTTTCTTATATCTGCCTGAAGTGATTTGAATTTGCCAATCCTATCTTGTATGCCAGTTCTAACTGCTCTAATAACAAGGCTGTATGACTCTCTTCAACTTGTTCACTGAAACCATTTGACTTTGCAGAGAATAATTAAAGATTTACTGGGATACAGAAAAGAAGGAGAAAAAGAATGAACATGCTTGTTAGCCTGTGTTCAGTGCAATTCTGTGTCAAGGAAACCTGAGTTTGATTCCCTCTTCACTTGAGGTTTGCAAACTCTGGGTTAAGTATTAGCTTGGGCTGGGAGAGGAATCTGCCACTTTCTCCTTTAGGCAAGTGCCCCTCACAGCCCAGACAACACAATCTCATGGCCTTTTACGTACTCAGCTGTCGGGGGGCAGCAAAGGCAGGCTGCTCCAACAGGGAAGGGAGCTGGGAGCTGAGCGTGATGGCAAGGCAGGCAGAGGCAGTGGCCTCACCAGCAACGGTGGCAGCACCCCAGCAGAGCAGCAGTCAAGTCATCATGTATGGTCTGTAGGTGTCTGTATGTACATAACAGATCTTCTTGGAGACCTCTGTTTTGTGGATGGAAATTCAATGACACTAGAACAACGATGTATATGTGGCTGGGCTGTGCTATGAAAACACTAGCTATGTTATCAGGAAACCACAACTTGAAGGCTACTGAAGAAACAACAGGAGACTGTTAACGGGCACCCCCAAAAGTACAGGTAGGATAGCAGAGACATGAAAGTGCCAGCACAGGATGACACCAGACGTCCCACGGCTATAAGCAACCCACCAGTGGTCAGTTACTGGTCATCAAAGGAGTGCAACCTTGAGATCTGGATAAACACAAGTTTTAGGAATAATAAAGAGAAGAATGAACAAATATGTGATGTACGTAAAACACACCATATACAGCAAATTTGGCTGTAATGTCAAGTTGTAAACTCATGAAGAAAGAGCAGTGTGTACTGCCTGTTAGCAAATGTATAAAAATGACTCCAAGCAGACCCAAGATTTGGGAGGAAGAAATTATCGACATCATCATACTCCTCCTGCTGAAGAGCTTGAGATGCTAATGACTTGCCTTGCTCTCTCCTCCCCACTATCTCAGGACCCACAGAGCACAGGAAGGGTGAGAATAACACCAGAAAATGGGGTAGGAATACTAGAAAGTTTGTCTATATCAGTTTTAGCTGTATTATTATTGGTAATCAGCTGTATTAATTGGATAATTTCGGCTATAAATATTGGTATCATTGTAACTGGACTAATAGTAATTCTTTGATTAGATTGTTAAGATTTTAATGTGCATTCTTTATATTCTGAAGAGTGCTGAATTCAGGAAAGAAAAATATCTTGATAGAAATGGATGCTTCTTTTGAGGAAGAGAGATGTAGAAGGCTACATCACTTCTAAAAGACACCAGTTTCTCCAACTTAAATGGAAATAAGCTCACTGATAATCCCTTAAAATAGGTTAATCTTGTACCATATAAAATCTAGGAGGAGGTCTAGTGCCCTAAGAGATCTAGGGATGGAGCAAGTCTCTGTAAGTTGTGTTTAAGGAGTGCGGCTGAGTTTAACTATTAAAGATGAGAGAATAGCCTCTCTTCTTAGCTGCAAGCCTAAGAAGAGAGAGGGAATCTAACCCAGGGGTAAAAATTGTAAGAGTATCTGAGTTGTTACTGGATTGAGCCTTTAAAAATAGCAGAAATAAATTAACGGCTATATGAACACACTTGTTTTCAGTTTAATTAAAATGGAATCTAAATGTATTGTCTTCATTAAATCCGTATTAGTTGTTCCAGTTCCAAGCCTTGTAGTAAGGACTGCTGCATCCAGCTTTAACAGCCAGTCCTCAAGGGCAGGGATACCAAACCAAATATCCCATGCAATTTATTTGGGCTGAAGAAACACACCTTATGTACGAAGCCAAGATATTATGGCTTTGTATACCAATGCTTGCTGACTTCCTGAAATAAATATATTTCACATTGTCAAAGATCAGAAAAGTACTATTTTCTGTTGTATGCAATCTGGGATCTCAGTTCAAAGCTAGATCCAAGTGGCACATTGTCTCATTATTATCTTCATGACCACATACCTGAAATTTGGAAGCAAAAAATAGTCATCTTGAGGCCCTGCTCTATACAGACTGTAGGTCCATAAATTGATCTTTTCTCCTATACTTTATAATATCAGTCCGGTCCAAATGTATTAGGTCAAAAAGACAGAGGGGAAAGCACTATGTAACAATAAAGTATGAGCAGTGCGGTAAGCAACTACCTAACAACCGATGACATACTGGCAAAAGAAAGTTTTAAGAACGGGGAAGAAGGAGAAAAATGAGGTGACCTTTACTATTTTTTCAAAAATTAACGTGACTAACATAATTAGCATGTGCATTAATCCCACTTTAAATGCACTACCATTACTACTAATACCTTTTATTATGGTAAATATATTTAAAAACCCAAATTAAACACCTGTGTTTATGGGTAGAATTACCATCTATGGGATTGAATATCATGACTGTACTTTTTAATTATTACTACCAACGTAACACTGGTAGGCAATGAAATAGTAATAGGCTTCAGGCCATGGATCTTACAGCCTTAATTAGCTGCAGTGCAGAAAAAAAGAAGAGTCATAAAGTTTAGAGAGATCAAGTACTGAAATAAGTTAGTGTTAGTTTAAATAGTCCGAGTTCGTGTTTGTAATATAGGATCAAACGCTTAGATGATTCCATGGAGTCTGGTATTTTACCTGTGATGCACTCCAGCATCATACTTTAAAGAAGGTAAAAGAATCCCCTTAGTGAACAATTATGAAATAATTTGCCTTTTGGGAAGTTTTCTTCTTTTTGTCAGCTTGAGCTCAGCTTGTTCCATAAAATATGAAGCTTATGTCCCTTCAGAAAAAGTGTTTAATCTTATCTAATGCAACCACGGTTGTTATCATTATCTGTATAAGTGTCTAATCTTTTAAAATCCTAAGCCCTTGGCCTCAGTGTATCTAATTAAAGATATTAAAGTCTTTGGATAGCATCAGGAATGAAAGCCATAGGGCAGGTCAGCAAGGCCGACTGAAAGCAGTAGTTTTGAAGATGAGGAGTGTATAGAGGTGTTGCAAGTCCAAAAAAATATGCCCTCTTTTTCTATACCATATAAAATTCCTCTTCCTTACAGCTATAGCTGTGTCTTTGTTGTTGCCTTTTCTCTTGGTTGCTTGACTTGAATATTGCTTTTCCCTGCCCTCCTTGTTCTCCTCTCTCTTCTTCCCATTCTACTGGTATTGCAGCAACCAAAACTATATTCCTCTTCAGCCACTCAAACCACTTCAGCAGCCTACCAACTTATGCTTCTTTTTCTTGTTTCCAAACACCTAAAACAGAGGGCTCATGTCACAGCTTTTAAAGAGCTTTGCAAAGTTTCTCACCATTTAAGAAAATTAAAGCCAATTAAAGGTTTAAAGGAAGAAGCTAACAGAAACGAGATAGTAAGTGAAGATGATCCAAGTCTTTGGCAAACATAGGATCTGGAGAGAGAAGACAGAAACCACAAGGCATACTTTTTTTCTCCTGGCCCTGAAAGTGGTAATGAGCCAAAACTTTAGCTGCTTCAGATTGGTCTGAATTTAAAAACTCTCCATCTAGCCAAAGGCCAAGGATCTGGTCCAGCAATCGTGCCTACTATCGTGTCTGCTCATTTTTGTGTTAAAAGCCTCAGCAGCATTATGGAATTGGGGAGAGCCTATGGTAGCTCAGGTAACAGTGTCCTGTGCTTTTTGGAACAAGAGGAATTGAATTTTTTAGCCTATCTGTAGCATATAACCCAGTATTGTTTGGAAGGAAAAAAAAAAATTAGAACCTGAAGCTGTACACTGAGGTGGTTCTCTAAGGTTTTTGTTATGGCTGAAAGGATGATTTTGCAGCAGCACACAATGTTGATGGCTTGGTACCCTAAGGACATCCACAGAAGTATAGTGTGTCTATTCAAAACCATTACCTTTAGAATGATGTCACTGTGCAATTATTTCAATTACCTGGGGGTGTACGGCCACTTGAGAATGCAGGGCTGTAAGCACATAATAAGTGTTACAAATCCAGTGTTTCTCCTCTGTGGATCCTATTTATTCTTGCTTCTTTCTTTATAAAAGGTTTTATCTTTCCCAGCTGGGATGAACACGAGTTAATATTTAGAATTTAAATTTGGCCCTTCAAGATAATTAGTATACTCTGTTACGTACAAAGACTGTACAGGCAAGCCTTTGATTTTACTAATGCCCATGGTATCAAATCAACAAGTTTGTTATTATGCTTACCAAATGCACAGATGGACAAATATGGATTTCTCATTGCAGATTTTATTTATTCTTTTTTAAGAGAGATGGTCCCCTGAGTCTGTTGTATTGTCCTTTGACTATTTTCCAAAATGTGATAGGGACTTGTCTAGCAAGACACAAGCTTTTGTAAGCCTATGAACCAAAATTTAAAAACGCATTTTGGTCATGAGATACATTATAAAGAACTTTCCTGCAAAGAAAGATAGCTGTAATCAAGTACTCAGTAACAGCAGGGCTCTTCAGCATGGCTGGGACATTTTTATGATTCTTCTTAACTTGTACCTGAGATAATGAACTCAGTGAAATTAAGTGTAGGGATTTTTTTTGAAAGTCATTTTTTTGAAATCAGTCTGATGACTTAGAGTCTTTGACCTTGTGTTATGCCCGTACCTGGTATATGAGTATATATTATCTGAATGCATATATAATTCTTATTCAGTATTCACTGTTGATTGCTAGATGCATACTATTCTGATGTAGAGGTTAATTGCTTTTATATAATTTACAAAATCCATGTCACTAACAAGCAGAGCACTGAACTGAAGACGAACAGTAGCAGAGCAGCAACACTAGGCCGAAGCAGACTGCAATGTGCTTGCACAATGCTTTATCTGGTACTGAATGCCAAAACCACATTCGAGCCTAGGAATAAACAAGGGGAAATTTGGAGAGGGATCCTGAGTGTTGATGTCAGGAAACATTCACTTCAATTCATTGTGGAATGTAGACACGGCAGTGCATATCTCTGAAGCTTACTTTTCCTCGTAGCCATGTTGAAGGACAAACTAACGCTGCCCACACTCATGCCTCTCCACTCATTTCAGCTTTATAGACACGTGTGACTAGATTTGGATTTACCAAATCCTTTTCCTCCACTTCTTAGCCACTGACTACAGCTCCACTGCAGCGATAGCGCAGTACAGCTCATATTCTCAGGTCACTGTCACAGGTTCACTCTGACTGCCCCTCATGGGATATAGATGCTATGACTGCCAGGCCACAGGGCCCCCGCTCTGCATCTTCCTGTCCAGAATCTTGCTCTTTGACAGTCCCATTTTGATACTGGGCTGCATTCACCCCAGGTGACTCTGACTCCAACCCAACAGCAGGTATTAAAAAATCCTAAGACTACCACCAAAAAAAAAACATAATGTGATTTATTGTATATATACATTTTTAATTTTAGAGTCTTTTAGCTTTGGACTCTTGGGTTTACATTTTCAAGCTTTCCTCTCTGACTGTGTATGAAAACTTATTCTGTTCCTCCTCTAAACTGGGAAACACTACCTCCTCCCACCAGCTTTTTCAGGAGAGCTTAACAAAACCCTCCTTACACTGAGGTTGGAATAGTATCTCAGTGTTACTAAAGGCAGTAACAGTGACTGTATCTTGAACCTGAAAACAAAGCTGAAGCAACGTCCTTCGTAATCAGTCTCCTTGCAGAATCTCAGAGGACTGGGCTTCAGCTTTAGTTTTGAATTAAAATTAAAAGATTTGGGGAAGAAGTGATTAGAATGTTAAACTGAAATAAGACTTTTGATATTTCAGAATAGCATGGGCAAAACAGGCATATTTGGTTGATCTATCAGAAGAAGAAAGAGAGCTCAGGGAACTTATCTCAATTCTTTGTCAAAAACAGAGTTGCCTTCAGGGTTTGTGCTGACGAAAATGAACTTCTACAAGAAAAAAATATGTCTCTGGCCTTGAAAACATAAACAGTCAAAAATTCAGTTCTAGTACTGAAAATATAAATAACAGGATCCTTCTTGCACCAAACAGCTCTGGAGGGAGTCTAAGAATCTTTACCTCTGTCATGCTTTTAAGTCTGAAGTGTATCCCACAGAATTATACTGTTAAATATCTCCAAAATCGAGTGCACCTGTAGGAAAGTGAGAAACTAGAGAAGAGGCTTCTTAGGAATTAATGTTCTAAGGGCAACATCCTATCTCCAACCAATGTTTCACAAGTAGCAGAGCAAAACATAAGTAAGGCTATATTTTTTTTTCAAATGACCTCCCTCATTTCAGTCTAGAGTTTACAGAAACAAAGCAGCCAGAGAGATAATCCATATGCTACCATTCTAGAGAAGGGTGCTTGTTTCATCCATCATCAAACAAATGGCATTCACTTTTCCAGATAGCCTTGTCAAGTCTGGAGTAGGCAGAGTGTGGAATTTTTGTAGGGTGTGTACATGTGAAAGAATACAAAGTTAACTGAAGAGAGAATACTGAATTATAGAAAATTTTGTGAGAAAAGAATATGAAAATGCCAGATTTTTGAGAACAGAGGATGGACATGCGGAGTTGTTAGTGAAAGGGCGAAAACTGTTTTACTAATGATGTTTTACCAAGGATATTTTCCATAAAGTTGGAATTTTTTTAAGAATCCCTTGCATAAAACTTTGATAGGACATTATTGGTCATTGCCTCATATAGAGAAATTGCCACAGTTCAGGATGTTTTTTGCAATTCTTAGCACTGGATTAGGTGGCTACACTAAATTCTCTTCAAGAAATCCTTTTATTGTTCGAGTTTGATGATGTTGTGAGTCATTCCAAGAGTGCAGATATATGTGTAATGATGGCCATGAGGACAATGAGGAAGTATTGGTATGAGTTCTCTTCCCACTATTCTAACAGTGACATCTTCCATTTCTTTTTAAGCACTGTATTTTGTGGACTTTTTATATCTTGTGCTGTGTCAATGATTGTGTAGTTGAAACTGAACATTTCTACAAAATGTACCAGAAACCTAAGGAACAAATTGTAGATCTAACTCCTGATGTTATTTCTAAGCCGTGAGAGAGCCGTGTCATGTGATACTACCATACTGAAGCGTTCTGATGATAGGACTTCATGACAGATAGAGGAAGACCAAGTAACAACACGTAATTCCTAACAAAAGGAGCTTTGGGAAGGTGACAGCTGCCACCTATGAAATGATGGAGGTATCTTGGGTGTCTTTGTCAAGCTACAGCCTAAGGCCAGTCTTGCTGGAGATACAAGGAACTGTTAAAATTACTGACAGGCATTTTAAGCAAGAAAGAATTGAGGGAAGAGTGAGGAAAAAAGTCAGTGGGGAATTATGTTTGTTATTATAATTTGTTCTTAACACAAAACAGAGCAGCAAGATGAAACTTTTCTTCTTTGAGTGACAGAAATGTAAACAAGAGAATTATGATTTCTTTTGAGAAATTAAGGTTGTGCTTTGTTCATGACAAAAAATAAAATTGCACGTAACGTACTAGTAAAATATTTACTAAAGAGCATTCTGTTGCCTCTGACACAAAGGGGCCTTGGGACAGAGAGACCCCTTAAAGCTATAACCTTTAAGTACTTTCCTGTTTGTTTTCTGCTGCAGGTGCACCAGGTGAGAATATCTGATTAAAACTTCAAATAAGTTTGAGTTGGAATTAGCTGGAGCAGAGCAGAATTGTGCTAATTCTCATGTTTCTAATCCACAGACCTGACGTGCCTCTCAAGAATGACCCTTCGTAAACTACTATAGATTAAGTAGCTCACTTGACAATAAGAAACTGTAAATTTTTCATAAATGTCTGTAAAATACTTCAGGCAACTAACTCCATGAAATGAAGATGTTAGATGCCTATTGAATTTGTTGGCCTGAACCTCGTATTTTAGTGACTTCTCCCTGTTTGGAAGCCATTCAGCAACATTAGAAGTCAAAACTTTTGACACTTTTGGAGGGTGAATCCTTTCTGTTTATTGTTGTAATTACTGCTGTAATTGTTGGGGTGCGTATGGATTATCTAAGAGTGGCTGTATATTACAGCTATAATAGCAAATACCCTTTGTGATGACCCACAATACAGAACTATAAAATTTGAATCAGTGCAGATTTCCCAGCCTGCAAGAAATAGGTCTGTGTATCAGCACAAAAGCAAAGCCAGAGAAATTCTGACTTTAGTTCAGAAATATCTACCAGCTTTGAGGTCACCAAGTTTTAAAACCCCAGCAATATGACTTTAGACTTGGATTCTGAAATGACCTACATTGTCTGTCACTGCTATCTCTCTAAAAATAGGTATTAGAAATTCTGAAAAAGAGTACTTGGCAGAGTCTGTGGGATGACTAGCTGGAACAGGCATTAACATATGTGTCAGCTGGGTGTTAGAAGACAGCTTCTGGGTAGCTGCTTGCTCATTGAAATTTTACTTTCCAGCTAGTCCTAAACGCTGAGGTAACTGACAGGAGTCATAGTAATGGAATAAAGGGCTATTTTTTGGAGAAATGTGTTGAGATATAATGGGAGTGAAATATTTCCTTTACTGAACAGCTGAATTGTAACATCCCTTGCTCAAACTCTGTGTATCCTGACATTATTCCTGATAACAAACTGGCAAATCTGAAAATACACTCCTTACATATGTTTTCCATGGAGTAACAGTAATCTGGCATGAAAAGGAAGAGGTAATAAGAAGTGTAAGTATGTAATATAAATGAGCACTGTAGTGTTTGTTTTCCATTTTGAAAACGCCACCTTAAATATCTTTGTATATCCTATCTTTTAACTGTGCAGTGTGCCAGCCTGAGTTCACTTGCTGCAGTATAAGTGCAAACTCAAATAGTTGTTGATTCTAAAGAAAAATGACAATAACATCAAGAAATATATGTGAAAACTCAGATCTTGAATAATGTCTGTTTTTTTTCCCGTTGCCTCAGTGTAAACTCTTTAACAGTGAATGTTGGTTTAAAATGCTACTTAAAATAAATTCTACAAAAGGAAAGCTAAAAAGTGGTACTGTGTGGTCGTTTGGTTAATCAGTACAATTGACAGCTTGACAAATCTCCCTTGTCAAATCAAGCTGGAACACATATTCTTCAAGCTCTTTACATTTCATGGCATTTTAATTTTCCCCTCTGAATCTGCAATAACAATGTAGTTTTCCTCTTGCATGGTAATGCACAGCTCAGGTGAACACATATGCAACTTCTTTCACACCCAAAATAGTGTTTCTTTCTAAACAAAACAAATGAAGAATTCACTGTAGACGGCAGCTAACACACAACAGCAGCATGTCCTCCTGCATGAAATATGCTGTAATACTTTACTATTGTGGCAGCTGATGAAATAGTAAGAGTCTGTTCTGAATTTTTCATATGATATGCACATTTGTTCTGAAATACAAAGCCTAAAAGTAGGTCCAGCCTTAGAGTCTGGCTTTCTAAATATAATTGAGATTCATACTGCTCAGCATATGTATTTGAAATGCAGGACATTATCTCATGGCTATGCTTTGATAGTCTTCTAACATTAAAATTCAACGAAGCAAATTGAGCACACTAGCAATAGTAAAAGTTTCACAGTTCAATTAGGTGTCTGTTTACCTGCTTAGTTTGTCAACCTACTGCTTAAACCTTTTTAGAAAGGACCACAACCTACAGGTTTTCATGTTAAAAGTCAGGAAGAATCTAAATCTAAAACGTAAACTCTAACTAAAATGGTAACTTTGGAGCTGTAATCAAAAGAGGGTGACGTTCTGGTTTGTGAAATGTGAAAAATTTATGAAGATAATAGTCATTGTATAATTCTGGCCAGTCTGCATGTTCTGCAGCTGATAGCCTTTACCTTGGCAAGCCCAGATCTGATTTTTACTAATCTAAAAGAGCATTTTGCAATGTACTTCACAATGAAATTTATTAAAAGCTGAAGTATAAAATACAGGGCAAAAATAAACTGACATAAAATAGACAGCTCCTGAAGTTCAGGTTTCAATCTCAGTTGATAAGTGTTACATCATTTCCAACTTATTGTAAATAATTATGCCTGTAAGGAAGTAAATATCTCTGTGAATTCCTAACTTTCCATTTTCATTGATCAGTACTGGAAAAATTATGCAAAATTGTATCTTTTTGAACTGTTGGCTCTCTATTCTTTCAAAGAACTTTCATTCATTAAAAATAAGAGCAAGATTAACAGTAATTGTAAAATAAATGCAGAGGGATAGAAAAAGGGAGAGACAGACAGAGAGAGAAGCAAAGAGAGAGAGAGAGAGAGAGAGAGAGGTTGCCAAAGCATAGAGTTTCAGCGAGTATTCATTTTACAAGATCAGGTTGTTCTATTATAAAGATCACTAGGGACCAACAAATCATTCAAAACAGTACTAAATATCTTTAAATTAAATTAACTCAAACTAATTAATTTATTCTGTAAATTCTCAGGAAAAAATTGTTGTGTACTTTGTATAAAAGCTTTAATATTTGGAAGGATATGCTTCATTTTTAACTTACTTTAAAAAGTCCTTGCAACCCTTGTTGAATATAAAACTCAGCTCAACCTTAAATCTAGAATCACGTATGTACTGTCTTCTCTAATATTTTAATCACGGCACACTGAAGGGATCTTCTGCCAGCCACAAAGCACTCCTATAATTTAGTATTAGGAATGGAATCAGGATTTCCCATTCTCCCCCCCACCCCCTTTTCCATATCAAAAGATGGATTTCTAGGAGCACTAATCAAGTCTGAAAGACATTATTATAGCGTCACTTGCATGAATAATGATTAATATGCTCTTAGAATTGTGCATGTGTACCTTGGCCTCACTTGTATTTGAAAATGCATTTCTTCTGAATTATAAATAAGACTGGCTGCCAAAATTTAATTTTTGGAAAAAAACAGATTTTAATTTTTTTACAGGGAGCCTCCCTTCAGTTTTTCTTTTGTTTTTATTCAAATGCAAAGTGAAACCCAAGGTCTTTCCAAAATATTTGTACCCCTTCCCCCAAAGCAACATAATCCATCCTGCAGTTGCTGACTGGATAAGACCTCATTTGTCAAATGTCAGAGAGTCTGTGTCAAGTCCCTGGTCTATGTGATTTGGAACAGAGACCTAAACTAGTATTCCCTGCATTTCAGGTGCCAAAACATGATGATATGGTGCTATTCTTTTGTATTCACACCAGAAATTCCATCCAGGAGCTGTAAAATCCATCTAATCAAATATGTATAACACACATTTAAACATTTGTGGAAAATTTAATTTCTCATAAAAAGCAAACATCAATAACCACTCTAAGTTTGAAAGTACATTTTTATGTTTTACAGTTGTGTGGTTATGTACACAGGTCTGGAATCTAAAATGCATTTGCTTTTTATATACTCTGGCTTTAGTATAAATTCCATGATTTCCAGATAACTTACTCTTTGCATCACTATTGACTAACATGATTCAATCAGAGGGCCTATCTGACCGAATGTTTCCTTTAATGTTTTCATACATTTCTGTTTCTCAGAACTATATCTTGTTGTTTTAGCTACAGTAAAGAAGTGACTCTCAGTGATAAATTTATGAAACAAAAAGTTAGACATGGTAATTTTCCTGGAATGACTTCTCTCCACACAATTGGCTAAATATATAACTTGAATTTTTTATCCAAAGGAACACTCTTAAATTTTGTAAATTTATTTATCCTGTACAATGCATCTTTGTGCAAAGTATCACATTGCTATTTCAATTTCCTTGTTCCTATGTTGCCATGTTCCTTAGATACTCTTTTCCTTCTTTCTGTGTAAATGTTTTCTTTCAATCTCAAAAGTCTAACACAAAAGAATCTGTGTTAGTGGCCCTTGCCTTTGAGAAGAAATGCTGGGGACATCTGTTGGGAATATATTTACTGCAGATTTATGAACCTGAAGTATTCAATGTATATAAAAAACTGAATGAAACATTCAGTAATTTACTGAGTGACTGTTCATAATGCTAATCTAGGTAGAGTGATAACTCAGAAACTACCACAGTAAGACAATCAATCCTGCTACAGTTGCATTGATATAATGCAGTGCCTATACTTTCTTGAGAAAACAAAGCCTGGTAGTATTGTTAGGTGCTTCAAAAATAGTGATATTGCAGAGGAGAGCAGATGTGGCAAAGACTCCCAGACAAACTAGTGGAAAGCAGCAGTCCCTTCAGGGTTTCAGCAGTGTGCCTTTCTGAATCACAATAATTCCTATATCTCTTGCTGAAGTTGTCAATGATTTACAATATAGATGAGTCTTAATGAGGAGTCAACAGCCTCACTTCCCTAAGAAAATACTTAGGTAAACCGGGCTTTAATAAGAAAGTCAAATACAGAAGGTTAGATAGAGTCCATGAAATGAAAAAGCTTCTAACAAATGGGCTCTCAACATGAAAAAACAGTAGGAAAGATGCTGACTGTAGGCTAGAAGTGAAACTAAAATGCTGACGTTCAGTTCTCCATGGAAGATGGTTCTGCTACTCCATTTTTATTCTGAAGGTCAGTTTCCTAAATGCCTTCTCTATTTGGTGAGATTTAGTATTCTGAAAATTTATGGCTGGAATTGCAAACCCTTGATTCTCAAGTGCCTTTATACTAGTAATTTGACTGTTGTCAAAAGGATCACTCATGTACGAGATCATGAACGTATATAGATTTTGAGAAAGTATTATAGTACTTTAAACTGATTTATGAAATATTTCTTGTTTAAAAAAAATAGTATATTAGAAGGAGTAATGTTTAAAGACTGCTCAGTTCATTTTGGAGAAAACTATGACATTCATGCATGTCATCCACTATAATTTTGTTGCTCTTGTTTTTTTAGTATATGACTCAGATAACCATCTTCCAATTTACTACTAGCAACTTCTTGTGGTTTATGAGGTTGATTCCAGTAGGCATGAGGGACTGTGGGTGATAGTCTCACCCTTAGCTGAAGTTCAAATCCATGAAATTAGTCAGGACTCTATGAAATTCTCAGTATTTCTTGGTTTATATTGGAAAAAAATTGCCTTGGGCATTTCAAGAGTGCAACTGGAAGGTATAATTAAACAGCATAATTCCAAAATTACATTTTGGAAATGTCTGAGACAAATTCAGTCTCAATGGCTTGGGGATCCATAAGTAAGTACATCCAGTAGTAAGTACACGGCAGCATAGAACTCAGTTTGTTTTCTTCCCCGTGATGAAATGTCTAGGATCATACACAGGTTTGTAGAGGTTTCATGGAAGTCCATGCTCTATGAACAATTCCATTACTGCTACTTGGAGATAGGCCCGTATATTAAATAACTCTGAAAAACATGCCAGAGTACACATAAAGTATTGCAACTTGATACTTCAGGCATTATTACTATAGTGAATTTTACTGTTACTTTACTGTTACTTTCATGCTACTTCTTCCTGCATCCAACCCTATTTGTTTGATTTGTTCATAATATACATGTTGTTAAAACCCTAAATTACGATCTGTCTGATGTAGACAGTTGCATTTTCTTTACTTGTTTATACCTTCTTTGGTTACAATGAGTCTTTGGCCTTGAACTAGGGACCTCATCACTACTGTAGAGCAGAAATCATAAACAGCAGTCTAGTGCAAGAAAATTTAAGTGCAGTAAAACATAAAGAATAACAAATTATTTTCTAACATTAAAATTTCTGAAAAATTTTGGGATGACTATTTCCAAGCATTCCAACAGGAACATAGTGTTTTCATTTAAATATAAATTCGAAGGAAGATATAGATGTCCATAAAATTCAAACTAATTCACAGAAACAGGCTGCAACTTTCTAGTTGGAAAGGGAAAAATGTCATAATCCAGCCCTGTGTTTCCTTTCCTTTGCATTGTTTTCCTCTGTTTTTGTTTTTTCTTTTTCTTGTGTCAATGGACAAATGAATAAGTAGGTAGGATTAAATGAAATTACCAGGTATATAGCACAAGTAATTTATAACAATCAAGGTCTTTAGGCACATGGAAAATGGAGAATCCTTCTAAAAAAGAATTTAGAGTATGAAAAGGTAGCATTAGTGTCGTGGAAAGATTAGATAGTTAACAGTTTTTAACAGCTAAGTGCTACCTTTATAAAGTTCTTCTCAGTTTCATTAATCTAGTCCATGACAGAGAGGACTTTGAGCAGCAAGGGAGCAGTATGAAGATTATGTAGACTATTGCTGCTCTGCCGTTACTGCTGATGCACTGTTGGGTTATCACGCCATGCCTCTTTCATCTTTTTATGATCTTTACATGCCCTATAGCTACTGCTACACTACATTTAATCATCTTTAACAGCTTGAATGTCGAAAAGTTAAATAGTTTTAACTATCCTTTTTTTACTTTAACAATAAGCAACTTAGCTGCACCTGTGCTGAGCTCATTAGCGCTATTGATTTTGCGCCAACCTGTGCTAGAGCCCTCACCAGTCTTATGATCATGTGATGCATTTATGCACTATTAAACCTATGGAAGATGATTTTATTGCAGCCATGCTCTTCCTTTGATACCCTTCTGCCACCTACCTTGTCTATTTCTGATTACTCAGGTCTTACCAACAACAGTTTTTTCCATACTCTGTCTATAGCTACAGAGAGAACGCTAGGCACGTTATCCACCATCTGTAAAGCTGTTGCCTCAGATTTATTCAGAATAATTTAATTTTTCTTCTATCAATATTAAAAGCTCACTTCAGAATTTCTGGTCCAAATATTCTGGTTTCAGTCCTGTATATTTCTGAAAATTGGAATACCAAGTACAAACTGTCATCACTGATGTTCAAATTGCAATAGGTGCTGCTAAGATCAGAGGATTGCAAAACCTATGTTATATGAAAGACCTAACAAAACATGACTTGTTTAGTTTCGCAGAGTAAAGGGTAGCATCAAACAATACATATAATATATTTTTATTATATTTACATATTTTTATTATATTTACATATAATATATTTTAGTTTATAATACATTGGGGCTGAAAGAAGTATTTAAGTTAAGAGACTCCGTGAGGAGGATATGAAGAAATAGTTAAACTAATGACAAATAAGTTGAAAATCATTCTAGAATTGTCTTCTGGTGGGAAGAAACTTATGACATTTAAAGTTAGAAAGAAGTGTCTGAAAGACTTGTTTGGCATGGTTGCAAGCATTAACAGGAGCTGGGCTTGATGACCCAATGTGCCACCTCCTGTCCTATTTCCATTGCTTCTAAGCATTTTTTCCTTCTTTCCCAAATAATATGGAAGAAAATCCTCTGTTTTCACTGCCAGAAGTAAAACAAAGAAATTTAAACTTTTCTGATTTAAAGGAACTAGTCTCCTGACTATCTCTCTGCAAATGTACTTTCAAATTCTTCAGGCTGATGTAATTGACTCTGAAAGTGTCTTTGTGACCTTTTAAGACAAAGATGTTTTCCAAATCCACTTCTGCAGTCAGCCTGCCTCAGCAGCACAGGGGAATGTAAGAGTTGCTGTGTTGGTCAGGCAGCCAGTGGTGGTAGAAAGCCTACATCTTTTCAATGATCAGATAATCTCTGGGGGCATTTATGCCTGCAAAAGTAGTCAAACCTCAGGCAGCTACTATTGATAACCAAGGGTCTCATTTAGGCAACAATGTTTTCGGAAAATGAGAGACCATTATGAGTTTGGAAAAGTCAAGTGATAAATCACTACCTGCCCTATTATTTGACTGGAACTTTTCAATATTCAGTCCATTCTCTTTTCTGAGTTACCATCACTTTTTACTTCTATGTTTAGTGACTTAGGTGTAAGTTTAAAGCAAATCCAATGACGTCAAAATTTATTTTCTAAGAAAAGAATTTAGCAACAAGTTAGTGTTTTGAGCTTGACAATGCGATATTCTATTCTGTGGTAACTGTCCAGGTTTTTTACATCGAGATTCAAATTAATTAAAATGATGCTTTGTGGGAATGGGTCAGTTTTGATCCCTTTTTAAAAACTGCACTTTAATTGTAGTTTTCTTAAAATGAGGCCCTCTGTTTCAGTATTTTTTAAACAAAAAGAACTTGCCAAGGACTTGTTTTTAAATGAAATTAATATGAAAAAGACTCTTCCTCCAAAATATCTTCAAAA
This sequence comes from Apteryx mantelli, assembly GCF_036417845.1. Taxonomy (NCBI): domain Eukaryota; kingdom Metazoa; phylum Chordata; class Aves; order Apterygiformes; family Apterygidae; genus Apteryx; species Apteryx mantelli. The sequence goes on along the minus strand of NC_089982.1, from coordinate 48,739,588 downwards.
TCAAGAAACTTGCCATTTTTAAATTGCTTGAATTAGTGGTTTTTGGAGTTGTTTTATTCCTGATTAATAAACTTATTCTTATCTTTCTTTCTATCTTTTCAGCCTGACTTCGGTCAGAAGACGTTTTTTATCTCCAGAGCTTTCCAGTAATAGGAAAAAAACATTTCCTTACCCAGACTCTACTATTTCTAAGTAATCTGTTCAGCCTAAGCCTAAACTTTTCCAGCTGTGCATTTCTGTAAGACATTATAATTTCCTAGAGTTTACCCACATAACATAATCAGATGCAACCAGGTTTGTAATCTCATGCTAGATGGAGTTTCATGGTAGGATTAGAAGAAATACTATTCTCAACAGAAACAGGTAATTATATTGCCATTGAAAAGAGAGTAATGACTAGACATCACCTGAATATATCAATACAAAATTGATGCTTGTACTTTCAGTCTGTCTCCAGAGCAAATAGTAATAATACTCCCCATAAATACTTACAGATAGCTACTTTTACTTACTTGAATTAAAACAGAAAGCAGGCAACACTCTTTACCATTCATGAGAGAGCTTCCTGGAGTTTTTCAGGCAAATTCATTTCTAAACAGACACAGTCCATGCATTTGGCTATCTAGTTCTGTAAAGAGTAAATGTGTTCAGTGTGTCAGAGTTAAACTCCAGTTTGTTCAGATATTTTGATTGCGAAGTTATTTCTTTGGCTAGTAGCTCTTTTTGCAATATATTTTTCTCTGCTATAACTTCTTACATGAATAGATATTGTCATCAAGCAATATACCTATGTCAGCAGAAACACATGCATCTATTGATGGTTTCCTTAGTTTAAAAATTATGCTTTTGGTTCAAACCCCCCAAAATAAAAAAATCCTACTGTAACAGTCACTGGAAATGTAACATTACGTAACGTAATGTAACATAACATAACACAAAAATGTTTTGACTTATGTGCCCTTAATGGTGGCTCTTAGACCAGGTATACTGTATGAACTTTGGCTGTGACCAAAGAGAATCGAGAATTTTTCTGTTTTCTATTCTTCTGACTCAAAGACATCTTCTGACAAAAACAGGATTCTGCTTTTTCTTTAAAATGTCTACTTGGGGCTCTAAGTATCTGCCACTTTTATTGATAACTTCTTATTGAATAACAGCATATTCAGTACAAGAAAACCAGTAATTTCCAAAGTAAATTGTTGGCAAAAGAGACTATCCGGCTCAAAATCAAAGGATTTGTTTTTATCATTAAGCAAAAATACTTTATACAAAGTGCCCATCTACTTCAGCTTCATGAATTTTGAATTAAAATGAAACTTCTTTAGAATTAATTACGACTAGTCTATCAATTGATTTGATTATGACTAGTGCAATTAAGGTACGTATATGATTAATTTGTCTGGAGATGCACAACAAATTGTTGCCAATAGCATTAGGGATGAATAGGGGGAAAAAACAAACAAACAAACAAACAAACTCTTTCTGCTAATGGAACAGGTATTGCTAGATGCCATAGCTATTGCCAATTAATGACTTTATTGCACCTTTCCCTCTTTAGCAATATAAATGGGAGGGATGTTCCCAAGATATCTAGCTACTATTTTCCACTTACAATTTCATCATTACTCAACAGACATTGTGCCACTTGAAGGATGTTCCATCTTTTGGGGCATATGATCTAGTGCTGATTAATGCTGATATATTGATCTTGGAGAGCTCAGTTTAACAGGATTGCTCTGTACAACTTTCAATTGATTTTAAACAGGATCCTTTCCAATGTAATTCAACACTGGTTTATTCATGAATTCACACGAATCAGATTAGGGGAGTGGGGAGTTCTGAAATGTGGGATCTGAGGTAGTGTAGAATTGGACTTGCTACAAATATTCACCCAATAGTGCTTCTTTAATCCATATTGCTGGGAATTAAGATTATCAACCAACAGATGCATTTTAAACTAACATAAAATACCTTGCTTGTGCTGCAGGTGGAGGACATGAAGACATCTAAAGGCCAGCAGGGAATGAATATCTCACTAAAAAAATAACATGGCATAGATTTCCAATAGGAAAAAAATACAGTTCTCCATTAAATATTTAGAAACATATTTTTAAATCACTCTGCTGACTTGTGCTCTAAACAGAAATATAACTGTAGATATACATGTATGATTCTATGTACAAATACTCCTCACGCAGTTATCAACGGGGTAAGTGCTTGATAAATACTGGAGTTGTAAAGAGCTAAAAGTAGTGTTAAAACTAGAGGAAAATTCAGAAGAAGGAGAATGAGTCCACTGAAATGTACCCAAAATGCAACCTGCCCATACTAGCTTCAAATCAGAATAGTTTTAGAATAATTTCTAAAATACAAGGAATTTCAAGAAGGAAGTTACTGAAATATGCAGCTACATAAGAACCTGTCTTCTTGAGCATTACAGTTGCACTATACCAAAAACATTAAAAACAACATATATTGCATATTTATCATTACTATTTTGTTGGTATATAAATATCTTATAATAATATTAAATCTAAATATGGACAGAAATGGATCTGAATAAGAAGTATACTGTGATTTCTTATGCTGCATACCCCAGGCTACCATCACATTCATGGCTCATGTTTCCTTGTCTTGTTTAGGACAATGATTCAGAAAATGCCAAATCCAAGACTCTGCAGAAGTTTTCTCATCTTTCCATGCTCTGATAGCATTAACCACGCAGAAAGCTATTCCAGTCTTCAGTGTCCAATGTAAAGGAATAGTGTCATGCTGTCATGCTATGAAGGTTCGATAGCAACGACTGAGACAGTAATATAATAATGATAAAAAAGATGTTTATTTCCTCACACAAGTTCTTGGATTAGTAACATCCATTAAAATAATGTGATTACTAATTTAGGAAGGATAACACAAAACCATCAGTTACTAATTTAGAAAGGATAACCTGAAACCGTCGATTACTGCGCTATTAATTGGAAGGACTGCTTATCCCTGCTTGAAAGCTTTCTTGTTCACTCTCCTAGTGAGAGGGCTCTCAACCTCGAGGAGTTACCTTCACACAGCGTCCCAGGAACAGGGGAGGGGGGGGAATACTCACGGTCCAGCTGGAGAGGATGATCAGGTCACGTTCCCGTCCCTGCTCAAACTCTCCTAGCTGCCAAGCCTCTTTTAATACGGCTGGGGCTCTGGGCAAACACTGCTTTTGCCGACTTTTTGCGAGTTTCGCAATCACAGGACAGTTTGTCTGCTCGGGAGGACCCTGCTAGCGAGGCAAGACCACAGCACCTCCGTATTGCTTCTTCCCTCCGCGCGGGTCCGTGCGGGTTCCAGGTGGCAGACTTCACTTCTGCAGTCTTGTTAATGCTGCCATTCCGCAGCCTTGCGCATGTCAGTCCTTGCGCATATCGGTTGGCAGACGACTTTAGTCCTGTTAAGTCCTCTGTTCAACAGCTTTTGTGCACGTCAGCTCTTGTGCTGTCAGTTCTTCTGCATATCAATTGACAAACTTCAGTCCTGTTAACTCTTCACTCGCCCGTCAGTGAGTGTGGTGATTCATCCATAGATGGAAGTAATAAGTAAGCAGGAAGCAATAATGAGAATATTTGTTCAAAGATTGAACTGAGTCATAAGCTTATTCATAGTTACGATGACAGAAGATAAGATCTGTATCTGTATAAACAATGTCTGACATGCATATTTGGAAGAGCATGTACAGAGATTATCCTGGGCACTGAAGACACTATTGAACTTACTGTGAACTTAAGGCCTTTGAATGTTAAAAGTATTTCTACCATCTTAATCCTTCAAAGAGATTTTGAATTCCTAGCTTTTAATCATGGTAAACAAGGGAAGATGAATGGAATTATACTGTTCTATAGTGTCCACAGACAAAAACATGAGATATGACTCTATGCACATACTTGATACTCTCACAGATCCTATTGATAGGAGTTACTGGCTAGAAACAAACATTTCATAGAAAGACAGAAAAGCCTTGAAAAAGACAAAGCAAACAAATTACATTTACTTTTTCACTCCACTTCACACTGTAAACACTGAATATAAACAGCTTGTTTTGTTTCATATGAGTTGCTTCCTTTCCCTCACTTACTAATTCTGATTGATAAGGCAGCTTCTTATGGCACTGGCCTCTAGAACACCTTTCCAGTCCTCCATGGGCGATAGTTTTTTATTCAGATTTTCCAGCAAATCTGTTTGCTCCGTCATACATTGGTCTTTACCTTTTCCTCTGAAGATAATTATATTTGATGACAGTCTTGGATAATATGCATCTTGCTAGTAACAGAATATCTAACAAGTTTTGTAAGGGCATTATAATAACATAGCATCAGATTTATCTAGACATCTACAACACACTCTTAAACTATCAAATGTCATTTCAGCAGCCATTCAGATGAATCTTTGAGCTTGATTGGAATTTATCTCTAAGGGTGTTTGAGAACATGAATAATGAATCACAAGCAAGTTTTACTAAATATAACAGCTGTCGGCTAAAATATATGATTAGTAGCACACAGTGGATTCTTGGTGTGGGAGTAAAAGATAAGCTAAAAAAAAAAAACTAGTAAAAGAGTAACAGTTAATGAACTATGTTATTTACCCACTTGTTCCATGACTTTTTTTTAAAAAAATGTATTTCCTGAAGGGAAATGGCCAAGAATGTGGAACCCATGTTTTTTGTCTGTATGAACTTGGACCCAAATTGTTAAAGGTGTTAAATTCCTGTGCAGGTACATAACTTGACCCACAAGAATTTAGTGTCTCAGTATCTCTAGGATTTGGGTCCTCATTGGTATAACTGTAACACTACAACTCTTTACAGTTTTTGTATTTATGAAAAATAGCTTGGAGCTGGAATCCTGTTCTGATAGATATGCTACTGGCAGCAGAAAACAAGCAGTAATACTGTAACTTCTCTCGCTGTTGTTGCTGCATGCTGCAACCTGTCTCTAACTTCCTACTGCAGTACTTCCTTCATACTGCTTCCCCTTCTTGCACCTGTTATTGTTCTCTGCTCGTTTGCGAAACATTTTCTATTTCATGAGTCCCTCAGGACAAGGAACATGTCCTCTTGTTCACAATGCAACATTGTAATTCAGTATTGAAAGCTATCAATAATTCTTAAACTATAGCTTAGTCTTTACTCACCCTACTTCAACTAATTTCCATGGAAGCTACCAGGAGAGGCGATGAGTACAAACTGAGCAAGAACCTCTCAGCACTGGTGGTTTGAAAAAAAGCATACTCTATCTATTCTTAGCTTTAGCTTGCCTGAATCTAGCATCAAGAAGCTGTTTGTCTGTATAGTGGCAGGTGTTGACTAGTGAGTTGGAAAGACATTGCCAGGAAACTCATGGCTATGATTACTTTGACAGCTGTGATTAATGCATTCTACAATGTCTTTGATTTTTCAAACTTCTTTTGAACCCTATAATTATAGAGTTTTAATAATGTTTGTCTATTATATATACAGCTCTGTAATATTGTTTAGAGCATGTTGAGATATTAAACTTTTATACCTATACGTATACATATATAATAAATATAAACAGCATTGCTCCTGCTTTGTATGTATATTTTAAATCAGCACAAAATAGTGGATTTTATTACCTATATTGCCTTGCGTATTTTTCACTTTTTCATTTCCAGAATGTGTTTGATCAACTCTTTTTACCAAACACACAAAATGAGCTCATCTTCAGGCACAGTTTGAAAAATTAACCTTTGGTTTAAGGCATAATGGGAATGTATACATGTCTCTGAAATCAGCAGGGTCCATTGAAGAACTGGCCATACATTAGAGACTTAAATAGCCATCTAATAGATCCTTACAGGGGAGGCTGCTGCTGTTGTAGATCATGTTTATGCTTCTCTACTTAGGTGTGCTTTCAGGTTTTGACGTTTTTCCAAAAAGAAAGAGATCTTTTTTAACGGTAGGAAAAACAACCTCTCCTACATGCAGCAGTTTCGCAGGCACATAAAAGAGCTAAAATCTTGGTCCAGGCTCTTAATGGGAGTCTGTAGTGCCACAGAGGACCCCTACTGGCCTTAAGATATGTTGACCCAGTAATTCAGTTAGTCATGGGTTATTTCACTTGTTTCCATGTGTACCATAACTAACTATGTAATCATCATGATGTGTTCTTGTGGGGGGATGCTCCCAGCTCCCCCCCCCCCCCATACACATTTGGTGCCAGTTACAAGTAGCCTGAATTCCTGTGTTTTACACTCCAAAAGGGAGGATGTCAAGACTTCGAGACAAGGCCTGCTTGGGCCTCAGGACCTTGAGAGACAAAAGCCTCCTCTCACTGCTGGGGCAGTGCTAATTGCTGTGGTCGGGACTGCCTCCTCCTCCTCCTCAGGACCCGGAGAGATAACACCTGCTTCCACTGCTGGGGCCCCATTGCGGACTGGAATTAACTCCTTCCTAGCCCAGCTATGGGATCTCTCCTTGGGACCCCCACTGCAAGAGTAAAGCAGTCATCCGCAGTCACTCACACTCCTCTCTTCAGTGCTCAAGAGTGCGCGAGGCAGCTAGCCTGCCCTTGGGGGTGTTCGGCCACCCCCCCCCCCCCCAGCCCGTGACCGTGGGTGCGATGGTCATAACAAGGACGGAGGAGTTGAACCCTGCAGCAGCCAAGAGCCAGGGCCTGCGCCTGCCTGAAGAGAACTGCAACTGGCCTAGCGACTCCACCTCCACCTTCCCCCGAAGGGCATAAAGAGGTTGGCCCGGAGCCGCCTTGGGCTCTTCGCGGGTGACAGCGGGTCTGCCAACTTGCGGAGCCCCTCGGGACGGGGACGCCCTCCCGCAGCTGCTTCCCTGGGATTGAGTGTACGTTGGCCGCTGAGGCAACGCGTAGGTAAGGTCGATCAGAATTGGTTTGCCTAGTTCATTCATTTGGGTATTCACAGTTAGTATAAATTAGCTATCCTTTTCTCTTTGCTAAGTAGTTACTGTTAGCATAACTTTTAGTGTAATTAGAAATAAGTATTGTACTTGAGCTGAGCTTCTGTTAACAAGAATTCTTGCTTTGTACCATTGCAGCTTCTGTAGTAAATTTTGGTCTTTGAAACAAGTTGTGGAGTCATGCAGTAAATGTCCTCTCCCCCTCCTCCCCTCCCTCGCGCCACACGAAATCCACACGGTCCGGGACTGCAAGATAGTCGGTCGTCCCGCGACAAAGGTATATAGTCAAGCTTCGTGATTAAGGGCATGTATGTGAAACCAGCTGACCACAGGACCATCTGTGGGACAAAAACTAAACTAAAACTGAAAGAAAAAAGCCAGATTTAGAAGTAGCCTTGCCCTACCCAGGCCCTTCTGCTGTAGAATGCAAAAGCTACGTTAAAGGAGACTTTTTCAGAAATGTGAATAGTCATTATCTGTAGTAAATTTTGGTCTTTGAAACAAGTTGTGGAGTCATGCAGTAAATCTCCTCTCCCCCTCCTCCCCTCCCTCGTGCCACACGAAACCCACATGGTCTGGGACTATAAGATAGTTGGTCGTCCTGCGACAGTTTGCACCCTCATATGGGATTAAGATGTTGATTTTTTTTTTATTTTTATTTCCACTTGTAGAGAGAAAAAGAAAAGCTGGTAAAAGCATCCAGCAGCTGAAGATGAAGCAGATTTGGCACACTTGCATTCCTTAGGCTACCTGCTAGCAAACAAGAATGAAATTCAAAGCAGCATATAAGAGTTACGCATACAAATCTCATTATTTGTATTTATTTACGAGCTACTAAACATCTTTTAGCACTGTGTGAAATGAGGATGCCCATGGCCATGAGCTCTTCTAGTTCTAAACTCTTAATTTGAGACATTGCAATAGCCCCTGAAACCTGTGAAATAATCTACATGTTGATTTTGCAAAGGGAATATCATGATTTAGACATGTTATATTTTGCAAGTGCCAACAGAATACTAAAAAATCTCTTTTAGCTCTTTTCTTAACCCACACTGGATCTCAGATGTGAGCTGCAAGCCATTTTTGATGGTAATGTTTGTTGGAGGCTGTTAGAGGTACAGATGCTGTGTATTTGGCAATACACATCAGGAAGACACAGGCTGGGAATCAGAGGTCCTAGTAATGCAAACCATAATATAAAATCTCAGCTTTCTAAGGAATTACTGACAGTAGCTTATTGTCAGATTTAAATATTTAATCTAATAAAACCATGAGCCAAAGTAAGTCACATGTCTGAGTGCTACTTTGGGGAAATTGTTGCACTGTTTATTGTATATGGATGAAGAACCAGGGGCATTGGAAAATGTTTTAAAAATGAAATTTTAAAAATGAAATCTAGAGTCCAAATAACTTCCTAGCTTCAGATTTTTATGACCAGTTAATTATTTACAAAGCAGTCAATTCTTTACAAGAAATTGAGATGTATCTGATGGCATCATGAAGAGAATGAAAAAGTGTTTATTATGTTGTATAAATATCACACACATTTCTAATGATCTACTTGATATATCTGCCTGACAATGCAGAGTTAAATCTGGAGACTGTTAAAATAAACAGTGATACAGTTAAGTCACATTAAGGAAACACTACAGAGGGTTAAAAACTGAGGATTGGTCCTGCTTGGTTCCAATCAAGCTAGTAAAATAAAATTTTGCAGACTCTGTATGAGAAATTACTGCAGAATAAGCTAAACCACAATCAAAACTGTTCAATAATTGCTCAGGCTATTACTTCTTTAAATGAAACATTACATTCCCCAGGCTCGAACTCAGGGGTGTTCAACCATTAAAGGACTTCAAGTCTACACAGGTGAGAGGTTGAATAGCTTCTCAATAGTTACAGTAGACTCATCCACTCCCACTAAGCATTCGACTTTGGCTTCTTAGCCTGTGTCTGACATGCAGTAGCTGGGGCTCTGGTGAGGCACGGGTTCCAGCTGGGAAGGAGCAAACACCAGGCTCACTGGGAAGCAGAAACTCACAGTTGCAGCCACCTCTCAGCAGAGACTATTCCCTGCAGCCAGGTGGCTTAGCCTAACAAACAGTGCAGTTGGGCATGGGTTGCAGGTTGGAGGTGATGGTTTTGTTGACTGTCTTTCTGCTGAGACTGGGGCTTGCTTGCATGAGTTTTCCTTTCAGTATGTTTTGCTTTCTGGGTGGTTTTGTGTGAACTAGGCAGCAGAGGAGTGATATACAAAGAAGGGTGTGCTTAAATGCACCAGTACTTCCTCTTTTGAGTTTGATCCTGCTAGGAAAAGGGCTCCAGGCTCAGGTAGAAAATGGTCTCCTGAGTTGCTAGCTTGCAGCTAAAATGGGGGTGGGTTCTGCAAATACTAAATCTCCTTGCTCTGCCACTAACTTCCAGCTGAAAATGGCACCAACAGTGCTATTCTTCTCTGTGATTATATGAATTTTTCTTTGCTTGGTTTCTGGGGGCAGTGTTCAGGCAGTGTTACTAATTTATAAATGAAAGGTAATAAAAAATGCAGAGGAGCATTCCTATTCTAAAGATGGAATATTAACAAAGAAGGGTTAAACTGCAAGTAAGGAGAATATGTATTTGTTGTCTTAACATCTATTTCTGAACTAGGTTGATCTTTGAGGTGAACTTTAACGTAATGCCTTGTTTAAAGAGGATTGTTTCGAGCTTTAATAAACTTCCAGAGGAAAAGGATTAGTGAATGACTGAAGATGGGATTAAGAGAGGTGAAAACTGCAAATCCATGATTCTGTTACTGTGAAATAAAATGCATGAAATGCTGCTTTAAATGACTGATATGATCAGAAATTAAAAAGGATATCAACATACAAATCTCTAATCAAACTTGGTCTGAAGAAAAGCAGTAAAAACTGTATATGTATTAGAAGGGTTTAGGAGAACTTTATTCCCCTCCTCTCCTTTTGATGCCTGGACATATCTACAGCCTACACATTCTCTGGAGTCTCAAAACAGCTCTGATTATCTGAGCAATTGTATTAAGGAAATGGGAAAGAACCTTATTTAATGAAATAGGAATGAAGGAATTGGAAAAGTAGCCCCTCTTTTCCCTTTCTTAAAGAACTCTGCTTTGCAGAACTTGTAGGTAGCATGTTTTCATGGATAACTTATGCTAATGCATCGCTGAAGTAAAGCAGGGATAAACTGTAACTGAGAAACTTATAATCTGCATTCAATGCATTTAGCTTTGTTGAACACAGACACATGCAATAAGACTGTCATGGTGACTGAGTCATCCAATGCTGTCTGAGAGGAAGAGGATCAAAGAACATCAGAGGTAGATACCAGCGGTGCTGAAAAATGGTGCGTTTTCTCAGATATTCTGAGCTGACATACAAGGAAACAACTATTTTCTTTTGTGCCAGCATAAATGTTTTCCTAAGGGAAAGAGTCAGTCCTCATGTGCCTTATATAACTTCCAATAAATACAAGAATTTGCTCAATATCTGGGGGAAAAAAGAGGATTCTATTATCTTAGTTTAAAAAACAATTGTTACTTGGTGGTTTCTATTATGGATACTTAGCTGTTGGAGTAAGATTAACACTTTTTTTCTTCTTTCATCAAATGTAGTGGCCTGACAAATCCCTTAAATCTAACTTCAGTGTTATGGAGTAGGAAAGGTCTAGTCCAAGTAGTAATAAATAACAAATAAAAATATAATACAGGAAAAGGTAGACAAACAAGGGAGAAGACAAGAAGAAAAGCAAGCAAAGAAAGATGCATCCTGTCAAAGAGAAGTAATATAAAAAGTCAGGAGAAAAAAAAGTAGAAGTGCAGAGGTAGGTGATAGAACAAGAGAATAATTAATCAGGATAAAAGAGCATTAGGATAAAATCTTAGTTCCACTGGGGAACTGGCTCAAGTCCTAAACCAATGATGCCATTTCTGGATAATTCAGAGGATATAGGAAAAGATGACGGACTGGACGTAAAGAAGGTAAGATTAAAGGAAGATTCCCCCCCCCCCCCCACTGGGTTATATCTGTGATATGGAGTATAGTTATGCCCACATATGGCCTAAGGATCTGTAATGTTTTTTAATTTTTTTTAAACAATCTGGAGACTACTGTTGGATGAATCATCAGTACCAATATCTGGCAATTTATTCTGCGTAACAGGAATACATAGGCCAAGTTTTTTCATGTTGCTGTCTCCTGTCTTTTAACAAAAATTTATGAATTCTGAGGTCAGTTTTTTTTTTTTTAATTTTTATGGTTGTATATGGAATAGATAAAAAGAGACTTAAGCATATTTTCAGACTCCCTTTCTGTCTTGCCTCTGCTTTTCAGAGAGGGAAAGTTTTAAATTAGTCTAATGCTATCTTGAAATTTTCTGACATGTTTTAGAGTATAACTCTGAGGAACCTTGTAGATGTAGGACAGAATATAAGAAAAACCAATATGAAGTTCAGAACCAATCAAAATGATCATGATGTATTACACTGCATCAAAAGCAGATAACCGCTAAAATCCATAATTCATTGTAATAGTATCATAGTCAAGCCTGACAAAAAGTCATCATGTTTATACTTCGATAGTTCAGATGAGTAATTTATTGGTTCTAAAAAATAATGTACTGTAAAAACACTCACAGGGCTCTAGACTAAGTTAACAATAAAAAGCCGTATTATGTATACAGATCCATGCACTGAAAGTGCCCTTCAAATAGCCTCCATGAATGTATTAAGGATATACAGTATCCTGATATGCTAAGCAATCTTACTTGCCATAAACTTTTAATGCACTAACTTTTTAGTAAAAATACCACTGAAAATCATTCTGTATCAATGCTCCAAGCTAGATCATTTTGTTCTCACTAGCTCCTAAATTACCTTTGCCTGTATACAATACAATTAATCTACTAAATTTTTTGCACTCATAAAGGAAAGCTCACCTCATCTCCTAAATCACAGAATCACAGAATCGCTGAGGTTGGAAGGGACCTCTGGAGATCATCTAGTCCAACCCCCCTGCTCAAGCAGGGTCACCTAGAGCACATTGCACAGGATTGCATCCAGGTGCGTTTTGAATATCTCCAGAGAAGGAGACTCCACCACCTCTCTGGGCAACCTGTTCCAGTGCTCCGTCACCCTCACAGTGAAAAAGTTTTTCCTCATGTTCAGATGGAAGTGTCTGTGTTTCAGTTTGTGCCCATTTCCTCGCGTCCTGTCGCTCGGCACTACTGAAAAGAGTCTGGTCCCATCCTCTCGACACCCTCCCTTCGGATACTTGTACACGTTGATAAGATCTCCTCTCAGCCTTCTCTTCTCCAGGCTAAACAGGCCCAGCTCTCTCAGCCTTTCCTCATAAGAGAGATGCTCCAGTCCCCTAATCATCTTTGTAGCCCTTCGCTGGACTTGCTCCAGTAGTGCCACATCCCTCTTGTACTGGGGAGCCCAGAACTGGACGCAGTACTCTAGATGGGGCCTCCCCAGGGCTGAGTAGAGGGGGAGAATCACCTCCCTTGACCTACTGGCAACACTCTTCCTGATGAGCCCCAGCATACCATTGGCCTTCTTGGCCACAAGGGCACATTGCTGCCTCATGGTTAACTTGGTGTCCACCAGCACTCCCAGGTCCTTCTCCGCAGAGCTGCTTTCCAGCAGGTCAACCCCCAACCTGTACTGGTGACTGGGGTTATTCCTCCCCAGGTGCAGGACCCTGCACTTGCCTTTGTTGAACTTCATGAGGTTCCTCTCTGCCCACCTCTCCAGCCTGTCCAGGTCTCTCTGAATGGCAGCACAGCCCTCTGGTGTATCAGCCACTCCTCCCAGTTTGGTATCATCATCAGCAAACTTGCTGAGGGTGCACTCTGTGCCTTCATCCAGGTCATTGATGAAGAAGTTGAACAAGACTGGAGCCAGTACTGACCCCTGGGGGACACCGCTAGCTACAGGCCTCCAAATAGACTCTGCGCCGCTGATCACAACCCTCTGAGCTCTGCCATTCAGCCAGTTCTCAATCCACCTCACTGTCCACTCATCCAGCCCACACTTCCTGAGCTTGTCTATAAGGATGTTATGGGAAACAGGGTCAAGAGCCTTGCTGAAGTCAAGGGAGACAACATCCACTGCTCTCCCCTCATCTACCCAGGCAGTCATTCCATCATAGAAGGCTGTCAGATTGGTTAAGCATGACTTCCCCTTGGTGAAGCCATGCTGACTACTCCTGATCACCTTCTTGTCCTCCACATGCTTGGAGATGGCTTCCAGGATGAGCTGCTCCATCACCTTTGCAGGGATGCAGGTGAGGCTGACTGGCCTGTAGTTCCCTGGGTCCTCCTTCTTGCCCTTTTTGAAGACTGGGGTGACATTGGCTTTCTTCCAGTCTTCAGGCACCTCTCCTGTTCTCCATGACCTTTCAAAGATGATGGAGAGTGGCTTAGCAATAATGTCCGCCAGCTCCCTCAGCACTCGTGGGTGCATCCCATCAGGGCCCATGGATTTGTGGGTGTCAAGTTTGCTTAAATGATCTCTAACCCACTCCTCCTCCACCAAGGGAAAGTCTTCCTCTCTCCAGACTTTCTCTCTTGCCTCCAGGATCTGGGGTTCCTGAGGGCTGGCCTGAGCAGTAAAGACTGAAGCAAAGGCGGCATTCAGTAACTCTGCCTTCTCTGTATCCTTCGTCACCAGGGCACCCACCCCATTCAGCAAAGGGCCCACATTTTCCCTAGTCTTCCTCTTGCTGCTGATGTGTTTGAAGAAGCCCTTCTTGCTGTCCTTGACATCTCTAGCCAGATTTAATTCCAAACGGGCCTTAGCCTTCCTCGTCGCATCCCTGCATACTCTGACAACATTCCTATATTCCTCCCAAGTGGCCTGTCCCCCTTTCCACTTTCTGTATACTTCCTTCTTCTGGTTGAGTTTTGCCGGGAGCTTCTTGCTCATCCATGCAGGTCTCCTGCCTCCTTTGCTTGACTTCCTACTCATAAGGATGCACCGCTCTTGAGCCTGGAAGAAGTGATGTTTGAATATTAACCAGCTCTCCTGAACACCCCTTCCTTCTAGGGCCCTCACCCATGGGATTACTCCAAGTAGGTCCCTGAAGAGGCCAAAGTTTGCTCTCCTGAAGTCCAGGGTTGCGATCCTACTTGGTGCCCTGCTGCCTCCTCGCAGGATCCTGAACTCCACCATAAATTAGCTGTAAAATGTTATTGATCACTTATATAATGTATTTTTTACAGAATTTTATTAATAACACGATCAGAGGATAAGTTCTAAAGAAAAAGAAAATCTGTTCTTTTACATGTAGCTCAAGCACTTCTGATACGGAGATTATCCTTGTTTTGCTCATCTGAGTTATAGGCAGATATAGCACAATGGATAGCAGAGTCCAACATTCAGAACTGCTTCTATTCCTTAAACCAGAAATTTCAAGAAAGAAAATACAAACTGATGCTTATAGGATTTAAGACTACAAAAGATAACAAGAAGAATGGTATACCAAGAAATGGATTAAATTTAAGCAAGAAAATAACATTTCCAAGTTACTATGCTTACATGCTGTTAGGACAAGAGAAGTCTTAAAGATGATATCTCCTTGATTACCCAGCTGAAATCAAGATGACCTCTTGCCATAAGATTACTTGAAACATATCATAACAACTGAAATTTTAGCCCTAAAGTCCTTATTTGAAAAATTACATATTTTTAGTCTATATTCAAACTAATATTTTTTATATTATGCTTATTACTGTAATTTATAAGCAAATTTGTTTCTAGTTGGATATATATTTTTTTCTGTTCTTCTAGAAATATCTTACACTGTTATTATGGACCGTTAGCTGCTGTGTTTTACCTTAGAGCTTGCTGTATTTGCCTACAGATACAACTGGATTCAATTCTTTACATGTAAAATATCTGGTTTAAAAAGTGCGGTGCTTATGACTTACTGAAATTGAACTATTGGCTTGTTATGATCCTTGGCTTTTAGGATATGTATGTCTTTCAGGAACCAAAGATCTATTATGTAAAAATGTGCATGTATTAATGTTTTCTTTAGTGTTTAAAGAAGACTAAATACTTTTCTTGAAGAAATCTGTTCTGATGAGAGAAAGACAAAAAAAAGATATTAATACATCCAGTAAGCCTAGATAAACTAAAAACTACTGAGAAAAAGGGTAGTCTAACTGATTTCTCTTTACGAGAAGATTCATCATGTTCTGTGCACAGAGGAGACTTCCCCAAGGTACAGGTGCTGATATTTGCCCTTCGAGCAGCTGAAGGCTGTGTTCTCCTTGGGTTTACCACATCTCTATGCTCCTTCTCTTACAGCTGAGGTTTTTTTACAGCTGCAGCCAGAGCTTCGGCTGTAGCCATTTCTCATTCTTATTTCATATCTTAGCTGTAATATGATGTTAACAAACAAATCCATATATTATATCTGTGTTCCACAGTTATTGTTAGACTCTTGTTTCAGAGTCACTGAAACAAAACATGTGTCCCACTTTGGGTCAAAATTCACTTCCATTTTGGGACTTGGCTTAATGAGGAACAAATGAATAGAATAATTGGGCTTAGTCCAAGAATTTTGCTTATGCTTTGAGATACTTTTTGCCTTAGTTCTAAAATATTTCTTGAAAGGCAGCCCATCATTGAAATCTGATTTTAATATTTCTTGCAACAGCTGGAAATGTATGATATTGTTAGAAGGCATGTATGAAAAAATGTAGCCCAACAAGGAACTCTTTCTTGTCCTAATTCAGAATAAGATTTCTGCATTCAGTCGTTATCACATCAAGGTAATTTAAACTCTGAGGTTGCTTTATTCTTATCTAAATTGGGTCCCAGGTACCTGGAACTCTAAATCTGAAGACTGATACAAAGGGAAACTAATTTTAAAAAATCTTGATTCCCAATATGAAGCGTTTATTCTGTTTGGAATTAACTGGTGAAAAGTTCCTTGTTTGGAATAGTTACATAAATTGATATATTTTTGCATTTCAGTTGCCTGCAAGCACTAAATTGAGACACTTCCTAACAATGAACAGATGAACCACAGAAGAAAGATGCATGAACATTGTGTGAATGTCTTTGTTTTTTCTCGACTAGTCACTGTGTATGTATGAGTCTGCAAGTACTGTATTTATGAGTTCACAGACCTGAGTGTATTTGAATAACTGAAATGGGCTGAATCACTCTTCTTGAAGGTAAATTGTTGGAAGTCACCTTTACCTTCCATGAGATCACTTTAACCATTTGTTTTTCCAAAGTTCCTCCCTGTCTCTGTGTTCAAGCTCTCCTGCTCTGAATAACATATATTTACAAATATCTACAACTTTTAAAAATAATAAAATATGTTATGAATATATCTGAAGTAGATGAATGTGGGCATCATATATTTGAGAAGGAAAAGAAGATATTTTAATAAAGAGGTAAATTATAAATACTTTTATAATAGACAGCAGACAAAATCCAATTAGTTTTTTAATGAATTACACAGAATAAATATCTGAAAAGGAAGAACAAGACTAAAAGATAAAAGGAAGAAGATTAGGTATGGGAGGGCTGGGAAAGAAATATAAGGCTGGGGAGAGAGTGAGGAAGACAATAACTAGCGTGTGTAATATTGGTACATGATAAAATATGAAAGTTGAGAATAATCACCATTGCCAGGATATTTATTCCCTTTTATTTTTTTCAGATAAAAATTTTTCATGTGTTGGATTGCTTTTTCAAAGTGTATCAGTTACAGAAGGTTCAGATTCATGTATAGTTCAATCACACATTTTTTACCCTAGTTGTGTAGATTTATGTACAGTGATGCTCAAGTTCTCCTAGGTTCACATCCCCTTTTTTTCCCTTTTCCCTTCTCTCCCATCAGGTATTTATACATATTCATGAGACTTCTCCCCCTCCCCCCCATTCCCTGAGTCTTCTCTTCTCCAGGCTGAACAGGCCCAGCTCTCTCAGCCTCTCCTCATATGAGAGATGCTCCAGTCCTGTAACCATTTTGGTGACCCTCTGCTGGACTTGCTCCAGTAGCTCCATGTCTGTCTTGTACTGGGGAGCCTAAATATGGACACAGTACTCCAGGTGTGCCCTCACCAGTGCTTAATAGAGGGGATTGCCTTAGTAATTATTTCAGTAATGAGTTGCCTTAGTAATTATTTCAGATGCTTACTGTACTTGAACACTGACCAGGTTTAGAGGATTTACTGCAAATTTGTAACTGCAGAGTTAGAGCTCTTCCAGATAGGCTTTCTGCTTCTCTGGCTTCCAATTTCATCAGGAAAGAAGTTTTTCAGAAACAATAGTTAAAAATATATATTTTGAATAACCTTTTGTCAATAGGTTTTTGTCATTTGAGTATTCAGGGAAATTCTCATTCAATATTCTTTTTAAAATGTGAGCTGTTTTATTAGTCCCTAAAAGCTATTTGCTTTTTTTATAATTATTTGTAAAGTTTCTTCATAAATAAAGTCAAGGAAAATGTTTTTGTAATAACTGGCATAGTTGGATCATGATATAATTGAAGTTTTTGTGAGAAACTGTTGATGGTTGTGGGGCAGCAAGGTGGGCTTGAGCACAATTTGTTTTTTATCTGAAAATAGGTTAGATGTTTAAGTTATGTAGTTGCTCCTTCTGCTCCCACAAAGGACTTGCAGACATGAGCTATTGTATCAGTTCATTAGCCCAGCTCTTTGCTACCTAAGCAAAACTCTACTTTACTTCAATAACACTGACTTTTTGAAACAGAAACCAGAAGAGTTTATTATGACAGAGCTTGAGGGAACACAACACAGAACTTCAAAGATGGTTGTGTATAATATTTTAGCTTAATTTGAAATGTAGGCTTTCTGTCTTCAAGGTAAATGATTACAAATATTGAAACACTGATTCCATTAAGCTACTGTTTTGCCTTTTCAAATATGATATTCACTGCATTCTAATGATTTTTTTTCAAGCGTGCTGTTTTTCTTTTAATTAAAATTGTCTTTAGAATGGGTAAATATAACTCTGCTAATTATGCTTGAGCTTTATTTAGAACTTCATAATGCTTTAATGTAATTTTCAGGAAAAACTATGCACACCTAAATGTTGTCTGGTGTAACTTGAGTGGCAGAAAGGGTAGAAACAAAGAAACTATTCACAAATGCTAGCCAATAAAGATTTTTATTCTTAAGACTGTTTGGGGCTTTATAAACTGTAAAGATCATGTTAAGTGTGATGCATTAGAATGTTTTGCACACTTTTTATTATGTTCTAAATTAAAATGAAAAAAAAAACCCCCGTTGACTTGCAAGTGTTTATAAATGATTGCAATGATATCATAACTAATTAATACATTTTTCAGTCAAAGAGCTGAGTTTGAATTTTTATCTTGAAAAAAGAATATGCTTTATGCGTGATTTAAATGATGTGCTTATAAGAGTAGTGCTTCTTACACCATGCACACTGTGCTAAACAAAAAGCAGTAACAGTAGGGAAAAACAATCCATTCAGGAATTTACTATCTCAGTAAATGATATAGTTCAGTATTGTCGTTTATCTTCTTTAATTTCAACATGTTACAAAGGATATCATAAAAGCCTTTTGAAGTCTTGGTGGGGGTTTAAAAAAGCAATTTTAAATGGCATGTCTGCAGCTTTCTAACTGAAGCAAGGATGAACTTCAAACTTTGCAAGGTTGAGCAAACAGACTGTATAGAAATCTAAACAACTGTTTGAACGGCTGATTTTTTTTTTATAAGAGCTGTAAATTCCAGTGCCTGCTTCTAGAATTCATCTTCCTCTAAATTCAATGACTCACAAAAGCTGAGAGCTGCATAAGAAAGCACTGTTATACAGTTTCTTTGTTAGCAGCCTTCTAATGTCATGACAAGTGACACTTTATCATTTAGAAAGAATTCAATGTAGAACTTTACAGACCTGCTCAAATTAGATATGGATACTGTTGACACTTGGAGAAAAGCAGCAACAAAACTAAATTTTTTATATTATGTTAATTGTCTGCAACTCAAAAAATAGCAAGGCTATTGTAATGTTCTTATGGAGAGTCCTCCAGTCATTCCACCTTATAGACATATGTCTAATGGTTCATTTTCTTTTTTATCCTAGCTCAGAAGAGCACATCATATTACTTATTCAGTTTCATTTTTTAAATTGTTTTTTCTATATTTCTCATCCATTTTTTATATTTTTGTGTTAAATCATCCATATAAGATCATGATTAGACAGAAGATCTCATTGTTTATACATTTTTAAGTAGCATATTTAAAATGGGAGAGAGAAAACTTTAATTTGAAAGTGAAATAATTATGAGAGAATAGAGAATTCATGTAAAAACTGAGGAAGAAATCTCAGAAAGGATGCTCTCTGGGGGAAGGTATAAAAAAAGAAAAGGAGGGAAGGGTATAAAACTCCTGTACACACGCAAGTGTGACTCTGACACATTTTTGGGGGCAGACACTACTACCTTTGAGGTACAGAGTAGCTGCTCCACCACACAGGATCCAAACACTAATAATTTATAATTTTACATCTGTATGTAGAAATCGTAGTAACACTGAACTGGAAGGGACAGCTTGGGTCCCTGAATTCAGTCCTTTTCAATCCCAGGTAACTGTCATAATGAATGTCAATTTACAAAAGCCCAAATGAGGGCTTCCAGTACATCATCCTACCGCCACTCTTTCTCATTGTTCACCTTTGTTCCATGCACTATAAGCCCTGTTATAAGGATTAGGAATAATAAGTGAAAATAAGAAATAATATATACAGATATAGCACTAAGCTGCTTTTGCTTAAACTTACTGTATCAGTATAAATCTCTTTTATTATTTAAATAACAATAATAACAATAAGCAGCTGTATTTAGGATTAGAGATTCATTATGTTAGGTGCTTTGTGGAAATGAAGACATTTTCCCAGAGTTTAAAATCTTACCTGAAATAACCCTCTGAGTGAAAGTAGGAGGACAGAGATAGTGAGGCAGGAAGAAAATGCGCAAGCAGGCTAGCTATGGGCAAAACTTAATAGAGGCAATTTGTCTAACATGTTTATTTTTCTAAAAAGATAGTATTGACTAAATAAGAATGCCATTCAGCTTATTAGTTGTTAGGTGCTCAATATCTTATAGATATCAGAACAAATGACTGCCGAAGGGACAACAAGGGCTACTATCTTCACAGTTCCATTCATGTGTAAGTTGCACAAAACCCAACAAAGTTAAAACCAGCTCTGTGAGGTTACTGAATGGCCTCATTTATAGAGTGTTTCAGTTGGTCTGTTTATCTATGTCTAACAAAAACGGAAATAAATAAATCTCAAAATCTTTGAGAGACAGAAAAATTGTTTTGCATCCTACTTTACATTAAAATATGCTCTCTTGGAAGATAGAGGACAGTATTTAATCCTCTTTCTTCTTGCAGAGTCTAAATTGGCACACAATCACCTTTTGTGTTGTCACCAAGAGAGCATGAAAGGCCCTAACCCACATGAATCTTATATTCATTGAGTGCTGAAAATGTAAAAGTAAAGGTTGTTGGTGCAGAAAATATGTTATCCTTCAATTACATACATTTTACCTCAAATATTGATACTTGCCTACTTTATCATTACGTGTTGGGCAGCAGCCCTGACTATGTTTGCTGCGCTCATGAACCCCAGGCCCAGACTGCACTACCTACTGCAAGCGCTTCATGCAGGGTTGTGTATGCAGGCCCATGGAAAGCCCATGCATGGAGGACTGCATCCTTAACAGCTGAGAACTCAGCAGAGCCTAATGCTATCAATGAGTATAAATAGCATGGCACTGCTTTCCATTTTACTTCACATGTTTAGCAAACTGTATCTGACCACTAGATAAGTCCTTGCAGGGAAAAAACATCTGTCTGCTAAGCACAGTTGAATATGAAATGTTTTACAGCACTTGTAATGAGCCTTGACAAGAATCATGCCTTTCAGATATCTCTGGACAGTTGCTGCAGGTGACCCTCACCTGGAAATATTACTTCATAGGTGCCTCAGAATCAGTCAAAATAGGGGAAAGAGTCTGCACAAGCGACTTCCACCAAAATCCTCCTCTAAGCAGCTGTTTCTTCACCTCATACATGGTGCTGGGAGGGGGAGAGATGCGAATAATATTTGCAAGCTGGCACTTAGCAGCTATTCTGTGCATAGGCCACCAAACAGGAAGGTCATGCCATACTTAGCTATACTGCAAAATGTTTGAGACTCACAGCCGGTAAGCCACGATGCTTTGTTATTAACTACTTCTTTTGCCCACATACAAAATATCAACTGGTTTATATGCAGACATTTCAGTAAAGATTTAATTTTTGAAAGATGCAGAATGAGAGATGAAAAATTATAATCAAAAAATTACTATAGAAAGTATCAGCATAATGGTCAAGAATGTGATATTAACCCAAGTAACGACAGCTAATTGGCTTTAAATATAGGAAAAATCAAAGAGACTGGCCTGGGGCAATGTGACCATCAAGGCCTTAGCAATGTATGCTGACCATCTAACCTGGAAATAATAAATAACGAAAATAACTCTGGGTAGGGGGATATACATCCGCATGTTCAGCAATGCACAGAAGGCTAAGTCCAAGGTGGAACTGATACGAGTGCTTGAGAGGACTCAGATACCTTGACCAGCTGGAGTGAGGGTCCTGTTCCCCTAAGTCCATGGTGCTGGTCAGAACTGGACTGGAAGCATTGACTGGTGTGAGCATGTTCTTTACACATCATGTGTGTGAATGTGTGTGCACCTGATAAAATAGAAATCGCTCTTCTCTGTAAATCCTGCTTAGTAAGTACATCTTAGTGAGTGATGTGGTTCTATTCTTGAGGCTATTTCACCCCTAAATTCCTCTCTGACAAGCCCAAAGTGTTACAGATTTAGAAAATGAGAAGACAATATGAGAAGACACGGCTATGCATATTTACTGTTAAGAGTACAAAAAAGTTTAAGAGCAATATTACTATAACAAAAAAAGCTTTCCACATTCTATATTCTAATCTTGGAATAAGGTAAATTGGTATCACTTTTTGTTTAAAGATTAAAAAAAAAAAAGCCCTGGACAAAAGAAAAATCTGTATTTTTTTTAGTAAAGATGTTAATGGGGCTTTAAATGAAAAGAAAGGCAATTAGCTGGTACTTCAATTAAGTTACAGTAATAGTCATTAGTTTTAGCTTGGCTGAAATCATCTCTGTGAGAATTAATGCTATTTTTCCTGCTTATAAAATTACCATTAAGTCAGAGAAAAAACAGCACTACCTTATACTGGTTTATACATAGAACTTCCATAGTATTATATAGAGCATGACAAATCAGATTTCTCATAAAATGCAAACCAACACATAGGTATCAATAATTTCACACAGTATATAACCATAAATTACAAACTGTGCTGGACAGAAATGGTTTCTGACAACATTAGTAACTGCAATCAGTATACACAACACAGAATGTCTAACATGACTTTAAATGTACCATGGAATATTTTGCATGAGAAAAGGAATTTGGTAAGTGGAAAAGGCATTAAATATCAAGGAAAAAATAGATATTGCATGCATAAACCATGATAATAATGTATAAAGGTCTGAAAAGTCATGTGCACTTCCGCCAAAGCAGTCACTGAACATAAACCTCCATCAACATTGAGTCTGTCACATAACAGTGACAAGAAGGTCACCAGAAAGGTTCATTTTTTTCTAAAACTAAACAAGGACTTTTGTTAGGAAGAAAATACATAGAAAACACAAGGACCTCTTTTGCTTTAAGAATTTGTTTTTGCTTTTAAGGTACTGCTTTTAATGGAAATTAGGCATTAATATAGCTTTGAGGAGCTAGGCAAAAGTACCTAAATATGTTTGATACTCGGTCTTTCTCCACATTTTAGTTTCATTGTGTGGCTTCTGGTAATAAGCTTTGCTATTTTTCTACCTGATGTGGTCTTAAAGAAATAACACCATGTGAGTACCCACAGGTGTGTGATACAGTAAGACTGTTTTTTCATTGTCTTTCAGTAAAGTTTCTTTTTTTGCGGCAAACCTCTACTGTTCCCTCCATTTTCTTCTGAGATAGGCTTGTAAAACTGCCACGGTTGCATATGGCCCACAACTTCTGTGCTGTCATGAAATGACCCAAGGAAAGAAAACAACTCTTTGCTCATCAAAAATGAGTCAAAATGCCAACTGTTTAACTTCTTTCTAAGACCCAGAAATTGCCTCTTAATTCCCCTCTCATGTTCCTAAAAAATATGAGTATAAAAGGGAATGAAAAATCAAGAGATTCAATGAAAATATGCCTCTGATTGCAAAATAATGCTGTTTAGTAAAATAATAATACAGAAGTGCAAAAAGCAGAAACTGTAATATATTCTCCATAGGCAGTGAATAATTCAGTGACCAGGGTTATAGTTGTTTTTTTTTTTTAAATAGGGAGATAATTTATTTTATGAAAGATTTTGTATCCTCTGAGTATAATTATAGATATATAAAAATTCTAGCCATTATGAAATAATTTGAATATATTTCACTGCATATTTATGCAGACAAATAAAGATAACTAATAACAAAAAAATCTACTATGATGATGCTAACAAAGTATGAAATATTGTCATTCTTTCTCTGTAGAGAATACAATATGAAGTAAAATAATATAAATAAGTGGGTTGCTCAGGCAAAAAAGTGTCTGCAAAAAAATATAGACACTATATATTGTTATTATATGCACATATTAAAAATACAGAGATACTTGAATGTCTTTCTTTGGTTTACCAAATATCAAGATATTCAGAATCCTGCAGAATCCTAATGCACATTCCTATTAAATTGACAGTAGTGTTATCAAATATGAATGTTCTTGTGGCCCAAATGAATATTTTTATTTATCAGTGTGTTTCACTCACTAAAAATAAGTGAAAATAAAACAAGACAAATAATTGAGCCACAGCCACAAGTTGCTCTGGAATGAGAAAGTTCAAATATAATGTTGGAACACATTTGACCACTTAAGGACTGACTGACAGGGTATGTGCCTGAAAAAGAGCCCACGAACAGCACGGATTACTGTTTCAGTTGCAATATTGTTCTGTTGAAGACAGTCAGCGAAGCCGTCATGGGCTACCTGCTGCCCTGTAATTTTGCTTTATTTTGGCACATCGAAGTGAGAAGATTTCCATGGGACAAAAAGAGAGCTGGTAGCTGACTATGACTGACAGAGCAAAACATTGAAACAATAATCCACTGAGATCATTTATGTAAAAAAGGAACTCGGAGTATTCAACCCCCGAGGATGCTCTTGTAAGAGGCTATTATTATTTGTATTGATTTTAGTATGCAAGTTCTCTCTTTCCTTCTCTCTCCTAGTCCATAGTGCAAACCATAAATAATGAACTAAAGAAGTCTTTCCCTGAAACCATCACTACCTCTGAAGCACATTAATTTGTTCACCTCCAGTTATAAAAATAGGAAATCACTAGGAAAATGGTAGGCTGAATGAAACCTCACCTCCACAATGACAGAAAATGCTTTCCAGCATTTTCAGTTGACATCAAGAACTCCTTATACTCTGCTCCTTACATACTACTTACACAATATTACTTAAACAGAACATGGAAATGTCCTTTTTTTGGTGCTGGTTCTTCTGTGTTCATCAGGAACTTTCCCGTGTCCTCTCATACATCACACAATAACATCATTAGGCATAGTGGGATTGCTAAATCCCACTATTGTCAAGGCTACCATGTATCTGAGAAATTATTACATGTACTCAGTACATGTAACAATAGGACACAGGAATTAGCATCAGTTCACATGATGTTTTTTCCTATTTGTCTGCTCCTAATAATATTTAAGTAGAATTATAGGAATTAGAAATGAAAAATACCATAGCTGAAATGTTGGGTTCACTGAACTCAGTTTGAATGTTGGTAAGATTTGACCTTGACAGTGTTAGGTATGTAAAGCCACACTTCTTTCACCTTCCTCTATATTTCACAGTCCTTTTAGTTTCTGCTCTTAATGTTTAAAATGATATATCTACTGCTTCCTAGTTGTGAATTTCAGAGTTTTGGGTAGGGTATAATGTAATCCAAGGATAAGATCTTCCTACTAAACATCTCTACCGAAATACAGAACTATGCAATATGGTACAAAGGGTTATGGTCTAGACTAAGGCCTTATAGGTAACAAACTTTTACTTATGAAAACCAAAAGTACTAGTGTAACAAATGCATTTGTGTGAATCAAACAATGGCATTTTAACCAACAGGTCTTCCAGTTTCAGTCAAAGTAAGATTAAATAACATGGTGAATGAAAAGCCTGCACACAGTATATTCCAGTGATCCTACTGTAAAGACCTCAAAAAATAGTAGAATAATTTTGAAAGATGATTGTTAATAAAATGGTAGTGATTCTGGGAACAAAAGAACATTTATTCTATTCTTGTTTCAAGCAGGATAGGTCCATTGTTCTGATATATTTTGTAAGTTGATTCTGTACTGGTTTTTGCAAAATGTCAAGAGATGAGAGACAGCGGAGAGAAAAAATATTTCTAGCCCACATAAAAATTCAATTTTTGAATGTAAGAATTTTTTTTGTCAGAAAACTTCACATTTCTTAGTGCCAAGCTTTTGGTCTTTGGTGTCTAGTGTGTACAGATATGACTTGTATTTTTTAATTCCATCAGGAACCTGTGATAAATAACATTGTGAACATATGATGAATCCTGGAGATACTGCTGAAAGCATTCAGTAATTTCTCTGATACCAGTATGGTATCTGTGTGGGGTTAGAAATGTGGAAATAACTTGAACAACTGAATAATCAAGTACTTTTGAATGTGCTAGCTAGATGGATCTAGATGGATTTTACACCAGGGATCAGATTCATCCTTTTCGGAGTCTTGGTGAATTGTCATTCAGGTGAACTATTAAAGTTACAAGGAGATATTGCTACAATGGGAACCTGACTGAAAATGAATGTAGCTTATTTCTTTCTCTGTTCCAGTAGGTTGGTTCACACAGTCCTTCACTTTCCTGCTGTAGTTAGGGTAGGTGTAACTGTCTGAAGTGTGTAATTAAGACTTTCTTTGACAGTGATTTTCCATACAAAAAATCACCTGATTAGAGATGTTTTAATCCCTTTTATTTTTGCAAACCTGTGTTAAGCATAACTATAGCACAATAAGTCATTTCACTTATAGGCTATCTCATAAATTTGTTCCCGACATCTTTATGACCATAGAAAAGTAAAGATGCATTGAGCACCACAGGGCTGACTTAACTGGTTGCAGTGCATTTGAAATGTGATGTAGGATGATTTAATCAACCTATGGCACTAATGGAGTTAAGCACTCTGTCCACTAGAAAATGGTGTAATCTTTCATTGAGTTCCTAAGTGCTTGTTTATGGCTCTTTTGAAGGCGCTGTACTGCTGATCATACATTGCCATCCATCGTAGAGAGTACAGAAATGAAAACAGCTACTGCAAAACATGAGAGACATGTCAGCTGCCATAAGCTAAATATAATTTCAGGGATGATAGATATTAACTGTTTAAAAAAAAATCCATAATCTATGAAGTGTCAAGTATTCATACTAAAATGAATGGAAACAAAGATGCATATATTCTTCTTGTCAAAACAGGGATTGGCATACATTGTTTTGTTAAATTTTAATACCAATTATTAGTGTTTTCTCCTGATGTTTTATTAACAGGAGAGCTGGCTGGGTCAAATTGTTTGTGCTTGAAATTATGGAAGTAGACAAATATGTAACACATGAGTGAAATCTCTAATTTTGCACATATGACAGTCAAGATTCTGCATCTGCCTGAACTATAATGTCATTGTGAGGAATCAAACAAACTGAATCCCTGCAGTTTTTTGACTGTCATTTCACTCATCCAGTATGAAGTGTGGAAAACTTACTCTGCAAGACTCTAAAATATTTAGGAGCTGAGTTACAAACAAATGTCCTTTTGCAAAGACTTTTGGGGAAATTTACATTAACAGCTC
Source organism: Apteryx mantelli (assembly GCF_036417845.1). Classification (NCBI taxonomy): domain Eukaryota; kingdom Metazoa; phylum Chordata; class Aves; order Apterygiformes; family Apterygidae; genus Apteryx; species Apteryx mantelli. The sequence goes on along the minus strand of NC_089982.1, from coordinate 48,712,627 downwards.
CTAAGCAACTTTCACTGTGCTCTACTATTATTTTGCACTAGTGACAAGGGAAACTCCAAGACATAGTGAGCTACTTGCTTTTTTAGCATGCATAGCAAACTGATGTTGAAGGAATGCAGGATTTGTGTGCTTATTTTCTGATAACCTGGAGATAAAAGAAAAGTGCCCTGATAGGCAGCTCAGTGGGCATTGTGGCAGTGCTGGACATGCATAGTCACACAGTGCTAAAAGCTTGGAAAGCATTTGCCAGAAAAATGCCATGCCTAAAATCACAAGAGTATTTGTTAGTGATTTAGAAACAAACCCACAAACACAGGAGAATGTAAAAGTCTAAATACTACTTTAATAGCACTAACAGCTGGAGATGGTTTAAGATTCAGATAGTCTCTCCTAACTCCTGTTTCCGATTTTCAGATCCGGAGTTATCTACCAAAACCCTTGCTTTGTTTCAGGTTTGTAGACATCACTATTTGCACCACTACATTTGTTCAGATGCTTAAAGTTTTATTTCTGGGCGTACTGAGACATGCCTCAGGCTTACTTGTGACAAACAGGCCAGCACAGTTATATCATGCCTAAATTTCACTCAGATCTCTATGTGCCTATGTTAATATTAACTGAATAGCTTAATCAATTGAATATTAATTGAATAACAAGAGACCATTTATCTCAAACCTCTCTGCTTCTGAATAATTTAGCCTGAAAGGTAGGTTACTCTCCTGTGAGGTGTGAAATATCTCAGCAGAGAAAGAAGCAGCTCTAGATTCTGACCTTTAGATATGATGAATGGTGTCAGGGGCTGCACTATCCCCATAATCTTTTTCTGGTTATATTTTGAAAGAAAAATACGATGTTTCTCCCTTTCTTTATGAAAGAAAACATAAAGATCTCTACCACCAGGTGACGTCACCTACATCCCAGAGGGGAGTAGGCTGTGAGGGGAATTTTTCTTAGAGCACTTCCTGATAACCGCCTTGGGCTCATCATTTTAGCTCAGTCCTTTCCTATAACTGTGTTTTTCCTGCTGTAGAGGTCAGGGAATATTCCAGCAACTTTATGAAGTTAGTTCAGAGAAACTCTAGGCCACTATAAATAACAAAGATGCAAGCAAACAGATTTATCTCACTTGGTATGGTAAACGACCCAGTGTTTAACCAAAAGATTCTCTCAGAAAAACAGCCAAGCCAAATATCACTTCCAGATTTCTAAAATACTTCTGTTCACTAGTTATTTATTTGGAAATTGTTTGTGAAACGTACTGACATTCTAATAGCTGTGTTCATGAAGAGAAGAGATGTCAACTAAAAATACAACCCAGGCTTTGGGCAAACAGTTCAGAACAGAAAATCACAGGGGGAAATGATTCACATTCTAATTAGCATCTAATACCTGTGGAAAAAACGTCACCAATTCATGGACATCCAATGAGGAAGGGGAAAAGAAGAGGTGATATCCATCCTATGACTTATTTGTCACACATTATTCACTCTGCTCTAGTTCAGTGCTGATGTCAAGGATAAGGAACATGAAATAACTTTTAAATACACACATTCACTGTAGAGAAGTGTTTCCAGATACGAATAGTGCTGTACTGCTGCTGTATTTCTGAAGTAGCAATACACCAGGTCACTTTCTTGATCAGCTGGGTTCCTGTACCAGACAGCGTGTGGCATATTATGTATCTCATTCTGTTATTTCAGATGACAAAGCCTAATTTAATTGTAAGTACTGCTGGGATTTATGGGGAAGTAGAAGCTCAGTTTTTAAAAACTTTAATATGGTTGCTGTAAAACTTAATTGTACTGTCTGGCTCTTTTAGTGGTAAATTCTAATTAATCTAAAGTGTGGAAAGGAAATGGAAGACTAATTTTTAAAAAAATTACTTCCTTTTGTTCCTGCCTACTTTTTAATCTGAATATAACCTAATGAGGCAATGTTAGTTCAATGTTTAGCCTGACCATTCTTTCCAAGTAGTTAACATAACAACTGATTTTATTCTTGTAACTATTTTATGTGCAGTGTAACATGGCTAAGACCATTGATTTGGTCCATAACCACTTATTCATGTCCAAACCAACCCTAATTGGATGGACATAAAATAAAGTGTAATACAATAATTATTTGATTGTCTGTAAGAAGAGCTAAACATGTGAACTGAAGTTGCTGTCTCCCTCTAGGAAAGTACTGTCTGCACAACTGTCTTTGTCTGAAGTGTCTGGCATTTGCTAATACTGGGAAGGGTAAGGTATGGAAGGATAATTGGTCTGTTGTGGTAGTTCATTTGTGTTCTTAGATACTCCTGCAAACAAACAAAATTGCTTCCTATCTAATGAACATAATTTAACTACACAATAGTTGTACAAAGCTCCTTCAGCCTCTAGACCACATTCTGACTCTTCAGTTTTGTAGCCAGTGCAAATCCAAGTGCTGTTTAAGAAGGCAGAAGTCCTTACTCCCGGTGCTGCTGACGATGCTCTGGTATGGTGTTTTAGAGCTCAGACAGGCATGTGTATCCAAGATATAGTGTTCATTTTTCTCCTGTATTGACTACAGTGAATCAGCATGAAAATTATCTGATTGGATTAAGGTTGCTGTTTTAAACTCTGTTTTTGGGGAGTGTGACCCACTTACATCCCCTCTACTAAACTACTCATGGGCAAACTTTCATCAGATTTTGAGAATGTGTACAGTAGAAATAAGTAGGAGACAATAAACTGCTGGCCCCTTACTCTCTAGAAGATTTTAACAATGACGTGTTTATGCAGTTTCCAGCAACTCCACATATAAAATTATCTGAGATGACTCTGACACTCTCTGCCAAGAGAAAGAGAAAAAAATTTCCATTTGTCCCCACCTCCTATTAAAGGTGAAAGAGGTGAAAGGATGAAAGAACTCATTACTTCCAAGCTATCTTTCTTTGTCATATGGAGAGTAGAGAATAAGAGTATTTTCTCTTTCTCTTCTCTGAAGGAAAGGGAAAGAAAATGATTTCCCATATAGACTTTAATCTCTGTATTTCCTTTGTACAGCAGTGCACAGAGTAGTATTTGAAACAGAAATAACAAAATCCAATAATAGATCATGGATCACCTGTGTCAAAACCCAGGGTTTGGGCCTGTGGGCAAGGTGTTTCCTTAAATTTGAAAGAGTTTGAGTTTGTGTGCATGGGTAGATGACAACAAGGTGGGGGCTGTTAGTATTGATTGGTTTGAGAATTTTGAATGTATAAAACTGTATTCAGTAGCGATGGGAAAACCTTTCTAAGTCAGACCTGCTTTTTCTGCTGTCTTTGACCATGCACTGAATCGCGTCTGTAACTATCTCTCTCTGTGACCCCCTTCTGCAACCACCTCCCCAGCCTCCCAGGGTCCAGCTGCCTGTGAAGGATCCAGTGCCTAGCTTGGATATGGCTCAGACCTCTAAGGAAACTGCTGTGTTGAGAGGAAGTCTGTAGAGTAGAGGTACTCAAGATAAGAAAAGCAGAATTGCAGATAAGCTAGGATTGCTGGGACTAGGATCATTAGTAGCCCAAGGTTTCAAGAAGAAAACTGGTGTGAAATGGTATAAAACCCTGAATGAAAAAAACAGGGAGTCAGTGAAAGAGGATCTGCTCCAGGGGCAGTGGAGGTTGGCCCTTCCCCTCCTGACTGGTGCCTGCCTGGCCAGCAGAGACTCGGTGTCTTATCACAATGGAGAGCATATTAGCACTTAGCCTAGAAGCTTGTTAAATCCTAGCTATCTGTGTGTGCATCAGACAATAAATAATTGCTATATACTTTTAAGCTATATATATCCTTCTGACAGAGGCTCTTTGCAGGGTTAGAAACGCCTGAAAATATGACCCGGAGAGGGAGGGTAACATTCCCAGGCAAAATATTCTTCCAATGAAAGAGATTAGTGTCCATGACAAGAAACTTCTGTATTTAGGGAGAAACATTTGCCATACCCTCAGATTATTGCTTTTCCTAGTGATGATTTCATTTCCCTGCTGATGTTGGAAGTGAAGCTATTGGAGTGACTGATAGGTGTAATCTGCAACTGGATAGTTCTGCTGTATATGCATGCACTTACATATGGTCACTTAGCAACTGAAGCATCAAAAACACCTACAATACATCCAAGTAATACTGAACACAGGCTAATATAAACCTATAACAGGAAGGAGGTTCAGATTTAAAATCAAAATTTCAGTTTTTAGTGAGCTTGCTGTGTCTAGGTAGTGCAGTACTTCACTGAAGGTAAGCATCACTCTAGAAGAGTTTATGATGTAGTGTTAGATAAGAATGACTTTTCCATTTCAACCCTGAATTGTTAAATTCTCTAGAAATACATCTGAATACTATTTCTGGCTAATTAAGATATACTAAACAAGTATGAAGAAATATTAACAAATACCAAACAAATTTCCTTAAATAACAAAGGGATAACTTCTGTTACCAATCTCAACTTCTCTGGTAACAGTGAAAGTGTACAGGCTAACCCCCGCCCCCTTCACCCCCCTCAAATTTATGTCTTGGTACACCAAATATATTTATAGCATCCATAGGAACACATTATCTTTTGATATATTTTAGGACTCTGTAGAACAGCATTACTCTAAAGTCAAACAGACTCTCAATTTCAGAAGCAACTTTGATTTTTTTTCACCCAAATTAAAATATTCTAAAGAGGCAAGATGTTCAGAATGTTCTCAGCTTATTAAATTGCATTGTATTTAGTTATCTCAAGATAGGCAGTTAGAAGTACACAAGCTCACTATTATGTGGATAAATTTAGATTATACTTTTTATGAGAACTATTCTAATTTTAGCAGTTCTACACAGGCAGCTACCCCAGTACCCCAGGGCTAGAGTTCTATGCTAAATTCTAGAAGGTAAGGTAGATAAAAAGTCTTACAAAAATAGGTACTAAAGTCTTTTTGCTCTCTAAACTAAGTCAATTTAGAATTAATTAAATTTTCCATTGAAAATGTTTTCTTTTGGATCCTAGACAGGCTGATCTGGAGCTGTAACAAAACTTCTCCTAGTATTCATTCCAGTTACGGGTGATCCAACACCTTCTCAGATAAATGCCGATATTCCAGCAGCTCAAGTCCTTAAAAAATGACCTAAGATTTCTTAGTCTCTGCCTGGAAAATAAATGTAATTTGAGGGTACGTACTCTAAAAATGTATACTGCATAAAGTGCTGGACAGAAAATACTGGATTTATTCACAATTTTCTTATTGTTAGATCATCTGGATAAGAATTGAGTTATCTCTTTTGTACCTGAATGGAACAAATATTTGTGGCTTGTTTTGAGTTATTTTTGTAAACCGAATTATCAAGTGAATCTAAAACCTAAAAGAAAATAAAATTCTATTAATGTCCACCTTAATACCTTTCAGGATTGCAGCTGCTATCTTAATGAAAATAGACTGTGATTTGAAGCTGTTCCATTTTCAGAACAAAGCATTGCTTTTTCAGTAGTGACTGATGGGTGTGGGATGTTTAAACAACAATTATTGAGATGTTCATTATTGTTACTACCATACTTTTCCTCCTGCTGCTAAGTAGTACTGTTTTAACAACTGGATAAGTTTCATAGGCACCCCAGCATTAGCCAAGCATTCTGTTGCTAAGCAACATTTAGTTCACATTTTGAAATATTTGTTTCATTTGACATATTTCACTCAGTCACTTTCATATGCAGACTGAGGCTACCTTCATTTTCATATTTTAAATACAACTGTTTATCAATGGCATCGATTGGCATACATTGCATTGAAGATGCTGGAAACGACAATATATTTGGTGAAAGCAGAAATAGAGTGAAATTACACTTTGTGTCATATCAGAGCTCCTTGTCAGCTTTTCCATTTTTGTGAATATTAAGTTGCAGATATTTCAGCTGCTTAAATTTTGTTAAAATGCTTTAAGATTTGAGGCCTAACAAGGTTTTAGGTACCATATATACAGGTTCAAATGTACTTTAAAAAGAAATGCTTGTGGATACTAATAGACAATGTTTCATTGAACTAAAACAGTAGCAAATCTATACTTTCTGCTAGGGAATTTACGATGAAATTTGAAAAAATGAATATAATACAACCTCATATAGAAATGGAAATGTGGAAATCATGGCATGAAATTCTATACATCCTACATAAGATTGGGAAAAGCTTCAGTATACACGTTTTAAAACTGCAATGTTGTATCAGACCATTTTGACAACAGTAATTTTGTAGAACACAACATTCTGTTTGACAATAGAAGCACAATCCTGGAAGCTGGAGAGGAACAACAGAACAAAGAATCCTGTTTTGAACATTTAACAGGCAAGAAAAATGACTGGATGATTTGGATAGTGACTCTGAATGACTGTTTTCACAGCTGACCTCTGACCTCATAGCTGATCTTGCTTTGAGGGGGAGGTTGAACCGGACACCTCCTAAGGTCCCTTCCAACAGGAACGATTCTATGACTCTACAAATATAGAACTGGGTGCTCAGTTTCTCCCACGTGTGCATCACTTAACAGTAACCATCCAGCTTTGGATTTCCTGCTCAATCACAGCATTATCACTACCACATCATCAGTAATTGCAGCAGCCAGTGAGAAGGCTGTGTAGGAGGTAATGCGCAGACATTGCATTCATTTAGACCTTTCCCTTATGTGTAAAAGGAACCTGTTTTCCGCCTGACCAGTAGTAACTGTAACCTCACGACCTTTCCTTAATTATGCAAGTATACTTATAGCTATACTACAATTGCCTTCAGGCCCTTTGGTATTCCTTTGTTTCCATGTGCTTTGGAAGTCTATATATGTATATTACTGTTTTTCCAAAAAAACTTTTTTGGGGAGTAAGGGAGTTAAATCTATTACAAACAGTAAAGTTTCTCCAGCGTGAGTAAAACAAAAATTTGTCTCACCTCATTTTTGTTCAGAATGTGACAGTAGGTTACATGGCATCTTACTCTGAAGATTATGAGTCAGAGCAGAAGGAAGTTGAGTGGGAAGGAAGTTGAAAGGACACAACGTCACCTTAAGAGAAAAATGCCATCTGGATCATTCTTGCATAAAGAGGATTGGTAGAAAACCCACAAAAGTGTGAAATGAAAATACTGATTTTTTTAAGCAGTCCTACAGTAGTCATTAGTAGAGCCAGATAAATAAACAATCAAAACCACAATAAAGTCTCTTCAAAACTACTGAGACTAGCATGTCAGAAACAAATTCAAATAATATTTAATGTTCAAATATTATTTAATGTTGAGATAGATGCTTTTTTTTTCTCTTTATACAGTGAGAGTTAATTGGGTTCATGACCTTATCTCAAGGATGGAGAGAACTGCTCAATTTATGTTTTGTTAGCACAGGTAATCTTTCTGAATGTATTGATGGGAACAGGTCTATTATACACAAACACAAATCTAGTAAGTAACTAAAATCAGGGTCTGTAAAATGTAGACAGTGAGTTAAAATATGCAGCTGTTACAGCTACAGTAAGAGCAGCTTCACTTGCATTCAACTTTGAAAATATGGAAATCTTCATCAGTCTTCAGAAAAGCTTTTGTTTCTTTGGCATAAAAGTCAAGTTTTGATTTGTTATGGAGAAGAGGGGCATGAGATACCTAAAAACCATGATGGGAGAGCTATTTCTCCAATAATGCTTATTGTAAGACATAGAGATATAAATGTAAGTATTGAAGTACTGCAAATAAGATGATATTATAGACCTTGATAAAACAAAAGAAGACTTAAAATGCTCTTAGGAGAAATTCCTTAAGAACAGAATAAAAAAAAAGGAGCAGGAGTTTAAAAGAGATTTGCTAAACAAGGGGAAAAAAAACCCTAAAGTTAGTATTTTCTAGACTATAGAAGCACTAATATAATTTTCTAGTGGTATCATGGTCCACAGAGACACAGAAGTTTTCCATCTTCATCACAGATATTTTCTAAGTATTCTAAGTATTTTGAGAAGCTACCTGAAAAGTTACGCATGCCAGTTCTTTGTAGTGAGAACTGATAAAGTCAGCTGAGGAAAAAAAAAAGAAAAAAGAAAAAACTCCACGCACTCCCCACCTGAGAAATGGCGGCCGGCAGGGGCCGCGGCAGGTAGCGACGGCGGCCGGCAGGGGCGGTGCTGGGGCGCGGGTCGCGCCCGGCTGCGGGAGGGGGGACCCGGCAGAGGCCGCAGCTGCGGGAGGCCGCGCGGGGCCGGCGAGGCCTGGGGGTGCCCTCGGGGCCCTGACAAAAGGTGATACGAATTTTAAACAAAGTTGTTGTTTTTTTTTTTTAAAAAGCTTTAAACTCTTTAAAGGTTCCTGTAGAAATGCGAGTTATTTGCAAAACCCATTACGACGGAAGAAATTCCAGTTCGCTGCGGGGTGAGATGTCCGAGGCGGGACAAACCTCACCCAGTGAGGTAAATGACTCACGAACCTGCCCTAAATACGCCATAAAATATTCGCCTAAAGGAATATTTAACAAAACAAGCAGGACTATACAAGTTTTCCATTTTTTTTTTGATAGGGGGGTTGTTTGTTGGGCATTGTACTGGCAACTGTGAATAATCTCTCTTGGTGGGCCCAACTGTGGAAGTTTTAGCATAAGAAACAGCTGTTATACTCTTCGGCCTTAACTACAAACTGTAGATGTTCAGAAATGAACACATCAAGTAAAACTAAGCCAATTTTTATGTTTATAGCTATACAAGCAATGCTTAATTGCAGAAGTACTGGGTATTGATAAAAGAGATAACTTACAAAAACAGTAGAAGTTTTAGAAGAAAGAGATGGGTTACTTTTCACATTTTTTAGTAATCCTACTTTGTTCTGTTGCAGAAAAGATTGAGGACTTGTGAGAATAGACAGTGGGATTCCCCAATGAGTAGCTGGCTGTGTATCTTTGATGAAACTTTCCAAACCCATTTTTATTTATTTGTAAAGAGCAGAATTTCAAGCTTGCACACATTGTCAGAATTCTTTAGTGTTATTTGCTATATAAACAAGCAGCAGTTTGTCATTGCTTCAAAGAGTACTCTTCAATTTGAAATACCATTTAACAAGTGAAGAAGGAAGGAAAAACATGAGAATGGATCAACCCCAAACTTCCTCTAAGCTGGTATCCCATCTCAGACAGTGGCCAACTGTGGTTGCCTATGGAAAGAGTAGATGAAACACTAGGTTTGAAGTGATCCCACAAACTCCAAGCAGTCAGTGGTTTAGGGGCTGCCTGAGTTTATAGCTGCATCAAAACTGTTCTTTCATAGCCATGCTGATAATCATTGCTGCTCTTGACTGGACGATTTCCAATTCCACTATATTGCTTTAAAGTAGGATTACCATAAGTGCATACAATGTTCAAAATGTGTGTGTACCATGGATTTACAAGTAGCGTAATAATATCTTCTGGTTTATTCTGTATTCATTTCTCAGTGATTCCTAACATTCTGTTTAACTTTCTTAACTGTTGCTAAGTGTTGAGTTGACATTTTTGAAGAACTATCCACAATGATTCCAAAATATCTTTTCATGGTGGCAAAGGCTACATTAGAGCCAGTCCTACTGTATGTTTTCTGTGTGTAATACTCTTTTTCCTGACATTGAATTTCATCTGGTATTTCATCTGTTCATCTATGCTTTTTCTATATAATGTAGTTTTTAGGTTCCCATTTTGATATGGCTCAGGATATCTAGAAAGGTCACATTACTTTAAGAGCCTTCCAGAGACAGTTCCATAGAGGAATCATAATTACTGAATTTCTGGTGGATTGAGAAATTCTAAGTTTTGGGTCCAAGTGATGAAGATGTTATCTATATGTCTCAGATTCAGAATAATTTTGGTATTCAAGTATATGGAATTATTCAGAGAGCTCATGAAGTTACTGTCACACTGTGACTCCATCTTGGTGTTCAGAGCTGTAGTTTTTGGTTTACAGAAAATATTGCTTGCTGATGGCAGAGTTGTGAGTTAATTTTGCAGTAGAGGCGCTTTAGACTGAGTATGTTTGGATTAAAAATCTGAAGGTTGGTCTTATTCCTGTAGATATTTGAGACAGGTATGAGGTTTCTGTGAATGTGATAGATACTCAGGAAATGCCATGGTTGAAAATGACAGGACTGTGAGTTTTCTTGCTTGTGGATCAGTTTTCAACTGGACAGTCTAATTTCTCTACATGACTGGAAAATGTTGCTAAACTGTATAGGAGTAATTCAGAAACATTTTAATCGAAAGTGTTACATTAACACTGCTGTGAAATGCTCTGTCATTCTTACATAATTTACTTCCTCAAATAACAGTGTCTCACTCATTACTATCCTTCCAACAAGTTTCCAAGATGTCCACTATACAAAAGTTAATATGTAAAGGTAGACATTCTAATTAACCTGTCCTAATTTCTATAGTTTTAGCCTTAGTAATGAACTGTGGTCTTTGCTAGACTAGTCCATTTTTCTGTGACACAGGACTGGCTGCTTGAGTCATCACTGTGAGACTAAAAATACTAATAAAGCTATAAAATGATACACATCTGTATGTCATATATACACATCAAAGACTTCTGGCTTTCATTTGTGTGCAGCTCCTTAGTCTGAGTTAGTATTTTCTCTTGTCTTAAATAATTCATGTAATCCAGGAGGACTGATCAGACTGTTGTTTCCGGCCTTACATAGTGATTAAGAATTGGATTTAAACTGACCAGTGTAACTGTGTTTGATGCTTCTGAAATAATACTTTCATGCCATTGTGTTGGTTTAGTATAAGAAGAGCTGAACAGAATGGCTTTTGATGCATTCTGATGCTGGAGAGAAGCTTAATTAAATTTGCAGAGTGATGAGCATCCGCTGTAGGTCATAGAAACAGAGATGTAACAATATGTTTATATTGATTACATGAAAGAGAATAAGGGCTATTTCTCTTAATGTCAGTACTAGGTGAAAATAAGAAATAATTGCTTTGTCCACAAAACCCACATTAAAACCACTCTTTGGAGTTTATATGAAGTCTTAAAGTATCTCAGATTTCTTCCAGTGATAATTCTAATGATAGTAGTCATTAAAAACATTTTTTTACTATCCATACACTTTGGGAGGTAGTTTTATTTATAGTCTGTGTACAAAGACTGAAAGAAAAGTAAAGGCTGTTAGACTGTGAGCATATTTTGTCTTAATTTACCCACATGACTAAAGCAAAATCTCAAAAAAATTTATGAAGTAAACTTGATACTTCAATGAAGTAACTCAAAACCAACAGCATTTAAGTGTCTCTGAAGTATGGAGACAGCAGAAACTACATGATAAAGAATGTGGAGCATACCATTATTGAGTAGGAAAGCTCACTCAGGAAAGCTATCTCCTGCTTCAGGCACAGGCTCTACTGATAAAACCCGTCTCTGTAGCAACTCCAGGCCCATATTAGCATGAACTAGAGGAAGAAAGGGGAGGAGGAAGAAGAAGAAGAAGAAGAAGAAGAAGAAGAAGAAGAAGAAGAAGAAGAAGAAGAAGAAGAAAATTTGAACTGAGGTAGCACTGGAAATTAGTTTTTCTAGCAAAACTGAAAAGCAATGGTAATAGGAGTAGAAATTTAACTGTGCACATAAATTACAGCTGGACTGGACTAGAACAACAGACCAGTTCTGGCCCCGGACTTTGTTCTCTCCTCCCTCTTTTTTTCTTTCACAGTACCTGCTAATACAATGCCCATCTGGGCGTAACCATAACCAGTTTTTCCCATCACTGTCTTGATCCAGTATTAACTAAAGAAATGGGATATTGTATGTAAAGAAGAAAGCAAATGCAATGGAAAAAGATTAATTAAATCTCAATTGTATTCATTATGTCCCAGTTGTTTTGCTTAATTACTCTCCATTCTCCAGCCTTTGTCTGTTTCTAGACTTATTCCTATTTTAAGTTACATGGGAAAGAAGTTTGTCTTCCCTGTGTATTTGTACAACATCAAAGACAGTAAGTTTCCTTTTTGACTGGATCATTTGTGTATAATTTCAGGCTGAAAACATTGACAATTAAAAATAAATATTATACTCCCTAAGGAAGATAAGGCTATATATAAAGGTTTTTTTAAGGAAAAACACTTAGAAATATATAAGCTTTTGGCAAATCTAGTTCAGTCTCATGATCCATCTGTATGATAGTCCTATATTCCACCTTTTTCTTCTATGCTGGATGAAATAAATTACAGCTAAGTCACAATAAAATAGTTTATCAGCATATGCACATAAATCCCATTCTAGCTGACTAGGTTACTCGTGTAACAGATAATGCTTAAACAGCATCAGTAGCACATGCAGCAGAGCTATAACAAATGACAATAAACGCACTGCAGAAATGAAATGGACAGTTTTTTATCTGAAAGAAGACGAATGTATTATATGAAATCCCATTTTGACTAGTGGTTTGGCCTTTAGCAGAATATTCGAATTATTGTTACATGTATTACCCTTCCACACATTGAATTTTACTGCAGAATCTTTAACATGTAGAGAAATCCAAATATATGTATATATGGCTAAAAGCTAAATCCTTATTTGAATTCTTATCAGTATGGATGGTAGGAACATGGCTTAGGGAGTTTTTAAGACACTTAAGCATTTCAGTTTTAAAATTTCCCTTATGGTACCACTGTTGGAGGTTCAAATTATAGTGCTTAATCCTGTTGTCTGAGGTCATTATGCAGAATGTATCTTGAAAAGGCAATTTGTGCTTTCATATGCATGCCACTACAGTGGCTTATTTTGCAAGATGTATGGTGATATTACAGTATTATGAGAGGACAGGATTAAACTTTATGCAGTGAAATTGCAATGATTTTTAAAATGGAGTTACAGGGATATTTCATTATTTCTCTTGATAAGTCACCAAGCTTGCACGAGGTAGACAATTCTGCAGAAAACCAACCTTCTACCTTCCCCCCAACAAATACATCCGAGAAGCAAATAGGTGGCTCAGGAATATCACCCACCTGCAAAAAGGACCAGAAATGCAGAAAAAATTGACACTAGCAGATATCCATGAAATCCATAAGATAATGTCCATGTAGATACTGATTATAGGAGTTGAACTCTGGTTTGTAGTATCATTAAGTACAGCAAATTTTCCCCCCAAAATCAAATTAATCTTATAAATTTCAAGAAATTATAATAAATTATAATATACAGATCTTTTTTCCTAACAGATGTTGCTGCTTTCACTTGGACTGTATGGCCTTCATATCATTTTAGTTTAAAAGGGAAATGGTTTACAAGTTACCTCACTCTGTCTGGCAAGCACAGGTCAGCTTGGTGGTGGAGTGGATGCAGTGGAAACCACTTTTGTGGAAGAGTTCTGTCGTGATAATGGCAGTGTATCAATCATTTGGGGTACAAAGAAAAATGAGGATTGGTCCTGCACAGTACAGAGATAGAGTATTCAGTTCATAAAGTAAAAAGTAATGGCTGGTTCAAACACTGAAAAAGAGACTGACCTTATATTTATGATAGTGCTAGCCCCAGGAGTAAATCGAAGAGCACAATCCTTTAGATATGTGCTTACTTACATGGTAAAGTTCATATTTGATCTATATGGTCTGTGAAGTAATCATTCCTTACCCTTTTTTAGCCTTTCTCTCTAGTATAAAACAGAAGTATTACAACAAAAGTACAGTTTATTTCTGCTATATAAAGACAATTATCCTGGTGTTTAATTGTACTTGAGCTCATGTGCAGCTTTCATTCAAACTTTTGCTGGAGGTCAAAAATGTTAAGCTATCTGCTTCTCATTTCCCAGGAACTTACAGTAGAAGGGCTGAAGGGAATACTGAGGCCAAAGGACATCATCATGCTGTGTAATTTAGTCAAAGGTGTTTTCATGAACCTGCTGAATTTACATGTGTTTTGTTTACACTGCAGAAGAGGTAAGTGAATTTAATTAGGAAGAAAACATTCTGAGAAACATCTGTTAAGGGTTATTTAATCAAAGGTTTCACAAAGCATCTACAGCTTCAGGAAGAACATTTTTTATTTAACTTCTACTTTACTTATGGTTTCTGTGCTGTATATGTCAAAAGTGTTAATATTGTTATAAAAATAATTTCATCATTTCCTACACTATGCAGTTAACATAGAAATATTTTATTATAATGAACCAACTGCTCTTTTCTTAAAATAGAACTCACAGCTTTTGGCAAATTATTGTGGAATTTAATTTGCCCTAATCTGCTATGGTGACAAGTGCAATATAAATAAAAGTGTGAAGAAGAAAAATGTGCCATTAAGCCAAAAGAGTAAAAGTCAGGAGATACAGGTTAAGATTTTTCAAAACTGGAACCTAAAGTTCAGACCAGAACCCTTCAATTAAGTACCTGAAAAAATGGCCTGGATGCTCAGAGGTTTTGAGCATTCATTAAATTCCAGTTAAATCAAGGAAAACCACTGTGTGTATAATTAGCTTGCAAAAGTTAAGTTAGTTCTGTACACACTTGAGTATGGATATACATATGGATATACAAGCTCACCTTTAGGACCTTACCAAGATAAAAAAATGTTTTCAGTTCTGCTGCATTGGATTCTTTTTTTTTTTTTTAACACCTTCATTCTCAAATTATTTGTTACTCTGCTTGAAGTATAAGCCTCTGGGGATGAGTTATTATGTGAGAATTTTATCTATCTCTTTCCTTCTCTCCTTTAAGAAAAAAAAGTCTCTAGACTCCATGGTTGTTGAGAGGAGTCTTTAAAAAGAACTATTGGAAAAACAACTGAAGGCCAAAATCCAAGAGAGCAAAAAGTAAACAAAAAAAAATACTTAAAAAAAAAACCTAAATGATTTTAAACCTGTCTCATGATGTTAGGGGTGGGAATTACTCCTGATTTTTTTAATGTGTGTCCTTACCCACACTGTTCTAGGCAAGTTATTTAACCTTTCTATGCCTAACTTCCTTTCTGTATTTTTTAGCTAAAATAATAGTATATACTCATCTCTTTGGGTGTTAGGAGATTTAATTTAATAATGCCAGTGAAACACTTCATTAAACATAGGAAGTAATATGGAATTTTGGAGTATTATCATAATTAATTAAAAGAATTTCCCCAAGACAAGGAAGGAATAATTATGTTTTATGTCAGGTTATTTTGTTTCACAATATACATATACTTTGCTATATTTTAGTATGACTTCTAAAAGAATTTTTGGACAGCAGTGGATGAAAACTGTACATTAGGTACATTGTTAATATATTTGGATTTATAACCTGATTGCAATTTTCAGGTTTTTAAAAGATTCATTATTTCTTCGCTTCTGTGGAATTGATGAGTAATTAGTAGGTAAATCTTCTTGTATTTCTTTCTGGGTAACCTTTGGACTGGCATTTTAGCTAAATATTACATAAGATTGTTGGTAAGACACAATGGAATAGTAATAGAAGCAATGACAGAAGTTACTGCATATATAAAATTTTGGGGGAATCTGAATGTTTTTAAGTAGGACTGGTTGATTACTTCAACAATAAAAATATTCAGTGATGCCTTCTCTTGTTCTTTAAAACATTATTAGATTAAAAGTCTTCCGTTTCTGAACACATTCTGCTACTTAGAAATGAATATGTTATTTTATGATGAATTGCAATATTAACCAAATAATGCATTCCCTAAATAACACTGCACAAAATTCCTTTTATGCCCATTTTATCATCCATATCATCATCGAAAAATATAATAGTATATGGAGTGATCATACTATCTTTTAGTCTCTGTGAAATATTCTTTTCCTCACTTAATAATTCTAAAGCAAGCAGAAATCATTGACCCTGCTGCAGTAAATGACTATTTTTGCTACTAGCTTCAGTGCAATCAACTTTCACATGCCTTCAGTAATCTTATAGCAACTTGCCAGATACTGTTACATTCAGAAGTTCCATGAAATAGAGAAGGACTAGAGAAAACCTGTGTGGAGCTCCATCCTCTGAGGTTTTTCCTGGATCTTCTACCAACAACTTAGCTCCTGAACAGAGAAAAAGAGGGAAGCTAACAAAATACCAGACTAGGAAGCTCTGGCGTGAGGGGAGAAGTCTCTTGAAGATACACATGTTTGGGACAGCCTCCTTTCCTAAAAAACAGCAGAATCCCAAGCCTATCTGTCTAGAAGAGGTACTTAGTAAGAAGCTTATTAATATTCACATCTATGAGTTCATGCTCAACATAGTGAGTCAAGTCCCTACAGTGTCAAAGAGATTTTACTACTTGTGACACTCAAAACAATAAAAAAGTCTAGATCTTTTTATTTACCCCCTGTTTTTAAATTGATTTTTATTTTTCACTCCTCGTGGTCCTATTTCCAAGCTTGTTTTCATGGCTATGAGAACTTCAGAGCTTATTTTACAATAAATAAAAAATTAAAAACCTGAGACTCTTAGGACAACATGATTCTGGGACCTATTCATTTATGGAAAATTAAATACTGAAAAACTTCAACAAAAGGCCCCAGATTGGCAATATTGCCCACTTATTTTGGTTCTCAAAATGATTCTCTTCGGCACGATCTAACTGGTGTGTTGTGACAAAACTGTATCTTTTCACTTCAGATTAATCTATCTATTTTTGTTATCATTAGCCAATTGATATGTTCAGTTTGATTGTTTTTAAGGGAATATAAAGAGTTTACATTTACATCTTACTCCCTGTACTAAAGTTAAATAAAATATAGTGTTTTCTCTGAAACAGTTCACCACTGACAAATTTGAGCTATTGTTTCTGTGCTTATGCAGTCTAAGCACAGTTAAAGCATTGAAGACATTGTGTCATGTTACCTGCACCATGTCATCCAGGATGCAAGGTCTCTTTGTCTTGTTGATGTGAAAGGCTAATTAAAGACAATGAAAAAAAGGAGTAAAATAAAAAAGTAACTATGTATTAGACTAGTTAACTTTCTAAAACAAGGCCCTTTTGATCCTCCCTCAGAAACTTTTCAAGAAAAATTTCCATATTATGCTTCACTGCATGTTGTTACAAGTAGATCATCCTATGGTCTGTGCTATTTCATTCTTTGAGCATGAGGATATAGTAGTGAAATTAGAAGGCATTATATTAAGAATCATTATGAGGAAATATTTTTTATATAGTTCATATATGTCTAAGTATGGCTAAGTTGTAGAAGCCAGTGCTATAAGAGGCCTTCAAGAAAAGCTGTGGCATTTCAAGAGAGACTTGTGATTCCTGAGAACAAGCATACTTGATCACACAAAATCCTGTGTTGATGTCTTCCAGGTATATCTGGTGATGAACAGAGGCTTCATGATTCCTGTTCCTTTTCAAGTTTTCCCCCTTACCTGTGAAAATCTCTGAAGCAGTAGAGTATTTGAAACAGATTAGAGTCCTCCCTGGGGTACATTCCTTTAAGCAGCACAAAAGAGAAATAAGTAAGATTAGAATAAGAAGGAGAATTTAAGATCTTCATAGCAAATGTAATGCATGAAATGGAACTGAAAAAGGCAAAAAGTGATATTTTGATTGTGATACATCATTATCATCACAGGTTTTAGTATGTCCCTAAACAATTCCATTTAAGAACCAGAAACATAGAATGTTAATACGTTAGGCAGACCTCAATTGTAAACATGAATTCATTATGATGGTACTTGCTGGATTACGCAGAGTGATCCAGCACAAAAGCAGACCTCTGTTGCTGATCCCTGACATCATGTGTAACGTCCACTACACTTACTATTCCCTATACTTAAAAGCATTATATCTGTCATGATAATCTTGGACTGGTCATAGTGTGGCAAAATGCCAAAATCAGGCCTCTCTTTAAAAAGAGTAAATGAATAAAAGGCAATAAAACAAATTACCAACAACTTTGTGGATAATAGATAAATTCTCTTTTGACCCCTCTAGATTTGGAAATGAATTATGTTTACCATACCACCTGCCCAGAGAGTCTATTTCTGAAGAACTTAAATTTTCTTCTCAAGTGTTGGTGGCCGTGTTTGGCTCTACCCTGCAAAGGTAGAAAGGTATCAGCATGCTTTATAAGGAGGCCACTCATACTTTTTTTTTGCTTATGGAGTAGTTTATTAGAGTATTATGGAGGACTGTAATAGGTTGAAGAATTGTAATGAGATAAATGTGTCAGTGTACGCTTTGCAGAGTTGTTGGGCTGTGACTTTCTGTAGACAGAGCTGAGCATTACTTCCGCAAGTATTTTGAGCTGTTATAGAAAATGGAATTATAACTTTGTAGAAACTTCAGAAATGTTTTCATTGATTTTGATTCCAAATAGAAACAATTTAGACTTTATATCTTCTAACTCAAAAATGTTAAAAGGATATTTGGGGGTTAGTAAAAAATGTCAAAATATTCTTTTCAATTTATAGTTTTAAATTTTATAATATACATCTCAAAATGAAAGTTAGCAACTTTTATAAGAATATTGGAACTGACTTTTTCAGTCTCAGTAAAATTGTTGTGCTCTTGTGGAAATTATCTGCTTAGATGAACTGCATTTTCTAAGGTGGAAAAAAATTCTTCAAACTCGGGGCTACAAATATCATTCTTTTTCCTTTTAATGCAAACTGAGTGTCTGCTGCAAACATGACTCAGGAAACATGAAGATCCTGTATTTATGCTTAATCTGGCCAAGATACAGAGACTGCCCGCAGCTGCAATACCATAAATAGCAGCCATATTTTATCTGTCTTGCCCTCAAATGGAAAAAAAAAATAAAAAAAAATTGCTAGAGTAAATTAAAGTTAGTTGAAAATGAAGAAAATAGCTATTTTCAGAAGTGGGCTAGATAAAGCACAAAATGTATTTTCAATACTTTATTTTCCTTGACTTCATGATAATGAGGTGGAAAAAAAACCCAAACAATTCCATTTTCTATCAGGGAGAGTATCCACTTTGTATTACTCTAAATGTTAAAACCATTTATTGAATGAACTCCTTGAAACCAGTGATTTTTGGTGTATAGAGCTGTCAGAGTGATATTTAAAATGAGTGAATATGGTCAGTGTATTAAAAAAAAATCAAGCATTTTAAGTAGCAGTATAGCAAGATTAAAGGCCAACCTTTTAGGTATAATTGCACTTGAAAGACTGCCAATTAAGTTGAGAATTACAACTACAGTGCTTATTGCACATTTCTAGCTCTGAAAATACAAGTAGATGGTGGGGAGCGGGGAAACTGTTTTCTTTAAGACAATGACCCCAGGGAGGGAAATTTGCTGAGGCTATACATTAGAAGAAGCCAGTGATGCTAACACCCTTCAGCGGTTTCTTACCAGAAATACACATGGGTGGAAAACAAAGGTGCTTTCACACAGCCTTTTTCCTTCCTGGATTATGCGAAGAGTTGAGGGATGTGGCAGCTTCCTGCCGAGCTGCTCAGTAGCTCCAGCCCTTTCAGTTGTGGGGGTGTTCCTGTACAGATGAAGCGAGGAACCGAGACGCTGCAATGTCCTTGCAGCGCGGCTGCCTTAGCTGCTGCAATCTCCAGGTATTTTGCTGCTCTGTACCCAATGGGGCTGGCACCCAGGCCATCGAAAAATCGGAGCCCAAGTGTCCTGTTATGTAGAAGTATGCAACCCAAACCAACCAAAAATAAATAGTGGTGATTACAACAAAAATAATGCTTGTATATAAAGAGGAGACTGGTGTGTCAGCTGCTGGTACATAGGCATAACAGCTGCGCAGCCCTGTCAACAGCCAGTGCTAGGGTGGAGGATAAATCTCTCTCCCTCCAAAACGCGTTCCTTGTCTCAGTAAATCTGTATGTGATACAGACAATAGCTAATAGTCTATCAGAGGTTTCAACATTCGCATTTCAAAATAATTAATCTGGTTGATAATCCACAGTTCTTTCCACTGAAATTGTGAGAATGTAATTTATAGCTTGGGTTTTCCATGCTGAGTATTATGGAATCATAATGTAATTCATCTACATTCTCTTGGCCCCTTGGAGCACATATCTCTGAGCTGGCATTCTTATTAGGAATGACTAAATATCACCACTGTTTCATACCCATTTATGCTACTATCAGGTGACCTGCTTAATGCAGTTGTAAATAAGGAAAAGCTAGTTGCTATAAAACTGCAGGGCAAATCCTCAAGGACAGCATTACCTTTGACAAACTAGCAAAATACTTGAAAAGCTTGAAAAATTGTAGTTGGAAATCCATAAAAATGGAGTTTTCAGCTTTAGTGTTATTCTAAAAATATATTTTCCTTTTATATTGCACGAGTTCTTTTCCCTTTGTATTCCTCTGTACTCTTTACAGTGACATTTAGCTAATGCAGCAAGAAGCCACAGCTGTTTGGGAGGGTTGGGAAACGCCACTATAAAAAGGGCGTTTTAAACATACAGAAAAGATAATTCAGGATGAGAAGTGATCTGCTGGGTCGCCAGCTATTGTTCTTGGAGTGTTCCAGAGAATCACTTCCCTGATGACTAGAGATTTTTACCTTCTTTCTAGCATAAATTCATTCTTAGTTAGTGCTTACACATTTATTTTTGTGCCAACAATATGCTCTGTCTTCTATAGCTCTTTTTCCTCCTAAGTGGTTACCCAGTGAGGTATTTAAGAAAAGCAGTCATAGCCCCTTTCAGTCCTAATTTTGCTAAAAAAAACAAACCAAACCAAACCAAAACAAAACCTGGGCTCTTCAGGCCTCATAAGGTTTTCTATTCCTCTGATGGAGGATCTTAATTACCTTTATCTCTGTCTGGTATACTTACTATTTTTCTTAAATACATGCAAATTAATTGTTCTTTTTGAAAGCAGTTGAATGGTACTTTTACACATAAATCATTGTCCACTTTCATAAACTTTTGCACACTGTGATACACATGGAATAAGCCACCAAGATACGGACTATCACATAGCAATGAAGATTTCAATGGACAGCTATCAGTACACACACAGTATTGACTCCTTGGATGCGTATCTGAAATTATCCTTATGGAAAAAAAGCACTGTACATGATGAACAACTCCCACAGAATTAGAATTAAAAAAATTTCTAAATTTTCAGATATGCAGGAAAATTCTGCACTTTTAGTAGGTAAAATATATAATTAGTTCTGCAGCACTCATTATTATTATTTAACAAAAAGATGATCCATATTGCATAGTAGCTGGCGCCCTACCAACTGTTTGATCCTAGAACATTAAGAAAAATAAAAAGAATATGTATAATAGCCTATTTTGCTGAAATATTTCATATGATAGATAAAATACATGGCTACCCTCACTCTTTGTTTTAAAAGTATACAAAAAGATGTACCTTATTTTTAATAATTTCTCCCTTGTATTGATAACTTAATTCTAGGTTTTTAACCCCATGTGGATTGTAATTTTTTTTTTTAAATCAGTGTTCAAAATGAAAGGCACGGAGAGACACTTAGCTGTCGAGTTGTCAAAGTGAAAGAACAGTACAATATAGCTTTTATGTGTGACTATGAGTACCTGTTCTGTTCTCAGAAGGAGGTCTGTGTTTATATAATACAGTGTAATCAAGATAAAATTACTATACATGCAAGTGACAGTTAATTGTATTATGGATCTTTTAAGTAATAATGTCTTCATTTTTGTAACCTATTGTATGCACAACGGTGCAGAAGTTGGCTGCTACTCAGGCATGGAGTAGCAGTAACGTGATAGGGACTTGGGTGCCTGTTAGCACTCTGGTAGCTGTTAAATAGCCTACCAACATAAACATATAAAGAAGCTAGGAAGATAAGCGTGATGAATTTAGGAAAAGTGTTCTTAACTGTTGATGGCTAGGACAATACCTCCTAGTCTGATGCACAAGTTTCTTTGGCTTGTTTTTGTTAGTGAGCTGTTAAATCAGAGTGAAAATTTAAACCTTAAATATATCAAGCAAGAACTTCAGTAGATATTCATCTTCTGCAGGTGGGCAGGAGCCTCAGATTGTGTTTGGATCAGGCCATCTGACTCAGGCTATATGGAAGAAGGGAGCATTGTGTAGCACAAGAGCAGAAGCAAGTGAGAACATAAATTATGCGTATACCAAACATAGAGAGGGATGTTTGTAAATCTGGTTCGCTGATGTAAATAGTTGAAATTACAGTACAAATATGGCAATTAAGAAAAATTACATATGAATAACTACCAATAATATGTTTGTAATCAGAGTAACTCATTCTCCAGACTCGTTATATAATTCTTCTGATACATCTGTTTGAAGGTTTTCCTTGTCAAAAAGAAATACAATTAGCCACTTATCATTTTAAATAGGAATGTGAAGACAAGATGATGTTCTGAAATCTGGTGATGTCAGTGATGTTAGTGAAATCATTTTTTGTTAATTTAAAACATTCCTTGATGAAAATAGTATTTAAAGACCTCACTGATTAATTTAATCTCAAAGTTTGTCTTGTTCCCCAAATCCTGTTTTGAAAATTCCTTTTCCTTTCCTTGGTGTTTGATGGTGGGAGGAAATGTAAGGATAACAGTTTGAGTTCAGTAGCAGATGTAATTCCTGCTTTCTTCAGGAGCCCTGGTGAAAGCTATGAATCAGAAACCTCTGCATCATGTATCTTGAGAGGTTGCAGTTCTTGAGCCGACTTTCTTGCCAGAGCTTTCAGTAATGGCAGTTCTGGCCTAATTCTTAGAAGGAAACTTTAATGCAGGCTCTTCTCTGAAAGACTGATATGTTTATTTTCAAAACAGAGGTATGAGGTAATTAAGAACCACAGTTTAACCTTTTCCCTTTCAGCAATGCTGTAGGATAAGCAGATTTGCCTTCAAAACCTGGATTCATGGAACTGTCAGTGTTCTTTATGTCCAATAAAATACGTAGCTTTTAAAATTAATTTGATCACCTATTTCAACATAGTTTATTTGCCTAATTATCTTCATTGCCCTCATATCAAACACATGCCAGTATGGGCTAAGAAATGAGATTGGACTTCATCATATATAATTCATTTGATGCTGTTCTGGCTATTTTCCTCTTTTGGATATATCATAGTCTATATTTACAGTGGAAACAGCACATGACAGGAAGGAGAAGATGGTATGGAAGTGCCAGTCACAAAGGAGAAAAGTTCAACTAGGAATGAAAGACTGAGTGTAGCTGGGGGAAGGGAGAGAGGTTTCACTCCCATAGGCTTTTTTGCTGTTAGCAGTCTAAACATATTCTTTTTTAAAATGCTACTTGGTCGTGCTGCTTGTTTTGTTTTTGGTTTCTTTCTCTCTGTTTTTTTAGTCTTATTAACTGAGGCTTGGAAAAGACTGAGAAAACACAGAACTGAATGACAAATATTTTACTTTTTAGTTGCATACTTTCTTCAGCTCTGTGCCTGATGTATATGCAGTAACTGTTATAAATGTATCTTATCTGAAGATAAGGCACTAATAAATACTTATACAGATAAAAATAATGCATTATTAAAGAGATTCAAGTTCACATTATATCTCCAAGCTCAAATAAATGCAAAGCAGATGTGAAATCTGCCAATCTCAATCCCAGTGTTTTAGTACATTTCCTTATATTTATTGGGGAAAATAAAGTAAGGAGAGCAAACACTTCTATTGTGCTACATCCTGCTACCAAGTATTTTACTTGCTTGTGTTAACACTTCCTTAGAAGCACTTTCTTAGAAGGTAGGTTTGATAAGCTGTAATAGATAATTATAGCTAATGTACACAGCAGAAGTTAAAAGTGGATTTTGAAAGAAATACATCAATGTACTTTAAAGATAATAAATGTTTGGCTCAAAATAATTAAGATAGGATTTTTGTTTGCTAGTAAGGTAAGTCCTTGTTTCAGCAAATGATCTTTGAATGATAAAAAAGAAAGTTGGATTGTCCAAATAAAATGAAATATATATGAAGGAGAAATCCTGCTGGCTGAGCAAATGGGATCCAAAATGTTGTGACAAAAACACTGAAAATCTGGTGACATCTTACAAATTCTTTTGCACAATCATTGGAAATATATGCGCAAACTTTCTTTTGTGTCAGGGCCCTCCCTGAGTGCACTAATAGGCCTTAATGGCCATGACCTGGGGACCTGCTGCCACCCTGCCCAACCGCAGGCTCCTGAGGGAATCGCCCTCCCAGTGCTGCCTGGCCTCTGGGCACCAGCTGGTGCAGCTGGAACCCTTCACCCCTCTCCAAGCCTGCCCAGCCTCCGAGGCACCCCAGGGCAGCTTGAACATCTGCCATCCTGTGCCCCCCGCCAGCCTCCCTGCCTGCCCCTAGCCCTGTACTCAGATTGCTCTTTGATTTCCTGGCTGGACCTTGGACCTGGCTTATTACCTTGTCTTCCCCTGATGCTCGCTGGACTGTCGATAGGGCCCGTTGCTGTCACCCTGGCTCTGCTCACCCCCCTCTGGTGCTGTGGGATGCACCCTGTCGGTGAAGCCACTGACTGTCCTGTGCTGTGGCCTTCCTCAGCCTTGGCTCGCCCTCCTTTACAGAGCAGCCCTGCTCCCGCTGCTCCCTGATTATTCTGTCCAGCTGCTCTGCCTGGACAGTCCCAAATCCTGGGCGTCTCCTGCAGAAAATCATTAAGTGCTGTTAGTTTTCATTGCAGAACTGAATTCTTAAATCATTCCTACTAAAAGCAAGTGTATGTTTGTGTGGCCATTAGCAAAGACAGCTAAATAGTTCTTAAGCTGCATACTTAAGAAATTAACCCCAAGTTATTGCTAGTAAATACATTTGTGAATGTGATAAAAAGACTTGGCTGGATTTTATGGACTTGATTGTGCAGTAGTATAATTTACAGGTATCCATAGAGAACAAAGTGCAGAAGGTGGCCTGCAAAGTATTACAAATGTCTCATAAAGAATTACATTTTAATTAAAATATTTGAATTACAGACATGTACAACAACAAAATGTAATATCTAGCCCAATGATCTGTGGGCTAGAGCTATAAGGGTGCTTAGAGTTTGCAGGTGTTTGGTAGGCAATAGTTGCAGGGATTAGTTTTCCTATAGCTTGGATGAATAACAGTGTCCTAGATCCCTTTTGCCCAATGAATCCAGGCCAACTCTTCTCTCATCTCCCAGAGGTTTGCTTTAACCATCTGGTTCCCACCTGTTGTGCCTGGTGATTATTCCCAGTCTTTCCTGGATTTTGGATTTTTTGCAAAAACAAAACAAAACCAAACAAATAAAATCAAGATTCATTGAGCAAGCAAGAAAGAACAAGGCATTTTATAAGGAATGAATTTTCTTAGGAAAAAATGAATTCCCTCAGGGTATCTTTTTAATAGGAAGGGGCTGAAGCTATCTTACTTGTGAAGAGCCAAAATTTAACTCCTTCAGATCAGGCTTTCCCTAGAATTCAGGTGGAGGAATGCCTAATTTTGCATATTGGTCATATGATAGGTGTCATGTGGCAAACTGATGTATAGGCTGAAGGAAAGATTGAGGCATTCAAGACACTTCAAAAGTGGAAGTGCTCACAGACTATTGACATAATGAGGATTTGGGGAATTATGCTCATTATAAACATCTAATTCAATTTTAAACAACTATGTCCTTGTGGATCTGAGCTTTGCGAGTGATGTGGCCCAAGCATACGATATGGGCTTTAAAGTTTGCGTTTTCCATGGATTGAAGCACAAATCTTGAGGTGGTGATTTCTCCTAGGCTATTTTATATTTTTAGTAACCATTTTATTTTGGTGATAGTATGCTCAGGAAATCTGGCAAATGCTTCCCACATGTTCTTACACATGTCATTAATTTCTCTGTGCATCATTCCTATGTCTATAAAATGAAAATGAGACTTTTGCTTCTCACTCTCTTGTCTGAAGGGTATATTTATTTCTTAGATGTAACAAGGATTGAAAAGAATCGAATACATAAAGTAATAAGGAAGTTAACATCCAGAATCCAGAAATCCTTTCAAGAAATTGTTATTAAAATGGATTCTGAGAAGTGATAGTTTTGAATGTGAATCTAACTTGCAGATGAGATGTTCAGTGGTAACAGCACGGGGGACACCAGCTTTATTGTTTATAAGGTCCTGTTTTAAACTCCATTCATTTGCTCTGTCTGAAGCTCTCTTCCTCCAGCGCATGTATAAAATACAGATGTATTTTTCACATAGAAATCAAAATCCTGAAAAATGTCTCTCTTGTAGAACTGATGTTGGAAATCTCTCAGGAGACAAATAGAAGCAAACTTTAGCCAGAACTGGGTAATAATCTGCACTTTCCAGATGACTGGGACAATCTCTGGCCCCAAACTCTCAAAATAATTGTTCAGGTTATAATAGACAAGTGAACTGGGACTTTCATTGAGTATATGGTAACTATTGATATGTATTGCCTTCCATTCTAAGCCAATAATATATTTTTATTAAGAAAAAGACATAAAATAATTTGTTGGTCTTAATCATTTTACTTTTTAATCTTGATCAAGAAGATATAAATAATTAATCAAAGTTAAAGCTCTGTGCAGTACAGTTTATAGTTTAATATATCTACAGTCTTTACCATTAAGAGGCAAAAATACCATGTCTTTGCTCTCTCTCTTTTTTAATGCTATGTTATTTTACCCTCATTAACAGTGTAGCATCAAAGGAATAAAAACCACATCTATACATAAAACAGTTATTTAATTCAACAAAAGATGTGTAATTCATTAGATTCTGCCTAATTTAAAGTTCCTAAGTGGCATTTCAAGAGGCTGTTCAGCCAAATTGAATACTGATTCTTACATAGTTATAAAGACTTGAGATAATTTGTCTGTATTTGAAAAAACAAGTATGAATTGCTTAAAAAGCTAAGCATTTCATGAACATTTATATACTAGGTGGTGATCACCTCAGATGTTTTTTTCCTTACTTTTTTTACCTGAAGAAAGTCAGTCCACAAGACCAGAGCAGTGGAATTAATTTATATATCTGCAGTTTTATGATATGTCTTCATGAAAAATATTTTCTAAAGCACAGGCAATTTTAAATTTTGTCGTGTTAAACAGGTATCAGAACAAAATAAGGTGCAGAGTTGTGTAGAGCAAATGTTATTTACAGATTGCAGTAATTCTGAGAAATAAATGCAGTACATGTTGCTACAAATAAAGAAAAGGCTTTATCATCTGAGATAATCTTTGCAGTTGAATAGACTGTAATTCAAATAAAGGTTGAGGTAAACACAGTTGTACAGAATCTAACACCCCCAACTTGAATAGGAACATGCTTCTTAGTAGCTCTAAGAAAAGTAGAGTTGCCCAAATCAAAATTTAAGAAATATTCAAAACTGGAAAATTGCTGAATTTGCTGAAAATGTCCTTGTTTGAGACTAGACATCTGTGTGTCCTGCGAACTTTGTTATTTTTCATATCCACAGCTGTTATAGGTGCCTAGCTCAAAATCTTAGTGGGTTCCTGAAACAAAAATACCAAGGTATAGAAAGCATGCTTGGAGGAAATAGTAATTATATCTTTCGTAACATAACCTCGTGGAATCAGGATGCTGATGACTAGCTCTACACTCTCTTTCCACAGACTGAAGTCATTTACCTTAAGACCCAGGGGGACAGTGGCAAGGGTGAGCGTATCATCAGAGAAGGGGGCAGAGACTAGAAAGTTTATACACAGTTGAAATGATATATACACAAACTAAACTATCAGTGTTGTTATTATTAGTTCAGTTGCAACAATACTTCTTTGATTAAACTGTAAAGACTTTAATTAGACCAACAATAAATTCTTGGCTTTGCATATATAGTGTGTTCCTTTTGTCCATAGTGAGATTGTGTGGAATAAACCAGTGGGAATTCAAGCAACCTATTCTGTCATTTGGGTGCAGCAAATTGGTAACACTATCACAGTTGGCCAGGAAGCAGAAAGCAAAGATAGTAGTATTCCATTCATCCTGTTCTGTCACTGTGTAAACTGGGACTGGAAAACAGAGCCCAGGAAGAACACTCATTTTTAGCTTATGGGCTGCAGTTTGGAAGGAAGAGGCCTGCTCTCCACTCCTGGGTTTTATTTTATATACCTTATTTTCCTAGCAGTTGCTGGGTAAATGACAGTCTGCAAGTTGCAGCTTTTCCAGAGTTCTATTTCTCTAGAATTCAAATGTATGTTTAATAATTTTAATAAATATTTTAATAAATATTTTACTGCAGTTAGGAATCATCCATGGAGTTTACTTGTTATCTATAGCTTTTGAGAAAAGTAGCTATTTGCAGCTTTTAGTCCATTTCTGTTAATTCACCTTACTCTTTCTTTCCCACAAATGTCCTTGACCATCTGTAATGCAACAATAGCTGCCAGTAAAAATACAGTATTTTTTGTTTCAAAAATATTAGAAATTTCTTCAAGTGGCAGTAAGCTGAGCACAGGCATCTATTAAAGTTTCACAGTTCATGTTCCGGTTTGCATTTGAAGTCTATAACAACATTTATGATTGAAATGAAGAGGAAAGCTATGTTCTTAAAAAGGTGTAAATTCAAATTAGGGTATTATATTAACACATGTATTTTTGCCCTGAATAATCAATATTTTTGTCCTGCAGGCATAATTTACCAAACAGACTGAAGAAATTAAGGCAATGTCCTGAATAACATCATTCTCACCATCAAACATCAGCATCAAAGCAGGGCATTTGAAGACATAAAAACAAAAGGTAATGACATTATCCTTGAATCTTCATGACTTTCCTAAAGGTGAATGTATTGAATAAGAACTGCTGAAATGTTGTTGGCACTGTTTTATACATCCCATCTGTTAGTCATAATATTGCATCAGCTAATTAATGCATGTTACATTGTGTGTAGAACAACATGTACTCTGTTGATTGCAGAGTCAACCCTAAAGTGGTTTTTGCTGGAGTTGGTCAGAATTTTTTGTCAGAAAGGGTTTTTTTCTCCGTGAAAATGCCATTTTCATTCAAATCTCCCACATTTAAAAATATATATATTTTTATGGAAATTTCTGCAGAAAACATTTATTTCAAAATCATGCATTTTTCACTTTCTAGAATGCTTTGTCTTAAAAAGTTTAAGAATTTTATAATGCTGTTTATTTTTGTGCAGTGCATTTGATCTAGCTGGTGGTGTGCTGCCACTGTCATGTCGTAGTATAAATTGTCAAAAATTGTATTATGACATGACGGTAGCTATGGTGCACAACTAATTAAATCTAATAAAGTCTGTCACTTTTAGGTTTTTTAAATCATGAAAGGCAGCTGCTACTTAGTACTGAAAAAAATTTTCTAGACTAAAATGCCTACTCTTTGCAGTGAAACAGCTGAATCAGTACTAAGTTCCTCTAATTATCTTGGAATAAGTTTTTAGGTGAATATCACATGTTCGTTGTCACAATTAAGAAAAGTCTATTTGATTTCTGAGACAGCAAGATCATTCATCACTAATGAAAAATTATAGAATTATAGTTACAACAGGTGTGTTGCTTAGATCAAATATCATTTCCTTTTGCAGAAAGGAATAGAAGCATGAGGAAAAACAGGTCAAAAATAAAGTTTTCCTATTATGTCTTACCGTTCTGGGTAACCATTGGCTCCTACTGATAAATCCTTCAGATTTATCTGAACGGTCAGTTTTCTGGACACTAAAACATTGTATAACTGTAGCTATGTCTCTTTGGCAGGCCATTTACTTAATCTTTCTTCTTGTATGGATATAGCATATGAAATAGCCATTGAGTCTTCCATTTCTTATATGAAACTGTTGTTTATATGTAAATAAATATGTTTTTATATATTACTTTAAAAATTGGAATTATAAAAAATCGCAACATGCCATCCCCACAGATAGCTCTACATATGGAAAATATAGTTTAATTACTCATTGTTTGGCTCGTTTCTGCTTTCCTTCTCACAGCGTTATTCTACTTCAATAAAGTATTAAATATCAAATGACAATTTTGTTGTTTAGTAGAACTAGACTTGGTATTTCTCATTCTATTTGGAATCTATTAATATTTCTGGCTGTTACCAATATATCTTTGTATTACCATTTGTATTTGAAAGTGTAAGCACATGTAACCCACAAGGTCAGATGTATTCTAGATAAAACAATTAGATTTTCATCTGTAATATAATAAACATTGTGTTGTACAGTTTAGTAGATACGAGGTATCTTGGTGATCTGCAAAAAAAGGCTTTTATGATTATCTGTAAATCAGGATGACTAAGGGTATATGAGGCTTTTGGCAGTGGAAAGGAAAAGGATGCTAGTGATGGAATGCTTCAGTGACTTAATTGAAGCCAGAATTTTATAAAACTCTAGATATTGAGTGAAATGGGGATATTTGCCCAGATATCTATCATCTATATATAATGAATATGTTTACAGTTTACAGAGCTGGTGAAAACATGTCTATACTGGTGCAATGTTCAGCCATCTGTGTAATACTGCCTTAAAGCCTCAGTCTGTCTCTACAGGTGATTCTGCCTTCTGGATTAACTTCCTCCAACACCTCTGGAATGTGTCTTTATGTAGTGAAAGATAATTTGCTCCCGAGAAAACGGGGAAAAAAGGTAGCCAAATTCAGAATATACTACCCATATTTTAATGTACTTAGAGAATGTATTTTTGTATTGTTAGTTTACAGACAGGCAAATCAGATTTATTCAAAGAAAGCAGACGATTACTGTCTCCTGGGAATGTTCCTACTTCAGTTTTCTTTGTTTTATGATGGCCTTTATCTCTCATCTCCTTTTATGAACCTTTCTCTTTAGAATTAGGACTACACAAACATTTCTTGCTCTTGGACTCTGCAAAACTGGTCAAAAGAAATACTGTTTCAGTGGTCTTTGAATATACTAAAAAAATGGTTTTGCTTGCTTTACTAGAAAAATCTGTTACTAATCAGATGACTTTCCTATTGTTTGCATGCTTAGTGCAATTTCTTTCCAAAAAAATCTTTGTTAACTACCTCTCATGCCAGTGATACTAATTCATTTGTGTCAAAGGTTCAAGTGTTTACTGGTAAAATAGGTTTTATAATTTGCAGTGGAGTACTTTATATAAGTCTTAACATAAGTAAATACCTTTGGTTCAACAGCAACTATTAAATATGGATAACTGGCTTATACTGAAACTCCTATGTGTACTCATTCACAATCTCCAATTGTGTAAAATACCTGGGAGTATATCACAGAATCACAGAATGGTTGAGGCTGGAAGGGACCTCTGGAGATCACCTAGTCCAACCCCCCTGCTCAAGCAGGGTCACCTAGAGCACATTGCACAGGATCGTGTCCAGGCAGCTTTTGAATATCTCCAGAGAAGGAGACTCCACCACCTCTCAGGGCAACCTGTGCCAGTGCTCTGTCACCCTCACAGTGAAAATGTATTTCCTCATGTTCAGATGGGATTGTCTGTGGTTCAGCTTGTGCCCGTTGCCTCGCGTCCTGTAGCTGGGCACCACTGAAAAGAGTCTGGCCCCATCCTCTTGACACCCTCCCTTCAGATACTTGTACACGTTGATAAGATCTCCTCTCAGCCTTCTCTTCTCCAAGCTAAACAGGCCCAGCTCTCTCAGCCTTTCCTCATAAGAGAGATGCTCCAGTCCCCTAATCATCTTTGTAGCCCTTCGCTGGACTTGCTCCAGTAGTGCCACATCCCTCTTGTACTGGGGAGCCCAGAACTGGACGCAGTACTCTAGATGGGGCCTCCCCAGGGCTGAGTAGAGGGGGAGAATCACCTCCCTTGACCTACTGGCAACACTCTTCCTGATGAGCCCCAGCATACCATTGGCCTTCTTGGCCACAAGGGCACATTGCTGCCTCATGGTTAACTTGGTGTCCACCAGCACTCCCAGGTCCTTCTCCGCAGAGCTGCTTTCCAGCAGGTCAACCCCCAACCTGTACTGGTGACTGGGGTTATTCCTCCCCAGGTGCAGGACCCTGCACTTGCCTTTGTTGAACTTCATGAGGTTCCTCTCTGCCCACCTCTCCAGCCTGTCCAGGTCTCTCTGAATGGCAGCACAGCCCTCTGGTGTATCAGCCACTCCTCCCAGTTTGGTATCATCATCAGCAAACTTGCTGAGGGTGCACTCTGTGCCTTCATCCAGGTCATTGATGAAGAAGTTGAACAAGACTGGAGCCAGTACTGACCCCTGGGGGACACCGCTAGCTACAGGCCTCCAAATAGACTCTGCGCCGCTGATCACAACCCTCTGAGCTCTGCCATTCAGCCAGTTCTCAATCCACCTCACTGTCCACTCATCCAGCCCACACTTCCTGAGCTTGTCTATAAGGATGTTATGGGAAACAGTGTCAAGAGCCTTGCTGAAGTCAAGGGAGACAACATCCACTGCTCTCCCCTCATCTACCCAGGCAGTCATTCCATCATAGAAGGCTGTCAGATTGGTTAAGCATGATTTCCCCTTGGTGAAGCCATGCTGACTACTCCTGATCACTTTCTTGTCCTCCATGCTTGGAGATGGCCTCCAGGATGAGCTGCTCCATCACCTTTGCAGGGATGCAGGTGAGGCTGACTGGCCTGTAGTTCCCTGGGTCCTCCTTCTTGCCCTTTTTGAAGACTGGGGTGACATTGGCTTTCTTCCAGTCCTCAGGCACCTCTCCTGTTCTCCATGACCTTTCAAAGATGATGGAGAGTGGCTTAGCAATAATGTCCGCCAGCTCCCTCAGCGCTCGTGGGTGCATCCCATCAGGGCCCATGGATTTGTGGGTGTCAAGTTTGCTTAAATGATCTCTAACCCACTCCTCCTCCACCAAGGGAAAGTCTTCCTTTCTCCAGACTTTCTCTCTTGCCTCCAGGGTCTGGGGTTCCTAAGGGCTGGCCTGAGCAGTAAAGACTGAAGCAAAGGCGGCATTCAGTAACTCTGCCTTCTCTGCATCCTTCGTCACCAGGGCACCCACCCCATTCAGCAGCGGGCCCACATTTTCCGCAGTCTTCCTCTTGCTGCTGATGTATTTGAAGAAGCCCTTCTTGTTGTCCTTGACATCTCTTGCCAGAATATATTGAAAGAAGAGCTAGATTTGAAGCCAGACCCCTCTGTTAGGCCTAAAGGTTCACAGGTTCTCCCAGCTTCTTTGTGTGCTAGCTCTAATTCCAACTATCACTACTGTATTGCTAATACATTATTATATATACTCCTGAAGAAGTAAAAGGTGTATATTTAAAAGCTGTGATCCCTCAAGAAACAATAAAAACCATACATTTTTATAGTAAATGCTCTTAAGTAACAGACACTAATTTTATTTGATATTTTCTAGTGTAGATGTAAGTAAATAAGATGAAATATTACCAAACACCAAGTTTTAATTAATTTACTACTGATAATATGACTGTGGTAAACAATAATTGGCACTGACGTATATTTAAGGCATAATTCAGTTAAGGAAAAGAGTGTCATTCATTATTACTTGTTAATAGAACCTTCAGACCAAGTAAAAATTTTATCTCGTTAGTTAGGGGTAACAGAGGAATGAAACTAAGTTCAAACTGTTTTATGTAAGTATCTTCAGTGTAGTTCTTTGTTCCATATAGAGCACCAAACAGAAGAAACTATGCACCAAAGGAAGCTAAACCTTTGAGCATATTGGCTTGACTAATTCAGGACTATTAAGGATCTTTGATTTAGGCACCAGTAGGTGCCTAAATATGAATGTATAACCATTTGGTTTCTCTCTTTTACTGTTCTATATGAAGCTGGCTTGGAGACTAGCTCTGCAAAGTGCTGCTGAGGATTTCTGCGAACTGTTGCACACTATCAGCTACCACAAGCATCTGTCAAAAGCAAGAACATTCAGCAGGAGGTCTTCAGCGCTCTGTAAGATCAGATCACAGAAAGGGAGGACCTGGAATATTATCATTAATGAATAAAACTGCTCAAGATTGAATAATTTAGTTATCCTCAATATCTAAAAAGAGAAAACTTATTTTTCATGTCTCAGAATTACAGAAATATTTGTGTAAAATCCCATTAATATACTCACAAAATTTGTAGACTTCAAACAGTGGAAACTTGGTCAGTCTTCTCTTACCAAAGAACCATTTTAATGCCGTTACTCCCTTTTTACCCACAGTCCAATGTTAAAAGAATTCACCTGGGACATGGAAAATGAAGGGCTAGATTCCTCTTCTTCCTGATTTACAGCCAGGATCTGAAACCAGCTCTACATGTTGTTTTGTCAGAATGATCTCAGCACTTAACATATTTTACTCACAATTGATTATATAGTAGTTCTGAATCTGTTTCTCCTTTTATTTGCACAAGTGTAAAACTAGGGTAAATTATTGGAATTGACTGGGTCTGTACAGATGAAAAACTGCTATGGAATCAAAATCTGTCTATTTAGAATGTTCTGTCTATTTAGAATGGCTTTTTAAATTTCTTGAAGTTTAAAAAACGAGCAAACCATTTAAAGCTGTTAAATCTATGTATAACATTGTATAAATCTTAACTAATGTCACCCCTAGTTGGCCACTACAAATATCTTTGCATATTCAGTACATACTTATTCCTGAAATGTGCAGTCTAGTTTCTAGTTTGATAAAATACTTATTTCAATAATACAAATAGAAGTGACCTGTGAATTAAAGAAAATGTTACTATTTAATAAGGTCAAATCAGAAGAAAATAGTAAAGTCAAATATTAAAAAGAAAACCATCACAAAATGATGCTTCTGGTTTTGCAAGACAATCTTAAGGGTTATCGGACAGCTTTGTTCAACTTACTAGCTCTTCAGTTCTGAGTCTATAAGCACAGGAAACACAACAGCAGGAATTTTTTTTTAATGTGATACTTTTAATTTTGCTTTAGTATAGGCATCAGTATGCACTAAGCAATCTACATCTAAGGGTTCCTAAACTTCAAAGTTTACAAATCTAAGTCTAATTTGCACTTTAGAGGAGTCATATGAAGAACTTCAGTCAATATAGTGGGGTTCATTGCGTTTCTGTGTTCAGTATCCTTTTCTAGTAATTCAGTCACATATCTCATTTGCATGAAGAGTTTCTCTTAAATGTCAGAATTGAGATATGACAGTAAGTATTCACTTTGATTAACATGTTCAAAATTTTTCTTGACCTTAAATGAAGACATAGCTTCAAAATGTTATCAGATCTTTAAAACTGGGTGGACGTTTGGATGGGGTGGGGGGGTAGAGGGCTGCTATACAGACATCAGAGCACAGTATGTACAGATTCTGGGCCAAAATACATAATCTGTCATTTCTGAAGATGTTCTCATATGAAAATGGTGTTCATATTTTTGATTCAAATGAAAATAGAAAAGGTTTTTTGATCCTCCTTTTATCTATCCTGTAGTGAATTCACAGTCCGTCTTTTTTGGCCTGCATTAAATGAAACAGTCACATTGCTGCAAAAAACAATGATGTGGAGAATTAACTTTTTTGGTGATGGCTTAGGCCTAAAATTGTATGCGTATGTTTAAGTGACACAGTTTTTGAGTTCAAATTAGCTTCACTATTTTTTGCCCCAATATTATGCAGGGAGGTCTGAGTGTATCTTCAAAAAAGTGTAAAATTTACTTAGACACATTTTGCTGTCCAAAGGTGGTTCTGATGGGCAGATTACTGTAATGGTGTCACCTTTTGAATGTTTGTCATTTCTTTCATGAAGCATATGCATTCTACATGCAATTAAAGGGGGAACATGATGAGATGAAAATGATATTAAATATCAAGTAAGATTTTAAAATAGATTATGTTTCCTTGCAGAAGGGTTTCAAGAAGGAATAGGAAATGTTAAACATATCCTGAAAGACCCTACTCTGATAATTAAGAACCAGACTCAAAAGAAAATAAAATCATAAAGTAGAATATAGGCAATTAAACCTAAGGATGCAAGTCTCAAATTCCTCCTTACACTGCCATGTAATTCAATGCTATTATTCAAATTTAGAATTCTGGGGGAGTCTCATGTTCTCTTTCAGTATGAACTGAGAACCATTTCAGTCCTGAGCTGACACTGCTGAGCTGAGCAGTTTTATGCTGAGCTCAGGCCAAAGCTTGATCAGAAAAATAGGTATTACTTTACTCATGTGAATGTGGAGGGCTTGCTTAGCTGATAGATGTTTTCAGAGCATGCACAAGATATACAGTGAATACAAGTAGAATGCAACCAGAAGACAAGGAAAAAGAAATAACGCTACAGCTGCTTCCCCTACGAGGACAGCCTAAAGCTAGTGGTTCAGATGTTTTCTAGGGAGACAGTACTTCTAGAGAGGGTATGACTCCATGTGGTGGCAGGAATTGAATGGAGATCTATCACATGTTGGATAATAACTCTGGCCATTGAACTGTGGAAGAAATTGTGTATGTAGGGAAATCAGGGGTATGTGAGAAGGATAAACTTCCTCTACAGTTGAACAGGGGTAAACTGTTCTGTTCCTGAAAGAAAGTTCACAGATGGTTAGCTTCATCAATGAAGTCTGGGCAGCAAGTCCTCAGCAGAGGGAGGAATGTCATACAAGACAATTTAAGTATATGAGGCCAACTTCTCTCTTGTCCGGTGTTTTCCTGGTAGCTAACCTAGGCAGTTCCACATTCAACATACACATATTCATAAATCCTGCCTGACTAAATTGCTCACAGACCGTAAGCACTTAACATAGGGTTGTGGATTCTGCAAAGGTGTTCAAATGCTAAAGATTTAGGTTCTGCATAGCTCTCTTTTTAGATGTGGGCCACCTTCTACATCCTAAATCTACATGCTAGTCCTCTTCATGTTAGAATCAGCAAAACCACCATATACAAAGTGACAGTTCCAAATCTATCCATTTTTTGAGGAAAAAAACCAATATTTGGCAAACATGTGGCTTACTGTAAATAATTTGGGTATATTTGCCCAGTAACTGTAAGCTCCCCATTTGATCAACAGTGATGACTATCAGAATGAGGTAAAAAGCAGTCCAAAGTCCATGGAAATTAAGTTAGAAGTCTAAGTAGCTTAACTGAAGAGGAATAATAAAAGTTGAGAGGTCAAAGTCCTCTTCAGTCCATGAAGTATTTTAGAATAGATTTATAGCGTTGCATAAAAGCTCTGGGGCCAATATTCTGTTCTCATCATTAATCAGAAGTATACCTGGCTCCCACTGTTTGTTTATTGTGTAGCTGTTCAACCTCAATTATTTCTTGCAGGTAAAACAGGATTTAATATGCTTGGTAACATTGGTATTAAAATGTGTATCTTTTTCTTCATTGTATTCCAATGTATTTGATAATGCTCTTGTTTTTATGGTATGCTATGACAAGTTCAGAATTAATGTAAACTAGACCAAGCAAAGTTTCCTGTATATTCTGAGAAGATGGGGGGGAGGGAGGACAAGGATTTGCCAGAATTATTGATCAGATAAATGATGAATGATTTGTTTGTTTGTTTGTTTGATAGACCTGTGTTTTAATGATCAGTACTTACTGCCTAAGGCTTTGCTGTGCGACCATAAATCTAATGCTAAATTGCTGTCTAAATATCTAGTTTCCCTGAAGTAAAATACAGGAAGCTGAAAAATTAATAATTAATATTCAAGAATCAGATTGTGCATTGTGTCCAGCACTTATTACAGACAACAGGAGTTAGAATGCTCAGCAGCTTAAAGCCTTAGATCCCAACAGAATTGGCGGTAGTTTCTTAATCAAAATGATGGGTAGCATGTAATGAAAGCTGTAACTTTTCAAAACAGTCTAAGTTTGATCATAAACAATAGACAGTAGAGATAGTCCTCTAAAGGACATTTTCATTCATTCTTGAACATTGCTGAACTAACTAAAAATCCAATTTGTAATGTATACGTTCCAGACCATGAACAATACATACTTGATTCTCATTTTAAATTCTACAATCTTTAGATTTTTCCATATTATTTCCCCCCAAGTTAAGCTTTTCAAGTGCTTTATCATTTTCTTCTCTTGACTAGTTTGATTGAGGAATATTTATAACTCCAAGTGGAGACACGTTTTTTTGTGCTGTGTCTTTAAGTCAAAATTATTTGATACTGTGCTAAAAGCATGTATTTTGAAGATGGAATTGGGCTACCTTTACTAAACCTAACTCTGTGTCCACTGGGTCTGAATTTGGCTTGAGAATAGTTAGGTTTCAATAATTCTGTATATTTGACATTAATTAATCTAAATTTTTCTCTTAGGTTACCACATGAGTAAGTGTGAAAATTCAGTTGAGTCAGAGATAAATAATACTTCTTTTATAGCATTCTCTGATGTGCAATACTGTAAAGAGGAAAGGCTCACTATTCCTGTTGCACAAATGTGGAAACAAGGGCAGAGAAAAATGAAATGATTTATCTAAAGTCACACAGAGCTGGGAATATAGATTAGGTCCTCCTAGCCCTAATCTACTACCGTATACACTGGCTAAGATAACTGTTTATAATCACTTCTTCAAATAATGACGTGTTTAAGATCCAACTATCTGCATTTATTGTGGACTTATCTGTTATATTGCATTGTTCTTGGCTTATGTTTCTCAATAAGGCTTTTTAAAGTTTCAATTCATGAGATCTCTACCTCAGTTCATTTACTTAATGCAGCACAAGCTCCTGTTATTGTACCTTCTGTGAACTAGTCCAGTAGTCAAGCTGCATTGAATAGGCATGTGGTATGCAGATGTGAACTGGAAGGGGCAACATTTTAGTTAAGTCCACTGGGATGTAGCCATGCAACTCCTATTAACATTAATGAGAATCAAGCAGCTAAATCTCAGTGCATTGTGCTGAAAATGACGTATTTGAAGGAATGCCATTTTCATATCAAGTAGTTGCAAATGTGCTGGTGCTGCTCCATAAAACTGAACATCCCAGAAAAGGATCCCGGATCTTTCATATTCTGTAGCAAAGATGATTTCTGGGAATTGTTGATTGAACAACTCCACAGGATGCTGTACATCATTTTTATTGATAAGAAAGTTGTCATTTGTATAGCCTCACTACAAAACTGAACGGGCATGAGTTCCTTCAAAGCATTATGTTTTTGATTAACCATCAAATTGTCAGCTAAACATTAGTCCAGTTCAGGCTCTGAAATGATTTAATTTTTTCTCCTGGTCTTACCTGTAAACTTGAAAGACAGAGCCGCAGGTCTGTATGGATTCTGGCCAAGTTGCTGTTTATTCAAAAGGTGTTCCATCATAAAAATTTAGCTAGTTATGTTGAAGACAACAATAACAGATTTACTCTTTTTTAGTTCAGTAGTGATTTGTAGGTAGCTATTACATACAGGAGAGAATGAGTTTAATTTAGGTTGGTCTGACTGACTGGGAGAAAAAGATTATTAAGGATGTTATAATTCCAAACTGATCTCTTATCCTCCATTACTTACTTTTATTTCAAGAGGAACATATCTGTGTGGTATGAAGTATCTACATAGTGTCCTACATGAGACAGCAAATAGTTAATAACTGTATTTACAATGCTTTTAGTCTGTGTTTCACAAGAGGCAATTCTGGCAAAGGAATATTTGCACACTCATTACTGGGCACCACGTAAAATTGCATAATGCATATATTTCTAACCAGTTACACATCAGATAAAAATTTTTGGAAAGCAAACAAGACTACAAATGCCCTCCATCTCCCACTAAAAAGTAACTCTATGGAGTAGAAAATTACTAAAATATCTACATCATAGCTTGGGGCAAGAAATGTTTATGATTTTCTGTAGTTCTGCTGTCAATGTCTGCCTTCTGCTCTTGCAGTTTAGGGTATTCTTACTCTATTACCAACATAGTTTATACCCAGTTCTTTACCCTTTATTTCATTGGTCTTTATCATTATCATGAAGTTTTAATACTGAAAATTAAAAGCAATTCAGAACAAATAATTTGATGAATTTCACCTTTCTCTCTTTAAAAGAGATCATTTCTCAAATTTATTCATTATTCAGAATGATTCAGTAATTCCTTTAGCAAATAATTCTTAGTGTGTCATTTTAATTGTGAATTATGAATATTACAATCAAACAGTTTCTGCTCTAACTTCTGTGCAGTAATGCATGTATTTGACTAACTTAAGCAATCCAGTTTGAATTTCCAACTGTGTTTGATTTTAATAGGTGTTAGCAATGTATGCCAGGCAATCAAAATCCAAATGTCATGTGATTCATGGTAACTAAACCCAGCATGAAGGCAACCTACAAATTTGATAATCAGATGTTCAGTTTAAAATTTACTTTCAGCAAATGCTCAAGCAATCAAGCCAAAAGCGTATCTAGTGAATCCTGAGCAACTGAGTGTTTTCAGAAAGTGATCATAAAAAGATAAACTGTATTTAGAGAACAAGCAGTCACAGATACTTACTTCAACTGTTTTGGGGGTTTGAGTTGCTGAGTACTTTACTCCCATTTTCTCCTACAGAAATAAGGAATTTAGCAAAGCATCAGAAAATAAGGAAAGAAATTCCTGAACATCAGTAAGTGTAGCACTGTTCCTGGGATGAGTAGGGGGACATTCATTCTGATTTCATTCATCTTTTCAAAGCTCTTAAGTCATGCAATGGCTGAATTGAGATGACTTATTTTTTAATATGACTGTATTCAATCAAAAGGATTGAACAGTGGGTTTCTGACAGATAATAATATGTTGATATACAGAATTATAGGGAATTAAACTATTTGTGAACTTGGTTCAGACTTGATGAATAGTTTCAAAGAAGTAACGTGCAGACTTTCATTCCCATTTTCAAAATGAAATAGTGTCTTCATACTTTGACAGTATTAGCCTTCCTTTTAAAACATAGTTTTTCTTAGAACGTATACGCATTTCTGTCAAAGTTACATGTAAGCACTAAATCCCAAAAGAAAACAAAAAGGTAGCATTTAAGGACAAATGTGGCTGTTCCTGGGGGTTTTTCTTTCTTTAAGTTCTTATGTGTTCTCTCAGTAGCACAGGTGATCAATGATCTCTTCTTTTAAACTAGAAAAGGAGCCTATCTTTTTTTTGTTTTAATAGCCTCCTGATTACAGCACTTGCTTTGAATTTGTTTTCTGCAGGGGGATGTCTTCTCCAGTGTGTCCCACAGTTCTGGTATCCAGTTTAGAGGACTGGAGGATCAGGACTGCTGCTAAGAGTGCACTGAGTTTCCCTCCCAGGTTACATGCCCAAATTTCCTCTCAAAGAAAACTGGAGAATAATTTGACCCCAATCCTTTTTTGACAACCTATCAGAATATGGCCATAATATATATCGGTGAAGCCCAGAACTTCAGACTACACTTGTTCCATATTGTAGATAGACTCCGAGGTCCATATTCAGTACTCTTCTGGTGCTGAACTCAAGACTATATAAACTAGGTGTGACTAAGTGCGATACATAAAAAAATACTTCTGCCATTCTCTTTGAAGAAGATAGATAAGGAAAATCCAAATTGATACAGTCTGTTTTGATTTCTGAAAGACCTTCAGCTACATCCCTTTCCAAAATCTCTTAGAGAAATTAAGCAGCTGTGGCATAAGAAAATAAATAATGGATAGATAAGTATTTTAATCAAAAGATAGGAAACAAAGGAGTAATAAGCAGTCTGTTTTCACAGTGGAGAGATCACCAGTGAAGTTTCTAGGGATCAGAGCTGAAACCTGTGCTGTTGAAACAAACTCAGGCATTATGTAGAAAAAGAAGTTTAATGACAAAGTTTGCTAATTAT
The DNA here is from genome assembly GCF_036417845.1 of Apteryx mantelli. Classification (NCBI taxonomy): domain Eukaryota; kingdom Metazoa; phylum Chordata; class Aves; order Apterygiformes; family Apterygidae; genus Apteryx; species Apteryx mantelli. The sequence goes on along the minus strand of NC_089982.1, from coordinate 48,671,065 downwards.
GTTCAGTTACTGAGGATTAAAGACAAGAGATGGTTGTGAAGAATTGCAGCAGAACCTTACGAGATTGAATAACTGTGCTTTAGAGTTGCAAATGAAAGTAATTTTAGATAAATACAGCTCTGAACTGACCAATACCACTAATGAAAAAATTCTTGGAGCATTCCATGAAAACATTTGCTGAGTGCTCAGTAAGGTTCGCAAAATAGTTGAATATTAGGAATTAGAAATTGTTAGAAAAGCAAAAGAGAATTAGAGAACATGCTTTTACCTCTGTATAAGTTCACAAGATCTCTAGTTCTTGAATACTGTAGACATCTGTTGTTCCTCGATATCAAAAAAGGATACTGCAGAAATGAAAAAACATTCACCTGAGATAGGGAAGAATGATCAAAGGTACTAAAATCAGGAATGACTAAACTAGCTCTTCAGAACTCTTCAACCTAGTAAAAGGTGATAAATCATGAGCATGAGAGGATGAAGAGAGACTGAATTGTTCACTCTCTCTTCCAGTTCAAGAACTATGAAGCACTGAATGACACAAAAAACAAGGAAAAATGGTAACAAACCAAAGGATATAGTTGTTCATACAGAGTGTAATTAAAAGTTGTTGAGTTTCTTGCCCAAAAATGCTACCAGTTCTCAGGAGGTCAAAGGAAAATGGACAAGATAAATCTCTCAGGAATTTTGATATGCAAAGGCTCCACCTCTGCCCCAGGAAACTCCCAAGCTCCAAGCTGTTGAAGGATGAGGAGAATACCCCAGGGTACTCCCATGCTTGATTACCTACAAACTTGATCTATTGATATGCCTTTCCCTAGGTATTTGTCACTGGCCACTATCAGAGATAGGATACTCAACTAAATGAGACTTCGATCTAAAACATTATGGCTGTTATATTAAATCCTGCTCCTGGGATTACTAAAGCAAATCCCTAAATTGTTTCTAGAAGTACTGAAAATTTTTTCTGAAACTTTAATATGCACTTGATTTGTGTGTCAGATACAGAATACTTCTTCATATTACACTCAAAAATATTTGAACCTATTTGATTAATATTGCAACATTTTGCTTCTTTCGAATACAGTGTGTCATTGGTCTTACTGGCATTTCATCAGTGATCTCTGAGACGCCTGACCCCTCTTCTCTGGGTACAGATCCAACAAAGCAAATACCTTGGAAGATGAACACAAATAAAGCTAGCTTATGATATGTTTATTTCTATGCCACTCTCTGCCTACACTATACCCCCTTTTTGTTATGTACTATTTCATCAAGTGGTCTTAGTCATAAAAGTAACTATATGAATTTTAAGTACTACTTCAGAACAAAGAAAGTTCCCCAGAAAAGAAAAATTCTCCGTTGTAAGTAATAAAGTAAAAAAAAAAAGTAGTGATTTAAACAAGCATCTGAGTTGACAACAAATGTGCAGGAAAGATTCCAGTTTTCCATATCATGTCTATAATACAGAAACATTCTGAGCAAGAAAATGTGTATATTTTTTAGATGGTGACAGATCCGTGCTGTCTTTTACTTATTTGTTTAGATTTGTGAGCTTCTTTGACATCACAGAGCAATTTTTTGCCCATTTTAAATCCTTGCAACCATTTTGCTAAAAGACACTACTGCCAATATACTGTGGGTTAGGGAATTGAAATTTGGCATTCGTGGAATAAATAAGTATCAAGTACCTGTGTCAAGGGTATGTATTTTGCTGTTCCTCTGTTCTATCAAATTGTAGACCCAAATGGTACAGTCTTACTCAAGTTTCTGGTGTTTACTGCTTTGAAGCTGTAAAACTAAGGGATAGATCTCCTCCACATAACTCCATCCAAAAACTGAACAGGTCTGTGACATTTGCTCCTTCCTGGCTGCTTTGGAGTGGAGTAAAAAGTTCAAAAGATGCTACACTGAGAACAGGGAAGCAGTCTCTGCTGTTCCCTATGTGTGTAAGTTGCAGATAGTATAGATGAGGCATAGGAATAAGTACCAGCCAGGCTGGAGTGCAGAGGTACAAATTTCATATTATGGACTGAGAGAAGCAGAGACTCTCCGAGGAAAATAGTTTGTGGTTATGTAAGCAAAAAACTGTTTCATGATACATATGCACAAAAGAAGGAGGAATGGAACGGAAGACAAATATCAAATCTCAGCAGGGCAGGTCAAAAGGGAATTGAAGAGTGACTTGCTAAAGTCTCAGAAATTAACAGTATTTACAGAAGTTCAGTGCTTGTCTGAGTGGTGGATAGGTCTCCCTGTGTCATAAAAGAATCACCCAAGAGCATTAAGACCATTCCACAAAAGTGAAAGGAATCGTGTAATTTGGTAGTCATTCAGAGGAGATATGGGACATATCTATTACTAGTGAGAGATATTTCTGAGGCTTTTTCCCAAAATCAAGTGTCAGTAGAAGAAACTGACAAAGCTATAAAAACAGTTTTGTCATTTGTTTTGTCATTTGTCTGAGAAACTAAACAATAGAACTTTTAAGAGAAGATGTGACAGAAGTCTGCAGGATCATGAATTGCATGCAGAGAGCAATAGAGAACAATTATTTGCTATTTCTCAGACTCCTGGAACTAGGGCACTAAGTAATATGACCAGGTAGCTGGTTTAGAACAGAACAAACACCTTTTCATACAGTGCATAACTGAATTGCAGACTTGGTGGAATTACAGAATGCAAATCCACTTGATTAATAAAATCTTTGAAGTCATCTTCACACATGTTACAAGAGTTCTAGCTTTAGGACTTTTGCAGTATAGAAATGTATAGAGATGGTAGTTTTCAAAAACCTTTAATGTATGAAATACATAACAGGAGATAATGGTCTAAGCAAATCTTACATTCTCTTATGGGGGAAGATATGACCTTCATAACTTAACACTTTTCATTCCTTATGGACTGTTCAATTGATGGTAGAAATAAATTATTTCATTCTTCTGCCCTTTGTTGTGTAGTCCCTTTTTTAATGGATATTTTTCATTGAAATGACCCATTTGTAACAATAATATGTTTTCAAACTATAAATATTGATAGAGCGACAGTATGGATGTTTATACTATGACTATTTGAGAAGTTTCTCAAACACCTATGGAATGAACAACGACATATTAAAAAAGCAAGTTTTTCTGCTTATTCCCCAAAGGGCAGTTTATGCATTATTTTAATCTGTTTTATTATATAACATGCTTTTCTAAGATAATTACTTAGTTTGGGGTTGGTCTGGGAGAGACTGAAGTTCTGACCTGAATCTTTGTTACAGTGAACAATACATGTAAGCACAAATTACACGTCATTAGGAAGAGAATTAGACCAGCTAAAAAGTAGTTTACTGCACAGTAATGTCAACCAGTTAGTACCAAAGTCTCCTGTCAGACTCCATAAATATATCCAAAGTTTTTCAAAATATCAGGTTGTCTGTTATCTAATGTTTAGTGCAAACCACAGAGGCACCAACTGCCCAGAGCAAGTTTTAATCCTGACTGAGCTGTAGACTGTGTAAGGTTTGACAAGATATTTGACCTCCTTGTTCCTCAGCCAACCCAGCTGTAAAATTGATAAAAGCAATTGCGTAAAAAACAGACCTCACTGGAAAACAGATCTGCCACTGGCTTGGACAATAAATATGGGTGAATAAATGGCAAACACACTAGAGTCATCACATCCTGTTAAGCTTTATACTTACATAACAGAGGCTAAATCTGAGAAGTTGGTTCATCACATATTCCTGTGTAACAGAGATTAAAAAATGGGAGAGATCACTGAAATGTAATTTCATCTCCCTCACAGGAAATGTAGTACAGCTTCTGTATTTGTTAACATAGGATACAGGATAGTTTTGAGTAAGTCAGCTGGACTTCTGCTGCCCACAGTTATCCCACTGTGAGGGATACTGATAATTTTAGTTGTGCACTCTTAGAAGAAAAACAGATAACAGTTTTATCTAAGTTGTAAATATTAGCTAAGAATATTAAAATGGAATTTCAAAATATAAGTTAAAGACGTTAACTTTCATATTTCTCTCAATTTGAACAATGAGAATTTCTTGACAGCCATTCAGATCTAATAGATCTCACACCAGAGTTTAGTACACTGTCGCTCCCTGGCTTAAACATCAGTGTTTTGGGTGTGTATTACTATATTTGGCATACGTATTTATCTACGATGACAATTCCATTCTAAGAAACACTTCTCTGTCTGCATCCTAGAATATATGTTAGCATTTAGCCATGTGATTATATCAAATAGCTTAATCATTTACTAAACCCAAATAAAAGCAAGATGTGTGTGCAGTCAGTAATGACTGTTTTAATTTTGAGTACTGTGTAGAAGTTTTACATCTACGAGGATACTGTGTGGAAGTTTTACATCTACTGAGGACAGATTACTTGATAGTCTGTTATTGACTGCTGAATACAAGAACACAGCAGACACTAGAATTGTTTAATTCAAATGCTGTTGCTTCTGCTCTGTGGCTGGGTGATGGAAAGCTTTTTATAAATATGACTAGTAAACAATAACTGTCATTTATGCCATTGATGAGAAATGTGTCATTCAATGTTATCTAAAATAGGGAACAATATCAATTCCACAAAATGCTTCAGCAAAGTCTACATTCTTTCTTTAAATTGCTAGTTGTGTTACGTGGTATCTTTAATAGCACCTTTTGTTCATTCAAGACATCTTACATTTTAGCCTCTTCAAGAGATTATAGTATTTCTGTGCTATACTCTGATGTGTTACTCCTAAAGGTTTGACACTCAGAAGCAAAAAGTTCCTCTTTCCTTGCAGACATTTCAAAATAACTAATTACTAATATAATCCTCATAATTAAATTGTTAATGCTGTGGAAAGAAACTTTTAAAGTAACAGCAATATATGTCATGCATTTACTGCTGTCTTCTAATATCACCATTTTGTCACTCTAAGATTGCAAATACAGTCAAATATATCAGTGTATCTCTATTTCAACAACAGGAAAAAAATCTTATATTGTATACAATGTGACGATAAGCAGGCATATCTAGGTTTGGAAACAGGAGTTATTACACTGCCTGGACGAACTAGTTCAGTGTAGTTTGTAAAGGACTATCTCAACATATCCATATATTAACCAGAGTTTAAGAATTAATTAAGTAGCGTTCAGGGCCATCAGCACTTCCTTTCTGTTGTATTTCTTATATAACTTTTAACATACTGCCATTGATTTTAGCCCAGAAATTCACATTGTTCTTCACTGAAACAAGAGCAAATGAAAAATGAATTGTCAGAAGTATTTACTGCAGAAAGTAGTTATTAGATTTTCTATTTTTACTTCTCAGAGAAGTACTTGAGTGGGGGGAGGTAGTCTTTAATCCTGCTTAGTGTCCAAAACATAAAAAAATCTCTAAAGAACCAGCAGTAATGTTGCGTTATATTCTCAATAATCAGCTTCTCTTTCATAACTTCAGCAAATGACAGGAAAAATATCAGGACTATTCAGATTAAAGCTTGAAGTCCACAAAACATTGTAGAAAAAAAAAAAAAGGAGCACTTTAAATCCTTTTTCTCCCTCTTCTATATATGGCATTTTAAATTTTATGTTAATTTACAGAAAACCTTTATACTGCAGTGTCTTGTAAGCTCTTTCTAATGCCAGAAGAAGTAACTTTAAATGGGCGCTTTTTGATGGGTAATGTATAAGTCCCCAGACACAGTTTTTAGATAGAACCTTACCATGTCTAAGCTGACACAAATGCCAAATATCCCTTACCCACAAACTGCTGGCCAATTTGGGCAATATACCAGTAAGCAGGGGTTTCTGTTCATTTTGAGCAGCCTGTGCATAGTTTACTGTTGTAAAGATGCTGTACAAGATAGAGGAACAAAATTTGGCAATAAACCATTCCAGTCTACAGAATATGTGTTTTGTTTTGTTTTGTTTTGTTTTGTTTTATTTTATTTTATTTTATTTTATTTTATTTTACTTATACAAAGATGGATCTAAACCAAACCTTTGACTCAGCTACCACAGTAAATGGAAGAAATTCTTGTATGTATCTGAACTTGAATCTGAATTTTATAACTCAAACTCACCTCTCCTGCAGTGCCTACGTAAGTAAGAGTCATAACAAGTAATTTATTGTTCAAATAACAGACATTTTCCTCTCTTCACTTCATTGATTTAACATATCAAAATAACTTCAGTCATTATGCCCTGATGTGCATGTTAGTCCGGTTATTCTCCAAATATGTAAGAGATCAGTCTGGAAGGAACTGAAAGGCTAGGCGGCATTTCTGGGTGATGTGAGGCCTGGGGAGGCAAATTCTCTCCGGATAAAATGCTTACTAAAGTACCAACAAATCTATCACTACTGCTGGAATATAGAGTTCAATTCATACCATTGTGTGAAGGGTAATTATGAGATTAGGTGGTATAAACATTGTTCTTGCACTGCATCAAATTATTTTCATACAGCAGCTCTCATAATTTCAATAAATGTCCATATCTTTTTTCTGATCTTTCTATTTGTAGAATCCAGCAAAGATTAAAGAATATGTTTTCATTAAAGGCATTGCAAAAATACATTCTACCTTCAAATACGTTAACTAAGAAGAGATTGTATAACTTCGCACCCTTTTTCCCATTGTTTCATTATATAGATTTCTAATGCATTTGCATAATTTAGTTTCTCCATTCAGAAAAGGAAGCCTGCCATGGGATTTATCAGGAATGCTAGAGAGAGTGCTAACATGTCAGAAAGGAATTGTGTTTAAGTGTTAAATAGCACTCTTATAGGTAGATACACTCTTTGTGTACCTGCCAGGGAACCAGCATGCTGTGTTTATCACCTTGAATGCTTACTTCCTGGCTTCAAGCTTCATTTGCACCGGTATGCAGCTGGCATAATCAACATGCTGACACTTTGCAGCTTGACTTACTGCTTGAAATTGTGGAGAAAACTTTGTCTGAGTTTCTTGTCATTTTGTTTCCTTAAAGTTTTCCTTGAAGGAACAGATTAAATGTAACAAAATCAAGCCCATTTGTAAAGCTGTCATTCAAATCTCTGATAATCTTAGCAAGCTTGGCTACTGTAGAAGTCTAACTGTAATGCCTACCACTTATCGTAAAAATGTAAAAGAAGTACAAACTTTTTTTTCTATTTCCTTGCCTCATTCAGGTCATTTGAGACTCATCAATACATATGTGCAGTTCCTGCTAGTATTATAATGCCGGCTAGGTGTATGCATCACCTGGAGAAGATACAACCTTCTGCAGAACTGTTGGCTTGAAATCCTTTTGTTTTACACTTTGCTGCAAGCAGTACATGCTGTGCGAACTGCTTCTCTACCTTTAAGCCTTTTACTTGTTTAAAAAGTAGAAAAAAAAGACTTTCACAAAGGTGAATGCTTAGAGAAAGAATGTGAATCAATATGAGGGCTGGAGCTGGTTTGTTGTAGCAGCACGTTTTCCTAACATTTGGGAGAATGGCTGCGTGTGTGTGAATGAACTTTGGATAACGGGCTTCAAACAAGTAACGACTGACTGACTGCATGGCAATCAAAAGAACATGTTAGAAACAGTGTACATTTGCCCTGACTTTTGCCCTGATTGTTGGGTAGCTGGTAGCATAGTTCTGTGTCTGCAGTGACAAATAGCATCTAGCTAATTTGCAAGTACAATATTCATGGAGTACTGGGAAATGTGATATTGTGCCTGCCAATTATGCAGCAAAAATATGCATATTTTAAATTTCAGTTTGCCTCAGGTTTTTGAATGTACTGTTACCATTCAGAGTAGACACAGGGAAATTTAAACAGTAAGGGTACAAATGTTAATTCTCAGTATTTCCAGTATGATAAAGAATGCATAACTGGCTGTGCTTGTGGTTACTTTAATCATTTTAAGTGTGACATTCTGTTGAATGCTAGGGAGTGGTCACTAATTTGAGCTAACAAGTAATAGTAATGCTAAATAAATGCAAATATTGAGATAGTAAGAAAAAAATTCTAAAAAGACCAAATCAAAATAAATCTAAGTTCCAAATATTTGGAACAGGTTGGGCTTAATTTATATGAGTATTTGGAGGTAGCCCACACATGAAAGAATACACTTGTGTGCAAATATTGTTCATGAATGAAATGCACAAAAAAGTGTTTTTGGAGCTAAAATTCAAACTAGCCAGTTGGGGAAGAAACTTTATGAACCTAATTAACAGTCAGTTGAGCTGAATAATGCATAATAAATACTCATTTATTATTTACACTGAATAGTTCCTGAGGAATTTTTAGGCTGACGTTTGTCTCAATAAAATATTAGTCAATAATGGAAGATCTTGAACAAAGTTTTTAAAAAAAGACCAACAGCTTATTCATTTTTGCAAATAGTCTGGGAACAAAGAGCTGAGTTTGCATTGCAAGTAGTTCCATCAGCTCTGTCACTGATGAGGAATGGATATTGGAACAGAGGGATCATTTCTTTGGTCCATTATGAAAATTCTTTTTGTTTTAGAATCCAGTTCATTAAAAAAAAAGCTAAAGATTTTATTCTGAATACTTGTGAATGAACATATGCTATATTACATACACAGTTTCATAGATCTACAATTATTTACAGTGTCTCAAAGAGATGAAGTGCTTTTTAAAATTGTATTTCATGATGCATCACTCTGAATGGATCTCCTGGCCTTTTTCTTTTTAATTCTCCTCTGGATTTTCATTAAATTGCCTAAATCTTTCTAAACTATGGCTAAAACTGTGCAAAGTACTTTTGCCAAAGCCTCACCTGTGATGTAACTCAAATACCAACCTTCCTGCATATAATGATCTAGAGTTAATGGCCTTTTTTTTCATTAGCATAATGTGACTTTCAGTGAGTTTGTGATCCACTATAACCCTACCCTTAGCTAATTTCCTATTGAACTGTTATTTCCCATTTTGTACTCAAAAACTTTATTTTTCCTTTTTGAGTTTAGTCTTTAGGATATGTTTGTTATTGAATACAATTTTCTTGTTTCAGGCCATTTCACAAATTTATTATGAAAAATTTGAATTGAATCCTGCTCTCCAAACCACTTTCAATCCCACAGATCTTGGCATCATCTGTGGACTTTATAAGTGCAGGCTTTAACTTTACTGTTATCCAATGTATTAAAAGCATATTGAATACTACAAAACCAAGGCCAAAGTTTGTGGTAGTCCCACTGATGTATACATCCAATTCGAGACACGTTTATTAATAATGCTTTTTCTTCTCTTATTTAGTCATTCAATCTTTTTAAATTAATTTGATCTATATCACATTTTTATTCTTTCTTATGGCAATTCCGTGTCAGATTGTATCACACTATGATGTTAACAAAGCTGTTAATCAGGTCTGTTACTCCTCTGCTCCCATAAGCCAATAATCTCAAAAAAAAGAAAATTAAGTTAACACAACTTTAAAATTCATGTTGACTGATTCTTACCATCTCATTGTCCTTTAAATGCTTGCAGGTTGTTTCATAATTTGTTACAGTATATTCATGAGCATTAAGCTAATCTGATGACTCTCAGTTTCTCTAGGTTTTCTTTATGTCCTCCTCCAGACCCTTTCCCACATTCTCCACACATTTTTGAAAATAATTGCTATATTTCAAAGCTAACTTATACAGCAATACAGCTTATCCCTGACTTCTTTTTCTATACCCTTCAAGCTGGCAATAATTGCCATCAGTTATCTATGCCCTCCCCACCTATACCTTCCTTGTAAAGTGTAAATGTTGCTGAAGGATTGTTAGAGAAGCTTGACAGAGCTGCAGTTGTAAAATAAGCAGATTTGTGGGATGTTTTTCCACACATTTTTAGGATGATTTTTGTGTGTGATCAAAGGAATAAAGTTAGGTAGTTACACAGAGGGATCCTTTATGTCTTGTTTCAGAAGTGAGGTTTATATATAATCAGAATTGGACTTCCTTTTATGGAAATTTTAAGTATAGAGTTGACATGCAGCAGTTGTCTGTAGGTCTGACGATAGGTAAAAATAAAAGTAGTAACTGAGTTGGATTTATTGGAGGAAAAAGGAGAAATATCGTGTAAGTTAGCAAACATGAAATTGTTTCAGGGGAGTATCATGTGTCTGAATATACCTCTGGGGCATCACAGATTGCCTGAATACGAGATTTACTCCGCCATAGAGAAGTCCAGTGTTGGACTTTGTGCTACAAATTATCTTGCGCTCTTTTCCCTGAATGGTATGAACTGTTTACAGATTTAGAGTGCACTATGGGCTCCTCAGGTCATTACCCCAAGAAGGCACAGCTGGGGTAACCTTGGAGTGTATTGGGTATGAAAAGCTTTAAGTTCAGAAGACCTTAAGCTCTCTGTTTCTTGGTTCCCAGAGGACTCAACATGGCTGCAACAGTCTAGAAGGGAAAGTGATATCATGCGGTATTTGAACTCTGCATTAAGACTGTTTTGTCAGTGGATTGCCTAGCTTTCAGTGGAGAAATCCACAGTCATATAGGTATCATGTAGGTTTGCAGTTAAGATGTTAGTAACAATGATCGTAAGTAAGTAGTGATCATCAAGTAAGTGTTCATAATAAGGTAATTAATACTGCTACTTTACTTGCATGTAGCAGGTTTCATTGCTGTCCCCAAGCATTTAATATCATTATCCCCAAGAAAATGACTTGAAGAAGTCTGGTGATCTTACAGTGAGTTAACAATCCCCAGACAGAATCACAAGATCATTGGGAGGTCAACTGAGACTACGGTGCAGATCTCCCATCTTGAATCCAGTATTTTCTCCACTGGAACAAACCGTTATTGTCAGATTTCTAAGCGTTCCTCCTAACTTCTGTACGTGGTGTTACAATAGACTGGAGAAAGCAATCATGCTTTAACATGTCTGGAATAATAGATGTTGACAAAGCCAACCAAAAAAGCCTCACATATACGTCCTAAAAATCTGTCAGTTTTATTACTCGCTGATTGTAGTAGCTTTAAGTGTGTAAGAGAAGACTTGTGTCTCTGTCTGCTTTCCCTAGGAGACATAGCTGCACCCGAGAAATATTTTTACATTATCCTCTGTTGTCCATCTCTTTAAATCATTAGCTGTAGAAATTAGTGTAAGAAGTGTTTTTGCATACTGTCTGGCACCCTTTACTGTGCATAAATATCCCAAGCATAAATATTGTATTGTTGCTGATACTCTGTTATAATTAAAATACAAAGATGCAAAAATACCAAACTTAAATATCGTATCGTCAAGCAAATTAAGGGGATGATCTTTATATGACAGTATGTGCATGTGTTCATAATAATAACCATTTATATCAACATCCCCTTTCTGTTTGGGTGCTTTTTATAAATAAATAAGGGTATTTACAGAATTTACTGGCACATCAGCAATGACATATTGTATAAAACTGGTATGACACAGTGATGAATCAGAAGCATTTTAAATTAAAAAATATATAAATTTAATGTACTTAATTCTTCTTAATATATTAAAGAAGACCAAATAAAATCTATGCAAATCAAACCTAATTAAACTTCAAACTAATTCTGTTCCCTCTTTCCTCTACAAAACAATAATCTTCTTTGTGATTTGTAGCTTTCAATGTTGTTTTTAATAGACTTTTGATATGCAGAAAGTTTGTGACAAATCAATTCAATTATACTGCATTCAAGATCTAAAGATGCTTCTTTGCATAGGGCACTCTGAACTCCTCACATGCATGGCATCATATATCATACACTGCATTCTGTTGCATGGTTTAGAAATAGTTATCTTTGGTTCCTTTCCTCTCCAACATCCAGACTTGCCAAGGAAATCTCTGGCAAAGCAGGTTTTCATTCCTTTGTCAGATTGTTATAAAGGTGCTGAGTAGATTGTCATAGGTTTTATTGATTTTTCAGCAAACCATAGGTGAGATTCACCAGGATGTAGTAGCATTATTAGCAGGCTTTCAAAATCCTTGTCTCTCTGACAGCCTGTTGGTTATATGGCTTAACCCAGGACAGAAAAATTTCTAGATGCCCTGAGATCCCTGCCTTCACCAGGATCTTTTGGAGATTCATAATCCTTACTCTGCAGCAGATCAGGCTCTGAAAGAGAAGCAGAACAGGGAGTCAGGAATGGCTCTGACATTGTATTTTAGAAACTTTGAATTTCCTGTATTCTTTTTTATTTCTTTCCCCCATGAGTATTTATTCAGGAAGTTTAAGTATTTTGATTTTTGTTCTGTACTAGAGATTTCAGAACAGGCTTTTTTGATTTAAAATAAACATGACAAAAACCCAAACCCTAGATTTTTCTAAATTTCATGCAGTGACTTCAAGCCATTTGCGTCTTATTTTTAAATGAGAAATGAATCCTGCAGGGTGCTCTCAGGAGGGGTCTTCACTGTGATGTGATCCCTTATGGTCTGTCATCTCCTAGATTTTTTAACTTTACAAAGCTTATTAGTATTTCAAAGCTCATTCCATGGGCTTCTTGAGAGGGGGTTGTCTGAAAAAAAGATATAACAATTCTGTGTTATTGTATTACCTACTCTGGGAAAGAACATGTATCACTCTGATAGTTATATGTGGAAAGCCTATTTTGATTGTTATTGTATTTTATTATGTTTCTAGATATCTGATTGGCATATAATAGTATAGCCTGCAATAGATGTTTTGAAGCAAAACATATACAAAATGTTTATATAGCAATAGTTAATTATTCCATGTCATTATGGAGTCCTAGCAGCAGCATGGAATGAAGTGAGGTAAAGTGTATATCTTTGTACAGTTCTTAATCCCCTGTGAGCAGTGAACTTTGCAAAGAAATTTGGCAGGAGTCTTTGGTGAGGAAACGACCAAGAAATTAGGAAATATATGTAATTGGTATATTTCCTGATATGTCTTCTCTGTCAGAGCCCTGGTGGTGTCCAACTCCAATTCATTCCACAGATTCCTCAATCATCTCTTTCCCTCCCTCTGATACTGTTTCCCCTGGCATAATTACCTCTGCAAATACAAAAGAGTACATATTATACCAAAAGGGGATTATATTGGGCCATACAATAAACATACTATGATCAAATAGCTTTTATTTGCATGCAAAGTAAAGGCTGCAGAGATTTCAAATGTTTTAATGTACAGATGTGATAATACTGTTCTGCTTAGTTTCTGCAAAATACTCCTTGTAAATTCTAATTCCAGCTCTAATCAGGCAGACTAACATAGCATTCAACAGAAAACGTGGACTAAATAAAGGCTGGATCAGTTATTTATTAGGCCTAGCAGTCTTAGAATTAAATAAGTAAAGGGGCAGAAATAGACTATGGCTACACTGACAAGTAAACACTTAATAGTCTCATATTTTGCTAAAGTCTTTTCTGTTTTCTCAGTGTAATTCTGCAACTATTTCCATTAATCTCACCCAGTTTCCTAATGATTACAGTCTCCTCCATCTTGTTTTACCTCATCTCAAATAACATCAAATTCTGCATAAAGATGAATAGATAAGTTTGTGGATAGATAGATAAGATGGAGAAAAGAGAGAGAAAGAGAGAATGAACAGTATCTTGCAAGGAATTTGGGACATAGAATTTTAATGATCCTACTTTTTTGTCTACTGAGATATCTAAGCAGGTATATTTAAAAGTTTTCTGCTTCATGCATCACTTCTGGCTTTCAGTCAGCTAGGGTTTTCCTTTTTGATTGTACTAACAGTTTAATTTCTTCACTTCCCAGTCTCGGTCCTCACCCCTTCTTTCATCTTTTTTCGCTCTGTTTTGTTCATTCCCCAATGCCTTTTGTTATCTTCTGTAGTTATATTTCTATATATATATATATATATATATATATATATATATTTAGAAATCCAGCAGATAACTCCAGGGCATAAAAATTCTCTTCCCTTATTTTTTATGCATATTTTGTATTGTACAAATAGTTTCTCATATTCTCTCAAATAAAAATCTAACAGCTTTGATAAATAGAAAGCATGTCTCTTTCCTAGTTGGGTATCTTGAAAACAATAAGTGTTGGCCCATAATGCTACTCATATAATTTTTATCTCTGTCAATGAGAATTACATGAACTTTGAAAAGGAAATATAACCCTAAACATCCTTCTTGTTTGGATGACTCGTATGTTGCACTGGAATGTACTCATCTGTGCTAGAGATATATTAAAGAAATGTCTCCACATTTTATTCAGATGAAGAGACTGTATTGTAGCAGTTTTGCTTTTAGTATATACTACTGTAATGCGTATCAAAAAGTTATTTTTGTTTATGAAGATAAAGTTAGTAATTTTTCAAAAAGTGAAGAGAGATACACATTTGGAAGTGCTGTCAGGAAAGACAGATAAAATATTATTGGTCTCTGCCATTTTGTACAATTGCCAATTCTACCCTCTGGTCACAGATTAAGAACCTTTGGACTATTACCAATTAAAAAAAGAAAATTTTGTGTGTATCATTGATTCTTGGATAGACAAATGTGAAGGATTTGCTTGGAACCAAAGGTATGGTCTAAAGATAATCCATTTTGCAGAGAAAAATGAAAACTGTATATCCCATACCAGTCAAGAGCATACATAAGCAACAGAAAGTAAGTCTTTAGTACAGCTACTGAATAACCTTGCCAAGAAGCTATATGTTGCTGCTGGAAGAATATTTACATGATTTGGCACCTGGATCCTCATATTGTCATACAATGGGAAGAACATCCATTACCTTACTGGTGCCTGCTTTAACAAGAGGTGGGTTTCCTTTTCTTTATATAGAGTTCTAACTGCAAATCCACACCTCTTAGGAGAGTTCTTACCAAGAGAATTATTAATGTTTTAATCTGGAAAGTTCTTGACTAAAGAAATAAAAAGCCATCATTTGTTTATGTATATGGGTATAGTTTCATTGAAGTGAACTGGCTTAAAGCTCCTGAGAATCTAGCACAAACAATTTTGTGATTTGTTTAAATCTACTTTTGGTATAAAGTTCTTATAGGGTTGGGATTTTTTTCTGTTTAAATGGTTTCAGGTAGTGAGAAAATACAGGCGAATATGTACATTTATCAAGAGCTTAGTGCCTAATTGGTATTTCACTTACAAGACTGTCATAGTTCAATAAGATCTCAGTTTTGCATTTTCCTCTGTGGACTATTGGTCCATAATAAAGCATACCAAAAAAGCACAGTTTCAAAAGAGAGTTGACCAAAATTGCTACTGTGGATCCTGTTTGCAGAGAAGGTACAGTTCCGCTAAGATTTTCACATCCTTCTGAACTCTGGCTCTCTATTCATCCTGTGAAGAAAAGAAAAGGTAAATGTTGCCTATAGAGGAACCAAGAGGTACCTATCTATATCTAATCCCATCTCTCCGTGTGCCCTATCTAACTGCAGAAAAAAGTGAGGAATCTAGTTTTGCTCAGAATCAGGGAAGAAATGTTTTTGTAAAACCTGTTTGAAGAATCAAATGGAAAGAATATGGAGGAGAAGGAGGAGAATTCCTCCACATCCCTTTTAAGAATGGGGAAAAAAGTTTGCATTACAGATTTAGGAAACACTGACATTGACCCCAAGGTGCTTCTATAGGAGCAGAAGTTTCCAATTTTTTTAGATACCCAGAGATAAGTAAAAGTTTTGTGAACACAATTTGGTGTGTTATGAAGCTGCAGTAAAACCTGAACCCATTTAAAATGTTTTTGAAAATCTTGTAGAGCACACGACCCTACAGCCCTACAGCAAACAGTACCTGCATGGAGATACCTCTCTATAGCATTGATTATAATTACCTTTATGCATTCGGAACAACTACACTCACAGGACCAGCCCTGATACTGTTCATTACTAATTTTGACCAGGTGAGTTTCCTAACGTAAACTTTAACTTTGCTGGGAGGCTTAGAAGGAATCTCTGAGTGTGACTCATATGAGAATTATATTGACAGAGCTTGCTGGGTGGGTAACATGGCCACTCTCCCTAGCTTTTATCATGGTTTTACCCTTGCTGTAGTACACAAGGGGTGAAGCTTTGTTTCAAGCAGCCAAATAAAGTGGGACAGTCAGTTGGTCATGCTGGCTCCATGATGTTGGGCACAGGAATTCCAAAATAAAGCCTGTCTGCATGCAGATGGCCTTTTCTGTAAACATACAATGAGAGGTAATAAATGAAGGGGAAGAATTTGTGGGAGGATGAATGTGTAGTGAAACAATTAACTCTCAGTAAGGCTTGGTTTGCTTACCATCTTTGCATTGCTGAATGGATAACAGGTATCACAGCAGAAATAATTTTTAAGGACCACATTGTAGTGGTCTTGAGGCTTTTAGCAGAAAAACTGACCTTACATGGAAGTCTTTTAAAATTACAAAGTAAACAAACTGAACTACAGAAGAGGGTTGGTTTGGTTCTTTGCTTTGATTTTCCTTCTCTTCATTTTTATCAGGAAGAGTAATCTTTTAAATTTTTTTTTTTTTGATCTTAGAATCCTGCTTCTGAAAACTTATGTACAATAATTTAATAGAGATATTCATATGGTTAGTAATCCTGGTAACTCAAGGTTAATAGGTATAAGGCAATAGATGGTACAGATATTTCAGGAAAAAGCATAAATTTTGAAGTTGTTAGTATCCCTTTAATAAATCAAAAATTATTGTATATCTCTTCCTGTGTACTTGGAGCAGTTTATATTTTAGATATGTGAAAAAGGCATTTGAGCAAACAAAAAAGCAGAGAAAATTGAATACTTCGAGTACAAAAAGGTCCTATTGAAAAGGTAATATTTATTTTTAATTAAAAAAAATTGCATACAAAATATAATGAAATTATGAAGTTAATTCTGTTTCATTACAATTAATTAGGACTCCCCAGAAACTCACTTTGGGGTTTTATAGCTAAAATCTAAACTAAGTCCCTCTAGCTAAATACCAGTGGTATTTCTCTTCAGCAAAAGTCATATAGACACCCTATTAGGAGCTCTGTCAGAGTCAAGACATATTTAAGAACCTCCCTATTCATTACGGCTGTAAAATAACTTTAAACCATTAAATGCATTAACCTTGTTTTGATCTTGGCTATATGGCTGTAAAAATATACAGAGGCAGTGATAATTGAAAAAGAATTTTCAGATAGACTTATCCGTTAAAGTATTTTCCTGAGGCAAAGCCAACAGCTAAAACTATGCCGTACAGTCAGCTATTGGGACTGGAGAACAAGTCTGTCAAGCCTGCTCAGGTTGCAAAAAATTAACAAAGGAATTAAGATTTAGTTCTTTTTATAATTTATATGTTTTTTATTTTGGGCTTTATTCACTACACAAGAGTGATTTTTGAAGTCTGGAGTAGTAACACACTCCAGTTTATAAAACCATTACTTAATGGCTTTCCCTTATTTTTATTTGTTGAGGCTTACAATATTTTTTTATTTTACTGGTAATATACTACATGCTAAAATGAAGCTCATGCAGAATAAAATTTCAGACATCACTGAGATAGCAAACATAATGTGGATCAATTGCTGGACTGGAAACTTACTGCTTTCCAACTTTAAGTGCAAACAGCAATTCAACAGAAGGCTCACAAATATTTCAGGGTAATTTCTTTGTAGCTTGATTTACTGAAATGCCATTGGACTTTACCTAACAAGACTATTATAGCAAATGAATATCGTGTTTCATTCACCAGTCCTACAGGAAAGACTGTGGAGTTTTGGTACAGTGAGATGAAGCTGCCACTGACTCATAACTCTCCAAAGGGCAGTGATATCAACAAAGCACACATGAGGATTCTTGACTTTAATAAAATCTTGATATAGAAAACATTAATAAATTTTTATCGATCATAACAAAATCCTCTCCCAACTAGCTCTGCAAAACTCCAATCACATCAGAGTCTCAAATTTTCTGATGAAGTTACAGTTATGGCTACAATTTTGTCATTTACATTTATATTTCTTTGCTTTATTCCTCCCCCCCACCCCACTTCTCCTTCCAGTACTTTCACATCCTCTAAAAAATGAAGTTTGCTTGTGTGAACATTAACCCTGACTTTTTCAAATAACTGTATTTGCTACAGGTTTTTGTTAATAGTTCCAGGTTTAATAGGCATTTTATAATATTGGAATGTAAACTGCTGTAGCTGGTCAGAACCCAGGCATAAAGACTTGCAAGATTATAATAATGTCATTCTCTTCCATCAGCAGAATTACTAGCATTACTAGTACTCAAATGCCAATCAGTGTCAAATTCTTACATGTCTAAAATTAGCAGATACAGCAAGGCTAAAAACACTGTTTTGAAATCTTAACTTTGTTGGCCTTGCACCATTACATTTCCTCATTAGCCTGTTCTCATTATGCTTTCTCCTGGTTCATCTGCAACCCCTACTGTAGTGACAGTAGTCACAAAGGAGCACAAAAGTTTGGCTCATGCAGACTCCACAATCATCATTTTCTTTCATAGAAGACAGTGATAATTTCATAGATCCAGATAGATAGGTTTTTTCCTCCCTTCTGCAGGGATGGGGTCCATACTTAGAGGGATTTCAAGAAGAAAATAATGGACATGTTGCATCATGCTGCCAGTAAGCCTGAGTAGAGACATATTTTACATCACCTTTTTTACATGGCTCTTCATCAGTCTCTGTGAGAAATGCCGAAGAGATGGGTAGATAGAGACAGAAGTTCCAGATATCAAATATCCAAAGGAGTGACATTGACAAGGAATCACTTCTGTGGTTGCACTCAGGTGGCAATTTTGGGAAACTAGAAAATAATATCTTGCAAGACTTCCATAGGAGTCCACTCCCATCTGCTTGAAAATGAAGAGGACGCAACAGGCATTGTCAGTTTTGTTTTCTTCATTATTATTATTGTTTTACTGTTATAACACTTGTGTTAGGAACAATGCTAAATCTGACACAAAAATATATTTTTTCCAGAGGAGCTTCAATGTTAATAGAAATGTGCTAGGGAAAAGAAAGGCAATAAATTTAACCTACAGGTTTAAGATGGTTTTACAAAAGGACAACATGGGCATAATTTTTACTTCTAGAAGGAAGAGATGGGGATTTCGTGAGACTGGGTATTGAGAGAAAAATGGAAGAATTTTTATCAAAATATCTAGGTTTCTTTCCCCATCTGTGCTGTTAGTGGGGTCTTGGAGAAATTGAGAACATTTTATTTACTTTGGCATAATATATTTTTAAGGACTCTTAGAGTACCTAGTGCTTGAACTAGAAGAGCATACTTTATTAGCAGTGTAAGCTGGAGGAAGAAAAAGATCTAAACAAAAAGAGAAGAGAATAAAGCTTCTCATGGTTCATTTCTCCTAAAAAAATTGCAACCTTTCTTTGAGAATATGTGAATGCATATTTAACAGCAATTTTGGTTAATTAAGTGCTATAGACAATGGAGCAAAGACCACGAGAATGCAGGATGCAACTTTTGGACTGTCTCCTAAAAGTTTCCCAACTCTGTGCAGTCAACTGGATGGATAAGTTCTCAAACCTATATGACACACTGTCTGGAGAGCTTTGCAGACAGGATATATTTTGAAAATAGAGGCTAGTGTTTCCATAAACAGCACTCACAAATAATCTGTGTGTTTCAATTAAATTAAATTGGTTTATATCTAAACCTTTTATTATTATTTTTTTAATTCTCTGATTGACTACTATTTGGCTTCTGTTCTTATGCGAAACACTGGAAAAAGTGGAAAAGACACTTTATTCATCCTTAGGAGTAACTCACAGATCTTTAAGAGATGTTAGGAATATATTCATTCCATAAATTACAATAAAATTTGAAATAAAAATGATGGCTGACTTCTCTAAGGAGTCATTGTTATTTCAATATTTTATATATTATTAGGAAAATTACTGCTTTGAAAAAAGTCTCCTCAGAAATCTGTAACAGAAGAATAAGAATTAATACTCAAGTTGTTAAATTGGTCCTAATGTAACAAGCTGTTATTTATTTCTTCATTATTTCAGTATTACTTAAATAATCATGCTATTCTGCAGCCAAATAGTGACTTAGAATAATTCAGAGAACATTACAAACTGCTGTTTAAATTCATGCAGGTTTGAATTAGTATGAGTAGAAAATAAATGAGTTACAAGTTATATGCCTTTATTTGTAAAATTTTGACTACTTGTTCTCAAGCAAAGAGACTGGTCTTGAGAAAAAGTCTTTTCACGTTTCTTTTGTACAGTGCTCTATATGCTGGAGAAGTTTTTGGTAGTTCAGAACTTTCTGAGTTGGACCAAGATTGGTGCTCTTTTGACAGTGGCCACAATAGATATTTCTGAGATGGAACAAACTTTTGAAAAACATCTCCCTGGCTCATGGGAGAACTACCCCTCTGCCCTCCATTGTTGATTTGTGATACGAGACATAGACCTGATAAAACTAAATGTTCTCTGTAGTCAGCAACTCTAATTTGAAAATTTCTCCTTTGAGGAAAAAGTTCAAAGGCTTGCTCATCAAACTGGAGTCATATTCAAATTTTTATAATTTCTTTGCAAATCTTATGGGAGGGATGCACAAAGAGAAAGCAGGCATGTTTGAAAAATATTGGAATGGGCGGATAAGAAGGCTAATCCATCCTGGAGTGCAAGGGACACAATCAAACAGACACAAGAATTCTGAGCATTCTCTGTCATGCAAGAGACATTATTATCTGGTGACTTTATAAGCTTTGAGATATCTTGTCAATTTTGTTTACTAGGCATGACTATTCAGATATATTTTCATGAAGAACAGCCCTACATTCTCTTCAGTGCCCTATTTTCTCTCTCCTTTTCCCCAGAACAGTGTCCAAACTTTTAAATTTGCTCAAGGCTCACAGTGAAAATTTTGGAGCAGGTTCTATGTTTGTTCTTTTTTTCTGTTTTACTGAAGCAGCACCAAAACCAGAGACCACACAAATGCGCTCTCCTTCGAGACCATGCTACTTTCTGTAGTGATTCCCTGTAGTATAAGCAGTTTGGCTTAAAACTTAGAGGGTACATAGTTTACAATAATTTATAGTTTAAATTTAAAATAAACCATACATTTTCTTATTAATGTGATCATCCTTTAGATTTTCAGAGTCTTCAGTTTAGACAGCACAGACCTAAGGAAATGTGATCATCTTTGAAATGTAGTGCCCTAAAAGTATCTTTTTAAGATATATATCTATGTTATTAAATTATGTCATGCAAAAAAAATTGTGTTTTTAACAGCTTTGTCCAGTTTTTATTGGAGTTATTGTCCATTGGCTTGAGATACTTGCTTATTTCAGTCAGCTGAGAAGGCTGGCAAAGCT